>NC_044305.1:109576802-110223052 GCF_007474595.2 Lynx canadensis
CCTCCCTTCCCCACGCAAAAGCTGTCTGAGAGGATCACCCTTTTGCATCTTAAAAACCGGGGTGCCTAGGTGGTTCAGTCGGTTGAGCGTCGGACTTTGGCTGAGGTCATGATCTCGCAGTTTGTGAGTTCGAGCCCTGCATCGGGCTCTGTGCTGACAGCTCAGAGCCTGGAGCCTGCTTCTGATTCTGCGTCTCCCTCTCTCTCTGCCCCTCCCCTGCTCACGCTCTGTCTCTCTCTCTCAAAAATAAATAAACATGACAAAGAAAACCAATAGAGACATTAAAATGAAAGTCTATTTTTCAATTAGGAGATGACAGATTTAAAAGTTTTTTGTGAACTTCTTAGAAACACATTTCATCCCACCCTGGGGTACTTTATTTGAGGGAATAAAGTCAAATGTACTTCTGTCTTAGAAACATAGCTAGCTAATAGCTCTGGAGAGATTTCATCCTAGTTCATTTCTACTTGTTTTATTCAGTATTGCCACCAAACAATTTAGACGTGTCCTGGGCATGATTTTACAAAAAAACAAAATTTGCAAATTTAAGGAGAAAAAGTTCAGATATTACTGGCTATAAATGATATGTAAACTCTGATAACCTTATTACTAAAGGTTAGTCTTGCCTTTATCAACAATATACTAGAGTTGATAATTATAAGTTTGCAAATATAATCAATACCAGTGGTCTCCAAGTTGTTTTAATTACTCTCCCATCAGTTAAAAAAAAAACAGTTTTGGGGCGCCTGGGTGGCTGAGTTGGTGAAGGATCCGACTTTGGCTCAGGTCATGATTTTGTGGTTTGTGAGTTCAAGCCCCACGTCGGGCTCTGTGCTGACAGCTCAGAGCCTGGAGCCTGCTTCAGATTCTGTGTCTCCCTCTCTCTCTCTCTCTCTGCCCCTCCCCTGCTCACATTCTGTCTCTCTGTGTCTCTCAAAAATAAATAAACATTAAAAAAAATTGTTTGTGTAGGCACTCACTGTCTATGTGTATTACTTATAAAATATAAACATAAAGTGTACATTAAAACATACTAAACTCTGAATTTTTAAAGGATGAAATTAAAACTAAATATAAGTAATAGGTTTTTTGTTTTCACATAGACCATCTTGAGATCCTCACTTTGGACACCGCTAGCTTACATAATAGTGTATATGATATCAGTAAATTATAAAATCCTGAGTTACTGCAGCAGTAATTAAAGGATGCCTGGAGGTATTCAAGAAGCCTCATAGAACTGGGCTACGGGGAATCCTTTTCAGGCCTTCTCTCACTTACACAAAACCTTTCCTAACATCGTAGGACACGTTAACAGGCTAGCAAGCACAGAAATGGTCAGAACAGATATTTCACCAACAGATGATAAATATTTGCCGCCCATAATAAGCTGAAGAAGAGCAAACCTTAAATTTCAGAATGAGAAGGATGCGTACCAATAGAAATAATAGTAAAATAACCACATATTGGGACGCAATATGTAATAATTAAGGCTCTGGTGTTAGACCAGGTTGAGAAGAGAGGATGAGTCAAGAATGCTAAGTCATTTCTTTCTTCTTTTCAAATTTGTTTATTTATTCTGAGAGAGAGAGAGAGCAAGAGAGTAAGGGAGGGGCAGAAAGAGACAGAGAATCCCAAGTAGGCTCTGCCCTGACAAGCCGATGCGGGACTCAAACTCACAAGCCGTGAGATCACGACTTGAGCCGAGATCAAGAGTTGGACACTTAACCGACACTTACCCAGGTGCCTCACTAAGTCATTTCTTAATTTTAGTTTCTTAATACACTCACAAACAGTAAATTCATATGATTTCCTGTATGATTTTTACAAGACCCTATGTAAATGCTTTTTTGTACATCTTTCTGGATTTGGTATGGATTTTCTCCAGACACCAGGAAGACCATTGGTAAAAGACTTACTTGACGAGAGATTCCATTCTGGGGTAATAAGACTTTATTGCAGCTCTGATTTATGGAGTGCTTGATAAGTAGCTTACAGATGTTATCCCACCCAACTTCTTAAGGTCTGTTTTCTCATCTACAAACAGTAATAACCATTGTCACAAGTAACTCCTCCAGAATTGTCACACAGCAGTTAGGCCCCAAGGACAGGATTCCAGGCCAGGGCAGATAAACGCCAATGGACTTCACCACTCCTATACTGTCAGGAGGAGAGATTGCCTCATTCCACTTGATCACAGAAAAGACATCAAACTGTCTTGTCAGCAATCCTAATTACTCTGTTACATCTTCTTTCCTATTTGGCAAGTTGGATAGGGCAAAAAAATCATTAAGCAGTGGGTTACCCCATTCTTGTTTTTATCCTTATCAGCCTCAGATAAGGAGGTGCTTGCTGGAAGGAGCATTTGAGGGGAGTTTATGAGAAGACGGGCATCCGGAATCTTAACCGCTATCAAAAGAGACATCCTTGAACTTCTTCACTATGAGTTCAAGACTGACCTGGTTATTGCAGACATCGCTCTCCAAACTGATTATATTTTGATCTTATTTTATTTTACCATAAGGATGGTACCAGACAGTCTCTGGAAGAAATGAGCCATTGACTTGGGAGTGCTAAAGACTTCCTCTCAGCTGAATGATTTAAACCTGAGGCTGGGAAAAGGAGGGTGAGGGTAGGGAGCAAGTCATTTCAAACATCCTGGGCATTAGGTACTAACTGAATAATAAAAGGGGACTTATTCTTATCCAGTGTTATTACACTGTTAGGCAATATTCTTATGAAAAAAATTATTGGGGTTTGAAAGGACCCGATAAACCACACTCTCTCTTCCGCCAGAGTTCTGGATTTATGGAAAGTGACAAAGGACTAAAGCAGATGGAGAGCATATTAGCGTCTCTATTATTAATAGAGGCTATGTTGAACAGTGACAGTTTTGCCCCAGAAGGCTCTAAAATAGGCCCTACAAGTTCCATCAATTAAGTTGATCCCATTGCCACTCTATCCTAGGTCCAACATTCACTTCCTATTTTATTTTCCATTTCTAATTAGTCATCCACATTATCCAGAACACCTTATTAGCAGTTCTGCAAAAAATAAAACTAGTATCATAGAAACACTCCAACGATTATATGCTAAATGTTCTATGTATACATTTAAGCCTGCTTACTATAAGATTTCTAGAGAGACATTTAAATACTCAAATTAAATCCCATTATAAATTTGTCTTAAAAAAGGAAAATTTCAAATGGACTCAAGTCTAAAATCAAATTCACTTTCCCTTGTATATTGAAAAGACTAACCCTCTAAAACTTCTCTCTATGGCAATATAGGACTAGGTATCATAAAACTTCCACTAATAAAAAGCACTTAATAATGCTGAAAAAAATATACAAAGTATTTCTTTAAACGCCTAGCAGCTGAGCTGGCCAGGAAGTATTGGAAATACTTCATCGCCAAAGTTGTTTTAAAAAAAAAAAATTCCAAATCCAGCAAGATAACTAAACATTGAAGCCAACAGCTGCCCGCCCCCCCCCCCCCCCCCGGGATCTACTGATCTCTGGAAACCTAGAACTTGAGTTTCAACCAGCCATCGGCAACAAAGCTTATGTCCTGGGGAAAATGAGACCAGATGGATGACTCCTGAAAAAGGATGGGCCCCTATCAGATGATCTTTTCAGAGAAAGAAAAGCAATAACTCACAAAGATAGACCATAAAGAACCTTGACTCTTAGTTATGAATCTAAAGGGGAAAAGGCATATTCTCTGAGAATTTTTACCCATAAACGGATCCCCAGGTGGGTTTAGACTGGAATTTATAGTATGCATGTGGCCAAAAAACATCCAAGTTGCAAATTTAAAGTCATCCCAAATTGGTTGTGCCACCAGTCACACACAAGAACCAAATATAAATCCTCCCTAAAGGAATGCAACGTAATCCAGCCCTCAAGGAATTTTTACAACTAAAAGTTCTCAAGGACAGGAGCTCATACTTCAAAATCCCCAACAAATATAAAAATAAAAGTAAAACCAAGAGAACAAGCCAATATAATGGAGAGTTGATAGAAAAAACAAACCACTCATTCATATCCACAATTAATGCAGGTATTAGAATTATCAAATATGAAATATAAATTATATGTTTAATGAAATGAACAAGTCTGAAATTACGATAAAGTAAAAAAAAAAAAAATTTAAGCAGGCTCGAAAGTAAAATGGTTATTGGAGCGCCTGGGTGGTTCAGTAGGTAAAGTTTCCAACTCTTGATTTCAGCTCAGGTCATGATCTCATGGTTCATGAAATCAAGCCCCAATTCCAGGCTATGTGCTGACAGTGAGGAACCGGCTTGGGATCCTCTCACTTCCTCTCTCTCAGCTCTTCCTGAGCTTGTGCACTCTCTTTCCCTCTCTCTCTCTCAAAATAAATAAATAAACATTAAAAAAATAAGTAAAATGGCTATTACCTAAAGGGCAAGAGATAATTAGTGCAGGCAAGTATGCAGAAAAAAGGGAACCCTCTTCTTGTTGGCGGGAATGTTAAACTGGTAGAGCCACTATGGAAAAAGGTTTGGAGATTCCTCAAAAAATTAGCATATAATTACTATCTGACCCACCAATCTCACTGCTGGAAATCTATCCAAAAGGAATGTAAACAGGTATCAAAAAGATATCTGCCCTCCCAGGTTCATTGCAGCATTATTCACAATAGCCAAGACATGGAAACAACCTAAGTGTCTACTGAGTGATATATATATACATGAATATTACTCAGCCATAAAAAATGGAAATACTAGGAGGGGCCAAGATGGCAGAACAGCATGGAAGGTTTGGGGTTTTCTTGTATCTCATGTCCATAAAATACAACCAGATCAACACTAAACCATCCCGCACACCTAGAAAACTCATTGGAGGATTAACACAACAATCTGCACGACCCAAACCACAGAACTCAGCAGGTACACGGCGCGGAGAGGTGAACTGGCAGAGACAGAAGCTGCAGAGGGCAGGGAGCTGTTTTGTGTGCAAAGAGAGGACGGAGACGAGGGGCAGGGGAAGAATATGGGGAAAACACCCCCCCCAAAAGCAGCTAGAGAGAAAGTCGAAAAGTGGAAACAGCCACAGGGACTGAACTAAAAAGGGAGAAAGGAGAAAGGAGAGGGTTTAAATTCCATTAAGAATCAATAAACAGGGTGAGTGCAGAGTCTGAAACTCCGCAGCTCGATACCTGGCGGTGCTCTGGTGGGAAGGGCGAATCCCCAGGAGCAGAGTGAAGTCCGCAGTCTTCGGGCCGCATGGGAAGAGGCAGTTCCCCTGCTGGGAGGACATTTGGTAGAGGCTGTGTGGCCCTCAGTCCCAGCAGACCCCAGAGAACAACCACATTCGCTGGTGCTGGAACAAGGTCGTTAAGGGTGAAGCCTGGTACCTGACGTGTGTTGTGATTTTCCATAATCCCTGAAACGCTGCTGCTGATACACGATCGCATGAACTTTTTCTGCGGTGAGCTGGCCCCCAGCAGCAGTCTCTGGGCATTGGCAGCAGCGTGCTCCTGTGAACATTCCTGGGTGCGGCCGGCCCCTGGCCATTTCTCGGTGAGACCCTCTCCCAGAGGGGCAGAACGGGTCAAAGCCGCAGTCCCTCAGAAGTGAGGAGTCGGGAAACACAGCTGCGTGAGATAAAACTCAGGACGGAGGTGCCGCCTGGCAAGCTGACGGCTTGGTCATAGACAGTGTAAAAGCGGGGAGTGGACCGAAGTCGGAGACAAAGGACAGGTGCACGATTGCTGATTGGGAAGAACACAGCCCCAATACTAGAGACCAGGTAGTGGGGGATGCCATTTTTACCCCTTCTACGCATGCGTGCACACACCTACAAGCACGACAGCAATCCACCCCAGTAAGCTAAGCAGCGCCATCTAGTGGAGAACAGAACTGTTGCACTAAGCCCGGCCCAAATGGGCCGACCTTGCTCTTCAGGAACATCGCGAGTCTCTCTGCCTGCTTAGTTACAGACTATAAAGTGCTTCATAGGTTGACTTCTAGGGAAAAATGATGTAATTTCCATCATATTTCAGTCTGTTCGCTGGTCCATCTATTCAATTTTCGTTTTTTTTAATTTCTTTTTCTTGAATACAGAAAGAGAAAAACTTTATTTTTATTTTCAAATTTTATTAAAAATATTTTTCTTTATGGGCACCTGGGTGGCTCAGTCGGCTGAGCATCTGACTTCATCTCAGGTCATGATCTCGCAGTTTGTGAGTTCAAGCCCCACGTTGGGCTCTGTGCTGACAGCTCAGAGCCTGGAGCCTGCTTCGGATTCTGTGTCTCTCTATCTCTCTGTCCCTCCCCTGCTCACGCTCTGTCTCTCTCTGTCTCAAAAATGAGGTAAAACATTTTAAAAAATTAAAAATATTTTTCTTTAATTTTTTTCTACTATATTTTTTCATTCTTGTACATCTTTCAAATTCTATTTTACTTCCATCATTTAATTTTATTCTATTTCATTGTATTCATTTTTTCACATTTTCAAACGTTTTGCCTTTTTTTCCTTTCTCCTTTTTTCTCTAATCTATCAAATTCCTCTCAACAACCAGACCAAAACACACCCAGGATTTAGCATCATTTATTTGATTTTTTGTGTGCTGTTTTTAATTTTATAATTTTAATTTTTTTTACCTTATTAATTCCTTTTCTTCCTTCAAAATGACAAAATGAAGGAATTCACCCCAAAAGAAGGAGCAGGAAGAAATGACAGCCAGGGACTTCATTAACACAGATACAAGCAAGATGTCTGAACCAGAATTTAGAATCACGATAATAAGAATTCTGGCAGGGGGTGAAAATAGATTAGAATCCCTTTCTGCGGAGATAAAAGAAGTCAAAGCTAGTCAGGATGAAATAAAAAATGCTATAACTGAGCTGCAATCTCGAATGGGTGAGGCAAAGATGGATGAGGCAGAGCAGCGAATCAGCGATATAGAGGACAAACTTATGGAGAACAATGAAGCTGAAAAAAGAGGGAAACTAAGGCAAAAAAGCACAATTTAAGAATTAGAGAACTCAGTGACTCATTAAAAAGGAACAACATCAGAATTATAGGGATCCCAGAAGATGAAGAGAAAGAAAAAGGGGTAGAAGGGTAATAGGAGCAAATCATAGCAGAAAACTTTCCTAACCTGGGGAAAGACACAGACATAAAAATCCAGGAAGCACAGAGGACTCCCATTAGATTCAACAAAAACCTGCAATCAACAAGGAATATCATAGTCAAATTCACAAAATACTCAGGCAAGGAAAGAATCATGAAAACAGCAAGGGAAAAAGTCTTTAACCTACAAGGGAAGACAGATCAGGTTTGGAGCAGACCTATCCACAGAAACTTGGCAGGCCAGAAAGGAGTGGCAGGATATATCCAATGTGCTGATTAAGAAAAACATGAAGTCAAGAATTCTTTATCCAGCAAGGCTGTCAAAATAGAAGGAGAGATAAAAAGTCCCAGACAAACAAAAATTAAAGGAGTTCATGACCACTAAACTAGCCCTACAAGAAATTTTAAGGAGGACTCTCTGAGGGAACAAAAGATGGTGGGGGGGGGGGGGGGGGAGACCAAAAGCAACAAAGACTAGAAAGGACCACAGAACACCACCAGAAACTCCAACTCTACAAACAACATAATGACAATAAATTATTATCTTTCAGTACTCACTCTAAATATCAATGGACTTAATGCTCCAATCAAAAGACATAGGGTAACAGAATGGATAAAAAAACAAGATCCATCTATATGCTGTTTACAAGAGACACACTTTAGACCTAAAGACACCTTCAGATTGAAAGTAAGGGGTTGGAGAACCATCTATCACGCTAATGGTCAAGAAAAGAAAGCCGGAGTAGCCATACTTATATCAAACAATCTAGACTTTAAAATAAAGACTGTAGTGCTCGCTTCGGCAGCACATATACTAAAATTGGAACTAAAATAAACACTGTAACAAGAGATAAAGAAGGACATTGTATCATAATTAAGGAGTCTATCCACCAAGAAGAACTAACAATTGTAAACATTTATACTCCAATGTGAAAGCACCCAAATATATAAATCAATTAATTACAAGCATAAGGAAACTCATTGATAATAATACCATACTAGTAGGGGACTTACAACAATGGACAGATTATCTAAACAGAAAATCAACAAGGAAACAATGGCCTCGAATGATACACTGGACCAGATGGACTCAACAGATATATTCAGAACATTTCATCCTAAAGCAGTGGAATACACATTCTTCTCCAGTGCACATGGAACGTTCTCCAGAATAGATCACATACTGGGACACAAATCAGCCCTCAAAAAGTACAAAAAGATCAAGATCATACCATGCATATTTTCAGACTACAGCACTATGAAACTCATAATCAACCACAAGAAAAAATTTGGAAAGATAACAAATACTTGGAGACTAAAGAACATCCTACTACAGAATGAATGGAGTAACCAAGAAGTTAAAGAGGAAGTTAAAAGCACATGGAAGCCAATGAAAATGATAACACCACAGCCCAAAATCTCTGGGACCACAGGAAAGACGGTCATAAGAGGGAAGTATAAAGAAGGAAGAAAGGTCTCAGATACACAACCTAACTTTACACCTTAAAGAGCTGGAAAAAGAACAGCAAATAAACCCAAAACCAGCAGAAGACAGGAAATAATAAAGATTAGAGCAGAAAGCAATGCTATCAAAACCAAAAACATAGTAGAACAGATCAATGAAACCAGAAACTGGTTCTATGAAAGAATTAACAAAATTAATAAATCCTTATCCAGTTTGATCAAAAGAAAAAGGAAAGGACCCAAATAAAATCAAGAATGAAAGAGGAGAGATCAAAACCAGCACAACAGAAATATAAACAATCATAACAGAATATTATGAGCAATTATATGCCATAAATGGGCAATCTGGAAGAAATAGAAAATTCCTAGAAACATATACACTACCAAAACTGAAACAGAAAGAAATAGAAAATTTGAACAGACCCATAACCAGTAAATAAATTGAATTAGTAATCAAAATCTCCCAAAAAACAAGAGTCCAGGGCCAGATGGCTTTCCAGGGGAATTCTACCAAACATTTGAAGAAGAGTTAACAACTATTCTCTTGAAGCTGTTCCAAAAATGGAAATGGAAGGAAAACTTCCAAACTTTCTATGAAGCCAGCATTACCTTGATTCCAAAACCAGACAAAGAGCCCACTAAAAAGGACACCTATAGACCAATTTCCCTGAACATGGATGCAAGAATCCTCAACAAGATATTAGCCAACCGGATCCAACAATACATTAAAAAATTATTCACCACGACCAAGTAGGATTTATACCTGGGATGCAAGGCTGGGTCAATATCCACAAACAATCAATGTGATTCGTCACATCAATAAAAGAAAGGACAAGAACCACAAGATCCTCTCAATAGATGCAGAGAAAGCATTTGACAAAATACAGCATCCTTTCTTGATAAAACCCTCAAGAAAGTAGGGATAGAAGGATCATACCTTGAGATCATAAAAGTCATAAATGAAAGATCCAAAGCTAATATCATCCTCAATGGGGACAGAGAGCTTTCCCCCTAAGGTCAGGAACAAGACAGGGATGTCCACTCTCACCACTGTTACTCAACATAGTATTGGAAGTCATAGCGTCAGATATCAGATAACAAAGAAATAAAAGGCATCCAAATCGGCCAGGAGGAGGTCAAACTTTCACTCTTTGCAGATGACATGATACTCTATATGTAAACCCAAAGATTCCACTAAACTGCTAGAACTGATCCATGAATTCAGCAAAGTTGCAAGATATAAATCAATGCACAGAAATCAGTTGCATTCCTATATACCAACAATAAAGCGACAGAAAGAGAAATCAAGGAATTGATCCCATTTACAGTTGCACAAAAAAACATAAAATACCTAGGAATAAATCTAACCAAAGAAGTGAAAATCTATACACTGAAAACTATAGAAAGCTTATGAAGAAGAAGACACAAAAAAACTGGAAAAATATTCCATGCTCCTGGATAGGAAGAACAAATATTGTTAAAATTTCAATACTACCCAAAGCAATCTACATATTCAATGCAATACCTATCAAAATAACACCAGCATTCTTCACAGAGCTAGGACAAACAATCCTAAAATTTGTATGGAACCAGAAAAGACCCCGAATAGCCAAAGCAATCTTGAAAAAGAAAACCAAAGCAGGAGGCATCACAATCCCAGACTTCAGGCTATACTACAAAGCTGTAATCATCAAGACAGCACAAGAACAGACACTCAGATCAATCGAACAGAATAAAGAACCCAGAAATGGACCCACAAACGTATGGGCAACTAATCTTTGACAAAGCAGGAAAGAATATCCAATGGAATAAAGACAGTCTCTTCAGCAAATGGTGCTGGGGAAACTGGACAACGACATGCAGAAGAATGAACATGGACCACTTTCTTACACCATACACAAAATAGACTCCAAGTGGATGAAAGACCTCAATGTAAGACAAGAAGCCATCAAAATCCTCGAGGACAAAGCAGGCAAAAACCTCTTTGATCTTGCCCGCAGCAATTTCTCACTAAACACGTCTCCTGAGGGAAGGGAAACAAAAGCAAAAATGAACTACTGGGACCTCATCAAAATAAAAAGCTTCTGCACAGCGAAGGAAACAATCAGCAAAACTAAAAGGCAACTGACCAGAATGGAAGAAGATATTTGCAAATGACATATCAGATAAAGAGTTAGTATCCAAAATGTATAAAGAACGTATCGAACTCAACACCCAAAAAACAAATAATCCAGTGAAGAAATGGGCAAAAAGACATGAATAGATGCTTCTCCAAAGAAGACATCCAGATGGCCAACTGACACATGAAAAAATGCTCAACATCACTCATCATCTGGGAAATACAAATCAAAACCACAATGAGATACCACCTGTCAGAATAGTTAACATTAACAACTCAGGCAACAACAGATGTTGGTGAGGATGCTGAGCAAGAAGATCTCTTTTGCACTGCTGGTGGAAATGCAAACTGGTGCAGCCAGTCTGGAAAACAGTATGGAGGTTCCTCAAAAATTAAAAATAGAGCTACCCTACAACCCAGAAATTGCACTACTAGGTATTTACCCAAAGGATACAGGTATGCTGTTTTGAAGGGGCCCATGCACCCCCATGTTTATAGCAGCACTACCAACAATAGCCAAAGTATGAAAGAGCCCAAATGTCCCATCGATGGATGAATGGATAAAGAACATGTGGCATGCATACACACACACACACACACACACACACACACACACACACACAATGGACTATTACTTGGCAATCAAAAGAATGAAATCTTCCCATTTGCAACTATTGGATGGAACTAGAGGGTATTATGCTAAGCAAAATTAGTCAGAGAAAGACAATATCATATGACTTTACTTATATGAAGACTTTAAGATACAAAACAAATAAACATAAAGGAAGGGAAGCAAAAATAATATAAAAATAGGAAAGGGGATGAAACATAAGAGACTCTTAAATATGGGGAACAAACAGAGGGTTACTGGAGGGGTTGTGGGAGGAAGGATGGGCTAAATGGGTAAGGGACATTAAGGAATCTACTCCTGAAATCATTGTCGCACTATATGCTAACCTGGATGTAAATTTAAATAAATAAATAAATAAATAAACAAACAAACATAATAAATAAATATCAAACCAAGGCAAACAATAAACAAAGAGAGAGATACTGCCATTTGCAACAATATGGGTGGACTTGAGGGCATTATACTAAATGGAATAAGTCAGAAGAGAAAGCTAAGTACTTTATTATTTCACTTATATGTGGAATCTAAAAAAGCCCAACTCATAGAAGCAGAGAGTAGAATGATGGTTATACGGTTGACTCTTGAACAACCTAGGCATTAGGGGTACCAACCCCTGTGTTGTCAAAAATAGGCATATAACTTTTGACTGCCCAAAAACTTAACTACTAATGGCCTAATGTTGACCAGAAGCCTGACCAACAATGCAAATAGTTGATCAACACGTATTTTGTATATTATGTGTATTACATACTATATTTTTACAATTAAGTAAGCTAGAGAAAAGAAAATTATTAAGAAAATCATGAGGAAGACAAATATATTTATAGCACCTTATGAAAAAAATCCACGTTCAACACCATGTTCTTCGAGAATCAACTGTATGTCACATTTTCTTTATCCATTCATCCACTGATAAACACTTAAGTTGTTTCTTGTCTTGGCTATTGTTTATAATGCTGCAATTAATAAGGCGGGGGGACAAATACCTTTTCGAGAGAGTGATTTCATTTACTTCTGATACATGCCCAGAAATGAAATTGCTGGATCACATGGTTCTATTTTTTAATATTCTGACGAACGTCCATACTGTTTTCTATAGTGGCTGCCCAGATTTACATTCCCACCAATAGTGCACAAGGCACTAAGATATTCTACATATGATAGGATCCCATTTATATGAAATATCCAGAAATGGAAAATCTAAGGAGACAGAAAGCAGACCAGTGGTTGTGCGGGTCTGGGGATAAATGGTAAATAAATGCATACAGGCGGGAGGGAACTCTCTGGGGTGATGGAAGCATTCTAAAACTGGATTGTGGCAATGGTGCGCAACTTAATATGTTGACTAAAAATCACCTAACTGTACACTTAACAATGGATGAACTTTATGGTGTGTATGTAAATATACCTCAATAAAGCTGCCTTTAAGTAGATAGAGAAGAGACGGTTATCTTTGTTTAAAATTAACTTTCATGGAGCACCTGGGTGGCTGGGTCAGTGAGCATCCGAATTCAGCTCAGGTCATGATCTCACAGTTTGTGGGTTCAAGCCCCACACCGGGCTTTGTGCTGATAGTGCAGAGCCTGCTTAGGATTCTCTATCTTCCTCTCTCTGCCCCTCCCTCCCCCCTCAAAAATAAACATTAAAACATCAGATCCTTTTTAAAAAATGGTAGCTTATGAGGAGCCTGGATGGCTCAGTCGGTTGGGGGACCGACCTCGGCTCAGGTCATGATCTCACAGTTTGTGGGTTCGAGCTCGCATCGGGCTCTGTGCTGATAGCTCGGGGCCTGGAGCCTGCTTTGGATTCTGTGTCTCCCTCCCTTTCTGACCCTACCCCGCTCATGCTCTCTCTGTCTCTCTCTCTCAAAAATAAACATTAAAAAAATAAATAATAATTTTTTTTAAATGATAGCATTTTTCTTTCTGTCCCTGTTATTTAAACAAATGGGGTTTTTTCCCTGTCATTTCCTAATCACCTATTATGAGACAAGCACTGAATATCTCACTTTTACCGTTAGTAACTTATTTAATAGTCACTTCAACTCTATGAAGTGGGTGTAATTATACCCATTTTTGAGAGGAAGATCCTGAGACACTGAGCTTAAGTAATCAGACCAGGATCAGACAGGTTGTCGGTAGCAGAGTTAAAATCCCAGTCCAGGTCTGTCTGTCCTGGAAGCACAGGCTGGGTCCCTAAGCCGCACTGCTCCTCTGCTAAGGAATGAAGAGAGTTTCAGAGAATCTTCTTTTAGCAAAAGAAAGAGGAGTGGTTGCCCAAGCAACGAGGCTCTCAATTTCAAAACATATTATACGCTCTGGGCCAAGTGAACCCTAGAGTATTTCAAGACTTTTGCCGCAGACATAAAGGAGGATCCGACAAGTGACTCAAGACTCAGACCGCCAAGGTCAACCCAGCCTCTCTCTAGTCATGACCTCCAATTGGTTCAGTTGGTCATGGAACTGACAAAACAGGTGTCTCTCTTTAGTACATGTATAAATCTTCCAAGGTCTTTTAAATGCAAATTCCAGGGCCCCGTGCCCAGATATTCTGTTCCAATTGGCTTAGGGTGGGGCCTCAGAATCTATATTTTTAACAAGCATAGGAAAATTGTCAAAATTACAGACTTTGGAGATAAACGTACCTGGGTTTGAATGTTGCCATAAGCCATTTAGTAGTTGTAGCACCTTGGCCAAGATAGCATCTCTGAACCTCAGTTTCTTTATCAAGATGAGGGCGTTCATAATATCTTATCTCTCAAAATCATTGTGAATGTTTCATTACTCTTTGCTTTGAGCAAGCTGTCAATAAGCAGTAGCTTTTTTTAAACATTTATGCGTGTTGTTTCTTTTTCCTAGAGAGTCTGAAAGGTTGGAGTTTTGCCAGCAATCCAGATTGAACACTTTCTCAGAATCAGGTCAGCAGCAAAGATGCTGTTGGGTTGGATGAAATCAACCCAAAGGAGGAAGTAAAATAAACAGGCCTGCAGCCCTCAGGCACTGTTGATTTGTGTCTCCTGTGGGAGATTTTAACATCTAAAGTTGAATTCCATTGACTCGCAAATTTATTGTATCCCTGGCCTTCCAAAGCCATCCTGGCAGAAGCCGGTGGTAAGAGGAGAAAGGACGAGGCAAAGGTGACACCTACTGGCAGCAAGAGGTCCCTGCAAGGGGCATTTCTACTGCTTGGCTGCTTCCAGCGCGGATTAATCCTTGCTGTTCCTTGGTCTGCCCTCTTACTCAGGAAACACTGTTGTCAAGGAAATAACCAGAGATGTAGACAAAGGTTTACATTCCAGTTTTCTTTCTTTTTTTTAAAGAATTTTTTTAAGTTTATTTATTTATTGGGGGGTGGGGGTGGGAGGGGCAGGAAAACAGGGAGACAGAGAATCCCCAAGGGCTCCGTGTTGTCAGCACAGAGCCCAAAGTAGGGCTCAAACTCACCACCCATGAGATCATGACCCAAGCTGAAGTCAGATGCTCAACTAACTGAGCCACTCAGGCGCCCCGTGAAATTTTTCATCAAGTACCATTTATAAACGTGAAATATTGGAAAGACATAGCGTCCAACAGTGCAACATGGCTTAAATAAATTTTGGTACATGTGTGCCGTGAACTATCGATCATCCATTTGAAGCTGTGTTCTCAAATCATTTTAATAACACAAGGAAATGCTCATATAAAGATTTTTAAGTGCAAAATGAGGATTATAAAACAAACCATGATAGATAATGATTAAGTAAAATTGGTGTCTGTATACGCTCAGAGAAAGGAATCTGGAATGAACGGCAGAAGATATTAATAGTGGTCATTTCTGAGTTCAGCGTTTTCTTCTTTGTGCATTTCTATATTTTTCAACATTTCTGCAATAAGCTGTATTACCTTACTGAATAGAAGGCAAAGGAATAAATTTTTTTTTATATTTTTTAACTTTTTTCCAGCTTTACTGAGATACAGTTGACATTCAACATTGTGTAAATTTAAGATAAACAACCTGACGATTTGATACATATAAATAGTGTGACATGATTGCCACAATAAAGTTAGGTAACACTTCCATCACCTCGTGTAATAATCATTTGTGTGTCTGTGTGTGCGTGTGTGTATAGTAAGAACATTTAAGATATATTCTCTTGAAAAATGACTTATTAGGGGATTCCTGGGTGGCTCAGTTGGTTGAGCGTCTGACTTCAGTTCAGGTCATGGTCTCAAGGTTTGTGGGTTCAAGCCCAGTGTAGGGCTCACTGCTGTCGACACAGAGACTGCTTCGGATCCTATGCTGCCCCTCTCTCTGCACCCCCCCCCCCCACACACACACGCAAAATGGAATAAACATTTTTTTAAAAGTTATTCATTAAAAAAGAAAATGACATTTTATGGGAGAACAAGAGCCCCAAAACAGATATGGATGGAATAGTGAGGGTCCGTGGTGACATTAACAGCCTCTGATAGTGCAATGTCGCTGGAGTGTAGAACAACAGGATAAACGGAGGCCATTGCACTAAGGAAGAGAAAGTGTTTTTGTTTTCCCGGCCGAATCACCACTCTCACAACTGGCTCTCCTTTTGTACATACGTCTAGAGAATTTTCTCACATAATGACTGTGAGTCAAGGTCTCCCTTGCTGGGCAAGTGAATACACGTTAAGTCTCTTCCATGAATGTCTGGCAAGGCTCAGGCTCTGTGAATCACCTGACTTCTCTGAGTTTCACCCTTCTCATTAGTAAAATAAAGGTGACAATAGCCACCCAGCTGACCTCCCACAGTTGTGAGTCTTACACCAGATCACTTGTTTTGAAAACAGTGCTAGGAGAATCACATGCAAGGGCATAGAAGCCTACATCCTTCACTGAAGGATTTTGTGCCAGGCACAGGCGTTTTCTCACATATTATTTCACTTAGTCATCACAAAAAGCCTGTGAGTGAGTATAATCCCCATTTCATCAATGAGAAACCCGAGTGTATGACCCGCTCACAGTCGGGTACCTTTTACATTGCAGAGCCAGGATTTTAACTCAGTTCAATCTCCAAAAGCCAGGCTCTTGAATATTATGCTGTATGACTGCATAGACTCTTAGTGCTCAAAGGGACCCAACAGACTGTTAAGTTGAATCCCTGTACTTTGCAGAAGAGGACACCAAGGTCCAGAGAAGGACATGGTCTGCCTATACAACCAACAAGAAATGCCACAAACTTCACTTCACAGGACACGAAGAGCCTCTGCATAATCTGCCGGCCAATGTGGTTTCTGGTTACTCAAGCCCAGGGAGTGGGCTGAGGTTTCTCTTCTCAGCTCCACTTCCCTCTTGCTGGAAACCAGAAACTCTTGGATCCACCCTACTATTCAATGGCCGAATTACATATTCTAAACTGAGTGCAACTTTGAACTTCTGGGGAAAGTTGACTTCTACACAATCACCACAAATATCCACATCTTATTTAGCTTGGGGCAAAGTACTCCAGGCAGAGGGAACAACCTGTGTGAACATGTAGGATCAGGTCTGACACGTTCCAGAAGCTGCTAATGTCGCCGGAGCAGAGTGAGCAAAGGGGGATACTGGTCAGAGATGAGGTCAGGGTGGTGTTAGGGGACAGATCACAGGGGGTCAAATAGACCACTCTAAAGACGTTGGTATTTATTTTGAGTGAAATAAGAAACTATTGTAGGGTTTTGAGCCTAAGAGTGACACAATGTGACCTATTTCCTTAAAGTCTTAAAGGATCATTCTTGCTGCTGCATTAATAGACTGAAGGAGCCAAGACAGAAGCAAGAAGACTTGATAAGAGGGTAAGAGGGTCTTGAACTCATCAAGGAAGAGATAATGATGGCTCAGACCGGTGTGGTAGCAATAGAGGTGATAAAAGATGATTGGGTTTTGGATACACTTTGAATCCAAACCTGGTCGAGCTATTTCCTGACTAATTGGATGTGGCATGCAAAAGAAAGTGAGGAGTCAGGAGTGATGCCAATGTCTGTGGCTGAGCTACGGGAAGAATGAGGCTACCTTCCACTGAAATGCAGAAGACCGAGGGGAGCAGGTATGTAAGGAGAAGATCAGGAGTTCAGCGGAGGGATGTTGAGTTTGACCTCCAACTGGAGCTGTTCAGTAGACAATGGGATACATGAGACTGGAGGGCAGTTCAGAGCCCTGGGAGTCCTCAACATACATGAAGTATTTTAAAGACTTGAAGCTGGATGAGGTCAACAATGGACTAAGTGAGAAAGAGAAGAGAAGAGGACCAAGGACTGAGCCATGGGACCCTTCAACATTAGCCAGTCTGGACAGTGGGAAAAATCAGCAAAAGAGCCTCCAGTGAATTGGAGAACAGGGAAGTGCAATAAAACAGATTCTAATCTCGATGGGCACACAAGCCAAGAATATTCTATTTGGTTCCCTGAATCGGTGTGAAAAAATCCCACATCTCTGAGTGCTTCTGTTCTTTGTACAGAACGCCCAATGGTGCCCAGCCCTCTCCCTGTGACTACCGTGTAGGTCTGGTAGCAGCCAGGGCAGTAGCACTGATGTCAAGAAAATGGCTCAGACAGGCAGCCTTTCGGCTGCTTTGATACGCTCCGTGTCCAGAGGGAGAACTGCCAATCTAAACAGATCCCACAGATTGTGCCCTACCCAACGCTATCAAAACACAGAATGAGAGAACGCTCAAGCCAGCTGTCTGGGAAAACCGTCCAGGTATCGCACAGCTTGTGGGGGCTCAGCAGCATGTAGAAGATGATGCCCAGAACCCGGGGAAGAAGACAGATAGACCCAGGGGCCTGGAGCATCCTACAGCTTGACGCTCATAGCTTGTTGCCCCGGCAAGCGTCTTGCTCTAAATCCTTGACGGCAACGTGCTGAAGTGGCTCGGAATTGATTTCCGCATTTCTGAGAGCACAGAAACATCTTCAAAGTTTCAAGTCTACAATCTGATTTAAACAGATCCTTGTTTGAAATTCCACCATTATCAGAGCTTAATCTCTCGATTAAAAAATGTTTTTCACAAACCCTGCTCTCTATCACTTTGAGCTCAAAATGGAAACATAGAGTTTAATAGAGAGGAACAGGAAGGAGGGTGGGGGCATGGAGAATCCCTCAACACCACCACCTCCCAGGGTGGAAAATGGTCCAGAAGAGGGAGGCAGAAAAATGGAACCTCACCATCTGGCACTTCCCCTGCTGACAGATGTGGGAGGGAGTCACCGGGATGAGTCAGAAACTCTTTGGTCGATGCCTCAGAGCTGCCTATGCAAATCTTCTCCGGCCTTCTTTACTTCCACAGAGGAAACACTCTAAACTCATAGGCCCTGCTGGCACACAGGAGACCACGGGAGACGGAGCGTGGCTATTCTGAGAGTCTGAGGGCAGGCTTCTCACTCAAAGCCTAAGGAGCCTCGGGGCATCTGAGTGACTCAGTCAGTTAAGTGTCCGACTTCCACTCAGGTCATGATCTCGTGGTTCGTGAGTTCAAACCCCGTGTTGGGCTCTGTGCTGACAGCTCGGAGCCTGGGGCCTGCTTTGGATTCTGTGTCTCCCTCTCTCCTGCCCCTCCCCCGCTCTCTCTCTCTCTCTCAAAAATTAATAAACATTTAAACAAACAAAGAAAAAAAGCATAAAAAGCCTCAACTCTCTGCCTTTCCTCCTCTGTCAACTTCTTCTGGATTTTTGCCCTCCACCCAAGTCTATATCTCACTCCAAAACTCCACCCAATGCTGAAAAATCCCAATACTGTGATTCTTCAGTCCACTTCATTTCATATCCCATATTTCTCAGCTGCCCTCCCTGAGCTTTGCTAAAACACCTTTCTTTTGAAGGACAAACGTAAGAGGAGGCAAGCAGGGTACAGAGCTCTCCAGACCCATTGAAGTTTGTTGCCGTGCTGGTTCCAAATCAGCCACTTCTCTGAAGGCAGCTCTCTCAGAACCTGCTGGAAACTGATGGCCAGTTGCCAGCCTTGAGCCCAGAGCCTGCCTCTAGCTGCCCCTGGATAAGGAGGCCTGGCGCAGACAGCTCACAAGCCAGCATCAGGCTCCCGGCTCATGCGCCACGATTTATTGCTACGTCTGCTTCCCAGGTGACTCAGGAACATGCTCAGCTTGTTTGGGAAAAGCCAGGAGGTCAGCGTGACCAAGGTGAAGCGAGTGAGAAAAAAAGTGGTGGGAGGTGAAATCAGAAAGGTACAGAGGCTGGATCACATGGGGCCTGGCCAGCCATGGAGGAGACATGATTCTATTTCAGGTGAGGTGAGGGGCCATTGGAGGATTTCAGTCAAGCAGTAATATGATGTGATTGTAATGTAAAAGGATGGTTCTGGCTCCTGTGTGGAGAGAAAACCAAGGGAGCAAGGATGGAGTATGGAGGCCAGGTGAGAGGCGATGGGAGCAGTGCTCGAAAGTGGACAAATTCAGGACATAGTACAAAACACATAGGATTTGCTAGTGTCCTGAACAGAGAGAATGGAGTTAGCAACTGGGTCAAAAGCTTCCATTAATTGAGTCAGGAAGGAAAAGATTTAGAACCATGAGTCCAGTTTCACATGTCTTCATTTGAGGTGAGCTTGGGCCATCCCAGTGGACATGTGTGGAGTTCATGGAGAGACTGGGACTGGATATATAAATCTGAGAGTCATCTGAACATGTCAGAGCTGGCGGGGGGGGTGGGGATGCTGAATGAGATCTCCGGGGGAGTGAGTATAGGTATAGCTGGAGACGAGGTCCAAGAACTAAGCTCCAGAATATTCCAATTTTTAAGAGTCAGAAAAACAAGGACTAGCCAACAAAGGAGATGGAAAAAAAGAGATTGATCAGGTGGAAGGATCAAAAGAAAGTGGTAACTCAGAAGCCAATAGTGAGAGAATGATCAGCCAAGTCATTTTCCCTGAGAACTGAGTTTAAAAAATGGCTGAGAATGAAATCAGAGTCCCCAGGGATGCTCTGCAGTCCTGGGTTTCGTGCAGGCCCCGTGGGGGCTTAGCCAAACAGGTTCTAGGCCTTTCTCCCTGCTTCAGTTATATCTGCTCCTCTTTTAGATCTGGGATTCCATGTGAGAGTTCCTCTGAAGGAAGTGTTCTAGCACGTAAAACACAAAGCTTTGGAAACTGTTGGACACCTGCTACCATTGGGAAAGGGGCAGGAATATGGAGAGGGACTGTCTCTGCACTGTCGCCCCCAGGGAAAGAAGGAAAACCATAGAGTGGATGATTTCCAAGGCCTTTTTCAGTTCTAAAACACATGGGTTTCACTCTCTTGGTTTCAGTCCCCAGACAACAATATCACTTAAGACTCCACCCATGCTCTGGTCTGATAATAACCTTGAGGGACCTGGCTGGCCCTCCTACATGGGCTTGATAACATTTGGGGGCCTTTGAGGAGTGGTGTAAGAAACATTTATTTGAGGGACACCTGGATGGCCCAGTAGGTCAAGCATCCAGCTCTCGATTTCAGCTCTGGTCACGATCTCACTGTTCATGAGATCGAGCCTTGCGTCAGGCTCTGTGTTGACAGCATGGAGCCTTCTTGGGATTTTCTCTCCCCCTCTCTCTGCCCTTCACTCATTTGGTGCTAAATAAATAAATAAATAAATAAACATTTTAAAAAACAGAAAAGAAAAAAAAAGAAAAAGAAACATATTTATTTGATCCAAGGACTGCCTTGAACTCCGATTTTGAGGAGAACTGCTGGACTGAAACTTCACATTGAGCCAACAAACCCTGCCTCCTCCTACCTCTCTGATCTTAATCAGCTTCACAGTCTGTCTGGAATCAGGCAGTGTCTGGACAAGGTCTAACCTGTGACTGCCAGCCTCCTGGAGCAGAGCAGTTTCACTTTACTGGTCAATTTTTAAGGATTATGAAGTTTTCTTGGTTTCTCAGATACCGTAGCCTCTCGGTCTTCTGCCAAAATGAAATGTTAACAAGTTCAGGTATTCAAAGATGCCCTTCCCTTGAATGTAATTTTCTAAGCTCTGTCGACTTGCAGACTAATTTTCTAAGCTCTTGTCGACTTCCCTAGCTCTGTCTAGGGAAGAAATGCAACAATGCTGAAGAAAATCCAAAGTTAGGGAAAGCAGCTTGGCTTTCCTTGGACAAACTCTCACTTCCAACACAGGATCCAACTACAAGGAAATGAAGTATAAGCAGCGGGATTCAGGAATCTCCTAATCCAGACTCAAGCCTGAGGCATAATTTAGTGTTGTAACTCCTGTGTTCCTTTTCCAAGATTTTGACCCTATATTTTAAGAACTTTGATGGAGAATCAAGTATGTCTTTATCCTAAGAGATTATATAATGCCACATCCTATGCAAGGTAAGAATAAAGGCAGAGTGGTACCAGGCTTAGGATTGTGCATAAGCACAATAAGCAAACTCACTTGCTTAATGTGGTGACCATTTGTTGCCCTTGACTGTACAGCATCCTTTCTCTAGACCTTCCTTTGGGGAACCACCCCTGCCTCACACTCATCCCTGTGGTTTGGTGAGGCTAACCCTGCTCCCATCTGTAGGGTGGGCATGAGCCACAGGCCAGATTCACTCAGTGCAATCCATTCCCTGACCCAGAGACTAAGTCAGGAATGGACCTAGAACCCAACTTGGGCAATCAAGCCTACCACTTAGTGTTAGTGTTGGACAGCAGATGGATACTCTCCTTTCATTAAAACTAAAGTTAAGGGATGGGTGCCTGGGTGACTCAATTGGTGGAACGTGTGACTCTTGATCTTGGGGTTGTGAGTTCAAGCCCTACACTGGGTGTAGAGATTACTTTAAAAAATTTGTTTTTAATCTTTAAATAAATGAGTATATCTCCTTTAAAAAAAAAAGTAAAAATGAGAAAGCATATGGAAATATCTATAAAAAGTAAAGTTAAGGGGATATGATACTGGGGCTACTAGTCTTCATCTTGCCTCCTAGATAAAAAGCTGTCTTAAGTTTGGAGCCTATTCAGAGGTGGGAAGAGAAGAGAGTTAAGAAGATATAGGATTCTGGATTCAGCTGTGTCTGAAACCAGAGGCACGAAATAAATTTTCTTTTGGCTTAGGTAAGTTTGAATTGAGTTTTCTGTCACTTGTAACAAAAAGAATCATGGATCTTGATATCTGAGCCTTTAGAATGAGGATATTTAAGACTAGTCAGTGTTTCTCAGTGCGGACACTAATAGCATTTAGTGGGACAATTCTTTATTGTGCACACTGTTCTGAACATTTATCTTTTTTAATGTTTATTTCTTTATCTTGAGAAAGAGAGAGAGAGAGAGAGAGAGAGAGAGAGCTGAGCACAAGCAGGGGAGGGGCATAGAAAGAGGGAGAGGGAGAATCCCAAGCAGGCTCCACACACAACACAGAGCCTGATGTGTGGCTCAAACTCACGAACGTGAGATCATGACCTGAGCTGAAATCAAGAGTCAGACGCTTAACTGACCGACCCACCCAGATGCCGCTGCTCCAAACATTCATTTTTGCCCCCACCCACAAAATACCAGAAGCACCTTTCAGTTATTATAGCAACCAAAAACCCACCACCTATCCCACTAGACACACACACACACACACACACACACGCGCGCACATTTCCAAATGGCTCCTATGGACAAGTTATTTCCCAAGTTGAGAACAAATAAACTAGAAAATCTCTAAGCCCCTCTCAACCGAGCTGAAATTAGCCATGTCATGTACCAGAAATCAAGTTCACTAGAGTCTAGTCTTAGCGTCAACTGCAAATAATAAAATTTTTGCATCCACTTATTTTTAAAATGAGGACACTAATATACAACTATAAGGGTAAACTTATCAAGGGATCATTGTGATAAATTACTTGAAGTAAATCTAGCATAACCTAAAATAGATCCATAACATTCCCAAGGGAAATATCTTAAACATTCTTTTTCCAAATTTATATGGACCACAGTTGATGTACCCATTCACTTACCGAAGGACATTTTGATTGCTTCCAAGTTCTGGCAATTATGAGTAAAGCTGCTGTAACACATGTATGCAGGTTTTCATGTGGACATAAGCATTTAGCTCCTTTGGGTAAATACCAAGGAGTCTAGAGACTTTTGAACACCATTGTAACTTATAATTGGTCCATAAAACGATAATTTTTTAGGAGCACCCACCTGTGCTAGGTGTGGAGTCTACTGAAGATTCTCTCTGTCTCTCTCCCTCTGCCCCTCCCCTGCTCACTTGTTTTTGCTCTAGCTCTCTCCATCCCCCCCACAAAAAAAAAAAAAAAATTCTAAACCCTGAAAGTTCATGGTTATATTTTCACACTCTTAATTCACCTACCAATAAAGAGTTAAAGTCACTTCTAAAGCTATCCTGTGTTACCATCATTTTTCTAGACCTCTTTAATTGCATCTCCAGTGGGAGAGATTGGCTTAGGAAGTGGGGAGGGGTTATTTTAATCAACAAATGGGTTTCATTACTTCCCAAGTGTTACTGCAAGGATCGCTGTAGAACAAACAGTGAGGTTGATGACTGGCAGTCAGCTAAACTCATGCACTTCTCCACACCCATCTCTTAGTTCCCATAGTTTACTACCTGTCATTCTTTGTTAGTCAACCCCACAAACGTTAAATCCTTGAATGCCAAGGTCCTCTTGTAGCCCATAGTGCTCTGTAAATGTAAGAGGATAAAGTTTTCAGTGCCTTTTAGAAGTCATCGGTTTGTAAATCGATTTTTTTATGGTACCTTTCTAATCTTTTCTCTTTTTTTGGTCTCTTCTTGGCAAGTTTGCGCTCTGAAGATTAATTCTCAAACAAATGGCCTCAACTCTCCACTGGCCAATTCGGAGATGTCGGGAGAGTGGGCTCGGTTCCATGTGCTGCCTTTGAAATCTGAGCACAATGAGATGACTTCACATTGCGTGAGCACAGCCAGCCAAATCCAGGCTGAGGGTTACAGCCACGACAGACCCTGCTTTCATCTCCACGCTCTTCAAAACGGCCATAAATTATTGCTGCTGAAAATAGTGCTGGGATCCTGGGGCCAATTTTCAAGTTTAGGAGGACTTGAGGGGTACCCTATCCCACTCTGCTGGCTCGACTAGCTAACGAGCTCTCCTCGCCACCTTGGCCCTTGCACAAAACATGGCGGCGACTTCTCAGGATGGTACCTGCCCCTTGAGACAAAGCAGGAGGGCAGCTATTTGAAGGCTGAGAGATGCACCATAGAAGCCAGAAAAGTGAGACAGAAGGCAAAGTAAGGGGAGGCAGTTAAACCACTTCAAAACCACTTTTTGACTCTCAGGCTGCGTAGAAAGCAGCCCTGAAACTCAGAAAAGTAACCTCAACCTTTCGCACATTCATCTTTGAAGCCAAAAGTTGGTGGGGAGGCTGGCAGTGAATGCACAGCCCCACACTTTCATGAGCAGCCAGTTTAAGCAAGTTCCCCAAGTTTCCTATATAAGGATTGCTTGAAATTGCTACGGGTGCTGTAAATACTCCTCTTTGCTTTGTGTCCTTCGTTCTCACATTGAGGGTTCGCGAAGAAACGGAGATTTCGTTTTCAACAGAAGATGCCGCGACCAAGCACCACGTGGGGCCCTCTGTCCGTTAGAGAAATGGAAGAGTCTTGGGTCCTGTCCATCGCTCCTTCATACGAAGGAATTACCTCCAGCTGGGCCAAATTGATTCGGAAAATATTCCATTTTCACATGATTTTGCTGCAGCACCATAATGAATGTACCTCTTTCATGAAAGAAAGAAGGTCCGTGAAAGAAACAGTTCAAGGATTTGGAGCAGGAGCTGGAAACATGGGCTGCTTTGTTCTTACGGCAACGGCTTCCCCATCTAAAACATTCTCCCGTTTTGAAGGATCTGTCTCTTCTCTTCCAGCCGCAACCCTCAAGCTACAACAACAGACTCATGATTTTTTTTTTTTTTTGATGCCAAGGTTATGAATACTCTTTCATGAATATTCTCCTTTGAACTCATTTTTCTTGCAGACGAAAAATAGCCTCATGTATTGCAGGGCTGACAGTAATACAGGAAACATACAAATTGTTCTCTCAGGGGCAGTAAAATGCTCCGAAATGCACATAGAAAAATTCCAAATACAACATACTGTTTATGGAGCACTGCCTTTGCAGCTATAATTTTTAAAAAGTAATATTTCTGACTGGCATATATTCCATAGAACATATTTCAGAGATTAATACCAAGATTAATAGCTTAAAATGTCTCCCTTTACGGCATCGTGATTGCTTTTCCCAAATCACTGCAAACTCCTAGTGAATAGCATTTTAGGATGTGCCATTTGGAAGGAAGGAAACCTTCATTGGATTAAGCTGCTTCTGTTTTATTTTTCCTTTTATCTCATTTCAACATATCCTCCAACTTCCTCCTCTAAAAATAATTCAACTAATGCCAACCTAACAGATTATACCAGGTTTATTAATTTCATTCTGCCTCAAAAGGAAGTGATTATTGAGGCTCATAATTACATGTGTAGTCCTGTCAACTAATGTTTACGTTCCTTATTAAACCTTCTTTTCATTCTGTGTTAGTATCATCAGTGAAATAATTTCTTTTCTGGTGTTAAAAATATATGTGCTTTCCCTGAGCCCCTTTCAAAAGTCTTATCTCATCCAAAAGTGAATCCAGAAAACAGCCTCCCTTAATCCTGCTTTGGGGCTTAGATTCTTTCACCCTGGAAGCATTCGTGTTGATTTCTGTTATATCCATGCTGGTGTAAAAACCTTTGCTATGGCAGAAAAATAATTCTGCGTGCAGATGATGTGCCTCTTAAGACTAACATTGTCAGGTGAACTACGGCCAGGGTGATTTAAGAATACTTCTCCAGGGGCGCTTGGGTGGCTCAGTCCGTTAAGGGTCCAACTCTTGATCTCACCTCAGCTCATGATCCCCCAGTTCATGGGTTCAAGCCCTGTGTCGGGCTCTACGATGACAGCATGGAGCTTGCCTGGGATTCTGTCTCTCCTCTCTCTCTCTCTCTCTCTCTCTCTCTCTCCCCCTCTCTCTCTCCCCTTCCTCTGCTCCCTCTCTCAAAATAAATAAATAAACTTAAAAAAACAAAACAAAAACTTCTCCAGACTGAGTGAATGACCTGTAAAAATTCCAAGATACAATTTTGTTTGGCATTTGGCATTAAGAATATTCTACAAAGCTCTTTTCATGTGGAGAGGCAGTACTCTACAGTGGTTCAGAACATGTTCAAATCCCATTGTTGCCACTTACTAGCTGTGTGATCTTGAAGAAGACACTTAGCCACCCGCATCACAAAATAGGGTTAATTATACCACCCGCCGCTCAGGACTGTTGTGAGGGTTACGTTGGTAAAAAACACATACAGCAATTGGGACGCTGTCCAACACAGAGTTGGTACCCAGTGAGTGTTAGCTCGTAATATCATCCACTTCACAAGGCATGACATTCTTTTATATAACTTTAGAAACAGACTTGTAAAATAAAAAGAAATCCTAGAAAAATCTAATTCCGTATAACTTACCAACATGAAATTACAGACAGAAAATGTTATATACATGATTTAATAAAACTCAGGCTATTCTTTTATATAATTGCATAGAGTCAATAGATAAAATATATTCATCCTTTTTTTTTAACCTGGAAAAAATGTTTTCATAAGTAAATCCCTTTCCCTATGACTTCTTTTGTCACAGAACTAAAGCTGTCATTGCTTCCTTATTCAGTTTGCCTGTCTCACATCCTACCCAGCCCCAACACATTAACTCAGTGACTATTTAGTAAATATCTGCTCAGAAAAACACCACATGAGCAAGAGGGGCACCAGCTAACTACATCTATACAGCAGGATCAATTTCCTAAACGTTTAATTGAGCAAGTTTGCTTTCTAGAGAATTGTTTCCTGTAGCTAAAGAAAAATCTGTGAATTCCTATGTTTTTCCGGCCCAAACAATTTTGCTTCCATGAATCTCTGGAAAGAAGTGTGCTATAATCAGTCCAAATTGAATGCCACATAACTTAACTACACAAAAATTATCATAAAGTGCCACACTACTGTGTTACCTTAATGTTAACTCTAGAGGTTACACTCAAAAGTCTTCGTATTCATCTCAACCCACGATCAAAACAGCAAATAAATGTCTGGTAATTATGTAATTTAACAGAAAAAAAAGGCTAAAATATTGTAGATACAGTTGGATTATAATCACATATTTTTAATTTGCATTGAAAATATGTGAGGTTGGGGCGCCTGGGTGGCTCGGTCAGTTAAGCGTTCGACTTTGGCTCAGATCACGATCTCACAGTTCATGAGTTCGAGCCCCATGTCGGGCTCTGTGTTAACAGCTTGGAGCCTGGAGCCTGCTTCAGATTCTGTGTCTCCCTTTCTCTGACCCTCCTCTGAGAAAGTCCCCTGACAACTCGCACCCTGTCTCTCTCTCTTTCTAAAATAAACATTAAAAAGAAAATATGTGAGGAAAAACTAAAGAATGAATGGCAATCTTATTGGTATGAGATTGTGATTTTCTCCATTTTCTGATTTTTGACTGACTATTCTTTTTACAATAAAAATGTTAAATTTGTAAAACGCTATCAAAATTGAACTATAGGAGTGCCTGGCTGGCTCACTTGGTAGAACATGTGACTCTTGATCTCCGGATTGTAAGTTTGAACCCACATTGGCTGTAGAGATTACATAAAAAATAAAATCTTTTTAAAAAAATTGAACTATAAATTACATAAGTTTTTCATTTATGTATAAACAAAGGAATTCACGTGGCATTTAATTCTGATTTAATTTTTATGAAATAAAACCTACAAAGAGTTCTCAAAGAAATCTGAAGGTCTTCAAACTACATCTCTGTTTTGTATGATAAGCAAGAGATTCCCAAGTATTGAAAAAAATAATAAACTTAAGGTTACATGTTTCACATCACCATCATATTTAAGTACTATTTAGAAGACCATGATACTACATATATCAATCTGATTTAGTTTCATAGTTTCTTATCTGAGTTTTTTAAAGATACTTGTTTTCTGTTTTCCTAACATTTTTCTTCCTTTATCTCTCAATGAAAAGTAATGTGCAATTTAGGACATGATGTAAATCTAGGGTTTATTGATCACATATTCAAAGACACCTACAGAATGAATCTTTAGGATGGGAGGTTCCACATGGCATTTGTCTGGAGTAAGAATATTTTAGGTTGTGCCTTGACTTCTGAATGTGAAACTAGATACGATTACCACAAAGTTAAGACAGGATAATTACAAATGAAGATACTCCAACACAAAGACTTGTAGGATTTTGTTTAGATTGTCAACGGTTGTTTCATCCAAATTTTCTTCATTGTCATCCATGGTGTGCCAGACTTCAGGGAAAGGTGATGGTATCAGATGCAGAACTGGAACACCTAAAAAGAAAGAACCAACTTGTAATTAAGTGCTTATTTCCAGTGAGTAAAGAAGAGAGTATCATTCTTCAAGCGCAAGTCTTGGTGGGAGCTCTGTACCATTTAAGGACAGCTGATAACCCATCATTTCCTGTGTACCTCCTTGTATCTTACCCTTTCACTCCAAAGTCATTTGGCCATTAAACAAATGTTCATTAATTCAGTAAATAATTATAAAGCACCTCCCACGTACCAGTCCCTGTTCTAGGAATTGAGATTTCATCAGTGAAAAGACCAAGCCCTGCTCATACGGAGCCTACATTCCAGTAAAGAAAGAAGCAAGGAAACAAATATAAAAATAATTTTAGAAAATGATAAAGATTCTAAAGAATAATAAAACAAGATAAGCTAATAGAGAATGAGGGGCAGACAGCTGGGCCAAGAAATATGTATTTAAAGTCAGGGAAGGCTTCTTTGAGAATCTAACCTTTAACTAGAGACATGCAACAAAGGAGAAAGCAAGCTGCGCAAAGATCTGGGGATGAGCATTCCAGGCGGCACTATTCGCAAGTGCAAAGGTCCTGAGGTGGGAGTGTGCTTGGCCTGCTTGAGGAACAGCAGGAACACAATGTGGCTGGATCAGAGCAATAATCAGAGAGAAAAGCAGAAAGAGATGTTGGAGAAGAACAGAGTCAGAAAATGGAGGCCCTTGTAGGTCATGGTAAAGACTTTCAGTCTTATTCTACATGATGGCAAGCCACCAGAGCTTGAAAGCAGGGAAGAAACAAAATTCGATTTACATTTTTAAAAGATAACTCTAGCTCCTATGTAAAGTATAGGGAAGCAAAAGCAAAAGCTAGAGACCAACTGGGAGGCCGTGGCAAGAGTCCTTGAGTTGATTTAGACTTCCACCATCGACATCAAGGATATTGCTTCTCTATTAAGCAAAAAACACCAGAGTACACAAACTGTAAGAATATTGTCTTACTCTGTGAATGAGAAGGCAAGGTCAGTGGAATATGAGCTTTTATAAATATTCTAGAATGAGGGTGGAGGCTCAAGGATTTGGAATGACTTTCATGAAAAAATAGAAACCATAAGATGCTTAGTAGATGATTTAATTTATCAAGAAATTGAATGTAGTGGCTCCTCATCCTTCTAGATTGTTGCAAATACACACAAAAGACAATAAATATAAAATAAGTAAAAAATGCATATATGCACGCACATGTACACACACACACACACACACACACACACATATATACACATTACCTCTTCTTAAAAATGGGATATGGTCATCCTGAATCACACCTCCATAACCGTAATTCTGGAAATACCACCTCTCCCACGAGTGATCCTTGAGCAAACCTAATTTGTGGAGTTCTTGTTCTGCAGATGATAGACAGCAGATGATTATCTGTTCTTATCTGATCAATACTCAGAATGCATAAGGACTTTGAACTCTTGGCACATGTGGTCATCATTTTTTAAACAAATTACAGCAGTGGGCACAACTACAGCCATGACAGTAAACATCTAGGCTCAACTTGGGTGTGGACGTTCAATAGTAGTTCAAGGAGAGAAGACTCACACGTGGCTCTAACATTACAGGTGAGAACCTCCTTAGAGGTAGATACCAAGTAGGACAATGGAGAGGAATAGACAATGAGAAAACCAGAGGAAAATGGCGGCGGGCGGGGATGGGGGGTGGGGGTGGGATACGTAGGTTTACCGGAGACTCCGTTCAAAGTTTCTCTTATAATATTCTAGATTTGGATATTGGCAAATTCTGAACTCACAGCAAAAGTATGAATGAGATGGCAGTGTTTTTCTCGCTGCTTAGAAAGAATACAATTCTATCCTGCTCCAGGAAGTCCATACAGTTCCTAAGGAATTCCTAGTCTGAAGCACTTGCCTCAAGGCCTTCTGGCTTGGATTTTATCATAAAGATCTATCTCATCTACTTCATCTCTCCCTGAGGCCAATTGCCTTTTTTTTTTTTATTGGTGTGTGTGTGTGTGTGTGTGTGTGTGTTATGGAGTAGGAAGGGATAGTGGAGGTATGAAGGGAAGAAGCTATTCCCCTTTTCCTTCTTCAAGCCCTATGCCTCTGTCTTGAGCTATAGATATTTTGTTTCTTTGCCTGGCCTGGCTTGACCTGGTCTGGACTAGTCTACTCTCGTTTAATTGACACTAACCTGTCTCTAAAATGACTTTTGAAGGATCTTGGCTTTCTCTTGCATCCGATCTCTTACTTCCTTAGAAAATAGAGATTGTTCTAGATTTAAAGGAAAATCGTGTCTGAATAAGGCAAGAAATAAAAGATGACAAAGACAGAGATTAAAAAAAAAGAGAGAGGGGCGCCTGGGTGGCGCAGTCGGTTAAGCGTCCGACTTCAGCCAGGTCACGATCTCGCGGTCCGTGAGTTCGAGCCCCGCATCAGGCTCTGGGCTGATGGCTCAGAGCCTGGAGCCTGTTTCCGATTCTGTGTCTCCCTCTCTCTCTGCCCCTCCCCGTTCATGCTCTGTCTCTCTCTGTCCCAAAAATAAATAAAAACGTTGAAAAAAATTTAAAAAAAAAAAAATTAAAATTAAAATTAAAAAAAAAAAGAGAAAGAAAAATTAAAGAACATCTTTTGGTATCATAAAGACATAACATTCATCATTAGCCAGCATGCTTTGCTGACTGGTTTTCCCTAGACATGCATTCCATATGCTGCAAACAGGACTCTGGGAAAATAGTTTCAAACCATTGCTAGGGATGTGCAAATATTAAATGTAGCACTGTATGTTTCTATTTCCAAATGCAGTCTCATGCAGGAAAATAAAGGAGCCTACTAAAAAAGATAAATAGGAACAATAAACTAATAATCAACAAAGCAAGAAAAAAAGCCAGCAAAGTATATTACATCTTCAAATCACATATTTAAATCATAACTTTTGAATTTTAAAATGTAGTTTGGTGCGTAGGAAGGAACTAAGTTGACTTTTAGTGACGGTGGTGCTTACCAATTGCTTCAAGTCTATCAAACCATCTGGCAGAGTTTGGGAAAAAATTGGGAAATGTTGGGTTGGGAGCTCCAATTAAATCCAATAAGACCAATAAATCCTAAGGGAGAAAATAACATTGTTTAATCACTGTCACCAAAACACGTTTCAGATCCACCAATGGGAGAAAAAAAAAAAAAACAGTCAAAACTAACTGCACTTCAACAATTGAGAATAACCTAGAGAGCTGTATAAATGAACAAAAGGTTTAATAACATTGTAAACTAATTATTTTGAAGAACTTTAAAAAATCTTGCTTATGCAATATAGACAAATGGCAAAGTGTAGATTGTTTGTGTCTGTAACCCCAGAAGGATATCACTCAAGAAACATTAGAAAGAGAACATTTACATAACATTTTACAGATTAAAAAAGAATATTTATCTTTATTTTCAAATAGGATTCCAAGCCTGTCTGATCATCTCTTCCATTCTAATTAGTCCTTATATCCTTAGTCTGCAATGCTACAGCTGCGTATAGGAAAGCACTTGCGTAGTAACTATTTACTCCTCAAGGCAGCATCTTGGAAAAACTTCTTGACTACGAGCTCTGTGACCTTCTGTCTCTGGATCTCCATTTCCTTTTCCATCAAACCAGAAGCTCAAACTTGCTGGTCTTTAAAGGCGTCTCCTGACGATAAGCCTCCATCATTGCCCCAGGGTTTCTCATTTGAGCCATAAAACATCAGCAGGCTTGAAGACTCCCTGAAGACTACTTCCCACATTAAGAACTCCTGATTTATATCAGTGAGACAACATGTGGGTAGATACGTAGCACAAGTCCTGACCCACAGTACATAAATACTTGCAGAGTTTATGATTCTAAAGACATAAGATCTATTAACTTATGGATAATGATCAAATATATTCTTGGAGGGAAAATAGGTTTGTTTGAAATAAGAGGATGTTTACAAAGCATGATAAGCTACTAAGAGGTCCCTCCCCCCCTCCCCCCGCACCCCCCCGGCCCCAGGGAAGAAAATAGTCTTCACCATGACTATGGATTCATAGATTTGGACTCATAAATAAATGACTTTGTTCTTCCTACTGATCAATCAGGTCTCTCTCCTCCTCCTCTGAACCCTTTTTAGCCACTTGGTCCAAAGGAATGAACGAGGTGCCAACCATATTCCCCTGACCCATTATAAGGTGCCAACAGATAACAGGATGGAGACAATGCCAACATGATGTGTTAGAGCCACAGAGGACACTGAACGCGGCCAGTTGGACTCACAGGGTGAAGGTCAGTGATATGGCAAAGGACAAGGATGAATGGAAGGAGTTAGGAATAGACTTTCAGTTCACAGCACAGGGATGGATGAAAGCACAGGGAAGCAAGAAGTCTCAAGAGCAGCATGAAGTTCCCAACTGGGGTTAGTGAGGACATAAGACTGAGTGAAGGTCAAATATGGGAAGAGAATCAGGATAGGAAGAGAATTCAAAGGTGGAGTGAGGGACTAGGAATGAGGTATGGGCCCAGAAATGGAATAAAAATGGGGCTGTGTGCTGCACTAATTACTTGATAATAAGAACAGGATATTAAGGCAGCATCGCAAATGTTTCCATCCCCATGGCAACAATATTACACCAAAACAGACACGTCCAACACAATGTCCCCTACACATTTGGAGTCATTATAACACTTTAAAGCCACCAAGGAAATTCTTCACTCCCATCCCTATACCATGTCTCACTCCCCCTCCAGTTCCCAAGACCCAAGCCTCCTCAGGCTTTGTAGAGAAGCTTCAAAGAAGGGATTTGCTCTCACCATCTCTATACAGAACCAGGGAATGTGCTCCCATTGGACCGAACTGAACCTGGGATGTTTCCTTAATCTAATTTTTTACGTCATTTTAATTAAGCTCAGTCAAACGTAACTTCTAACCCAGAATCATTCTTTGTAGCTCTGGGATTCCTCAAAAGCCCAATGCCTGCCAAAGAATGTTCTATAATGAACGCTCTGTTCCAAGAATGCCGTGGCATTTTTAGGTCTTTAATTGGCTTTAGGTTTGGCTTCCTTTGACACAGAGCCCACAGCTGCAGCACCATGAAAATTCCCAGGACTGACCATGCCGTGCAGTTGGTTGGTGTCTTTGGCTCCAGGTGGGTGCGGTGTCGATGCCATCTTGGGAGCTAAGTGCCGAGATCCATACAGAGAATCTCGAGGAGACCAATGAAGAAAAGCCTCTTCCCCATCAAAGAAAATCAGCTGGAGTGAGAGATCTGGCTTGGAGTCTGAAACATTCTGGTAAAAAGAATAGTAAAAAGGTAGCAAAAATACTGTGAGGGTTTAAAAAATAGCATACGTTCTTATTAACTGGGCAAAAAAGACAGATATGCCATGAAGAAAAGGAAGATACCAAAGCAAGTGAGAATATGCCAAAATGCATTTTGTACCACTTTGCTTCCAAAAGTGATCCCATTCCCCATGGTCTTCACCCGTGTAAGTCTCACTTTCTCCTACTCCCTCTGAAAATAGAAGTCTTATATTTTTTTCTTACTCCTTAGAGAACTTAGAAACTATGAAACTGTCATGGCAGACACAGAGACACCCACCCAGTTCCCTTCCAGAAGGATATGTTGCCCCTGCTACCAAGAGAGCTGTCCACAGGTCTTCAGCTATTAGTTCTTTTAGAGATTGCCTCAGCCATAGGGGTGTCCTATATCCAATGACTGATCTAAGCAGGTCCTGGCGGCTCTATGGGGCCACTCCACCTCCAGAGCTCCCCAAGGTTGGCTGAGCCTGTTGTTGAACCTGCAAGGTGGATGGACTTCTGCCTCTGCCTAATCCCATTTCTCTCCCCTCCCTGCTGCGGGTGTTAAACCAGGGCCACTCCCTTAGGAATGACCTAAATGCTAAACTCCACGTCAGTGTGCATCCCAGGGAACGGAACCCGAAACAACTGCACATTGTCCTTGCTGCCCACCTTAATTGAGTCTGCAACTTTTTCATTGAATCTAGGCTCAAGGATGCACCTTAGGAATGCAACAGGGACACAAAGAATAATAATTACAGCCTCTCTTTTGAAAGAGTCTACACTTCAGCTGGGTTAGGAAAGATAAAACAACATGGACAACACGTGCCAAGGGTCACAAATGGAACACCAAAACTTTTGTGGGAACTGGATAGAAAGACAGGTCAGATCCCTGGGGTGTCAAGGAAGACTTTATGAGCCAGGATTCAAGCAGAACTTAGAAGGGTCAGGAAGATTCTGATCGATTTTATACCTTTCACTGTCTGCTCACACTTTTCAGATTAGTCCTTCTGGTACCTTAACCCCCACAGTCCTTCAGCCCCACTGAAATCCCTGATCTATTGAATCCTTCACCTGTTCACAGTCCTTCACTCCCATGAAGTCCTCACTTCCCTCCATATTCACCTTAAATTCCACAGCCAATCATTCTAACCATTCCCTTGCATACATGCTCAGCTCCCTGGCTTCTCTCTGCCTTGGCCAAACGCACACGGCGAAAATATAACCTCTAGCCCAGCTCTCTGCCTACTCTGTGCCTGCACGCAGCTGGACCTCGCTGAAGAAAGATACACAACCATTTGGTCTCTGCACCTCAGTACAGCACTGGGGGACATGCTCCCATCAGACCGAACTGAATCTGACATCTCCCTAATCTTTTATGGACGTAACTTCTCCTCTTATCTCTCTAAAGATATTTAAAACAGTGTCCCTTTAAGTTACCTCCTGCTCCTTACGCTCTATTTTCTCTGAGTTCATTTTTCGTATTGTTCGTATTGGTCTACTCTTTCTTTCATGCTGGAGACTGTCCTCAAATGTCTGGTCGTCCTTTGTGTTCATTCATATCAGAGAATAAGGTACTAAAACACTGATCAGAGACAGATTGGTTGGCTTCAGCGCAGGGCAATCTGGTGCCCAGTTGGGTGTTTTTCACTGAGCACCTCTAGATCTTGGGTCTTTTTCATGAGGTAGTTCACACTCCCCAGAGAAGGAGCATCCGGTTTCCTCTCTGAGGGGCATAAGCTGCGTGCTGGCTTTCTCATGCTGAAAACAGGGAAAGGCCGGGGACCTCACGGCTCAATGTGCAGACTTTCACCTAATCTCCTTGACTTCCATGAGAAACTTCATTCCTATCCTCCTCTGCATCTGGTGTCCCCACATCCAGAACCCCCCTGGTTCAGTGTCTCCAGAAAAATTATCCTGTCCTCTCCTGCAAGGCTACTGGTGGCATACTCACCCATCTGCCAGAGATGGGGTGGGAATCTATATACCAACTGGTCCTTGTGCAGACTAACAAACACTCCCCTCCCCAGCCCCCGGCCTCACTATCTCCACTGATCCCTGAGCCACTCCAGGATTTTGTCAGGGAACCACTGGCTTTTCCATCTCCTCCTCGCTCTGGAGGCTGTGACTCCTCTCTACTTGGGTATGTCATTCTCCATTTACCTTCTGTCTTCATATTGTGGTTCCCATTAACACACGTTCCCTAGTTTCTTCAAAGATGGAATTTTCCTGATTGTTTTAGGGTGACTTCCTAAGATGGAAAAAAATGTCTTTATTGTCTGAAAACTAAGTTATCTTTGTATGCTAGTCATTGCAATTGTTTTAATATTGCCAACTGGTTGCAAAGTTCTAGTGCCAAATCAAACAGCATAATAACGAAACACCAGCACAGAATAAGACTGCCCGGTACCACAGACATTCTGCTCATGCCGGGGCAGAAACAAGAGCAGTTTTCATATTCTACAGGCTTGAAGGTTCAGATGCCTCCCTGAAATTTCAACAGCTGAGTGACTCCAGAGGTCAGCGCAACGACTCACTTTCTGTCCTCCAAGCGTCTGATCGTTAAGACAGGAGTAGACCATGTAGACAGTGATCCTGAGTCCTGTGAGGCACTTTGCTCCTTTTGCTTCTTTTCAGGATTAGCAGGAAAATAACTGTGGCCTTCCATTTTTGGTAACTCAGTCTAGCACCTTGGAGCTAGGAAAATCTGGTTTGGGAGGGTCTTTCAGTCTTTCATGGTAATGTGATAAATCTAGTTACCAGTGTCAACATAGCAGGTGAATTATCTGCAGGCTTTCCCCATCCAAGGTTGTATCAGCTAATGCCACAATAAGAGGGTGTAAAAACCCACCCCAAACCCAAGTGGCTTAACACAACACTCATGTGTCCTCCCAGGTCTGTAGGTCAGCTGGAGGACTATTGATCTAGGCTGGTTGGAGGAGTTCTGCCTCACCATGCAGTCATGAAGGTTGGCTGGGCTCCACACGTCATATCCTCCCCCTGGGACTGGCAGGCCAGCCAGGGCGTGCCCTTATGGTGGCGGCAATGGCACGAGACAGCAAACCCAATTGCGCAAGCTCATTCCCAGCCTCTGCTGGTATCATATCCACTAGTATCCCATTGGCCAGGACAGGTCACATAACCAAGTCCGGAGTCAAGGAATGAGAACGTACCACCTGCTACAGTGGGAAGGCACAGCAGGGTTACAAGGGAAAAGACAGGAATGCATAACTGTAATCTTATTCCTGGAGGGGTGCATGCAGTTGGAACAATAATCCAGACTATTCTGCCGTCCTCAACCAGGTCACATTCCACTCCCACGTACCCAATCCATGACAGCTGAAGAGCTTCCAACAACACCTTAATACAACTTTAGTTAAAGTACCCCTGGAAAAATGAATCTGATACTCTTCATGTTTCCATCAAATGTGATCCATTTTTTTTAAATGCCCACATCACTGTTACTTCTACGAGAAAGAATAATTAAGAGAATGTGTGGAGCGCCTGGGTGGCTCCGTCGGTTAAGCATCCGACTTCAGCGCAGGTCATAATCTCACGGTTCGTAGGTTCGAGCCCCGCGTCGGGCCCTGTGCTGACAGCTCAGAGCCTGCAGCCTGCTTCAGATTCTGTGTCTCCCTCTCTCCCTGCCCCTCCCCTGCTCATGCTCTGTCTCTGTCTCTGAAAAATGAATAAACTTTAAAAAAAAAAAAAAGGAGAGAGAATGTGTGTGTGTGTGTGTGTGTGTGTGTGTGTGTGTCTGTGTGTGTTTTGATGAGGATGTCCACCTAACAACCCATTTGGTCCTTTCTGTTTCTGGTCACTATAAGCAGGTCTGAGCTCCAGAGAAAACACACCCACTATATAGACTGTGCCTTTCATTTAATGTCCTTAGAATGTAAACATGGAAAATTAAACTTTTATATCAGCTTCTGAACTCCCTCACCCAATTGCTGGGGAAGGGTACTAGTTAAAAGCAGGACAGAGGATGGGACAAAGACATTATAGAAGGTTCAGGAAACAAAACAAAACAAACTAAAAAAAAATAGTGAAAAGGACACTGAGAGGTTACAAACAATTCTTGCTTTCAAGTTCAGCATATCCAGCAAAAAAAACCAGAACCAAATATCTCTATTCCTTCCATTACAAGATAAACCTTTTACTTCTTTACTCCCATTGTAGCAAAGGTTGGCCCCTTCATAAAACTCTGAGGGAGAAAAATGCATTTGCTGCCTGCGAACAAAGTTTTTTGTTTTCGCTTTGTTGTGTTTACTTGGTTATGAGTGATATCTGAACAAAATGTCTTCATCTAGGTTAGCACTTTTTTCCAATGTACCCTTCAAAACACAGAGACTGAAATAGCATCTGAGAGTCCCAGAAGTATTTTGAGCTGAGAACGTACAAAAGCTCTGCTATGCTACATAAAATTGAGCCGAGATTCACAGATAATAACAATAATGCATTTCTGCTCCAAGTTTTTCATCTTGATATGTCTGAAAAACCCACTCTCTACTTCAGAAGCACTTTTCAATCAACCCTTCCCCCCCAACTCAAGAGCCACACCTCTCAGATTAGGAGGTTGTGATGTTTCATGGCTACATGAACAAGAAGAAATAAACCTAGTTCTCATACATACGCCTGTACCAACCATCCACCCTCTTCATTTTTTGCAAAGAAATGTTGCATTTAATTTAATGTGCATGCAAAATTAAGCAATTAAGTGCCACTGAATAAATTCACTGTCATGTATCCTAGGTTTATCGTCCATGGTTGACATTTCAAATAGTGTAATCTTCCAATTAATATTCATTCAACCTCATGTCTTTTTGCAACAAATTATTACAAAATGTACTGAAAGTCTACATTTCTAAATGGCCTTCTTACTCCCCCAAGGATTCTAGAATTCACTCTGCGTTTTATTCCCAGAATCTTCGAGACAGAAACAAATACCTTCAAGGAAAGGAGTTGCTTGTCTAAAGCCCGGGCAAGCTCCAACAACATCGCGCATGGCACTGCTGAGTCAGTGGCTCCCACAAACACCCTGTTGTCCCAAGGGGGAAAATACTTGGAGTCGTAGTGACAGGCGAGGACCAGGTGTCGTTTAGCGGTGGGATTGAGGGTGCTGATGATATTTGAGAAAGATCGGTACCCATAGGGTGTCTGACTCAAGAAGGTGTCTATTTCCAAGACCCAGTCGGCTTGAAGTCTTTGAATTCTCTGCATGATGTGCTGATCAAAACAAAAACCAAAATTTCAGATCTAGACAGTTTCCATTGGTGCACTGTATATATATATATATATATATATATATATATATATACACATACATATATATACACACACACACACACATATAAATTTATGTGATGCCTTTCAATGTAAAATGCAATATGTGGTTATAGAGTTAATAGCAAGGGTAATTAAAAGAAAAGCTATCCCTCTCCCTCTCCCTCAACCATACCCCTGCCAAGCAATCCCAACGCACTGTTGGTATTAACTGATGTTAATAGTCTGATGTATATCTTTCCACACCATCCTTATTGTTTATATATACATATACTAGCACACAAACATGTATTTGGCAAAGGGGTACATGTTTTTATAGGAATAGAATCTATACATTATTCCGACCCCTGCTGGTATTTAACAATACCATCGGGGTCATTTCTACATGTCAGGAGACAGAGACCAGTTCAGTATGTATTAAAGTCCACTTTCAATACTTCTAGGAGGCTGAGAAGGCATTTTGAGAAGTCAGATACACTGAGGTCCTACAGATCTCAACTTCTACCCTAAGTTCTTTGAGAGCAAGAACTGCAAATGGTAACTCTTTTGTCCCAAGAGCACAGCATGTGCCCCAAGTTCAGCAAATACTTCAAAATGTAATATACACTAACAAAAGATTCTGATGGTATAATGTCCCACAAGGGGATTTCTGGGGGATATCTGAGGTCCCACTCACTTTAAGAATCAATAAACAACTCTGAACCATAGTGACACATCAAGTAGTTTTCCTCGGCACCAAAGGCGAGTTCAGACCCCACTACAAACGGTAAACATAAAGAAGAATCTGTTTTCCTATCTCTCCTCATCACCTGGGAACTAATGAATCACACAGTGGCTGATAGGAAGCAGATGGAAAAGAAACACCACTTCCGAGACTGGCTGTGTCTTCCTTCAGAGTCTAGACTTCATGGTGTGGCAAGTTACGGGGAGGTCACTACTGTTCCATTCGCCCTTTCCTGCCTTCATTTCTCCTTCACTTCATGTTTCTCAACTAGGTTTCATTTATTTTATGTTGAAATATTGTGTACATCTTTGTAAGTGTGCCTTAAAGGATCTTTTAAAAAAAGTCAGACGACAAACTAACCATCAACAGGACTGGCAATTTGTTGCACCGTGAATATCCAGTAGGGAAGGACCGTGAGGTGACAAACATACGACTCATAATCACTGGAAAAGAATCGAGGCTTGGTTTTTGGTTGTTTTTTCCCCCACCCCCAAGGAAATACAAGATTTTCTAGCCTAGTCAACTCTTGTATGGCCTGTCATAACTAATGTGACAAGACACGTAGGCAAAGGCTTTGGAAAAACTGTGGCAGGAAGCTTCCAGGAAAATAACCAAACCAGAACGAGGACACTGATTCCCCATTCAATTCTGTAAAAGCCAAATAAACAAACGGTTCCCTGATACTCATTCCCTGCTTTCTGCAGTGACGCGGACTTTGGTCACAATGGCATGTGTACACAGTCCCTTACCTTTTGTATTACAAGTTCACAAGTTCTCTTTCCAAATAATAAAAAGAAATGTTAATAACCTTTCAAATAATTAAAAGAAATCGTCATTCATATCTCATTCACTTTGTTTTCATCCACAATTCTTAATACTGGGCTTTGCTCACAGTAGGCTATCGCTAAATATGGGCTGATTCTAACTAGTAAGTTATTCTCAATGAGAACAATAAAATTATATGATATCAAGCTTGGGGAGCTTGAATAGAGACAAATCACTGCGCATCCAAGATCGGCTTTCCACAGAATATGAAAATAAGTTATTCCCAGACTTTAGGGAAGAGAAATTTTTCCATAAAGGGGTCATCTTTAAAAAAAAAAAACAAAAAACAGGCGTATATTCCAGAACATCTGGTATCCAGATGATGAACGATTCCAAATCAATAGCAGCCCGTATGCTTACAGAAATGAACTGAGATTTAAAAATATGTATCTGTTAGCTTCATTCAGCTGAAGTCTCACACACAAACTCATTTCTCAACTACTAAATAAGTTGTGGACATAATTTCTGATATCTTATGTTGACACTAAAATCCACAAAAGCCTCAGCAAATGTCCCCAAAAGAGTCCTCTCTGAAGGAATCTTTTTTTTTTTACTCAGTGTAAATTTTTTTTTAATTACCTTAGCAACGAATTTCTTTATAAACAATCGTATTGGCTCCATAATCTCATTAGGTCACCAATATCCTTTGTTGTGCCTTTGGCTTTCAAGCTTAGTCTGCAAGTTCCCACTGCAATTCTCTAGAGTGGGTTCCCCAAACCACCGCTGTGCTCACTAGAATGCCCTGAAACCAGGTAGGGAGTGCTTCCTGAAACTAAGTAGCAAGAACCCAGGCCCGCCAGGAGTGCAAAGGGCAGTTCAGAATATAGATTGTATTTTGGACTATTCTAGATTTATTTTTTGGACGGGGAAGGGAGAAAAAGACAGAGAGAAAGAGATGGATGGATAGAGAGAGAGAGATGAACACAGAGACAGACGGACATTGAGTAGAGCCAAAAAGAAAAGGATACAAAGATAAAGGTGGAGGCGAGGAGAGAGAGTGAGAGAGGAAGAGAAAGTCAGACATAAATATGACATTCTACTTCCAGGAGGGAAGGCCCCAGGCATTGTAGGTTAACATTAGTGAATGATCCTGGGTCTAATTTAATTTCACTTAAATTCTTATTTCCAGGTTCCAAGAAACAATAACATTAGCAGCCCAGGTTTGTTTGGAGGAAGCAGATTCTACGATGTTTGTCCCAAGTCTACAAACATGTCATTCTCAGGATGCTGATTCCTGACACGGGGGACGTCAGGTACCTCCTCCTTCTTAGACATGTTGGTCTCCCAGGCTCCATGCTGAGTGCTCTCCACACGGGGCCCTCCACTCAGGGACAGCCCCACCCTGGGCTGAAGAAGGCCAGCTGCCACTTCTCACGTGTACTGTGCATCTACAGGGGATTTTAACCCCACGGTTTGTAGCTTGCCTCTTTTAGACAAAGTTTCTGGCTTGCTCCTTACGAAGATTTCATCATCCTGATTTTTTAGTTATTTTTTTTATTCCTATCTCAGATAGAAATTACCAAAAAACCCCAAAATTTCATGCCTTCAAATTATTTATTCTACAAATAAATTATCTCCTAAAAAAATAAAACTTCTAAAAATCCAATAGGCGTCTTTAGGCTCCATGATGAGAGGCAGTAAAAATGGAGACTCTGGGACATCGTTCTCATATTATTCTCTGAAAAAGAATCCATTGCAATGCACATCTTTATCGTCAACTGCACAGGTCAGTTCAAAACAACTTTATACCAAGTCCACGTATCTTTAGATTTGAGAGTCTTCTCTAGCTACAACCCTGAAACGCCATAAATTATAAAACATGGAATCCAATGCTCCAGAAGGCCTCAGGAAAAAAGCAGATTTTCCACCATTCTTGTTTGGATTTAGTTCTGAGTGACAGGTCAAACTGAGTGCATTAGTGTGTAATTTCCTCATCAGAACCCAAGTGTCATCTACCTCATCTTTTTTTTTTTAAGTTCATTTATTTTGAGAGAGAGAACTCGAGTGGAGAAGGGGCAGAGAGGAAGAGAGAGAGAATCCCAAGGAGGCTCTTCATGTCAGCACGGAGTCCAATGTTGGGCATCGGGGCTAGGAGCTAGGATATCATGCCCTGATCTGAAGTCGGATGCTTAACCAACTGAGATGCCCAGGCACCCCACCTCAGTTTTTTAAGTTTATTTTGAGAGAGAGAGAGAGAGAGAGAGAGAGAGAGAATCCCAAGCAGCACAGCTCTGCAGAGCCCAACACGGGGCTCGAGCCCACAAACTATGAGATCATAAACTGAGCTGAAGTCAGACTCTTAACCGACTGAGCCACCCAAGTGTCCCCACCTCATCATCTAAAGTAGAAATCCCTCTCTTTCCACGCTTAGACAGCAATCCTGGTGATTTTCAGGACACCTGGGTAGCTCAGTAGGTTAAGCTTCCAATTCTTGATTTCGGCTCAGGTTATGATCTCATGATTTGTGAGATCGAGGCCCATGTCAGGCTCTGCACGGACAGCATGGAACCTGCTTGGGATTCTCTCTCTCTCCTTCTCTCTCTCTCTCTCTCTCTCTCTGCCCCTCCCTGGCTTGTACTTGCTCTCTCTCAACATAAATAAAAAATAAACTTAAGAAAAAAAGAAAATACTCGGGAGGTGAAGTCCAGGAATATCATTGAAATGAGAGGTATGTATCTCACTCTCCAACTTAGGCAAGAGAAGAGCCAGAGGTGGAGACGTTTATGAGCACACACTGGTTCCCCCCAGCCACCGCTTTTCAGTGATAGGATTGTGAAGTCAAGCTGATTTGGGTCCAAATTCTGGTCTCATCACTATTATGTTTATAACCTTGAACAAGTTAACTCATATACCTAAACCTCCGGCCTTTTGATCTGTAGCACTAGGATAATAATAGTACCCACACGACAGCATGGTTGTGAGGACTGAATGCAAAAGTCCATGCGAAGAACTCCATAAAGTACCTGACTTCAAAAAACAGTGCTCCATGAAAGTCAGCCATCATCATTATTATACCTCGCCCCGCCTAAAGGTTAGAAAGAACTAAGGCGCTCTTTGGGTCTCCACCATCTAATTCCTTAGGAGAAACAGGTGCTTGGTTGGAAGACAGGCGCCTAATGGGGCAGCAGACAATGGCTATCTGGGTTGGATGTCAGAGGCAGAGTCATATACTGGGTACAAGGGATGAGCCCAACGGCTGTGTTGCTGGACCTTGCAGGTGTCACTCTATGACAGAAGTGGGGTGCCAAGGTCTTTTGCCTGGAGAGTTAGGCAGATGGAGTACTCTCAGAGGAGGATTTGAGGGGTCAGTCTCTCCCCATTCTTTCCTGAGCTGCCCCTTGAAATGGGGCTATTTTGAAAAACATTCATTCAGAGGTGGGATATCAGATTACTTAGGAAGACTGGCACTAAGGAGGCAGAGACACAAGGTCTAGCCCAACTATGGTATAATTTACCCTCCATAGCAGTGTCTTTCAAACTGCAGTGGTAAAATCAGTGAATCTCGAAATCAGTTTACCGGGTCATGACCAGTATTAAAAAAAAACAATACAGAACAAACTAGTAAAGTAGAATTAACAATATCAGAGCAAATCACAGGTAATGCAGGTAATAAGAGTGCGGGTTTTTTTTTCATGAAACTGTGGTGTCAGTTAAATCTATTTTTATATTTGTGTGCACAAAATGTAAGTTTTTTTAACTTTGCTATTTTTTTTTTTTTTGACATGGATCATAATCAATTGAGAAACACTGCACTGGAGAAAGTAGCTTATAACTGATCTTGACTTGCCCTCCAGGGAGAATACAATTTTCCAAGAGGAATGAAGGCCTCATAGGACAGTAAACCCACTCTTGGCCAGAAACTGTCAGTTAAGGACTGCTTAGGGCTAGTGACGTTGGGTGGTCAGGGTCCAAGAAAACGTGCTGGGGTGCCTGGGGGTGTATTATAGCAATGACCAAGAGTTGAATACTTAGTACCCTATCTCATGTTGTACCCCAACAGAGATTTCACACCTAAATTGATTTAGATGAACATGTATCACTCAGTTCAGAACAGACATTTACTCTCAGTTGTTTGGTTTTTTGAGTTGCTTATTTTGGTGGATGCTATGATGAGATGACAGGTCTGAATATCAGACAACTCAGAACTTGGGACATAATATTATCTCCCACGTGCAAGCAAAGTGTTCAGCAACCTCCAGATTTGTGTGCTGCGTCCTCACCTGGCGAGCCGCATAGCTTCCAGGGGATCCTGGGTATCGCTCTATCAGCAACGGTCGTAAGTCATTTTGCCACATTGCTGAAATACTGGTGCCTTCTGCAACTTGTCGAAGAGACGATGAATTCAAAATGGCTGGTTGGTGATAATTCTGAGGATTAAATAACATCATTTAACTGGCTATCATTTCATAACACGGTCAGGACTTATCCTGAGACATTTGCAATAGAAAACTATTTCTTTTGAATCTCAAACTAAGGAGATAGGTCTTATGCCATAAAGTAAGTTAAACTACTCAACTTTCAAATTGGCCCATTAGATCTAGAAAGTTAAACTAACTGTTTTGGCAGCTTATTTTAAAAAGAAAATGGGGGCACCTGGGTGGCTCAGTCAGTTAAGCGTCCAACTCTTGGTTTCAGCTCAGGTCACGATCTCACACCTCGTGGGTTTGAGCCCCACATCGGGCTCCACGCTGACAGTGCAGAGCCTGCTTGGGATTCTCTCTCTCTCCCTCTCTCTGCCCTTCCCCTCCCTCTCATTCTCTCAAAATAAATAAATAAACTTAAAAAAGAAGAAAACCTAAAATTACATATGTACTTCTCATTACATATTTTCGTTGTAGAGCTCTAAACTAGATGATCATTGAAATTCCTTTCAGCCAGAGTTTGATGATTCTATAACCCGCTAAATAGTACACTTTTTATCTTCCCTTAAAATTATTTTAAAATTCTATTAACACTCACATTCATAGGAACATTTACATATTAGCTGAATTAACCTTAAAGAGCTAAATAAACATAAAAATTAAATTTGCTTTTTTAAATGTATATACATATATTTTTTGAGAGAAAGAGAGACAGAGAGAGAGGGTGCGCACGCACACACACACACACACTCAATGTGAAAGCAGAGGAGGGGCAGAGGGAGAGGGAGAATCCCAACCAGACTCTGTGCTGGCAGCACAGAGCCCAATGCAGGGCTCCATCCCACGACCCTGGAATCATGACCTGAGCCAAAATCAAGAGTTGATCACTCAACCAACTGAGGCACACAGGTGCCCCTCAAATTTGTACTTCAGATATAACCTTACACACACTGTATTTTCTTGTGACACTAGTAATGATGAATCATCGATTCACTGCGTGTTTATCAGGCACTCAGTAATGGAATGTGTTACTCCTCCCCTAGGTAAGTGAGTGATTGATCAGCTGATTTCTGCCCTAAGGGGAATGATGAAGGTCATATAGGATATTAAGTTCTTCGGAATGCAAAACAGAAACTGAAGGAGCCTTTTCTTCTTCACAGTTCTTTCCGGCACCAGTGTTGGTTAAATATGTCTCAGTAATCACATAGGTATTTCCTCTCCAAGTGGCTGGTGAGAAACTCTGGAATTAAAGAATGCTAATTGCCAATCACTTATACTCATCTACACTTTGCTATGTCTCAACATTACTCTCCAGTGTGATCATGCAGAGAACATGGGCTGTGGGTTCAGACAGACCCTCTCAACTCAGCCCCCCACCACTCACGAGGTGTGATGCTGGTGAGTTACTTAACCTCATTAAGGCTCAATTTCCTCATCTGTAAAGTGGAGGTAATAACACCTACTTCCTAGAGTAATTATAATTACGTGAGCTAACATATATAAGCCACCATAGTAAACATTCAATAAGTTTTCATTCTATTACCTTCTATCATACATGAAAGAGGTATAGAATTTAGAGCTGGAAAGACACTTAGAGATGATCTAGTCCAACCTCCTGAATTTATGTCAGTGGAAACTGAGTTTTTCTTAGAGAGCAGATGATTTTCCCAAGGTCATAGGAGAGCTCCAGGTAAGTCCATGAAAAGATCCGGGTTCCATGGATTCCCCCTCCCATGCCCTTCTGCTCTGCCTCCCTGCCTCATCTATGAACCTCCAGTTACTCCCAAATGTGGATGCTGTGCCCAAACATCTTAAGGTTTATCTTTGTTTAGTGATAATACATTTTTAAATATACGTCATAAATTTGTCACCTCAGCCTTTCAATTCCCTGGTACGTTCAGGATCTCAGTCCTTATGTTAACTCTCAGCACTTTGAAGTAGAAAGCTGAAGCTAACAGACAAAACAACAGAAATGTGAAAAGGGCAAAGAAGAACCTGGAGGCAAGAAGTGGGATGGTTTCTATGGTTAATTACTACTTGACCAGGCCAACGGGAGCCTGTCTGGTCTCTCCTGCTGCCTCACCGCCCCCAGGCAGGGCCACTTGCCCCCAGGGCACCATGCTTCAGTCACCCTGGCCTCCATCCAGGTCCTGGGACCATCCAGGTCCCAAAGCAGTGTGAGAATCTGACCTGTTGAGGCTTTTGCCTCTGCGGTGATTTCTGGCTTCCAGGCTCTTCCCTCTCTCTTCACTTAACTCAGGTTATAATTTGGAGACCCCTTTCTTGTGTGTTTACTTGTTTAACATCTGATTTCATATTGGATATCAGCTCCACGAGGGCGGGAACTATCTTTACTTTCTAGTCTTCCCAGGGCCACACAGTGCCCTGGGCATATTGAGTACTCGAGAAATATTGGGTGAACTCATCAAATAAGGAATTGACAGAGGAACTACCTCTCTCAAATTGTCTCCACTAAGACAATGCTTATAGAATAATAAAGTAAAATGGGCATTATACATATCAAGTCAGTTAAATGTACAAGCAATCATAAAAACAGGAAAACAAGAAGCTACCTACTGCAAAGGGCCAGGAAGTGCGATGATTCAAGATTTTGTGGTCTTTGCTCTTTTTACATTTCTAACAGTCAATGCTTGTGATGCTTTAGAGTTGGTTTGGCCCAGGGCAGTCTCTACGATAACCAAGAACTGTTGTGTCGGGAAGGCTGTCTGACCAGTGACTCCTTTTCTGTTTAGTGTCCATTACTCTATCCCAGAGCCTACCTGGTCACCGTGGACAAGGTCCTTCACTGCATGTCCACAGCGGGAGGAAATCAAGCTCATGTTAAAATGGGCAGTTTATGGAGACTCTAGAGAGTTCTTAAGAGATTTGAGGAAAAGCAGGAACAAAATAAATAACCCTCCAGCATCACTAGCTGTAGCAGATATCCTACATGAAATATAGTTGAGAAACAGCACCAAAAAATGCTTAAGCCTTCCTCTCAGAACCCAATAAACATAAAAATCTCTGCAGAGATCAGAGGAAGGAAAGAGAGGAGAAACCTGGACAGAAAGTGTGGGCTGGACATGAGGAAAGTAAATGAGGCAAAAACAGTGTTGAGCCTAGTGCTAAATGCAAACCCCCAATTAGTCTAGGATTATTTCAGTTAAAAGGCACATCGACAAGTTTCTTTAGTATAGGCATTCTCAGAGGAATGAGTCTCTATTACAGCCCCTGCTTTGTCTTTTCAGCCAGGCAGAAAGGACAATAAGTCTGCTTTGGGTGACAAGAATCTTTCAGCTAAAAAAGTGTGAACCAGTTATCCTGAAACATCTCCTCTAGGCTAATCACATGATGCTAGGCCAAAGAGGGTTTTAATTACATAATTTGTAGCGCTGGCCCAGCTTGCAGGGGGATCTGAGGTCCCAAGCCATTGAATTAAAGAGAGATCATTACAGAAGCCCAGTGATTTCAATTCTAGTTCCCATCCCATATGAGTGTCTCCCAGACAGCACTCAGGTTAACTCCTGTGTCTACCAGTAAATTCAACCCAGCCAGCATTTACAGACACCCTTCCAGTGTGTCCGAAGCCCCTGGCATGACAAATGCAGTTGTGGAGAAGTTGAGAACCGAATAAGGTAAAGTTCTGCCTTCTTTGAATGCAATGAGCCCTCTAGCTAAAAGAAAAGCAATGTCTTTCTTCCCCTACCAACACCCAGCCTATCACTGACCGCCCTGTCCCCTGACTTGGAGTCTCCATTGTTGCTTCCCTAAGAATCATGGCAGGTAGATGGGAGAATGGCTAAGAGCTTTTAAAACCATGGAAGAGGGGAACCCTAAACACTCAGAATATGTGTGACTCCAGAAGCAAAAGTGTGAAGGGCTGAAGACAGCAGTAGCAGCTTGCCAGAGATGACCATGGAGGAGAACCCCTAGGTGAGGCCAACCCTCCTGTATGTCTGGCCTTGCTTCAAAAACTCTGCCCCTCCACATCCAATATGACTTGAAATTTTCTACGTCACCCTTGTTATAATAAAGGAAGATTCTACCAATACACGGAGTCCCAACTTTATGATAGAGAAAGTTTGGAAACAACCTAAATGTCCAACAATAAAAGGATAGGCAAATTATGGAATGCTGATGATTTTGCAATTATCAAGTGATGCTTTCAATGGGTTTTATCGGCTCAAGGTAACACGCATACTCTTAAGCGACATACTAAAATATAAAACCATATACGGAGCATAATCCCTAGTAAGAAATAAGTATTCACATGTGTTATTTTAAAAATAAATAATTAGTGTTTATTGAGCATTTACCACATGGCAGCACTGTGCTAAGTGCTTTAGATGGCTAGCTCAATTCTCACAAAAACCTACAAGACTGATATAATTGTTGTCCATTTCTATAAATAAAAATACACACATATATACATGTGTATGTGTGTACATATAAATATGATATATATCTATAGAAAGAAAGAAGGAAGGAGAAACAGGAGGTAGGGGAGAATGAGAGAGAGAGAGAGAGAGAGAGAGAGAGAGAGAGAGAGAGAGAGAGACACTAGGAATAACAACATCAAAACGGTTAACAGCAATCATCTCCAAATGTGGGATTATGGTCACAACAGTTTTCTTTTTAGTATACTTTTCTGTATTTTCCTGGTTTTCTAAAATGAGCACATGTTAACTTTATAATGGGGAGACTTCAATAGAAGCCATACTTTTTAACTAACAGCTTCCTTTAAAAAAAAAAAAAAATGCAACTTTCCTAACAGCCATTCATCTTCCACACCTAAGGGAGGACTGATTTAACAAGATTCCTTTTAACAGTCAGTTGACAAAGTTGTACCAAAGGAATCGGTCTGTACCAAAGAAATAGGATTGGGGATCAAGGATGGGACAGGATTCCAGAGAAGTAGTTTTGGAATAAGGCCCAAGCCCCAGATAATTAACCTTTCAGCTCCACGAGGGAGATCCGGAAAGGGGCTAAATAGGGAGAGAAGGTTCCAGAAAGAAACAATCTATTCTGGAATTCTATTTAGGATCCACTCTGACCCAGGAAAAAAGAAATAAGCTCTTCCTCTGGTCCCCCCAACCCTCCCACCAGCCCCACCCTCCTTCACTCCCTGGACACTCTTCCCTGTACCCTCAGCCAGGACTCATCTACCTTGGAGAAAAGAGTGGAAGAGGAAAGATGAAGGCTCTTCAGTTCGCTGGTGTAGCCATAGTCAAGTGTCCTCACCTATAAATTGGGGATGAAACTTCTCTCCTCCCAGGGGCACTGTGAGGTTCAAGTGAGATGGTTATACATGAGCGTCCCGGAACCCAGATGCCAATGCCTCTAAATATACACCTGTGGGCCCACCTGAGAATCTAACCATTTATACTACTGCCTCTATGGGAAAATGTTTGCAGGTTTCAAGCAACCCAATCACAGTCCCCCGAACTCAACCACCAAGTAGGGTTGAACTGTTTTATGTCGTAGATGCCACTGAAAGAGACACGCCTTTACTTCAAAGCAAAGGAAACAGATTTCAGAATCAATGTTTTCTTTACTGTACCTCACCTTTTGGCAGACCAGTGTACCAAGGGCACACCTCAGTGATTAAAATAGTTAAATGCCATATATAGCAGGAAGGCATGTGTTTTAATATGGACCAACTCACTTCCCAGGCCACAAGCTGTACTGGACATCTGAAGGACTTTATGTAGGCCTACCGAGTAAGGGAGGAAAGAACCAGAAACTGAGAACCGTCATGGTTAATCTTGTCATTTGCTCACACCATTTGAATGTACTCTTTTTTTTTTTAGTGTTTATTTATATTTTTGAGAGAGAGAGACAGAGTGTAAGCAGGGGAGGGGCAGAGAGAGAGGGAGACACAGAATCTGAAGCAGGCTCCAGGCTCTGAGCTGTCAGCACAGAGCCCGACGCGGGGCTCAAACTCACGAGCGGTGAGATCATGACCTGAGCCGAAGTCAGACGCTTAACTAACTGAGCCACCCAGGCCCTTGCTTACACCATTTGAAAGCATCCAGTTTCCTAGTAGAACAGTATTTAGAAGCTTCTTAAAATAAACATAAAAGGGATTTACCCTTTCAAAGACTTTTCTCAAAAGTTAGTCTCGTTAGTTTTAAACATGTCCAGAATCCAACACCTTCTCCCCCCTAGAAATACACCCTGCCTACAAATGATGCCTAAAGAACAGCTCATTCAAATACTCCCTATCTCACTTACTCACCCATTCAGATGTATCAGAAAAACACAGTTGGTGTGGCTCCACATTCCGGTTATTAATGCCCCCTTCCCAATTTCTGATCAGGAAGGTACCCAGGATGAAGTGAAGAAGGAAAGGATTTAAGTGTGTAATTCAATGTCCCTTAAGGGACCTTACTCCTTCTGAACGCCCACAGAAATTTTTTCTTATAATGCAGTTATTCTTGAGTTTGCCTTCCCACATCCTCACCAGGTTCCCTGTGGCTGGTGGTCTCCACGTGTAGGTCGGGGCACATTGTGGGGTCTGAACCCTGAAGCTAAGTAAGCATAACCCAGAGAACTCAAGCAGGCTATTCATATGCACATGCACGCGGCGGGGTGCGAGTCCACGGGTGACCACACAGGGCCCGTGCAGTCGCCAGTGTGCCCTGTATTCCCAACGTGCCAGCAAATACAAGCATACTGTAAGCATTTAAAAGTTCTGCTCAGCAACGCGGTCAAGGTTTATAACCCTGGACTGCTTTTTCTTACTATTTTTAAGGGCATTTTACTCCGATATCATTAACATATGCATAATTCCCTAGCAATTTCATGATTTCAAAACTGTTACACAAGAAAAGGAAATAATTTTGAACCTGTTTACTGCACGCAGAGGAAGCTTGCCTCCTAAGTTCCTTATATGAATTTCCACCTACAACCAGATACATTGCTCTGACAATTGCATTGACTCTCTTAAGGGGAAAAAAAAAAATTTTTTTAAGTGAAGCTGGTCTCCAGTTAGAGCTGCTCCGCTTAAAAAACCTAAAGCAAACGGTAACACGCGTCTGTCTCGAGACTGCACGGAAACCCCAGCGTCCCAAGGGCGTCCGCGGCTGCAGCGGTGGGGGAGCAGTAGGCACACCCCCAGGCGCGCCGGGCACCCCCGCGCCAGCCGAGCGCCGCGACCGCTGGCCTCCCGGGTCCCGAGTGGGCGGCGGCGAGGCGATGCGCCCTCACCTCCCCGCTCGGCCGCCGCCGGCTAGACACACTTCCTGTGCCTATCACTACCCGCATCAGACCGCAGCCGAGGGGAGGCTGGTGACATCACCCAGCTCCCGAAGCTTCTCCAAAGCAGTCCCGAGGCCAGCGAGGCACCCCGACGAGGACGCAGAGCTCCGATTCCTCCGGGTGCCCGTTGCGGGCACGGCTGCCTGGGCCGCGGACGGCGACTCCGTCTGCCTCCCCACCCCCCTTGCGAAAGTGTGGTCGCCCGGTCCCCGGTCCCTGCGCGCGCGGCACGAGCCGCCCAGGTGCAGTCGCGCAGCGGCAGCCGCTCACCTTCTCCTGGGTCCAGTCTGCGGCGCCTCGGCTGACCCCCCGGGCAGCCAGGGGCAGGGCAGCCGCCAGCAGCAGCAGGTGGAGGGTGCCCACGGCGCGCCGGTCCCCGCCGCCTGCCATCTCCGAGGCTGTCTAGGCGCCGGCTCCCTGGGCCACCAGCGGTCACGAGCCCGGGAACGCGCGTCCTTCGCCGTCCCCCTTCTCCACCCTTGGGTCGACTGCGCCCGCCTCCCCATCGCCTCCCTGCCGCCTCCCCACTGCGCTGCGCAGGCCGGAGACGCAGCTCTCCTCCCCCCACCCCCAACCCCCGACCTTAGCAACCCGGGGGCTGGGCTGTCCTGGGAGGCGAAAGCTTCCGAAACAAGGGAAGGGAGCCGGCCACTTCCTTGTCTTGGAGAGGAAGGAAGAAAGGAAGAGACAGGGAAGAGGCGTTTTTATGATCTCCAGTGCCATAACTGGGAATAGAAAGGGGAGGGACAGTTCATCACACCCTATGAGGTTATGGAGTGTTTTCCCACAGCTCTGCAGGAAGGGATGGACAGGGAATCCACATTTACTGTACCAGGCACTGTCCTAGGTGCCTGGCTCTTCCCATGTCCCCTTATGTGATCTTCATAACCAACGAGGTAGGTATTAACCCCACTTTACAGATGAGAAAACCGAGACTCAAACCCTGTACAAAGCCTGAACTAGAACCCTCAAAGTATTTCCTTTACAATAGCCCATTATATCTTTTCTCTTTTCTCACAAGTAGTTGCCTTGCCTTATAGGCAACAGATCGTCATACTCACAAACTGAGTATGGTTGAGTGAATCTCCATAATAAATGAGATCGAAAATGTTCACAGTGGCTCTTTACATAGTCATCTTCCCCAGTGCATGCTCCCAAAAGGAATACCTAAATATAATTGTATTTACTTTGTAATATCAAAGATCACTGTTATCAAGATAATCTTAGGGAAAAGAAAAACAAAATAATATTTCAATTTTGTCTGTAGGTATGTAGTCTATGTTGTCAGGACAATTATGTCACCATTCTCTTTTTCCACAGCGAGGATCAGGGTGTAACCTGCCTGAGTCATCTCCCGGTAACCTATAGATCCCAGAAAAATCAGGACAAGGTCACTGAAATAGATATATTTCCCAGAGATCAAAAGTCTGAAGGTAAAGGAGGCAGTCAGAAGACTCACCTGCTCTGTCTCCTAAACTCTTTTCTTTTTTTAATGTTTATAAATTTTTTTAGAGAAAGAGAGAGAGCGAGCGGGGAAGGGGCAGAGAGAGAGAGGTAGACACAGAATCCGAAACAGGCTCCAGACTCTGAGCTCTCAGCACAGAGCCCCACGCGGGGCTCCAACCCAAAGCCAGGAACCATGAGATCATGACCTGAGCCGAGGTCAGACGCTTACCCGACTGAGCCACTCAGGCGCCCCCCTGTCTCCTAAACTCGTGAGTTCAAAATGCCTGGGAATCCACTGTTCTGCCCTCATCTGGAGCTGTAGGGGAAGACAGGATGGTACCTACTTTCCTGTTTATGTTTAAAATTACTAATCCTATTCAGGTCTGAGACTTCTAAGTGAGTGTTGAAATCTTTAGGCTTAAAATTAAATACCTTCTTTATTATGTTCAGGGACAGTTCTTCCAATAATCAGACCACTTCGTAACTTTCTGTTAGTCTAATGTTCAGAACAAAACCACTGTCACATTTCCCAACATGTTTCCTCACTTGCTGCTTAGGCCAGCCTTGAAATCGTGGATTTCCTGAGTGGTCGGGGAAGAAACCACCTAACTGTTTTTCTTACTCTGTTACCTTTTTATCTTTCCACAGTACGATTCCTGTAGGAAAGGGGAAGTAGACATAGCAAACTGATAGGAAACAAAGTGTTAAAGTCACGCTCAGCGTAAGCAATTTAAAAATGTAAAGCAATTACAAAATGTAAAGTCACGCTCAGTGTAAGCAATTTAAAGTGAAAGACAAGTGAACCCTTGAGTTAAACGTTAACACATAATTTTATGATGATTTTCCATCCCCAAGCGTTCTCCAGTTTTCTTCAATTTTGCTTATATTTTAGTCAGTAGATGCTGGTGTAGTTTGGGACCTGCGGGAAGCTGACCCTGAGACAGAGTTTAGCATTCAGGATGTGCCCTTGGGACAAACCCCTGAGGCAGGGAGAAGGAGAGATAGGACTGGGCACGAGGGAAAAGTTAGCAGAGAAGGGGGTCCCTGCTCCACAGCCTCAGCCAACTCCACGGGGAGCCCTGGAGCTGAAAGCCGGGTCTGAGCGGTGAGCCAAAACGTCTAGGGCTTTCTCCCCCCACCTCAGTGGAGTGACTTCCTGAAAGCAGCTCTCTGCTGCCAAAGGAGCTGACAGCTAGAGGCCGTCTGCCAACAGCACTCCAACAGCTGGAGCAGAGTCTTTCCCTGCAGGGGCATCCGAGCAGTGCCTCTCTGTATCCACCACAGATGCAGCCATGTGATGTATCTCGTACCAATGAGTGAAGCTGATTTTAGCAAACCGTTTCTTACACGTGTAGGCTTTTCTGACAACTCTCCAGAAAACTGCAAGCCTCTATCTGCGTATCCCTACCTTCGTTATTCGTATCTTTTCTTGTGCCTTAGACACTTTACATAAAGACACTAAATATAAAAGGACTCCTTCGCTTTTCCTTCACTCATTCTTCTTTTCTCCCTTCTTTCATTCTAGAAACTGTCAGAAATCTCTCGTATCTACTAGATGTTTCCCTGTTGCAGCCTTTCCTTTCTTCGCATTCTTCCTATGGAAGAAAGCCCGTGACTACTATATCCAATAAAACCATTTCAGGCCCTGTTTTTCGTCATGGAAAATAATCAGTTGCATACGCAGTGATAGTACTAATCACAAGTGGGATGGTTATCATCTTTATTATAGTCTAGATTCTGTACTGTGATTTGAACATATTAAGGTACCAACTGCTATAAAAGATCATATCTGTGCAGTCGCCATGGTAGGATTTTCATATTGCTATGGTCCCATCATTGGACTAATGCAGCCATAACCACAAAGTTTTGTTAAAGCAATAGTTCTTGGGTGCCTGGGTGGCTCAGTCGGTTAAGCGTCCGACTCTTGGTTTCAGCTCAGGTCACGATCTCACCGTTTTGTGAGTTCGAGCCTCACATTGGGCCTTGTGCTGGCAGTGTGGCGCCTGCTTGAGATTCTCTCTCCTCTGTCTGCCCCTCCCCTGCTCGTGCTGTCTCTGTCTCTCTCAAATAAATAAATGTAAAAACATATATTTTTAAAAAATAAAAATAAATAGTTCTCAAAATGTGATTCATGGACCCCTAGGGATTCTCCAAGACCCTTTGAATATCTGCATGATTGAATCAATATTTGTAATAATACTAAAGCAAAATTAGTCTATTTTACTATATTAACTCTACACTGATGATACCAAACTGCTGGTAGCTTAGCATTTATCAAGAGAGGACACAAAACTGTACTATTAAAAACAACTGTTTACTTAGAAGTATTATTCACTGCTGCACAATAAAAAAAAAAAAAAGGAAAAGGAAAAGAACAGACAAAAGAAAGCAAAAGAGCCAATCTCACTTAAGAATATCACAATGAAGGGGCACGTGGGTGGCTCAGTAGGTTAAGCATCCAACTTCAGCTCAGGTCATCATTACGCAATTCACAAGTTCGAGCCCCACGTGGGCTCTGTGCTGACAGCTCAGAGGCTGGAGCTGCTTCGGCTTCTGTCTCCCTTTCTCTGCCCCTCCCCCACTCAAGCTGTGTGTGTGTGTGTGTGTGTGTGTGTGTGTGTGTGCTCGCGCGCGTCTCAAAAATAAATTAACATTAAAAAAATAAAAAATAAAAAGAATATCACAGTGAAGCCATACAAATTGTGGTTATTATGAAATCTCAACCCTTGAGTACCGGCCTTTTTTTTAAACAGCTTTATTGAGATATAATTAAAATACATTAAATTTATACAAACTTAAAGTACATAATCTGATGAGTTTTAACATATGTTTACACCATGAAACAATCACCATCATCAAGAAAATGAAAATATCCATCTTTTACCCATTGGTTATTTAAATTGTGTTATTTAGTTTCCAAATACTTGAGGATTTCCCCGATATCTTTTTGTTATTGATTTCAAATTTAATTCCATCATGGTCAGGGAACAGACTTGATATGGATGAATCTTTTAAAATGTTTTGAGAATTGTTTTGTAGCCCAGAATATGATCCGTCTTGGCAAATGTTCCTTCTGCACATGAAAAGAACATGTGTTCTGCTGTTATTGGGTAGAATGTTCTATAAACATCAACTAGATAAGGCAGTTGATAATGTTCTCTGAATCTTCCAATTAATAACTGGTTTTCTTCTACTTGTTCTATTGATTACTGAGGGGCTGCAGCTTAAATCTCTGAGTATAATTGTTGATTTGCCTATTTCTTTTAGTTCTATTAATTTTTATATCACGTATTTCTAAGCTTTCTTATTGAGTGCATACATATTTAGGATTGCAGTGTCCTTTTGACAAATTGAACCCTTTATCATCATGGGATGACCCTTTTTATGCTTGGTAATATTCTTTGCTCTGAAATCTACTTTTTTCCTAATATTAATGTAGCCACTCCAACTTTCTTTTGATTAGTGTTAGCATGGTATATCTTTCCCCATCCTTTTTACTTTTAAACTATTTCTCTTATTTACATATAAAGTGGGTTTCTTGTAGGCAGCATATAGTAAGTGAGGTCTCACCTTTTTTTAGCCAATTGGACAATCTCTGGCTTTTAAATGGGGTATTTAGATTATGTATATTTAATGTGATTATCGATATGGTCAAATTTCAATGTACCACTATATTATTTTTTCATTTGTTCCATCTGTTCTTTGTTCATCTTTTACCACTTTTTCTGTTTATCTTGACTAACTTATTTTTTATTATTTCATTTATCTCCTTTGTTAGCTTGTCAGCATAACTGTTTTTAGTGGTTGTTTTTGGATTCATAATATATATCTTTAACGTATTACTGTCTACCATCAAGAATTATTATATCACATAATGTACAGTATGAGAATCTTAAAATAGCATACCTCTATTTCCCTTCTTAGTCTTTGTGCTCTTGTTTCAGATATTTTACTTCTAAATATTAACCTCACGATACACTGCAATTATCTTTGCATTAAACAATTACCTTTCAAAGAAATTGTTAAAATGAGGTTTTTACAAGTGCTTTTCATTGACCCACATATTTGCCATTTCTGATACTCTTCCTTCCTCTGTGTAGATACATATATCCATCTGGTATCATTTCCCTTCTGCCTAAAGGATGTCCTTTAACATTTCTTGTACTGCAGGTATAGTGGAAATTTTTGTACGCTGAAAAAAAAAATTTGTTTTGCCTTCATTTTTGAAAGACATTTTCACTGAGTGTAGAATATTATGGTGACTTTTTCTTTTCTTTCAGTACTTTTAAGATATTGCTTCAACGTCTTCTTGCTTGCTTTGTTTCTGATGAGAAACTGACTGTCATCCTAATCTTTGTTCTTCTGTATGTAATGTGCATCAGTCTGCCTTAAGATTTCCCCTTCATCACAAGTTTTAAGCAATTTGATTATGATATTCTTTGGTGGAATTTGTGTTCTCATGCTTGGGGTTCACAGACTTTCTTGGATCAGTGGGTTTTAAGTTTTCCTCAAATTTGGAAAATGTTTACTATTGTTTCTTCAAGTACTTTTATCTGCCTCCTCCATTGGGGACTCCAATTATACACATATTAAATTGTTTCAAGTTTTCCCACAGTTCACCAGTGATCTGATAATTTTTTTGTCTGGTTCATTTGTATATATAGTTTCTATATCTTCAAGTCCACTTCTTTTTTTTTTTTTTTTCAGTGCTTAACCTGTTATTAGTTCCATCCGGTTATTTTTTTTCCCAGACATTGCTGTTTTCCTTCTCTGGAGGTTTGATTTAGATTTTCTTTATACCATCCATGCCTCTCCTTGACGTGTTCAACCTTTCCTCTACCTTCTTGAACATATAGAATATAGTTATATTAAGACAACCGGTTTTAATATCCTTATCTGCTAATTTATCATCTGTGTCATTTCTGTGTCTGTTTCTATTGATTGATTTTTGTCTTCATTATGGGTTGTATGTTGCTACTTCTTTGCATGCTTGGTAATTTTTTATTAGATATCAGATGCTGTGAATTTTACCTTTTTTGGTGCTGAGCATATTTGTCTTCCTTTAAATAATCTTGGTATATGAAACACAGTGGAGTTGGAAATAGTTTGGTCCTTTGGAGGCTTGCTTTTAAATTTTGTTAGGCTGGAGCAGAGCAGCTCATAATCCAGGTATAATTTGGCCCCCAGCTGAAACAATACTCTCTGGGCATTTACTTTTGCCCCTTGTATGTTGGAGTTTTTCCACTTTGACTGGTGGAAACATAAAATATTCCTGACCCCATCTGTGTCCTGGGGCTTATTTTGCCTGCTCCTTTTTGTTAGCTCTTTCCTCCACCTTGAATAGTTTCCTCACCTGCAGTTGCTGTCCTGTACTCAGGTGAAGACTTATGGAGAAACCTTAAATGATCTCTGAAGTACTCTCTCTCTCTCCTCCACTCTGTACTGCAAATTCTAGCCACTTTCCCATGTTCTCAACCCCGTTCTTGCATCTCACAGAGACCACTTGGTTCTGTTGGGATTCCTCCTACCGACATTGCATCCTGGAAGCTCCTTAAGGTGGAAAGTGGGGAAAGCGCCCAGCTCATTTCACTTCCTTTCCTTCTGCCATCACTCTTCTGTGATATTTGCTTCCCAACTTTGGAACAACGTTGTTTGATTTTTGTTTTTTTCAAGATGGGATGATAAATCAAGTCTCTTTTACTCCACTTTGACTGGAAGCATAAGTTGAGAGTATGAATCTTTTTCTGTTCTACATGACAAAATGGGAGGTGCAAATAAAGTACTCCTACTGCATACTGAAGGACAATTGTTGTCTCAAGGAGAAGCACTTGTGCAATTGCTTGAGATGCATTGTGAACTATCTGCTTTTTCAGAAAATTCTACTTTTTCTGGTAGAATGATAAGTTACTAATAACCTACGATTATTTAGATTTGGATATTTGGCAGACATTTGTTTAAAAATGAATAAAGTATAGGGGCACCTAGGTGGCTCAGTCAGTTGAGCATCCAACTTTGGCTTACGTCATGATCTCATGGTTCGTGGGTTTGTGTCAGGCTCTGTGCTGACAGTTCAGAGCCTGGAGCCTGCTTCAGTTCTGTATCTCCTCTCTCCCTGGCCCTCCCCCTCTCGCTCCCTCTCTCTCTCTCTCTCTCTCTCAAAAATAAACATTTTAAAAAAATGAATAAAGTGTGCTTATGCCTTCAAGGAAACTAACTGGCAGTTTTTATCACCAATGAAAAAACTAGATCTTCCAAATAAACATTCGAATTTTGGAAAACTTGTATATGTTCCCATAAGCCTGACAGTTTCCTTATATGTGACAACTTTTCTGACCAAGTCAGTTATTTTAACAAATGTAATTTTTAAATAATACATAATTAAATTTCAACATTTGGAATATCTGTATAACTTAGTGAACCAATATTTTCCAAATGCTCAGTGCCTAATCACAGAGAGAAGATCGATTCAAAGTATAAGATTTTATTTATTTTAGAATTGCTTTTACACCTTTATTCTTTATTTCAAATATAAAAATGTTAGAAATAGCATACAGTGCTCAGAATATTATATGTGTAAGAAGGATATTATAACCTTAAATCAGTCTTACTTAACTAAGATAATCAAGATCAACAGATTTTAATGTAATGAAGTAAAAAATGTTTATTTATATGGTCTTAGATTCCACTTTGTGACTAACTTTTACAACATTACCTTCTATCATATTTTGATTGAATAACAAAGATTATCCATAATTATCTAAAGAAGTTATTACAATACTTCTTTCTTTTCCCACTACATGTCAGCATGAGGCCAAATTTTCTTCATATCCTTCAACCAAAATAACGTATTACAGCAGATTGAATGCATAAATAAATCCAGTTATTTTCTAATAGGTCAGACATTCAAGAAAATTGTTAAATATTCAAGAATGTCCATTTTTTCACAAAATTATTTTTGTTTTTAAAAACAGCAAGTTTTCCATAAAAAATGTGTTACTTAACATACAGTGTTTTCGTTATTTTTTTTATTTTTATTTAAAAAAATTTTTATTCATTTTTATTCATTTTTTTGAGAGACAGAGAGAGACAAAGTATGAGCAGGGAAGGGGCAGAGAGAGAGGGAGACACAGAATCTGAAGCAGGCTCCAGGCTCTGAGCTGTCAGCAGAGAGCCCGACACGGGGCTCGAACTCACAAACTGTGAGATCATGACCTGAGCCGAAGTCGGAGGCTCAACCGACTGAGCCACCCAGGCGCCCCTCGTTATTTTTAAATAACTCATGATTAAATATTTATAAAATGCCTGTTTTAATTTTCAATACAAGAGCTATTGATAGGCATAATTCACACAAGCAAAAGTTATTTTTGGTCTTCAATAATTGTTACTAAGGCACAGGAGTCCTGAGACCAAAATATTTGAGAGCTGCTGTATTTAAGCTATTTCACCTGGGAAAGATAAGACATTAAGCCAATGGTTCAATGGTTTTAACTTGAGCTACATAGTGAAATCATGTTGAAAGCTTTTTTTTTTTTTTTTTTTTTTTTTTTTAAATAATGCTTGAGTGCCACCCCCTGAAGGTTTTGATATGATTAGTCTGGTGTGTGGCCTGGGCATCAGGTCTCTTCAAAACTTCCCAAATGATTCTAGCAGGCAAAGAACCATTGCAGTAATCCCATGCTCCGAGAAATACATTACCAAAAATCATATAATCAGATTAATGATAACATTAATCATCATGTTGTGAAAGCTCTGAGGGAAATGGTAGTGAAAAAAAAAAAAAGAACTTGGTAAAATGGGACAATCCTAGACAAATTATGAAGTAGACAAGTTTATAATTTTTTTTTTTAATTATTTTAGAGAGAGAGAAGGCACGAGTGTGGGAGAGGGGCAAAGAGAGAATCTTAAAGAGGCTCCACACTCAGCACGGAGGAGCCCAATGCGGGGCTCCATCCCACAACTCTGGGATCATGACCTGAGCCGAAATCAAGAGTCAGATGTCAACCTACTGAGTCACCCACGTGCTCCTGAAGTAGACAAGTTTGGATCCAAACCTCCCACCCTTCCCCTCGCTTTTTGCCCGTGCACAAGCCTCGCGCTAAAACACCTTGCCCTTTGTTCCTTGAATAGCCACAGCGACTATAAAGACGCCCACATTATATTCCTGCCCAAATCTGCCCACCACAGCTTTTAATAATGGAACGAAAAATTAGAATGTTTGCTTCCTCAGTACAGAGTCAGACCTTTGCTGTTCCTCAGAAATCTCAGGAATCCAGATTTCCTGTAAATCTTCCCAGCTCCCTTCACCTTATCAGAGGTCAAGTCAAGGTGGCAATAAAAGTTAGGAAAAAAAAATCCCCTTTCCTCTGGTTTTCTGGCCCTCTCCCTTCCCAGCCGTTTAGAATAACAACTCACTCTCCTCTCAAAGAAGGGGAGGAGAACATTCCCCTTGACCCCTGATTCCTTTCACTGACACTCATCTTGCTCCCAAACAAAATTCCTCTTACTCCTTTTTTAATTTTATCCTGCTTTTTTAAATCAATTTTTCTCTGCAAGCTCTAAAAACCAAAAGCCTTTAAGATCCAAAGAAATGAATTTCCAGTGAGGAATTTTAATCTCCTCACAGAGATGAGGGCAGAGAGAATCAAAAGATGAAAAACCAAAAAAAAAGTTCATCTCTTTACTGCTCACAGAATAGACAGCTCTGATCTGCACGCCCAAATTGACTGTGGTTTCAATTAACCGATTGTTATGAAGAGTATGTGTTCATATAGTGTATGTTTGCGTATCCATTAATTTTTTTTCTTTTTTTTGCAGTTTAAGGATTAAGTAGGTGACAAGGAACCAATTTCTCGAAACTATTAATGGTACTATGTGAATGACAAAAAGCTGTTAGTGCACGAACTTGTTTGCATCCAAAATTACTAGCTAAATTTTTTGATGCAAGTTAAAAATATGATCAAAGGTGTTAGGCATGTCAATGATATATTTTTAAAGGTCCTCTAATTCTATATACGAGTATGATGAAAACCATTATTATTATCCTTGTTGTGAATGATAAGAAAATAAAAGCACAAAGAGGTCAAGTAACCTGCCCCTGGCACATACAAAGCCAACTCAACTGTAGGTAGTGTACTTTTGCTGTAGCCCGTAGGCTTTTCCAGTTTCAAAGGAGAAAATTTAAGTAGTTATAAAATCTAGTTTTTAATATGCTAAGGTAAGCTTGTCCTGAATGTAAACCCAGACACCTTTGAAATCATTTTATTTCCAAGTGTTAAGCAGAGTACTCATTTTGTATTGCTTTCTCTCCTTTCATCAGATGTCTAATACCATACCTATTAATTAGAAGGGGAAATGCTAAGTTTTTTCTAAAAAAAAAATGAAATACTACAATGTAAATTAATACACTCTAAACCCAGGCACCCCTGAAGTAGACAAGTTTAGACCCAAACCTCCCACCCTTCCCCTCACTTTTTGCCCGTGCACAAGCCTCACACTACAACACCTTGCCCTTTGTTCCTTGAATAGCCACATAGACTATAGACGCCCACATTATGTCCCTGCCCGAATCCATCCACCCCAGCTTTTAATGATGGAACGAAAAATTAGAATGTTTGCTTCCGCGGTACAGAGTCAGACCTTTGCAAAGACTAAAGCACTGGTTATCTTTTGCTTTGGGGTCATTTATGGATTTTCTAAGGTTTTATATTCGATTTATTTACGTTCTAATGATAGGAAATTGTGAGAATTCTCTACTGATGAAGCTACACTGTCTGTAATCAGAGTTAATTGTAAAAGCACTCCTTTCAGTTTTGTAATCCTGCAGCAGTATTAATTGGGGCTGTTAATTAAGCCCTTCAAAAGAACAACAATTCCAAGAGTAATTTTCAAGTCAGAAACAAACAAACAAACAAACAAAGAAAAATTGTTTTTCAGATTCAGGTTAGGCCCAGCGGCGTCAAATAAAGTAGGAAGAAAGGCTCTAAAATCTCTTTTTGCAGGATTCGAAAATAAAATGTTAAGAAAGCAAGTAAATATGATACAAATATGCAGAAACTGGCAACAGTCATTAAACAAAAGAGTCAAGTGGACAATGCCACCATAGCTATTAATAATAATGATAGAAAGTTGCAACACAATACCATAACCCAAATTCTGCCTTAAACCACATATGTTCCTAAATATATCTTCATTTTTGCTTAAGTTTAGGATGAATTCATTGTTTGTTTTATTTACATATCTGAAGACATTAGCAAAGTATTTGAAGTGTTTTAATAATTTTAAAACAGCATGGACTGTGGCCATAAAAAAAATCCTTTCAACCCTATGATTTACATATACAACATTGTTCAGACCATAATAAATTAGATGAGCTAATCCACCTTCAATTTTAATGTTTGAAAACGCATTTCAAGAGAGCGGCCATTGGCACGAGGCCAAGAGTATACCTGACTTTCCCTTTAAAAGAAGCTTAAATTACGGAGCATACAGTTTTAGGAAGACTAATCCCCTTCTGTCACTCGCCAAACCTTGATTTTTTTGTGTGTGGTTCTCACTGGGTGAAGTCTCATGCCTATTATGGGGAACGCTAACGTTTGAATTCACAGATCTGTGAGAAAGTAGAAGAGATTGAATAACTGCCTTTCATAATACATTTGTTTAGTCTTTCAAGAAAATCGTTCCAACAGTCTAGGGTTGAATCTGTCTTACAAATTAGGAACAAGCGAAGTTGTAACTTTGGAAAGCAGGCTGGGAGGAAATTTTGCAGGCAAAGGAAGTGACCAGAGAAGAATGGTGCATCATCATTCCACTCTGAGGCAAGATGGTCTTCTTTCAACTCTACTCTTACATTAGAGAAAAGGAACACCAATGAGAAAACAAGCTAGTGGCTGAGACAGGAACTACATGACATTCAGGACCATGCTGTATGCATAGGATACGGTAAAAATTATTACAGGGTTTTTAGAGACGAAAGATATGAAGGAAACATGGGATGGTGGCTAGGTAATAGCTTATTCCACGCATCTCTGTGTGACAGTGTTTCACATATTCACCTTTAGTATATTCTGCAGCTAGTTATATAATACTATTATTTTACAGTACACACACATCTTTAGCATATGCTTTACATGTGTAGAAGGCTTGATAACATAATCCTTACAAAAACAGGGACCTGGAAGTGTACTAAATTCTCAGTAATTCTCAGTAAAATATTGAATGTCTGAAAACAAATACCTTATGATTATTCAGAGTGGTACCTTCCAAAACATATGAGGAAATATTTTACTTGTCATAGTGCCTAAAAACACAGCCCAACCAATAACAACAGGCAATGACCTACCTTCTTTAATTATTGCCCTCTTTCCTTTAGCTTCCATTTTTAATGTAATGAACACCATTAGTTCCCAAATGCCGGTCCCATGTTAACACTTGTCCATGACTCTCCTTAATGAGAAAATTAAGAAAAATGTTTTGTCAATAAGGTAACTGTATTTAATATTTATTATTACATTCTCCCTTCATATTTGATGCTAAATATTTTTAAATTAATGCAACAGTTGGTGTAAGTTCCTGAGTTTTGCTCTGTTATTGTTGTTGTTTTTAACTGTGGCAAAATATACGTAACATAAAATTTGCTGTCCCCACCGATTTTAAGAGTGCAGTTTAGCATTAAGTACATTCACACTGTTGTGCAACCATCACCACTATCTATCTCCAGAACTCTTGTCATCTGGCAGAACTGAATCTCTGAATCCGTTAAATAATAATTCTCCATTCACTCCTCCCTCCAGGCCTTGGCAACCACTATTCTATTTTCCTGTCTCTATGAATTTGACTACTCTAGGTACCTCACATAAGTGGGTATTTATATTTTTGTGACTGGCTTCTTTCACTTAGTATGAAGTCCTCAAGGTTCATCCATGTTGTAGCACGTGTTAGACTTCCCTTCTGTTTCGAGATCGAATAATATTCCATTACATATAACCACATTTTGCTTTTCCATTCATCTGTCATTGGTTATTCAGGTTGCTTATGCTGCTATGAACATGGGTGTACAAATATCTCTTCAAGACTTTCATTTCTTTTGTATGTATACCCAGAAGCGGAGTTGCTGGGTCATATGGTAACTCTATTTTTAATTTTTTGAGAAACTGCTATACTGTTTTCCGTAGCAGCTGCACCATTTTGTATTTCCATCCACAGCACATGAGGGCTCCAGTTTCTCCACATCCTTGCCAACACTTGTTATTTTCTGTTTTTTGACAGTAGCCATCCTGATGGGTGTGACGTAGCATCTCATTATGATTTCGATTTGTGTTTCCCTAATAATTAGTGATATTGCAATCTTGCCTTATTTTAATGTTCTTAGTTGGTAAAACAAGAAGTTGGCAACTCAGCAAGGCTCTCCAGTTTTTCTTGTAAATGTCTTGGTCCTTGAAATCTGAACATCTGAGAGCCATCAATGTCTACTCTGTCTTCTCATCTTCCATTTACCTCCTCAATTCATTACAGTACGGCTTTGGCCTCAATCTTCTCCTGACACCTCTGTCCCCAGAGTCAACACATGATGAACTTATCATTGCCAAATAGAATGGATCTTCTTCAGTCCTATTATAATTGGTGAAAAGCATAGAACTCTGGAGTCAAACCTTAGGATCCTGTCTCCTTCAACATAGTAGGACCCCAATGAATGTAATTTCCACTCCTGGTCTTCCTGCAGGATAATTTCATCCCTTCCCATAGTTTCATTCTCCATCCTATGCACTGACTCCCAAATCTCAGGGAAGTACTAAGAGTGGGCAAAGCATACTGCAAAGATAGGGATGAGTTATGTGGTCCCTGCTTTTCAGCGGCTTACAGGTGTTTGTTTGCTGAGAGACAGAAAGAGAGAAAGAGAGAGAGAGCGCACACAAGCAGGGGAGGGGCACAGGGAGAAGGAGAGAGAGAATCTCAAGCAGGTTCCAAGCCCAGTGCAGAGCCCGATGCTGGCCTTGAAATCACAACCCTGAGATCATAACCTGAGCCGAAATCAAGAGTCAGATGTGGGACGCCTTAGTCGGTTGAGCGTCTGACTTCAGCTCAGGTCATGATCTCACGGTTCGTGGGTTTGAGCCCCGCGTCAGGCTCTGTGCTGACAGCTCAGAGCCTGGAGCCTGTTTCAGATTCTGTATCTCACTCTCTCTGCCCCTTCCCCACTCATGCCCTGTCTCTCTCTGTCTCAAAAATAAATAAACATTGTTTAAAAAAAAAGTCAGATGCTTAACCAACCGAGCCACCCAGGCACCCCAGGAGCTTACAGTTTAGTGAGAGAGAGAGTTGTGTGATAAAATGTCACAGGTGCTATGGAAGCAGCACGTCTGGAGCACAAGGAAAGGCATGGTGATTCCCAGTCTGTCTGAATCAGATAGGAAAGACCTCATAGATGGAGCTGGAACTGAAATAAGTTTCCAGGTGGAAATGGGGGAGGCAAGTATCACATTAGCAAAAATACAGTGGGAAACTGTCAGTAGTTCACCACTGCTTGAGGTGGTAGGTATGTGAGGAATTGGGGGTAAAGCAGGAAGGGGCACATTAGGCACCATGCTAAAATGTTTGCATAATGAAGGCATTGGTTAGCTCCTGAAGGACTTTAGCCACAAGGAATCATATTCTGCATTTTAGAACTCTTACTCTGGTGGCAGAGTGGAGAGTGGGCTAAAGAAAAGATTCAATCAAGGGGGGAAATGTTTTAGAAATCTCTTAGATGGCTAGTGAATCAGGTGAAAGCTAATGGAGGCCTGAGTTAAGACAGTCATAGTGAAAAAGGAGAAGAGGAATACAACACTAGAAATAGGACGGTCTGAAATTGACAGGACTTGGTCGCTAATTGGGTTTGAGAACAAGGAAAAAGAAGTCTAGGCTAACCAAGAAGTTTCTGTCTTAGATGACTAAACAGATGGTAGTACTGTGAACTAAGATTGGAAATATAGGAAGAAGAAAAGGTTTTGAGGAAAAGATGAGTTTAGTTTGGCACACTTTGAATTTGTGATCTTTCTATGGAACATTGAGGTGGTTATATAAAGGGATCAAGGCTATGGATAGAGATTTGTAAGTCTGTGATTGAAGCCATGTGAGGTGAATACAGCAGGTGTCCTGCCAATATCCACCCCGCCCCCACCATTCCCCCCACCTGTCCACTTAAGGGCTTCCAACTGCAAGCACCTGTGACTCCATTGGGAGCCTCCTGGGGGGTCCAGCCACCTCTGGGGGTCATGGGCAGTGACTGCTAACGGATATGGAGTTTCTTTTGGGGGTGATGAAAATATTCTGAAATTAGATAGTGGCAATATTGCATACCTTTGTGAGTTAACTCAAAACCACTTTAAAAAGGTGAACTTTTATAGTTTGTGAATTATATCTCAATTTTTAAATGACTGTGTGAGGACTGTCTGGTCCTATGGCTCAGCCTAACAAAACTATTTGGTCCACAACTGTGCGCCATGTTTCATACCTCTGTGCCTTTGCTCACTGTTGCTTCCACTTGGAATTTTCTTTTTTTCCCCCTCATTTCCCTCCCCCATATTTTCCAATTCTACTCCTTCTTCAAAGCTCAGCTAAAATCCTCTTTGTCCATATGATGAGCCTTCCCAGGTCAGACATATGTCTTGTACTTCTTTGCCACCTTCTAACCTTTTATTTTGCTTCCTATTTCTTTTTTACTCTTTTCTCTGTGTGATAGATTTGACATACCTTATTAATAAACGTTAGTCCCCCAAGATCAGTAATTGTTTCACCTATAGGTCCTGTCTAATGCCTTGCACATGGCAGCCTCTCAAAAAATGTTTATTGAATAGAGGCACCTGGGTGGCTCAGTCGGTTGAGCGACCGACTTCGGCTCAGGTCATGATCTCACGGTCTGTGGGTTATAGCCCTGCGTGGGGCTCTGTGCTGACAGCTCGGAGCCTGGAGCCTGCTTTGGATTCTGTGTCTCCCTCTCTCTCTGCCCCTGCCCTGCTCTCTCTCTCTCTCAAAAATAAATGTTAAAAAAATGTTTATTGAATCAATATATCAAGGACTGTAAAGTCTTTTTTTTTTTTTTTTATTTAAAAAAATTTTTTTAACGTTTATTTATTTTTGAGACAGAGAGAGACAGAGCATGAACAGGGGAGGGTCAGAGAGAGGGAGACACAGAATCCGAAACAGACTCCAGGCTCTGAGCTGTCAGCACAGAGCCCGATGCTGGGCTCAAACTCACAGATCGTGAAATCATGACCTGAGCCAAAGTTGGCTGCTTAACCGACTGAGCCACCCAGGCACCCCAAGGACTGTAAAGTCTTAAGGGGGAGCTAGGAAAAAAGGCATGTAAGCCAAATTAACCTCAACTAGACTTCAGCTGCACACTTCATCATCATTTAAGGAACTATGAGTTTAAAGTCTAGGGTTATATAGTCAGAATTCTTTCTGGAGGTATCTTAGATTGTGAAATTTGAGATATATGATCAGAGTACAAATTATAGTAAAATGTTCATCTCAGTAGAGTCTGATTAACTTTATGAAAAACAAAACCAGGGGGCCTGAGTGGCCCAGTCATTTAAGTGTACGACTTGGGCTTGGGTCATGATCTCCTGGTTCGTGAGTTCAAACCCCACATCAGGCTCTCTGCCTTCAGCACAGAGCCTGCTTCAAATTGTCTGTCTCCCCCTCTCTCTGCCCCACCCCTGTTCTTTCTCTTTCTCTCTCAAAATAAATACGCTTAAATAAATAAATAAATAAATAAATAAATAAATAAAACAAAAACAAAACCAACAAACAAAACCATGTAGTGATTTTATCCTGGACGGGACACCTGAAGCTATTAGTGGAGAAAGTGATGGTTTCTGGTCAACTGAGCACCAGTGCAGTAGGATATTCCCTTGATGAAGTGAAAAGGACTTTACTCCATGGTCACAGGAATTCCTGTGTCATTTAAACTCTTCGCTATTATTTCAAATTTCCCTTCACAGACTCAAGCTTATTAACTTTTCTCCCTCTGTGCTTCCAGGAGGAGCTGTGGCACTCTGAAAAGCTCCACCTCTTAAATGTAATAGCTAACAGTTATTGAGCATTCACTGTGTGAATTCTTAAAAGCGTCTTCCATTTGTTATGTCATTTAGGTCTTGCACAGCTCATGGGATAAGGACCGTTATCATCCAAGTTAACTGAGGCTGAGAAGGAAGCTCACTGATGTTGGCATGCCCATGACCGCACAGCCGTTCAGTGGCAGAATCGTGATGCGTACCTGGGCAGACTACCTCCGATGCTCATTGCATGTGTGGTACACTCAAGGCATCTCTTCATTCTCATGACCCCATGGTGTACATAATTATCTCCCCTCATTTCACAGGTAAGAACACCAATTCTTAGTGAGATTGAGCGGCATGCACCTGTGACATGGCAGGGACTAGGTTGGATTCTGTCTTCTAAGTCCCATCCCAACCCTCTTCTAACTGGCTCTTTAGGGCTGGTGCAGTTTCCAGACTGTGAGTGAGGGAGCCCACTTGTCTAATTCCTTTGCTCTGACCAGTGTTGGTACAAGAGTTAATTTTAATACTGGCTCCTTATCCAGGTCTGTAGCGCTTGTGTTCTCTTTCTCAGTTGACTTTTAAGATATATTATGGCCAGTTTACAGTATTTCAAAAGCAAGGTTTATAGTGAATATTTAATTAAAATGAAATCCAAAGGCACATTTATGCACTATTTTGTCTTTCTTGGAGGAACGTATTTTACAACCACAAAGATAAACAGGAATTACTGGGGATGAGCAAGGTAATTGGTTTTTGATTACAAATTACCTGACTATTAAATTTTAGGGACACCATATGAAATCCTGGGTGGAGTATATGCAGTAGCTTCTCCTTATAGTTACTTGGTTTTTCTAATCCTCCTTTTAGTTGGACAATCCTTTCCGTGATTCTTTGCGTATACACTATGTTTTACATATATTTGTAGACATAAACATGAATATATTTGCAGTTTATTTCTACAAATATATTAGGACATAGTATGTAATCAAACAGTAAATTATATAAAGTTAAATATAAGTGCATATAAAGAAAAGGGAGGTGTTATGTGTAATATACAGAGAAGGTGATATAAAAATGGATGAATGTGACTGGCCTGGAGCTGACGTTCAATAAATGATAAATATTACTCGCCTTTATATCCATGATCTTCTACAAGTTCAGTAGGGAGAAAGACACATTCCTATGAAGGGGGAATCCAGGTAGATCTGATATTTACTCAGTTAAAGAAATTGTAGTTTCTGTCAAGCAAAAAATTGCAGCTACAAAGATAGTCTTATGCTAGAATGCATTGTTGAAAGATTCATCTAAAGTGGAGGAGACAATTTAGTTTTTAAAAAGAGAAGCAGAACAGTGGAAATAAAATGCATTCTCTCTCTCTCTCTCTCTCTCTCACACACACACACACACACACACACACACACACACACACACACACACAAATCCTTAAATCTCTATATAATACCAGGTTGATTCGTTTAGAAAAGTTACTTCTAGGAAGAGTAACTTCTGTCCCTTTAAGGACCACGAGAGAACATGGAAGTCACTAGTGACATGGGAATGGCTGTAAACTGCTCCAATGAGGTCCTGGGAATCTTGCTGAGAGAGAGTATTTGGGGCTGGACTAAAACGTCTGTTGGGAAGTGGAAGGAAGAAAAAGGCAAAGTTAGGTAAGAGCGTTCTTTAAAAAGAATGTAAACTTGAGTGGAGTTACTTTCAATTTTAAAATAAAACAAGAGCAGAAAATAAGACTAAATATAAAATATTAGATCGAATTAGGTAGATACTACTGGATATGGGATATGGGACATTTAGCAGCTTCCAATTCCTCAGAATGTTTCAGAAAGGTCTTTTCTAAAAAATAGCTTCAGAGTACATTAGAATTATACACAAGCTTACTTGTCCCATCTTTAATATATTTTTTTTTAATTCCCATTTCTTAAGTTTAAATACAGGGACATCGATTAAGATTGACAACTTAGTATAAAAAGAAAGGACCCACTTAACTTTCTTTTCTTTCTATTCTCAAAAGCTGCTTGGGAGCGTCGCCTGAGGATGGATGGATTGTTGACAGTAGCCCATCTAGCTTGTTACAAGATATTTTACTTAAGTATTTTTGAGACAAAATCTTGAGACAAGAACTAGGTCGTTTCTGGGACAACTGTCGGCTGCTCAGGGTTTTCTCTCACATTAAAGTTGTAATTTACCACATAGTCTATTTTCCCTCTAGATCCTCATCCCGACACCCACCCCTCCCTCTGCCCCTCCCCAGGCATTGTCACTCTCTTTCCCCTGGGCGTGGAAGCCGAGGTTTGTGATGCTTGACTGCACTTCACTTTGATGGTAGGGGACCCCGTGGAGTTCCATGATGGACAGAGAGGAAACACAAAACACATGGAAAGTAGCCACTTCGATTTACTCTGTTTAGATGGAGGGCTCTTGATGTTTCTGCCTCCGGGGCGGGATGTCCGGGGCCCCGGCGCCAGGCGGCCACCTGGAAGGCAGGCCCGAGGGAGGAAAAGGCGGGGAGCAGGGAGAAGAGCTCTCAGGGGGGTAGCTGCTCTCTGCTGTGGACCTCTTGCAAGCCTCCCGTCCAAGTTGCCACCTCTCGGTTCCTTGCCCCCGTCGCCTCCATCAGAGCGGACGACAAAAGAGCAAGAGGCAATGATGGGTATCAAGCGCCGTGTGTAACTGGTTCAAATACCCAGTGGCGTCCCGCTGCCGCGCGCCCACGGAGACACAGGGATCTCCGAGCGCGCAGGGCCAGCCCGAAAGGACCCAGCGCTCGCGCTGCCCCTGCACCGCGCGCAGGCATAGCGTGACTGACATCCCCGCGCGGAAACTACAGCTCCCGGCAGGCCCCGCGCCGGCCGCGCGCCCCCGCCCCGCACGCCCCCGCCCCCCGCCCCCGGGCCTCAGGACGGGACAGGGAGGAGGGCGGGAGGGAGAGGGAGGAAGGGGCGCCAGCGGCGGGCGGGATCGTGCGAGGCGCGTGAAGCCTCGCTGGCGCCTCGTCCGGTACCCAGACGCTGGCGGCCGTGGAGTTTCTCACGACCGGCGGAGCTCTCCCTCTGTAAGTCGTCGCCTCGGGGAGCGCGGATCAGACACCGAAAAAGTTAGCGCCGCGGCGGCCGCCGCTTTGTTCTCGCGGCCCGTCGGGTGAGGCGGCGGCGGCCCCTCCCCCACCCGCACGCGGCGGCGGCGGGACTCCGGGCCCCGCGCGGGGCTGGGCGGCGACCGCCCGGGGCCGGGCGGGAAGTTGGCGGAGCTCTGGGCGGGAGGCGCGGGCGGGGTTGGGGGGGGGCGCCGCGGCGGGCCGGGGGCGCCGGCGCGGCCGCCAGATGGGGCCAAGTTCCGGCGTGGGCGCGGAGGCCAACTTGGGTCCGCGCTCCGCGGGCGACCACCGCGCGCGCGGCCGCCTCGGGAGCGGTCTGTTTCGGGGTCCCTCCAGCTGGCTTCCGACGCCAGACCCGCGACAGTCAAGCTGCCGAATTTGGGATGAGCCTTTTTTTCTTTTTCATTTCATCACTTGGAGTTGCAGCCGTCTCAGAGCGGGGAGTAAATGGTGCTTAGAGCATGGGAGCCCCCACCCCAGTTTCCTGACTGTGCTTAGTTTTGCAAGTTGCAGCCTTGCTCGGAGTTGTTCTTAACCCCGGGAGGTTTTTCTTGAGATGAAACGCTGAGGAGTGCGACTGTTTCTTTGAGCAGCAACCATAACCGCGTACTACTCGATTGCCTGTTGGATATTTTATTTGAAGTCATCGCAGGCAGAAGCATAGGCCTTGCCGACTGCAGGCACGAATATAAATTCCAGGGACAGGCGTAAAACCTGCAGACTTTTCCATACACAGATTGATGGCTTGGACATAACTGTCTCTTCGACCACACCCATCCCCACAGGAAATAAGATATCGGTGTCATCTTTGATTAGGAAGAATAAGTTCCACCCTGAACTACAATTTTGTACTACCCAGCCTTCATAAGCTGTAGCCGCAAATGAAACAAAAAGTTTTCAAATGCCTTAATCTCTACCCTAGAAAATGCTATATTGTGTTACTCTTACGACTGCTTCTACTTAGTACTTAACGCTGCAGTTCTTTCCTACGTTTTTAGCGACTATGATTTTGCTTAGATCAAGCTTACTTACTTACCAACTTCTCATGCCTCGAAGGCTGGGAATACCTCTGGATTTGCTGCCGAAGACGTCCACATAAAGTACCCCAATCTAGGTCTAGACTAGTTTAATTTTATCAAGGAACCTTTTCTTCCTCCCCTGTTAGGATCTGAATTGAGAGCAAGCATGAAAATTCAGCTAAAAAAGAAGTTACAAGTTTTAGTAAAAGTATTTTAAACACGTCACTTAAAGCCTTCACCTTACGTTTTGCTTTTTAGCAGTTAATATACATGTGGTAGACCTGATCAGATGAGTTTGGAGCATTTGACAAGCCAGTTTACATACAATAATTTGGTGGATAGCATTTCACTTTTTAGGATGATTCACATTCAGGATATCTGGAGTAATTTTTTAAGCATCTCAGATAGTAGTGAGTCTTTTAGATATACAGATTTTATAAGCTTTCAGTGTCATCAGACGACCTCTTTAAAAGAGAAATTTCTCTTGTGGGTTGTTTTTAATTTAACACTGGCATATGCAAAAAAAAAAGGCTTTAATAAATCAAGTTTTGGGACAGTAAATTTAAAAAATTAGAATTGAAAAAACCTCATAGAGAAAAAACGAAATGATCATTTAAATGCACTTTTAAGGGACATTTTCTCATTTAAAAAAAGACATTTTAAAGGTGATGAAAATATTACCATATTGAAGTGAATTGCTCATTTTTAAAAGAAATTACTCTTATAGGCCTGGATATATGAGGAAATTATTTGCTAGTACAGATTTTAACTTGATTTAATAATCATTCTTATGGTTCACAATTTTCTGTTAGTACTTTGAGTCTCTGATTATGTAATTTAAATTGAACTTGTATGTGCCCTCTTTGGAGCAGTTGTCCTGTTCGTCAAAAAATTTGAGATGATACACTTAGGAAATGTTTTTGTTTTAATTTCATTGCAGAAAAGTTTTCTCCACTTGTGTGGTTAGTTTACAGTGACATTGTGTGAGAAATTGCTCATTGGCTGTTAGCCAGTCAGATTTCTCAGATACCACTGGGGCGAAGAGAGGTGATGAAGGTCCATCAAGCCCAGCATAGATTCCTACAGCATTGCCAGATTGGCAGTCTGTAATCTTATTACCGGATAAACTTTTCAGTGGCTGAGCAGAGAGCAGACATAGTATGCTCTCTGTCCTCTCTCTGAGAGTAGAAGGACTGAGATTCAAATGTCACTGATCCAGATCAACAGAATTTTAGCAGCAACAATTTAGTTGAATGCTGATCTCTTAGGAAAAGTATTATATTAACCTAAGGTAATAGTTTTTGAAATTGTATTTGCCGCAAACTGTGATTTTAAAAAACCAAAAAGTTATTTGACTTTAATGCGATGTACAGTATAAAAGCAACACTAGGATTATTAAGCCAGATCAAGCCTGTTATCAAGGCAAAATGACCTCAGGACACTGGTCAGTATTGCACTGAAAAAGGGCACATGCTTTTTTATGTGCTAAAAGAATACATCTACATATTAACAGGAGGGGAAAAAAAATAGCATTCCTAGCACACAAAACTAAATTGAACAAGGACAACCCATTACTAGTAGGAGTCATGGTAAATAATTACGCTGTTCTGAATAAGAAAAGCATTTTACCTCTTTACTTTAGCCCTGATTACAAAAAGGACACTGGCTACACTAAATAATGAGCTTCCTTTTGAAGTACTGTATGTAAGAATTGGATTTGTTTTGTCTTCCTGGAATCCTCCCTTCTCTGCTTCCCTGACTCCTACTTATCCTTTAGGTCTTAGCTTAAGCACTACTTCCTTAAAGTCACCTTGCCTGAGACCCCAGTTAAAATTAGGTCCTTTTGGTATACTCGGTCATTTCACTTTTCATAATTTGTAGTTCCCTTGCTGTTTATGTGAATGGTGTTTGTTTAATGTGTGTGCCCCACATCACACTGTAAGCTCCAGAAGGAACAGTAGCCATATCTGTATCGGTTACTGCTATATAAGCACAGCGACTGTAGTAACAGTCTGGCAAATAATAGGCACTCAGTAAATATTTGTTGAATGAAAATGCTGTTGTTAGAGCTTGTAATTAGAGGCTTTGCCAAGATATGAGATATGTGCATGCAGGGGGGAGGTAAGGGAGTGGGAGAGAAAGGTAGATCAACTTGTGATGTTACTACGAAGTCATAGGCTTTGTTTTACCTTGTCTGTAGTAATATGGCAGGTTGGGCTGACGATTCCTTTCATAGTTCATCTTTTGATTCCATTCCGCAGTGGTGGTGGATCCTGTAAGCTCATTTGAATGGGATATGTGACAAATTAACTCCCCCCAAAGAATATTTGAGATGTTCCAAGTAAACGTATTAGAAATGCTTGCCAATCCATAGCTGTTAGAAATAAAGATATCTAATTGATACATAGCTTATAAATTAGTAATTGTCTTTTGTCTCTGTTTTCTAATTGAAACATAAAGACAAAGTAAATTACAGTTCTTGGATTTTTTTGATGTTTAGTGTTAATATTTTGAATCTTACGTCTTGCATCTTACAGAGAAAATCAGGGTTCCATAAAATAAAAGGAGAGAGAAGACAGTTGGGATGAATGGGCAGAAGCTTAAAGACAGCTCACTTAGTTTCTTCTATTTGTTTTCATGCTGAAGCTGTAAAAAATATTTTTATACAAAACTATAACATTTATATAGTTTATTAAGTTATCAATAGTTCTGATAAATTGGTTGATTGTATTACTAGACAGTTATAATAAAATGGAAATTTAGTGGGAAGACATCCATTGAAAATAAATTATTATTGAACACAGCAGTATCTTGTATTTTGAAGTATTTGACCTGAATACAGTATTATTCGTAGATATTTTGCTACCTTTTTCATGACAGTTGTTCAGCTTTTGAAACTACTTGTAAGTGACTGACTACTTCAGGAGAAAACCTGGTGGGTAGTTAGGCTGTTGGAGGTGGAATGCAACAGAAAGGAACACGGGCTTTGGAGCCTGGCAAACTTTTGTTTGAATCCCAGTTCCATCTCACATTAGCTGTGTAGTTGTGAGCAAGCAACTATAAACTTTGGTTCCTTTTCAGTAAAACAGAGTGGAACAAATCTAGAGTGGTCTTGAGAATGTAATGAAGTATCATATATCAATTGCAGCGGTTAGCATAAAGTAGGACCTTCCTTCTTAATTTCCTCATGGAATCACTGTAAAAATCGTTAAAACTTAACTGAGCACTGAACTGTAAGCCGGGTACTGTTGAAAGTACTTTACATGCAGTAGCTCCGTGCTCTTGACCTCCTGTGAGGTAAGCAAGTAGTGCGGTTATCTTCATTTTACTTCTCTGCAGTGATACTGAATAAAGCCGATTATTCTCTTAACACCTTTTCAAATGTTTGAACACCATTATTCTGTTTGGCTTTGTTAAGCATGTATTTGTCACATGACATTGTTTTCACCTTTATCTAGATGCATGCTGTTACTACTATTTTTTAATCAATATGGCTCTTAAAAATGTGGACTGTAGAAATGAATACGGGGTGAGGTAGGCTGACTGGCAACAGAGTTTTACAGGTTGGTGCTGATGTGTTCTCAGTGTCCTGGGGGGTTAGATTTGCATTAGTTCTTTTAGTTACAGATTAGCAGCTCTCGTTAAACTCTTAGGTGGCTAACTCCCCTTCTGAATACCTTCTAAATCAGCACTTCTCCATTTCTTCTCCATTAACTTTTTGAAACCAAATGTAAAGCTTTACACTCACTGTTGTTACATTTCACTTTAATTTTAGCACTTTAATTTTAGTTTATTTCTCCCGGATCGTACACTCTGAGGATTTTATAAGCATGTTTTCTGTGTCTTTATGTTATGAATAATCAAAAACAATATAGGGCTGAGGACAGAGTTCTGAGGCACTCCCCTAAAGACTTCTTTCATCCAGGCTGATCTAGAGTAGTGAATTTACCCAGCTACACTAACATCCAACTCACACTCAAACAACATATTTGCAAAAATAGTGTGAAAAACCATCTTGAATACTGTTTTGGCCAGAATACACTTTTTTTCTCCCTGGCTTTGCTAATTGTATGATCTTGGGCAAGTACTTTAATTTCTAAGCGTGTTTTTTTCAACTATACAATGGGTTGTTGCAGAGGATTAAATGAGGTAATCCATATAAAGTGGTTAGACAGTGTCTGGCAGATAGTTGGAGCTCAATGACTATAAGTTATTATTTTTTTCCCTTGCATCTGAGAAGTCTAGTAATCCTTCTTTTCCAAGATGTAAATGCAGTTGATTTGGCATTATTTGTTCTGTTTTAATTCATGCTGACATCTAGTGATTATTATATTCTTTTCTAAATATTCAGAAACCATTTCCTTTCATAATCTATTCTCAGATTTGACTAAAAATTAAGTTTATATGTCTGTGATTTCTGAAATCTACTTCCCTACTCCTCCAGCTCCAAAATTCGAAGCAACCCTGACCCATCTCCAGGCCCTGATTATTTTTTTCTGAGCTCTTTCTCTAAGATTTTAGGAGTCAGCTTTGTGATTACACTTGCTAATTGCTTTTGCAGTGTGGAATGAATTGCATCTGGAACCCAAGACTTACTACATAAAGTTGTTTTAGTCTCCCTCATTCACCAGGCTGGGGTTTCGGTTCTCATTGCCCTTCTACAACTTTAGTTTAAAAACTGAGAGAAGATCAGCAAAATACAAGTTGAGCAATTCTGCCTTCTGTACGTGCTCAACCTTAACAACATCCTCTCTGAGCAGTGATTCTCTCAGTTCCTTGTTCTCTTTGAAAAATAGTATGTTATTTTATGGAGATAGCACTTAGTAAGAAAGTATGAAACTTGGGTCCTGATTCCCACTCTGCCTCTTAATTACCTGCGTGATGCTGGGCACGTTGCTTTATCTGCTTGTGCTTCTATTTTCTCATCTGCAAAAGTCATATTTGTCTCCAAAGAGGTGTGCACGAGGTAAAGTATGTAAAGCATTTATGAGATGTTAAGTGCTGTACTGTATAAGGTGGGTTAATATTTATTTGAATGTAGCTATAAAAGCTTTTGTTATCTTTAAGTAATTTTTTCTAAGCCTTAGTTTTCCCTGAGCTTTCTAATTCCTGATACTACATCTGTATGTTTTTGCTGTTCTGTTGTGTTCATCCTGATTTATTTAGCCCCATTAACTACTCTCCGGATAGTCATTCTGCAACCACATTGGATGCTTCACTCTTTTTCATCATTGGAATTGTTTACGGTTATATATGGAAAATTTAGAAAGATCTCTTGTGAGCCATTTCACTTAGGCCATGGGGGTCATGCCTTTTGTTTTGTTTTTGAAATGTCCTATTGTAAACTGTGATACATATATAACTGAGTCTAGTGCTGTCTCTCTTTTTACTTATAGAAACCCTTTACGATAAGGTCACTTTCTCCTATGTTCCTGTCTTAAGTATGTTGTTCACATTATAACTGTGCATAGTATGTCCCCTCTGCTTTCTTGGCCTTACGGAAGAAATCTGTCAAAAAGCAAGTCAGCAATCATATTTTGGTAGAATTAGACTTTTAATATAAAAAAGAATACTCTTAACATGTCTTTATTAGGACAGTGTTCTACTTCTTCGGTATGGCTGAGTGGTACGTGCTTTATTTCTATGACCATATCAGTTTTAACCTTCTTTTAGTCCCTTCTGTTTTTCTCTGTTTTTGTCTTAACTCAGTTGTGTATTGTGGAATAAAAGTGTTTGATCTTCAGATTTTGGGTGTTAGTGAGGGGTGCCATGGGCTTGGTGGTGGTGGTGGTAGTGGTGAGCAGAAGGCTCTCCCTAAAATTATATCTACAGTAAAAAAAAAAAAAAAAAAAAAAGACTCTGATAACTAGACCTCCAGAACGACTACCCGTTAGGATTTATTGGTGAATTGTAAACATGCAACCAAAACTTCTCATTTAAAAAAATTAAAGGGATTCTTGGCATTCTGAAAATAATGTCAAATGAGTATAAAATATTAAGAGTGTTTTTAAAATTCCTTCCAGGCTGACTACATTTCAGAAAACATCAACTCTTCTCAGCAGACCAATTCTTCAAGTGAAATATACCTGTACTGTTTTAAAAAAACTTTGTGCTTCATCATGGAAAAATTTACCCCCCCAAAAATGAAAATGAAGACATTTGAGAAGGTGATTTAAGGTGTGGATATTTGAGAAAGTATCCCATCAAATCATTGAACCTAAGGATAAGGATTAAATAGATTAATCCTAAACACTTCTCTTTTAAACCAGGAGGATTTCATCTTAACAGAAAAACAACTTTTATTCAATATGTATTTTCTGAAATTAAAAGAAAGAGACAAAAGTAGACTTAAAAGAAAATAGATGAAGATGGTTAGTAAATAAGCAGTGTCAACTCTTTTCTGATGAGGATAATTCAGTGATGTTAAATCCTTTCCAAATCCCTGGTTGTGGTCCTGAAGACAAGACTGTTTTTTGATGGGACATCTGATACTAGGGGAAGTGGGACCTTCTGTGTATTCAGCTCACAGTTGTAGAAGATGCAGTCATTGGCATGAGTGGCTTAAAAGAGGAAATACAGCAGTTTTCAATTAAATCCAAAAGTACAGTTATTTTTTTACTCCTGTGATTGTAAAAGCCTCTTCATAACCACTGAAAAAGAATTGACAACTATTTTAAAAGATTAAAGAAAGGCAGATGTCTGCAAACAATTCCCCTCCATCAGCCCAGAAGTCTGTATTACCTGCACCTCTTCCTGCTGTGCTTCCCACTCCTTCTCCATGTTCAAGTCCTAAAACAGGACTCTCTGCCCGGCTCTCTAATGGAAGCTTCAGTGCACCATCACTCACCAACTCCAGAGGCTCAGAGCATACAATTTCATTTCTGCTGCAAATTGGCCTTACACGGGAGAGTGTTACCATTGAAGCCCAGGAACTATCTTTATCTGCTGTCAAGGATCTTGTGTGCTCCATTGTTTATCAAAAGGTACTGTGCATACTATTTATGTCCATACTTTTTCTAATTAACGTTGTTCTTAATGCTTTTCTATAAATTATACATGCAACAATGAGTTAACACGTGAGTCAATTGATTATGTCCTAATTTTGATCATTTAGGGAAAAGTGCTAATAGGCTAGAAGCCTAAGGTCTGAAATTTCAGGTCCTAACAACTGGAGCCTATATCCTAACTTTAAAATACTGCCTATTCAATTTTCCTTTTTAAGAGCATGAAAATCCGTATAAAATCAAGAGGACTTAAGAAATCTCCTTTGTTTTTAGAGAAAACAGGAGTTAGAGGGTGCAAGCCATCCAGATGGTTTCCCTAAAGGATAAGACCCAGCTGTGGCTGAGTCCCAGGTGCATACGTGTTCTTCCTAGGTGCGCTGTTTTCCGCCCTCTTTTTTATACTCTCTTCTTTCCCTTTTGGTCTTAATTTCACCTAAACTGCCATCTGATATGAGAAGACCACTCTCTCTTGCTTAAAAAATGGGTAAATGAGTTTTGAATATATGACAATACATAAAAATTTGAAATTGAGGGTAGTTTTTGTTTCCTCTCTACCTGTCTCCTGTCCTGTACTATACCATTTTTGTTTTTGAGAGAGAGGGAGAGCGCGCGCGCAAGCAAGCATGAGAGTGCTAATGGGAGAAGAGGCGGAAGCAGAGGGAGAAGGAGAGAGAGAACCTCAAGCAGGCTCCATGCCCAGATCCAAGCCTGACACAGGGCTGGATCTCACAAGTGTGAGATAGTGATCTCAGCTGAAACCAAGAGTCAGACGCTTAACCAACTGAGCCACCCAGGCACCCCTATACTATACTATTTTTTAAGGAACCTTAGCTAAATGTCTTTAATAATCTTGATTTGGTGGATAAGCAGGGATGTTCTCTATTTTATCATGAAACTGTATATTTACATAGTGTGAATTGGGTACATTTTATTTTTGATGGACTGAGCATATGGTTCAAACAAATTAGTATATTTTTTATTTTAAAAATCATTGCACAAGATTAATATATTTGGATTCATGCTCTTTATCTTCCTGTTTTTGTTTTAATTTCTTTAAAAATTAAAAAAAAATTTTAATGTTTATTTTTGAGAGAGACAAAGCACAAATGGGGGAGGAGCAGAGAGAGAGAGAGAGAGCAAGCCGGACATGGGCTCGAACTCACGAACCATGAGATCATGACCTGAGCTGAAGTCGGATGCTTAACTGACTGAGCCACCAGGGTGCCCCCCAAAGTATTTTTTTAATGTTTATTTATTTTGAGAGAGAGAGAGAGAGAGAGAGAGAGAGAGAGAGAGAGACACCAAGCATGAGTGGGGGAGGGGCAGACAGAGAGGGAGACACAGAATGTGAAGCAGACTCCAGGCTCTGAGCTGTCAGCACAGAGCCTGATGCGGGGCTCAAACCCACAAACCTGAGCCAAGATCATGACCTGAGCTGAAGTTGGACGCTCAACCAATGGAGCCACCCAGGCGCCTGCCCCTGTTTTTCTTTTAATTTCTTATCTTTGTTTGTTATTATCTTCTGATGTAGATGCATTTAATAGTCTAAAACATGTGATGCGGTTTGTAAAAATAATCTGTGCCTGTGTGTCAACAATAACTTGTCTGTTGAAATGTGGCCTAAAGATTCACTTTCCTTTTGTAGATCTGTAGAGCCATCTGCGTGCCTTTAAGTATTTTTGCTTTTATTTTCCCTTTCATTAAATGTTACAGAGGTTTTTCACAAATATTTTTGCGACAAGGTTTTTAATTTAAAGGTAAGCTTTTAACTTAACTATAGTTTGTAACTTTAATGTTTCCTTTTTATTTGAGTGCATAGAAATTCTAAAAAATGTTTGTTTATTTTGTGAGAGAGTGTGCCAACGGGGGGGGGGGGGGCGGGAGAGAGAGAGAGAGAGAGAGAGAGAAAGAAAGAAAGAAAGAAAGAAAGAAAGAAAGAAAAAAAGAAAGAGAACCCCACACAGGCTCCACACTCAGTGCAGAGTCCGACACAGGGCTCCATCACACAACCCTGGGGTCATGACCCAAGTCGAAATTAAGAGTTGCACGCTTAACCAGCTGAGCCACCCAGGCACCCCAAACCTATAGAAATTTATAACCGGGGCGCCTGGGTGGCGCAGTCGGTTAAGCGTCCGACTTCAGCCAGGTCACGATCTCGCGGTCCGGGAGTTCGAGCCCCGCGTCAGGCTCTGGGCTGATGGCTCGGAGCCTGGAGCCTGTTTCCGATTCTGTGTCTCCCTCTCTCTCTGCCCCTCCCCCGTTCATGCTCTGTCTCTCTCTGTCCCAAAAATAAATAAACGTTGAAAAAAAAAAATTAAAAAAAAAAATAATAATAAAAAAAAAAAAAAGAAATTTATAACCAATGTTTTGGCAGAGTCTGTATTTATTGTTTTCAATCTTCTAAAATTTCACTTTGTTCTTACATTTATACAGAGGCATGCTGATTTCCTACAGGATTATTTTAGAATTCATGTTACTTCTTCTTTAATATAGATGTGAGAAGTGGGTCAGATGGGTTAAACTCTTAGAAAACTTGATTAAAAATCATAATCCATGAAAAATTACAGTGATACCAAGGAAGTAAACAGGATAGAGCCGAAGGAAAAAAAAGATAACTTAGGGTGAACTTTATATAGAATTATTGATTCTAGAAATATCATAGTGAACTGAATTTGAATCAATATTATAGTGATATGGGGATGTATCTGGCAAAAATATGTAGCATATATAGGGCATAAATATACTACACATTTCTAAGAGTTTTGAGCTTGAAACTAGGTCAGCTGTATTGCTTATTTACTGTTTAACTTTGCACAAGTGATTTGACTTCTTTGGATTACAATTTCCAAATCTATCAATGACTGAGTTGGGATGATTTCTAGTGTGTAATTACAGTGGTGAGATTATGAAATATTTAATCAAAATTGGGTCTTCACTGCTAGAGACAGTTAAAGGAAAAAGGAGTTTCAAGGGATGACCTACTCCAGATCCTAACCAGAGAAAAATCTTAAGGCAACCAGCTCAGATTCTGAGATTTTATAGAGACATTTCATGGATCCCTAACTCATTTGGAGGATGGAAAAATCATGTCAGAAGTTCTTTTGTTTTTTCCTTCCCTCTTGGGTACTTGCTCATTAGTCATCCATTTTCATTACCTACATCTCTACAGCTCCAGGTTAGCTGCCAGGGCTCTGAGGGTCACATACCTGCTTTTCTTATATCTATTCTAGGAAATGCATTTACCTGAACCTTTTAAAAGATGGGGTACTGGTTAAATTTTAGGTTGGGAAGATTAACCATATATCCCTTCTCTCAAAAAGCTTACAGTCTACTGAAGGAAACAGTAAAACATGAAAAGTAGAAAGTGAGGTTAAGGTAGAGAGTGCTCTTCTCAGGTTAATGAAGGATGTGGAAGACTTCATACAGAAAGTAGCATTTTATTTGACATTTAAAGAATGAGCAAGATTTCAATAATATAGGGGGTGAGGAATACATTCCAGGTAAAAGAATTAAGATGATTGAAGATACAGAAGGGGACAAGAGGAAGATTATAATAATATTTATTGAGTGCCTATTCTATGTTGGGAGCTTTACACACATTTTCTAGTTAATCCTCACAATAGTTTGTGGTGCATCTCAAATTTTAATGTATATGCCAGTTGTCTAGTGATTCTTCTAAAATGTAAGTTTTGAATCAGTAGGTTTGGGGTGGGTCTAAGCATTTGTAATATGGTCTTAGGGGAGGTTGATGCTCCTTCTCCAAGGACCTCACTGAGTGGGAAGAGTGTGGGTGATATAATTGCTGTTGAATAAAGGAGGAACTGAATTTCAGAGACATTTAATTACTTGCTGAAAGTTGGAATTCAAACACAGGTCTTTTTTAAACTCCAAAACCTGTATACTCTTTTCAGTGCACCGCAGTGCCTTCTTCATGCAAAGGAAATTTTTGCACTTGATTCCTGTAAGAGCAGAGATTTAACTAAGGTCTGCGTGCAGCAAAGCAACATGATCAGATTTGTGTTTGGGAAAGCTTAAATGTGTAACTCAGTGTGACATAAAATAAGGAGATCAGGCAAGAAGCCACTGTAATGAATATCTGAACTGAGATGGTTGGGAAGTGAATATATTTGAAGAGTGTTGGGCAAGTAGTGTTGGTAAAACTTGACAGCCTATTGAAGAAGACGGGAGCGCGGGTGGCTGGATGGGTGGTGATGCTGGTAACCAAGATAGAAAATTCTGAAAGAAAAGCAAGGTTTTTCTGAGGGGAGAGAATAGGACTGATTTTTATCAAACTTTAATAAGATAGAGTTCCTGTGTTCTAGAAATTTTTAAGGATTTGGGCCCTAGTGTTCTGCTGTGACTCTTGAAATGGAATCATTATTCCTTGAGAAGAACCTTCCCAACTTTCTTTCTGTAGAGAAACCAACAAGGCGGAAAAGTGATGAAAAGAGCTCTTACTTTGAAGGACCAGAGGAAAGGCCTCTAAAAGTTAGTGAAGTAAGCCTGGAGGGCAGTCCTCCTTTTGAATTAGTAGAGGAGGACTGCCTGAGATATGATTTCATGTTAACGATATTTTAGATTTTTTTAAATAATATTTTTAATCTAGTCATAATACCAAATGTGTATTCCATCTATTTTACATTTTTGCCATCCAGTGTTAACAATATATTAGTAATAATTGACCTCAGATATAAGGAATAGGAATTTGACCTCAGGTACAAGAATGGAGTTTATTAATTTGTAAGGCTTTTTAAAGTACCCCTGCAGTGATCCAAAGTGTAGTTTGTGGGATTCTATAAAAGTTTTTGCAGCTATTAAAAAAGGAAACATTTTGTGTGGACATGGTTGGGGGAGGGAGAGATCTGCAAAGTATATAGGACATATAGATAACATAATAAGTGTAGAACAGGGCATGCTGTGCTATCATTTTGTACTACACACACTTATACATATGTACATGTATATATGATCGCTGCATTGCTTTTTGATTACCTTGGAAGGAGAGAGAGATTTCTTCCAGGAGGGGACTGGTGACTGGGAAACAAGAGTGAAAGGGAGATTTACTTTTCATTGTATACCCTTGTGTACCTTTTAGATTTTGTGTCTTCTGCATGTATTCCATATTCAGAAATAATATTTCAATATTTTTTTCAAATAACAGCACAGTGATCTAAACGGAATGACCATTACATTTTTAAATTAATTTATTGGCTAAGATTGGATTTTATATTGCTTTATTTTCTAGTACCTCTCAGGCATTAAATAGAAGTATGCCATATATGTAGTTTTTTTTCCCTTTAATAGCTATTTTAATAAGGTGTTTACTTTTTTAAAAATCAGACGTAATATATATAATTTACCTGTAATAAAATCCATTGATGGAGTTTTAACAATTGTAGGAAGTTTGTGCAACTATCACCCATTCAAGATATAGAGCATCTTCATTACCCCCTAAGTTCCTTCTTGCACTTTTGCAGTCTCCTTTCCTTGTCCTGGTCCTGGGCTACCACTGCACTACACTCTGTTACTATAGTTTGACTTTTTCTAGATTTTCATATAAATGAAGTCATATAGTGTGTAGTCTATTGTTCTGCTGTCTTTCACATACCTCAGTGTTCTTTGTTTTTAATTCATCCATGCTGTTACGTCGGTAGTTCTTTTTTGTTGCTGAGTACTGTTCCATTGTGTGCATATACCATAATTTGTTTATTCATCAGTTGATTGATACTAGAGTTGTTTCCAATTTGGGGGAATTTTGAATAAAGTTGCTATTAACATTCTCATACAAATTTTGATTGTAGATATGTGTTTTCATTTCCTTGGGGTAAATATGCGGGTGTATAATGGCCATATCCTTGCCAGCACTTGGTATTTCCAGTCTTTTTAATTTAACCATTCTGGTTGATGTGTAATGATATCTCCTTGTGACTTTGATTTGCATTTCCCTAATGACTAACGAGATTGGTTATCTGTGCATGGGTTTATTCACTTATTTTCTTTGGTTAAATTCCACACAGATTGTTTATGTTATTGAAGTATAAAAGTTTTTTAACATCTTAGATACAAGTTCTTATCAGATATGAAATGCACATACTTTCTTCCAGTCTGTGGCAGCTTTTCATTTTTTTCTCTCTCTCTTTTTAATCTAAGTAATAGTGTAAATAATCATCATTTTAAAGGCTTCAGTTATATTGATGCATAGTAGTTTACAACCAGTTTCTTATTTTAGTCGTTTATGTTGCTTCTCATTTTTTCCAGTTTTATGGAGATATAATTGATATATTTGTATTAGTTTTTAAAAAATGTTTATTTATTTATTTTGAGAGAGAGAATGTGAGCATGAGCAGGGGAGGAACGGGGAGAGAGAGAGAGAGAGAGAGAGACAGACAGACAGACAGACAGACACAGTCCTAAGCAAGCTATGCACTGTCATTGCTGAGCCCAAGATGGGGCTCAGTCTCATGAACCATGAGATCATGACCTGAGCTGCAATCAAGAGTTGGACGCTTAACCTACCAAGCCACCCAGGCATCCCTAAATTTGGATTAGTTTAAGGTATACAACATAATGGTTTGATATATGTATATTTTGCAAAATGATGACCACAATAAACTTAGATAACATACATCACCTTACATAGTTAATTTTTTTTCTTGTGATGAGAATTTCTAAGGTCTGTTCTCTTAGCAGTTTTTAGGTATACAATAAAGAATGGTTAACTATAGGGGCGCCTGGGTGGCTCAGTCGATTGAGTGTCCAACTTCAGCTCAGGTCACGATCTTATGATCCATGAGTTCGAGCCCCACGTCAGGCTCTGTGCTGACAGCTTGGAGCCTGGAGCCTGCTTCGGATTCTGTGTCTCTTCTGCACCTCCCCTGCTCACACTCTGTCTCCCTCTTAAAAATAAATAACCATTCTTTTTTTTTTTTAATTAAAAAAAAAAATGTTTAGCTATAGTCACCGTGCTGTACATTACATTGCCAGAACTTATTTATCTTATAACTGGAAGTTTGTACCCTTTGACCACCTTCACTCATTTTCCCCACCTCCTGTCCTCTACCTCTGGTAACCACCAATCTGCTCTGTGTTTCTGTGAGTTAAGTTATATGAGACTCCGTATAGGTGAGATCACATGGTAGTTGTCTTTCTCTGCTTGACTTATTTCATTTAGCATAAAGCCCTCAAGGTCCATCCATGCTGTGGCAAATGGTAGGATTTCCTTATTTTATGGCTGACTAATATTCCATTGTATATATACCACAACTTCTTTATTCATTCATCCATGGATGGACATTTAGGTTGTTTCCATGTCTTAGCTATTATAATGATGCATTGACATAGAGTGCAGATTATTAAAGGTAGTGTTTTAATTTTCTTCAGATATATGCCCAGAAATGGAGTTGGTGTGTCATATGGTAGTTCTATTTTTAATTTTTCAAGGAATGTCCATACTGTTTTCCATAGTGGCTGCACAAATTTAGATTCCCACCAGCAGTGCACAGGGGTTCCCTTTTCTCCACATTCTCACCAACACTTGTTATCTCTTGTTGATGATAGCCATAAAGTGATATCTCCTTGTGGTTTGAATTTGCATTTTCCTGATGGTTAGTGATAATGAGGACCTTTTCATGTACCTGTTGGCCACTTGTATGTCTTCTTTGGGAGAATGTCTATTCAGTTCTTCTGACCATTTTTAAATTGGGTTGTTTGTTCTTGTTGTTTTGCCATTGAGTTATGTGAGTTCTTTATATATTTTGGGTGTTAAACCCTTATCAGATATATGATTTGCAAATACTTTTTCCCCCTTCTGTAGGTTGCCTTTTCATTTTGTCAATGGTTTCCTTTGCTGAGAAGAAGGTTTTTAATTTGATGTAGCCCTTGTTTATTTTTGCTTTGGTTGCCTTTGCTTTTGGTGTCAAATCTAAAAATCATTGCCAAGAATGATGTCAAGGAGCTTATCCCCAATTTTTTCTTCTAGGAGTTTTATGGTTTCAGGTCCATTTTGAGTTGATTTTTGTGTATGGTGTAAAGTAGGGGTTCAGTTTCATTCTTTTGCATGTGTCTGTCCCAGTTCTACCAGCACTATTTGTTTAATTATTTAGATCGCGCAAGTGTGGAAGGGGGCAGAGGGAGAGAAAGAGAATTTTAAGCAGGCTCCATGGTGGTCTAACATGATCTGTCCTAGAGAATGTTCCATGTTTGCTTGAGAAGAGTATGTATTCTGCTGCTTTTAGATGGAATGTTCTGTAAATGCCTGTTAAGTGTCTGATCTAATGTGTAGTTTAACTCCAGTGTTCCCTTTTGATTTTCTGTCTGGATGATCTGTCCATTGTTGAAAGTAGGGTATTAAAGTCCTGGTTATTATTGCATAGCTGTCTATTTCTTCTTTTGGGTCTATTAATATTAACTTTATAGATTTTATGTATTTAGGTGCCTCTATGTTTGGTGCATAAATATTTACAAATATTATATCCACTTGAAGGATTGACTGCTTTATCATTGTATAATGATCGTTGTCTCTTTACAGTCTTTGGCTTAAAGTCTATTTTGTCTGATCTAAATTAGTTTGTATACCTTTCATTATAATACACTATATATACTCTTTTCATTCTCTTAACAGTAGCATCTGGAGAGCCAAAATTTCTAATTTTGATGAAGTACAATTAATTTTTTCCTTTGTAGATAGTGTTTTTGTTTCACATCTAACACGTATTTGCCTAAATGAAGATAACAGATTTTTTTGGTCCCATGTTTTCTTCGGGAAGTTTCATAGTTTTAGCTTTTCCTTTATGTTTATGATATGTATGTTAGTTCTTGGGGCTACCACAGCTTCATGACTTAACAGAAATTTTTCTGACAGTTCTTGAGGCTGGCTGTCTATAATTAAGGTATCAGTAGGGTTTGTTCCTTCTGAGGGCTACAAGAATCTGTTTCATGCCTCTCTTTCAGCTTCTAACGGTCTCAGGCATTCTTTGGTTTGTAGATGGTATTCTCGTGTCTTCATATTGTCTTCCTTCTATAAATATTTGTGTTTATAAATGTCACCTTTTTATAAGGACACAGTCATATGGGATTAGGGCTCAGCTTAATGACCTCATCCTAACTTGATCATCTGTGTATAAAAACCCTATTTCCAAAGATTACATTCCCAGGTACTGGGGGTTAGGACTTTGCATCTTTTGGAGGAACACTGTTTAACTCATTACAATACATTTCAAAACAAAAATTTGTATATGGTGTGAAATAAAGGTTGAGCTTCATTTCTTTGCATCAGACATCAAATTTTTCCAGGACCATTTGTTGAAAAGACTTCTTCCCTCATTGAATTACTTTAGTACCTTTATCGTAAATCAGTTGACCACATATGTTTTGGTCTATTTCTGAACATTGTTTTGCTTTATTGACCTACATGTGTACCCTTAAACTAATTTCACATTGTCTTGAATTCAGTTTTATAAAGACATGAAATCAGGTGCATTAAGTCCTCCAACTTTGTTCTTCTTTTTCAAAATGATTTTTACCAATCTGTATCCTTTGCATTTCCATTGTAATAAAATCAGTTTGACAATTTCTACCAAAAATGTCTATTGAAATTATGTACATCATTTGTTGTCTGTGTTTCATATTTTTGATACAATTATAAATGGGGTTCTAAAAAATCTGTCTGATTTTTCATTTTATTATATAGAAACACTACGATTTTTGTACAATGTTATTGTGTCCTGCAACCTTGCTAAACTCATTTATCACTTTTAGTAACTTTAAAAAATTCTGTACAGTTCTGTACATAGATGATCTGGTCTTTTGTAAATAAAGATAGTTATATGCCTTGTCTGCCAATATTTCTTTTTCTTGTTTTGTAATGGAGGCTAAGCCTGTATTGTACTATATTGCATAGAAGTGATAAAAATGGACATTTGTACCTTGTTATCAGTCTTAAAAGGAAAAGCATTTGGTCTTTGACCATTAAATTTGATGTAATTTTTTAGATGTTCTTCATCAAGTTGAGGAAATTCCTGTCTGTGTACATAGTAGACTGAGATTTACTATCTTGAATGATTGTAAATTATATACTTTTTCTGTGTCTATGTATTTTTATCTTTTAGTCTGTTAATATGATGAAGTATGTTGGCTTATACTTTTTTTTCCATTCCTTTATTTTTTATTTTTATTTTTTTATTTTTATTTATTTTTTAACTTTTTTATTAAAAAAAATTTTTTTTAATGTTTATTTATTTTTGACAGAGAGAGAGACAGAGCATGAGCAGGGGAGGGGCAGAGAGAGAGAGGGAGACACAAAATTGGAAGCAAGCCCCAGGCCCTGAGCTGCCAGCACAGAGCCCAACGTGGGGCTCGAACCAACAGACTGTGAGATCATGACCTGGGCCGAAGTTGGACAGTCAACTGACTGAGCCACCCAAGCGCCCCAACTTTATTTTTTGTTTTTTTAAATTTATGTCCAAATTAGTTAGTATATAGTGAAGCAATGATTTCAGTAGATTCCTTAGTGCTCCTTACCCATTTAGCCCATCCCCCCTCCCACAACCCCTCCAGTAACCCTGTTTGTTCTCCATATTTATGAGTCTCTTTTATTTTGTCCCCCTCCCTGTTTTTATATTATTTTTGTTTCCCTTCCCTTATGTTCATTCGTTTTGTCTCAAAGTCCTCATATGAGTGAAGTCATATGATTTATATCTTTCTCTGATTGACTAATTTCACTTAGCATAATACCCTCCAGTTCCATCCACATAGTTGTAAATGGCAAGATTTCATTCTTTTTGATTGCCAAGTAATACTCCATGGTATATATATACCACATTTTCTTTATCCATTCATCCATCGATGGGCATTTGGGCTCTTTCCATACTTTGGCTATTGTTGATAGCGCTGCTATAAACATGGGGGTGCTGGTGTCCCTTCGCAACAGCACATCTGTGTCCCTTGGATATATGCCTAGTAGTGCAATTGCTGGGTCGTAGGGTAGTTCTATTTTTAGTTTTTTGAGAAACCTCCTTACTGTTTTCCAGAGTGGCTGCACCAGCTTGCATTCTCACCAACAATGCAGAAGAGATCCTCTTTCTCTGCATCCTTGCCAACATCTGTTGTTGCCTGAGTTGTTAATGTTAGCCATTCTGACAGGTGGTATCTCATTGTGGTTTTGATTTGTATTTCCCAGATGATGAGTGATGTTGAGCATTTTTTCATGTGTTGGTTGGCCACCAGGATGTCTTCTTTGGAGAAGCGTCTATTCATGTCTTTTGCCCATTTCTTCACTGGATTATTTGATTTTTGGGTGTTGAATTTGATAAGTTCTTTGTAGATTTTGGATACTAACCCTTTATCTGATATGCCATTTGCAAATATCTTCTTCCATTCTGTTGGTTGCCTTTCAGTTTTGCTGACTGTTTCCTTCGCTGTGCAGAAGCATTTTATTTTGATGAGGTCCCAGTAGTTCATTTTTGCTTTTGTTTCCCTTCCCTCAGGAGATGTGTTTAGTGAGAAATTGCTGCGGGCAAGATCAAAGAGGTTTTTGCCTGCTTTCTCCAAGGATTTTGATGGCTTCCTGTCTTACATTGAGGTCTTTCATCCACTTGGAGTTTATTTTTGTGTATGGTGTAAGAAAGTGGTCCAGGTTCATTCTTCTGCGTGTCACTGTCCGGTTTTCCCAGCACCACTTGCTGAAGAGACTGTCTTTATTCCATTGGATATTCTTTCCTGCTTTGTCAAAGATTAGTTGCCCATACGTTTGTGGGTCCATTTCTGGGTTCTCTATTCTGTTCCATTGATCTGAGTGTCTGTTCTTGTGCCAGTACCATACTGTCTTGATGATTACAGCTTTGTAGTATTGCTTGAAGTGTGGGATTGTGATGCTTCCTGCTTTGGTTTTCTTTTTCAAGATTGCTTTGGCTATTCGGGGTCTTTTCTGGTTCCATACACATTTTAGGATTATTTGTTCTAGCTCTGTGAAGAATGCTGGTGTTACTTTGATAGGGATCATGTTGACTATGTAGGTTGCTTTGGGTAGTATTGACATTTTAACAATATTTGTTCTTCCTATCCAGGAGCATGGACTCTTTTTCCATTTCTTTGTGTCTTCTTCAATTTCTTTCATCAGCTTTCTATAGTTTTCAGTGTATAGATTTTTCACTTCTTTGGTTAGATTTATTCCTAGGTATTTTATGGTTTTTGGTGTGGCTTATACTTTGAATGTTACCACCCTTGCATTCCTGGGCATCATATATTCCTTTTTATGCTTTCCTTGATTCAATATATCTCTGTTTTCTTAATATTTTTCTAAGATAATGGGAAATGTATTGGCCTATATTTTTTCCTTCTATTATCTTTGTGTGGTTTTGGTATCAAGGTAATGTTGGCCTCACAAAATGAGTTTGGAGGTATTTTCTTCCTGTCTTCTGAATAAGTTTGTGTAAATTGATATTATTTCTTCCTTAAATATTTGATAGAATTCACCAATGAAGCCCACTGTGCCTGGAATTTTTTTATGAGAACATTTTTAAATCGCTTTCTATTTCTTTAATGAACATAGAGCTGTTTAGGTTATTTATTTCTTTGTGAGTGCAGTTTTTATTTTGTGTCTTTAAAGGAAAATTTTCATTTCATCTAAGTTGGCAAATCTATCGCCAAAAATTGTGCTTTATGTTGTTTTATTATCCTTTCAAGTGATTTTCTTTATTGTCTGTTTTCTATTTTTTTAATTTTCTTTTTTTCTATCTTCTTTATGCATAACTTTATTTTTTCAGTTTCTTAAGGTGGAACATCGGATCATTGATTTGAGTCTTGTCTTTTCTGATATGTGTTTAGCTCTGTAAGTTTTCCTCTAATCACTACTTTAGCTGTATGCCACAAACTTTGATATGTTGTATTTTCATCTACATTTTGTTTAAATTATTTCCTAATTACTTTTGTGATTTCATCTGCAGTCCAAGGATTGTTTAATTTGGAAGCATTTGAAAGTTTTCCAGATACTTTTCTGTTATATTGATTTCTAGTTTTATTTCAATTTTGGTCCAAGAATATACTTTAATTTCAATCTGTTTAATTTGAGGGTTTTGTTTTGTTTTTTATAGTGTAAGATTCTGTCTTACACTACATTCTGAATGTTACATATGCAAGTTTTTTTTTTTAAGTGGAGTTTTCTATAAAAGTTAGGTTAAGTTGGTTGATAGTGTTTTCTGTATCTTTATGGATTTCTTTTTATTTGTTCTATTATTTATTGAAAAAGGAGTATTGAAATCTTTGTAATTTTAGATTTGCCTATTAGTCCTTTCAGTTTCAATTAATTTCTGTTTTATTTTTGAGACTATTATTTACAGACACATTTAGGATTTTTACAGCCTTTGACATATTGATTTATTTTTCAGTGTAACTTTTCTTCTTTATTTTTGGTAATGTACTTTGTTCTGAAGTCATCTTTGTGTGATATTAATATAACCATTCCTACTTTTTCTAAAAAATTATTGTTTGCATTGTGGTATGTTTTTACCACATTTATGTTTCTGCTTATAACCTCTCATATGTGAAATGGGGTTTTTTTTTGTAGACTATATATGCTTGGGTCATTCTTTTTGAATTCAGTGTGACAACTCTGCTTTTTAAAGGTTTAGACCATTTATATTTAATATGATGTTTAGTATAGATGCATTTAAACATACTGTTTTCTGTTTGTCCCTTCTGGTCTTGGGTCATTTTCTCTCTTCTTTGGAATTGAGTATTTTCTGTAATCCCTTTTTATCTCTCCTATACCCTTCAAAAAGTTTTTTCGGCAATTGCTCTAGTGCCAGGGTCAGTAGACTACATCTGTGGGCCAAATCTGACCTACCTCCTCTTTTTGTGAGTAGAGTTTTATTGGGACATAGCAGGTTCATTCATTTGTATCTTGCCTGTGGCTGCTTGTATGCTACAGTAGCAAAATTAAGTAGCTCTGATGGAGACCATGTGGTATACCAAGCCTAAAATATTAGTATCTGCTTTCTACAGAAAATTTTTGCCAACCCTTCCTCTAGTTTATGTACATCTTTAACTCATCAGAGATGTCTTCAAACAGTATCGTACTACTCTGCGTATGATGTAATATATACCTTAGAATAGTATATTTCTATTTTCTTTCTGTTGTCACTTGTACTACTGTTGTCATACATTTTATTTCTGTAGACAGTTGATTCTCATTATTTGTGATAGTTATGTTCTATAAAATGACCTCAAACATTGACTTAGTGAATGCTGAACAACTGCTCCTAGGGGAAATACAGGGTTAGATTTCTGTGAGCATCTCGTCAGAAAACTTTTGTTAACTAGTAAATACGTAACCTTGTTTCGTGCACGTACTTAAAAGACATTTAAAGACATTTATGCATGTACTTAAAAGACATTTAAAGACACCGTACTTAATATATATTGTTGATACGTTGATATTGCTCTCATGGCCAACAGTACTGTAACTCATGCCTGAATGAAGCTTATCTAACACATGTATTTTCTCCATAAGGCATATCATAGGCTACTTGCTCTTAGGAACATTGAATGGCACTTCAGCATGATGCTTGGGGGTCATTTTAAATAGAAAAATCACCATTGAAACCCCCAAATTCAGAACACATGACACTAAATAAATAGCCCGTGAAAAGGACATGCGTTTTTGTACTATGATAGTTGAGAGAAGAAGTCAGAACATCACCTTGTTTGACTTCAGTTGGGAACGTGCACAGTGACAGATTTTTTGTCTTCTGTCCATGTCTGCAAATGACTACAAAAGCACAAAATATTGATTTTTGGTTACAAATAAATTTTAGCAAGTTCATAGATACAGAATCTGTGAATGATGAGGATCAACTGTTGCTACAGATCCCACAACACATTGTTATTCTTGCTTTTAACAGTTAACTACGTTTTAAAAAAATTAAAAGCAAGAAAAATGACCTTTTATATTTTATCACGTATTTAGCATTTGTATTACTTTGGGTTAGATCCAAAGTGTATGCAATATCTTCTTTTCTCTGCTTCATTTACAGTTTTTCTCTTCTTGGTTTTCAGCAATTTGAATATGATATGCCTTGTTGTGGTTTTCTTTCTGTTTTTGTTGCTGGGGTTTGTTGAAGGTTATAGTTTCCTCAACTTGGGAGACTTTTTGTATTCATTAAAGCTTCCTTGAGTCTTTTCCTGTGTCCCATTTTTACTACCCTTACAAATTTTCCTGAACATGTTCTTGTTTGCTTTCCTCCTTATGTTCTTTCTAATACAGGCTTTCACTTGAAATATACAGTGTAATGGAAAAGCTGTATTTGAATTACTTCTGGGTTGTGCCATGACCACATCTGAATGAATGCATTATTTTAAAACATTTTTCATTCCCAGCCTACTGTTGGAAATAGATTGAAGAAGTGTGAACCAAGCTCCTTGTTAAAGTTTTCCACGATTCAGTAATTTTTTTTTTTTCACGATTCAGTAATTTTTGGTAAGATAGTAAATTGTTGTAACCAATTTACTTATCTTGATTCATTCAATCAAATGAACAACCTCTAATAGGTGTACTTTGATAAATGTACTTTATTTCAACGTGTGTGCCTATTTTTTTAACCTATAAAATCTTATATACAATCTACTTTTTTTTTTTTTTTAATTTTTTTTTTTCAACGTTTATTTATTTTTGGGACAGAGAGAGACAGAGCATGAACAGGGGAGGGGCAGAGAGAGAGGGAGACACAGAATCGGAAACAGGCTCCAGGCTCTGAGCCATCAGCCCAGAGCCCGACGCGGGGCTCGAACTCACGGACCGTGAGATCATGACCTGGCTGAAGTCGGACGCTTAACCGACTGCGCCACCCAGGTGCCCCTACAATCTACTTTTAAAAGCCCCCACAAGATACTTTGATTACTCTGACAGTGAGCATTTTCTGATAACCAGCTTTTTAAATTTTTAATTAGGAGCAAAATTTTCAAGCTTTGTTTTGTCATATGTATATGAAAAAGTGGCTACACTTCTAAAAATCTTTTATCACAGGCCATGTGTTGTGAAAGATCAAGATTCTTAAATGTTTACAAACTCCATGTATGTGGTTTCAAGGTTTTATGCAACTTTGTAACAGTGACTTTCAATTCTGGCTGCCCCTGAGAACAACCAGGAAACTTAGCAGACCCTTTCCCAGACCAGTTGAGTCAGGCTCTCTGGGCTTGGAGAGTCTAAGAGCTCTGTCTGTGGTTCTAAGAAGTATCCAGGGTTGAGAACCTCAAGTATAATGAAAATCAATAAACTTAAAGGGCCAGATAAGTAAATAATCTGAAGATATTTTTTCCAAATACTTAAATTGTATATTTTGTTATGAGTTTACCATTATATAAAATAAAATTATATATTTTTTGAATCTTGCATGCAAATTCAAAAATTCAGTGAGGTCTGCATCTGATTATAGGTTAATATGATAGTTGAAAATTTTAGATAGAAGAATAAGTACTAGTGATTTCATTTCTTTTACTTGGCAGTTTGCAGAGAGCTAAATAGTGTAGTACAGTGACCCCTTACCTAGGTGCCGTTATCTGTTACGGCTTCATGCAATTGAACAAATATTTGTGGTGCACTTACTCTGTTCAGTCACTGTGCTAGAGACTGTGGAGTTACCAAGATGAAAGATAAATTTCCTGCCCCAGTGATTTATGCTTTGGAAAAAGAGAAGTTGAGTGAATGTAAAATTACTTTAGATTATGGTAAGACCTGAGGTGAAAGTACAAAATGGTAAATGACTCAAGGAAGAACTACCATCTCATTCAGGAGTTATGAAAACTTGTTTTAACCTTACCCTTTGCTTGTATTATCACCAACTATAGCCCTTCGCCTGGGGAAATAAACCTTAGCAGCTGGTACAGTTCCCTGCTACTACTTTGATAGCTTGTGGCATGGATAAAGCAAGATGCCTTTAACATCCTCAGTAGTCAGAAACCTGTGTATTTATGTACATGTGGACCTTTTTTTTTTCATGGTTAAATGAATAAATCTGTATGATTGTGCTTCCTTGTGCTCTAAACTTTAGGTGAGTTAGACCTAATTATTTAAGAAATTCATGGTGATTTCTGTTCTGTTCATGGTAATCCCTTTACAATCCCCCCCATCATTTTTCTTATAGTACATTAAACCATCAGTTGCCTTTTATGGAGATTATGAGAATAGTAAAACATAACATTTTTTGTATATCCATTTAATTACCGTGTGCTATGCTCTTTACTCCTGGACAACTTATATTTAAAGTTTTGTTGTATTGATTGTGATTGTTCTTTTACTTGAACGTAAAAATCGTAAGCTCTGTAAGGTCAGACATTGTGTCCACAATAGATGTTCAACAAATATTTTTTGGTTGAATAAACAAAATAAATTCATATGAAACAGTATAGTATGGTTGTTAAAAAAAATACGAGCTTCGAGGGGCAGGCACCTGGGTGGCTCAGTCGGTTAAGCGTCCAACGTCGGCTCAGGTCATGATCTCACAGTTTGTGAGATTGAGCCCCGCGTCAGGCTGACAGCTCGGAGCCTGGAGCCTGCTTTGGATTCTGTGTCTCCCTCTGTCTCTGCTCTTCCCCCGCTTGCACTCTGTCTCTCTCTCAAAAATAAACTTTTTTTTAATAGGAGCTTTGAGGTCAAATTTGGGTTTTATCTCTACCACTTACTAGTTGTGTAACCTTGGTTTCTTATCTAAAAAATGAGGTTTAAAAGTGCTCATTTCATAGCTTTGTGTGTGTGTATGTACGCTAAATGGTACATTTATAAAACAGCCCCGCACCTAGCATAGCAATCTCATTGTTAGTTCGTCAATAATATTATTTATTAATCTGATCTTAGTGGTTTCTAAAGTGAAAAAACTTTAGTCACACATACTTTGGGAACGCTTTTCTGTGAGTTTATTGGAAATTAGTAGTGATCCAGAAATGAGTGAAAACTACTAGTAGTTGAGTTTATGTTTTGCTTTTGTGCTTTACAGAATATACACAGGTCATAAACTGTTTTCTGCTGTGTAGAAGGCAACTGAGTTTTCTTAATCTGTGTAGGTAAATTATTCACAATTTTCTGTTCACTCTGCAAATGCTCCTTTTAAAGGTACAGAAAATTGGAGGTTAATGGTATATCAGTTCTGTGGTTTATTTAATCACCTATTCTTGGGCTGTTAGTGTCTATTTCACGTGCATTCTTTAGCTCCTGAAAACCTGTGTTTTTGTCTTAGAATATTGTACTATATTCCTCAGGGGATGAAGTAGTTCTGTGATTCTTTTTTTAAAAATTTTTTTTTTTTTTCAAAGTTTATTTATTTTTGGGACAGAGAGAGACAGAGCATGAACGGGGGAGGGGCAGAGAGAGAGGGAGACACAGAATCGGAAGCAGGCTCCAGGCTCTGAGCCATCAGCCCAGAGCCTGACGCGGGGCTCGAACTCCCGGACCGCGAGATCGTGACCTGGCTGAAGTCGGACGCTTAACCGACTGCGCCACCCAGGCGCCCCAGTAGTTCTGTGATTCTTTAGATTAATGGTGATTACAGATGTGACTTCAGAATAATAATTGTGAGTTCAACTGATTTAAGTACTTAATTACTATTATTGAGCAGTGAGTAAACATGCCTGTCGGTGTTTCTATACCCTTAGACTGTTGTATCTAATATAATGGAATTAGGATATTCCTGTACAGTATGCACATTCCGAAGAATAAAACTGGCAGAAGGAGCCTATAGAGCTACTTTAAAGGCATAGGGATAGTTAATTGAAACTTTTGATATCAAAAGAAGGACACGTGGGGTGGTTCAGTCAGTTAAGCATCCGACTTCAGCTCAGGTCATGATCTCATATTTCGGTTTGTGAGTTTGAACCCTGTGGTGGGCTTTGTGCTGACAGCTTGGAGCTTGGAGACTTGCTTCCGATTCTGTGTCTCCTTCTGTCTCTGCCCCTCCCCCACTCACATGCTCTGTCTCTCAAAAATGAATAAATGTTAAAAAAAATTAAAGAAAAAAGAAGGACATGGAAACTAACCAAGAATACTATCTCCATTAGGAAAAAAAAATGATCAAAGTATTTATTTGATCAAAGTATTTATTGATAACTGTCTTAAGAATGGATGAATCCAAATATAAATAAAATTTAAAAATTTTGTGAAGTGGTTAATAAAAGACTTTGTGAAATAAATGTATACTCATATTCCCGAAAAAGGAAGACCAATCATATATAATTTCTACTTCCCGAATTAAATTAAATTTTCCATTCAAGATTTTATTGGGATTCTTTTTACCATGACAGTATTTTTCTAAAGTTTATTTAGGATAAAAAGTAATCGAAAGCATTAAGTTAAAAGTCTGAAAAATAAGAGAAAGAGAGAAAAAAAAAGCTACAGTAATGGAAACTATATACTACTTAAACAGTAATAGAACCACAGTACTTTTAAGTATGTGGCTAAGGAAATGAGGAATAAAGGAGAATCATTTTTCAGAAATGGAGTTTAGAAGAGATGCCTAGTTGGCTCAGTCAGTTAAGCATCCAACTATTGATTTTGGCTTAGGTCATGATCTCATGGTTGTGAGACTGAGCTCCTTGTCAGACTCCTTGCTGGGTTGGGTTCTGTGCTGGGCATAGAGAGCCTGCTTAAGATTCTCTCTTCCTCTCTCAGATCCCCTCCCCTGCTCATGCTTGCATGCACTTTCTCTCTCTCTCAAAAAAAGTGTTTAGAAAACAAGTTAATCAGTGAAAGGGGCATTAACATAGACCTGGCACTTAATATCTGGTACCAGGATAAATTTCAGAGGAATTAAAGGTTAAGTATGAGATTCAAATCAAAGGAAAATTAGAATAAAATGGAATTGAATATTCATCATACTTACAGATATCTCACTTTCAGATCAGGAAAAGGAAACACAAGGAAAAAGAACCATTTATGCATCAGGCTCTGTGCTGACAGCTCAGAGCCTGGAGCCTGCTTCGGATTCTGTGTCTCCCTCTCTCTCTGCCCCTCCCCTGCTCACACTCTGTCTCTCTCTGTCTCAAAAATAAAAACATTTAAAAAAAAATTTTTTTAAAGAACCATTTATAGATTTGAGTTGAAAATTAAAGTATTTACATATGTTAAAACAATATAAACAAAAATAAGATTGGGTAAATACTACACAAGTATTCTATAGGTTAATATCTTTATTCTGCAAAGAGTTCATGTATTGGCAAGAAAAACACTGATCTCTAAATATTTAGTCAAATGATACAAGAATAAATTCACAAAAATTTTAAATTAGTAAACAGGCATGCGGGGAAATGTTCAAAATGTAGTAATAAATACAGGTTAGTTATGTTGTTCAATCGGGAAAAATGAAATTGGTATTTCCAGTATAGATGAGGGTGTGGTAAAACTTCATAGAAATAGAGAACAATCAATGATTTCAGGCTTATAATTAGAAATGGGATTGAATTGTAACTAACACAGATAATACATATACACCAAAGTTTTTTTTTTGTTTGTTTGTTTCCAAGAAAATATCTAACAGATCATTTATAGTTGAGCTTTGCTTAAAACTTGGATGTGACCGAAAGTGGTCACTCTTTGAATTCAGTCCAATTTCATGACACATCCAGAGGGTGGAGTGGGTGGAGTTTCTTTTGTTGTTGTTGTTGTCTTTAACATAAGCCAAAAATTCAGCTTCCTTTCCTTGAAGATTTGAAATGCGTCCAACATTTATATTACATTGAGATTGGTTCTGTTTTATTCACCTTTCTGTCCCCGCAAATGCCTTAGTCTCAGTAGACATTTTTAAAGGACACACTGTACTTTTACTGCTGAAACAATACTGTAGATAATCTATAGTGGTAGTTCCCTCTAGTGATGAAATGACTTCTAGAAAGAAATAAGCAGATAAGCACCAATATTCTTTTCTGATCCATTTCATGTATCAGTTCCTTAGTTGTGTCCAATCTGCTCTGACTAGTTTAGATTTTCAGATATTTAGTTCAAAGAACTCTTTCTTCCTGGGATTGTGCAAAAGGCCAGCTTCTTGAAATACTTGAAATTCTCAAAGTTATTCGCTCTGAGGACATCAGTGAACTTTTTCCTTTTTCCTTGTAAGAATGTAAATTAGCACGATTTAAATAGCAGATATTATAGCTCCAATATCTAATTTTAATGTAAGACTGTAGATTAGCACTACTTAATTGGCAGGTATTATAGTTCCAATATCTAATTTTAATGTATAAGATTAAATTAAACCAGTGATTTTGATCCCTGACAACCTTTAGCAATATCTGGAGACTTTTTTTGGTTGTCACTAATGGGGAGAGGGAGTGCTACTGGCATCTGAAGGGTAGAGGGCAGGGATGTTACTCTGATGTACCAGGAAGCCCCCCACAGCAAAGAATTATCTGGCCCCAAATGCTAGTAGTGCTGAAGTTGAAAAACCCTGAGTTAAACTATGTAGAAATAGAATTTCTGAACTTTGGAGAAATAAAAAAAACTTCTGTTACTATTGTAGGGTCATATTAGGGGTGCCTGGGTGGCACAGTCTGTTGAGCCTAGGACTTCAGCTCAGGTCATGATCTCACGGTTCCTGTATTTGAGCCCCGAATCAGGCTCTCTGCTATCAGCACTGAGCCTGCTTCAGATCCTCTGTCCCCCCTCTCTCTGCCCCTCCCCCACTCACACTCTGTCTCAAAAATAAACAAACATTAAAAAAATTGAATAAGTAGTGAATATGAATATCTTGGTGTGAATTGTAGCTTGAGAGCTTTCAGGTAGGATTTCTAGTTTGGCTTGGGTGTGTTTAAGTATAGTATACAGTTTCTGTTGTGAGCATGGAAATAATTATACAATGTAAATCTTAATTTTTATTGAAATCTAGTTGACATGCAATTTATATTAGTTTCAGGAATGAATGTAAATTTTTAGACTTACACATTAGATTCCTCTATCTACATAGTAGCTTATAAAGCAGACTTAGCAACAGACAGTATCTCTGCCCTCTAGGAGTTTATCCACTGAAGAGAATTCTTAAACTGGTGAAACTCAGAGGGCTAGTGAGAGTGGCTATCAGGAGAACTGAGAAGGCAGACAGATCTGACCAGGAGGTAGAGTTGGGGTTGAGCCAAGCAGAAACCGGACCTCTGCTAGGAGGTCACTATCAAAGAGTCAAATTACAATGAATGAGCAAATCAAAACAGAGGGAACAGGTCAAAAGCTTTGCCCATCTTACAGTGATTGTGCATGGATTCTCAATGTCAAAATTACATTAGTGTTTAAACCTGTACTGTTATTTTTTGTTATTGGCATATGTTTAAAAAAATAATCCAAGAAAGAGGTAGCACTGTTCTAAAGCCAAAGAGACAGACTCAGTTGGAGATTTTGAATTCTTTCACTTTCTTGCTTTATGATTATAGACTCTTTTCGGGTCAGTTACTTCAGATTTGTGTGTGTGTGTGTGTGTGTGTGTGTGTGTGTGTGTGTGTGTTATTTTGGGGGGCAGAGAGAAAGGGAGAGAGAGAACCTTAAGCAGGCTTCACACTGTCAGCACAGAGCCCAACACGGGGCTCGATCCTATGAACTGTGAGATCTTGATCTGAGCTGAAATCAAGAGTTAAACACTTAACCAACTGAGCCACCCAGGTGCCCCTTCAGATCTTGATCTGCAAAATGGGGATCATGATTCCTACCTTCATTAAAAAGTTATGGTGATAAATGTAAAGCCCTTAATTCAGTGTCTGGCATATAATTAGTACCCTCAAAATAGTAATACTCAGTTTTAAAATTTCTCTGATCTGGGAAGATCATCGATACTGTAGTGTTCTTAAATTTTTAGTAAATACCAAAGCATGTATAGCATTCTTTCAGTACACTGACATTGCTTTACTTATGCTTTTTGATTTTAGTATTTAGCATATGACAAACTATAAAAAATAGAGATTAAGTGTTTATTAGAGGACTCGGATTACTCGTTTTAGGAGTTTTGAGGAAATTAAATGAGGTAGCCTATGATGAGTGCTTTACATGATGCCTGGTGCATAGTAACTACTCTCAGTGTTAGTTCCCCACCTTCTTGATTTCATATTGCCAAGAAGCTTAGAAAATAGCACTGTGGGGGCGCCTGGGTGGCTCAGTCGGCTAAGCGTCTGACTTCGGCTCAGGTCATGATCTCCCAGTTCGTGAGTTCGAGCCCCGCGTCGGGCTCCGGGCTGACAGCTCGGAGCCTGGAGCCTGCTTCAAATTCTGTGTCTCCCTCTCTCTCTGCTCCTCCCCTGCTCACGCTCGGTCTCTCTCTCCTTCAAAAATAAATAAAACATTAAAAAAAAAAAAAAAAAGAAAATAGCACTGTGACGCTACTGCTATTGTGTTAATTTGTTGAATGAATATAATAGATGTAATAGGAGTAGGAAATTGGCCAACAGCAATTCATTTTAAGCTGTGATGGTGTTTACTGAAATTGAAATGAATCTTACTAGAGCAGACTCTGCTTTTAGCTGATTTAAAACATTTGTTTTTAGTTTTGACCATTTACATGACACTAGACCTAAAGAGTCTTTGGTTATGTATCCTAGTTTAGGAGTGATTTTGGTCTACTTGCCAACTGAATACATTGTTTCTGCAGACATGGATTAGGTATAATTTTCAGGTCCTGCCAAAGTAGAGCGAAAACCCCAGCTGTATCTTTTGTCTTCTGGAAACCGGTTGTCATTATGTGTTGGTTTTTTTTTTTGTTGTTGTTTTTTTTGTTTTTTGTTTTTTTGTTTTTTTTTTCTGCTCTATTCTTTCTACTACAGCTGTGTTGCAGTGGCTAGGTGACATCTAGCCTGCATTTTTGTCTTGGCAAAATAGTGCCAGGCAACCATTACTAATCTGGAGGCTCAAACCGGAAGAAAGATTTTTTTTTTTTAATTCTTCTGGATATTCAGGTTAAGATGTTGGATAGACTAGAAAGTTCCAGGAAGTTTGAATGAAAGATAATCAGAACTAATAGCAAAACAAGGAAAAAAGGTAACGGAAAAAGATCACTCTGTTTTGTGTCAAAGAGAAATGGTGTTAAATGAAGCAGCTCTTCTACTATGTCATATCCAGAAAATCCTGGGTTGGAGATTAATAATGAAAGTGAAGAATAAGTTCAGAGTACGGGCACCTGGGTGGCTCAGTCAGTTAAGCGTCTGACTTGTGCTCAGGTCATGATCTTGGGGTTTGTGAGTTCGAGCCCTGTGTTGGTCACTGTGCTGACAGCTCAGAGCCTGGAGCCCGCTTCAGATTCTCTTTCCTTCTCTTTCTGCTTCTCCCCGCTGAAGTGCACTCTCTCTCTCTTAAAAACAAATACACATTTAAAAAAAATTTTTTTAAGAATAAATTCAGAGTAAACATTGAATAATTTTCTCATTGACTCATCTAGACCCTGGTGCCTACTATCTGTATATAAAAATAGTCATTGGGAGCCCCTGGGTGGCTCAGTCAATTAAGTGTCCTACTCTTGATCTTGGCTCAGGTCATGATGTCAGGGTTTGTGAGTTCAAACCCCGCATTGGGCTCTGTGCTGACAGTGCAGAGCCTGCTTGGGATTCTCCCTCCCTTTCTCTCTGCCCCTTCGCTGCTTGTACTCTCTATCTCAAAAATAAATAAATAAACAAAATACATGAATAAAAGAAATAGTCTTTGAAATTCTTCTCTTCAACTACATACTTTCCCTAAAAATGATGTTAAATAGTGTATTTGTTTCTGGGAATTATATTAGTGTGAAACTCGTTACCTTTGCTCTGTAATCAACAGGTTTTTTTTTTTTTTTCCAGTAAGTTAAATACCAAGTTCTAGGTACTGGATGTCCAGTAGGGAGCATGAAAAGAGAATGCCCTTGCCCTTGTGGAGCTTATTTACTATGACCTGGTTTATTATTAGACTTTCTATGATTTACTTGACATCAGACTTTAAAATTACCTTAGTATTCAGCTTCTCAAATTAAGTGAATACAGATAAACCTGTGGCACTGAGAATGTTCTATATCTTGAGCTGGGTGGTAGTTACATGGGTGTGTGTGTGTGTGTGTGTGTGTGTGTGTGTGTGTGTGTAGTTATCTATTCTAATTAAGATTATTGCATTTTACTCATTATGTTTCCATGTAAACTGTTTTTATTAAAATTAGATGTCCATTGAAACACTCCAGTGGTTTCCCTTTGCACCTAGAAAACCCCATAGTCCTTTAAAAAGGTGTACAGTAATAAATTTTTGTTCAGATAATGTTAAATTCTGAAGCTTGTTAACGTGTAAAAATTGTATTTGACCAAGTAGAATTAAAAACTTGAAAACTTCTACCTCATCTAACATTTTACTGATAGAATTTTATGACATGACATGAATTTTATGACATGAACTTTAAACTGTTCACATTAAATATCTCTCAAGTTATAGTATTGCTTGAAGGAGTTTTATTTGCAAGTATTGGGAACTTTTTTTTTTTTAAATTAACGTTTATTTTATTTTTGAGACAGAGAGAGACAGAGCATGAAGGGGGGAGGGGCAGAGAGAGAGGGAGACACAGAATCGGAAGCAGGCTCCAGGCTCTGAGCCATCAGCCCAGAGCCTGACGCGGGGCTCGAACTCACGGACCGCGAGATCGTGACCTGAGCTGAAGTTGGACGCTTAACCGACTGAGCCACCCAGGCGCCCCGGAAGCAAGGGAACTTTTAATTACAAACAAATTAATACTATCAAAAGTAGCTTCCATAAAATGGCTATTGAAAGATAAGATCTGTTTTTTATTATTGAAGTTGTCTTTACTGCAAAAGTAAAGATGTACAGAATGTGAAGTGGGCAAAGAGAGCAGTGCATAAGGGGTGAGAATTTCACTTACAATGAAATTCCATTACTCTCCCATATGGACTGGAAAAAGACTTCATTTGGCACAATCTGTAGAAAGCAAGTGTAGAAATGCCTGGGGCAACTTGGAATGAAGTCAAATTAAAGGCCTATTTTGCGCTACCTTGCTAGCTCTTTTGCTGTTTCTTTCATTTCCTCTTTTCTTCTCTTAATCAAGGCTGAGGTAGGCTAGGGAAGGAAATATGGGCATGTCTAGTTTTCAGAACTTTGTTAACTTCCTTCCACATTTTCCAGTCTCTCAGTATTCTTGACCCCTTTGTTGCCCAGAGCAGGGTTTCTCAGTTTCAGCACTATCAACATTTTGGGATGGATAATTCTTTGTTCTCTGAAGTGTCCTGTGCCTCAGAGGATGTTTAGCCACACTCCTGGTCTCTACCCCCTTGATGCCAGTACATCACGTTGTAACAACCCAAGTGTCTCAAGACATCACCACATACTTTCTGGGGGAAAAAACTGCCCTGATTGAGAACCTTAGTTTAGGATATGCAATAGCCCTTGACAATAACTGACAGTTACTAAGCGTGTTACCACCTCTGCTGCTCTTTTAATCTTGTTGCAAAATTGCTTTCTTCCCTGTGAAAGTAGAATGCTTAGAAAGCATTATACCATTTTATTAGCTAAGACTTGCATTCTGGATGATAAAGAGAAAGCCCAATAAAAACAGTCGATTCATAAATATAGTCAAGAACTGATTTTCATTAGTTTGCTAGAATATTTCTTCCTCTTAAAATTATACAACTTTGAAAGGGAAAAAAAGTTCTCTTTTGTTCTTTATTCTGCTGGAGTCTGGCTTAGGTAACCATGCTGTTGCTTTGGTAAAGCTCCCTTTTTCTGTATAGGATGTTTTATTGCATCAGATCATTTGAGAAATTCAACATATATACTGTTAAATAAACAGTGTGTTTTTTGTGTGTGTGTTCGATATGTTGTCTAGGACTTACTAAGTATTTCCCACATAATGAGATGCATTTTTTTTTTAATTTTTTTTTCAACATTTATTTATTTTTGGGACAGAGAGAGACAGAGCATGAATGGGGGAGGGGCAGAGAGAGAGGGAGACACAGAATCGGAAGCAGGCTCCAGGCTCTGAGCCATCAGCCCAGAGCCCGACGCGGGGCTCGAACTCACGGACCGCAAGATCGTGACCTGGCTGAAGTCAGACGCTTAACCGACTGCGCCACCCAGGCGCCCCCATAATGAGATGCATTTTGAAGAATGGTTGGATTTGGAGTTTTAAAGATCTGTCAATCCATTAGAAATGGGTAAAGAATATGAATAACCAGTGTAGAGAAAAGGAAATACAGATGTCCCTTAAACATGTAAAAAATGTTCAACTTCTTGGGGCACCTGAGTAGCTCAGTCATTTAAGCACCTGACTTCAGCTCAGGTTGTGATCTCATGGTTCCATGAGTTCCGGCCCTGCATCAAGGCCCCACATCAACAGTGGGGAGCTCTCTGTGTCCTAAGAGTGAAGAGCCTGCTTCAGATCCTATGTCTTCTTCTCTCTCTGCCCCCTCTTGCTCGTGTGCATGCACTCTCAAAAATAAGCAAACATTTAAAATGTTCAACTTCTCATAATTAAAACTATACTGAAATACCATGTTTTACCTAATATTAACAGATTTGCTAAGGATTAAATTGTGTCTCTCCACCCCAACCCCCTACATCCATATGTTGAAGCCCTAACCTTCACCTAGTGTGACTTTGGAGATAGGATTTTTAGGAAGTAATTAAAGTTAAATGAAGTCATAGGGTTGTAGTTCGATAGGATTGGTGGCTTTATAAGAAGAGGAAGAGAGAAAGAGGTTTGTCTCTCTCTCTCCCCATGTGCATTTTGGAAGGAGAGCTCATCTGAGCACTTAGCGAAGAAAGCTGCTGTCTACAAGTCAGAAAGAGGCCTCTGACTAGAACTTGACCATGCTAGTACCCTGGTCTCAGGACTCTAGCTCCCAGCAATTTGAGAAAATAAGTTTGTGTTGTTTAAGCTACTCAGTCTGTATTTTGTTATGCGGCCTAAGCTAATACAACACTATAAACTAGAATGTGGAAAAAACAAGCACTCAGTTTATTACTTATGGAAATATAACTTGGTATGACCTCTATAAAGAGAATTTTGGCAATATCTAAAAATGTCAAATGTGGATGTTCTTAGACCTAGCAAATCTACTTTTAGGAAGTAGTCCTAATCATATACTCAAAAAGTAGAAAAAGTAAGTATGTAAGATTATATATTGGGTGTTGTTTGTAATAAAGGATTTGAGGGACACCTGGGTGGCTGTCGGTTAAACCTCTGACTCTTGATTTTAGCTCAGGTCATGATCTCACAGTTGGTGGTTTTGAGCCCCACATTGGGCTCCACTCTGAGTGTGTAGCCTACTTGGGATTCTTTCTCCCCCTAGCTCTCTGCCCCTCCCCTGCTCGTGTGTGCACATGCACCCACACACACTCTCTCTCAAAATAAATAAACTTAAAAAAAAGATTTGAAACAGTAGCTAAGATTTATAGAGTGCCCAAAATGGATCAGGAGTTCTAACTTTGTATGTGTATTCATTCATTAATTCTGATGACAGCCTTATGAAGTGGGTACTATTTTACAGATAGAGAAACTGAGGTTAAGTAAGTCAGCCACGGTTAAATAGTAAGTGAAATGATCAGGATTTGAACTCAGCAGTTTGGGCTTAGTTTTATTCCTTGATCCATATCCCATCAGTGGGAAACTGGTAAAATAAAACTATGCAATTGTAAAAATAAATTAAAAAATAGAATAGAATAGGAAAGAAAGGAAGAAAGGAGAGAAAGAAGGAAAGAAAAAGGGAAGAGGGATGGCTGGGTGGCTCAGTTGGTTAAGTGTCCAACTTTGGCTCATGTCATGATTTAGTGGTTCGTGAGCTGGAGCCCCACATCGGGCCCTCTGCTGTCAGTGCAGAGCCTGCTTTGGATCCTCTGCCTCCCTCTTTCCTTCTGCCCCTCTCCTACATGCGTGCCATGCACTCTCTCTCAAAAATAAATTTAAAAAAGAATAAGAACATTTTATGCATAAAATATCTTCAGAAGGATGCTAGGGAAAACTGGCAACAGTGTTGACTATGGCAGGGATAACTGGAAACTCAGGCATAGATTTTGCACTCTACTCTTCTGTACTGTAAAAATTTTGAACCATGTGAAAAAATTGCCCATTAAAAAATAAATAAAATTCTATTTTTAAAGAGTGTATATTGTATCCCAGAGTATTAGTAAATATCTGAGGCCGTGCGTGTGTGTGTTTAAAAATGATTAGATGAATAAATAAATGGGGGAAAATAGATAAATCTCACATGCAGAAGAACTCCCAATAATTTATATAGATACTCTGCCTTCAAGGAGAAGGAATGTAACTTGCCATTCCTTAAGGGTGGACTGCACACGGCGACTTCCTTCCAAAGAGCACAGTATTAGGGGTTCAGAGGAAATAGCTTTGCAGTGAAGAAACTTGACAAATACTACCTTAGCCAGATAATCAAGGTCTACATCAGTAGCAATAAATCATGTTGGTAGTAGGTACACTTGATATGATGTGAGGAGAATGGCACTTTACCTTTGTGGTCTTCTTCCCCAAAACTCATAATTCCATTTTAATTATGAGAAAAACATCAGATATATTTTAATGGTGGCATCCTCACACAATACAGCAAAGTCTGAGAAAGCATTGTCACAGCCAAAAGTGGCCTAAGAAGACATCACAGTGAAAGATAATGTGGTATCCTGTGTAGGATCCTGGGACATAAAAAGGAAATTGAGTAAAAACTCAGGAAACTTGAATAAAGTATGGACTTTAGTTAATGAGAATGTATCAATATTAGTTCATTAAGTTGTAATTAATGTACCATACTAATATAAGATGTTGATAATAGGGGAAACTAGGTGTGGGGTATATGAGATCTCTATGTATTATCCCAGTTTTTCTGTAACTAAAACTGTTCTTAAAAACAAAATCTGTTTTTTAAAAAGAGTATACATAACAAATGTATTGAATAATGTAAAAGTAAACTTGAAATTCAGATGTCCATGACTCATTCCACAGAACTTAACCATAAACTTGGGAAGAGAGCCTTAGCATATTTCATTTTAAGGTCCACTGGTGATTCTAGTGTATGGTTAGAATTGAGACATGGCTTAAGAATTTACTCTTGCTTGAAAATCTTATTTCTGGGGGCGCCTGGGTGGCTCAGTTGGTTAAGCCTCTGACTCTTGATTTTGGTTCAGGTCATGATCTCACGGTGGGATTGAGCCCCATGTTGGGCTATGCACTGACGCGTGGAGCCTGATTCTCTCTCTCCCTCTCTCTGCACCGCCCCTGCTCACTCATTCACACACACACACACACACACACACACACACTCTCTCTCTCTCTCTCTCTCTCTCTAAAAATAAACATTAAGGGGCGCCTGGGTGGCGCAGTCGGTTAAGCGTCCGACTTCAGCCAGGTCACGATCTCGCGGTCCGTGAGTTCGAGCCCCGCATCGGGCTCTGGGCTGATGGCTCAGAGCCTGGAGCCTGTTTCCGATTCTGTGTCTCCCTCTCTCTCTGCCCCTCCCCCGTTCATGCTCTGTCTCTCTCTGTCCCAAAAATAAATAAATGTTGAAAAAAAAAAAATAAACATTAAAAAAATCTTATTTCTGAATTTTTAAAAATGATGAATAGTCAATACCTGTATATTCAAATCATTTGGTTTTGGGGTTTTTATGGGGGCATTTTCTCAGTATAATCTTTTTTAGATCTTTTAAACTGTGTGCTCATGGTTTATTTCCCTGTTTCTTCTTTTTAGATGTTTATCTTTAGTGTACACATGCCTTAAGACTTCAAAATGTTTTTATTTTTTTTTTTATTTTTTTATTTTTTTATTTTTTTTTTTTTGGGACAGAGAGAGACAGAGCATGAACGGGGGAGGGGCAGAGAGAGAGGGAGACACAGAATCGGAAACAGGCTCCAGGCTCTGAGCCATCAGCCCAGAGCCTGACGCGGGGCTCGAACTCCCGGACCGCGAGATCGTGACCTGGCTGAAGTCGGACGCTTAACCGACTGCGCCACCCAGGCGCCCCTCAAAATGTTTTTAAAGCTTGGGTACATTGTTTCTCTGATGGTCAGTATTTAATATTCTCTTGCTTTTTTTCAGGCCCTACTTTCTGTTACTTCATTTTGTGCTGACTCTTCACTTTCAGATGATTCTTAAATATTCCACGAAACACACCTATAAGTCATAATTGGTGAATAGCAGAAATCTATTTTTTACAAGCTATTTAATACACTTTCCTCTCTTGGAATTCTGTAGTTTCTCAAACATATAGATGAAGAAAGTATGTAAACATTTGCTAGTCCAGAAAATTACTTCATTCTTTATCATTGAGGGCTTTCTAACCTGGTACACAAATGCTTATTTCAAGTAAATATTCTTAATACTCCCTATCATTTTTTTTTATTTGCTCTTCGGTTTCTTAATGCCAGTATGGATTCACTAGGTCATGTGTTTATCAAGAAGATTATTTTATACACATTTTTTTTTCTCAGCCACACATTTTTAAACGTTTTTCTTCTGTCATTAATGTGTTTATTTAGCTCTTTAGTTATTGGGACTTCTGGGCTGGTCAAAACAATGCTAATGATACCTGTAATTTGCCAAAGATAGATTTTAGAAGTGTTCTTTCTTGTCTTGCTTTCCTTCTTCTTACTGAATAGTCCAGACCCTGATGCCTCTTTCCTGACCAATGGCTTCAGTCTTCTTTAGGAGCTTGCTCTGGTCTCATCCTGTTTCTTTTTAAGATACAGATTTGATCATGTCACTGCCTTGTTCTGGTATTCTTTCTCTCTCCTCCCCACCCCCTAACGTATGGGATATGAGCCCCTAGCATTTACTGATCATGGTACTATTTTATAACATCAAGTAATTTAATTTTAACAAGAATCCTATAAAGCCAGTACCCTTTTTATTCCAAATTTATAGACAAGAAGCTGAGCATAGGGAGGTTAAGTAGCTTATCTAAGGTTCTATAGTTAGTAGGTGGCAAAGCCTGAACCCCATTCTGTTGACTCCCGAGTTTCTTTAAGTATAGCCCCCTTTGAGCTCCTGTGTGCATTTTTGCCCTCTTTCTGCACAGCCGTCCCCTCATTCTTCAGTCATAGGGGTCCACTTACTTTGTCCCATTTACCTTGTATTTTCTCAGCTATGACCCTTGTACTTTCACTTTCACTTTCTGCCCATAGAAATCCTGCTTTTCTTTTTATGATTCTCTTCAAATATCACTGTTAAAGTGACATTCCACCTTCCCAGTTAAAGTTTTTTATTCCCTCTTCTAGAATTTTATTTATTTTTCATTTTTGTCATTTCCATTATCAGGTTATATATTTGTTTTATTTCCATCTTCCTACTAGATTGTAAGTTTCTGGGAGGGGAGGGGCTGTCTTACCTTTAGAAACCATGGGGCCAATGCCTTGCACATAGAAGACATGCAGAAATGTGAATTTTTAAAAGGAATTTTATTCATACAAATATTTTGTTAGATATTTTTATAAGGATGGAAAGTGGAATCTTTTTTGTTAATACTTAAGAATTGTTGCAACTAATTTATGGAGATTTTCTAATTTGATGATACTTCATAAAATTTTAATTTCAAGTTTTAATATTAAATAAAACTCCATTTTTGATTCTGTACTTTTCTTTTAAGTTTGTTTATTTTGAGAAGGGGAGTGGGGAACAGAGGATCCAAAGTGGGCTCTGTGCTGACAGCAGAGAGCCTGATACAGGGCTTGAACCCACCAACCGTGAGATCATGACCTGAGCTGAAGTTGGGCACTCAACAAACTGAGCCACCCAGGCACCCCTACTTTTATATTTTCAGTTGAAAATTATGTACTGTTAGGTATATGTTTAAAGCATATTATAAAGTTTTGGAAGTATTATTGGTAACTCAGATAATTGAAAGGAGAACTAATATAAAGATTCTGAATATTTCTGTACTTTTTCATTATTTACTCAGGCTTAAAAAAATTCAAATCAACTCAAATTTCTAATTAAGTCATTATTTTAAATTTGTTAATTTAGTATTTTCCAATAAAATTTAGACCTTTTTAGAGAAATATACAAGAATTTTTAATGGGAAAATTAAATTCAGAAGATAAGGAGAAGGTATCTCCACCTAAAACACATGCCTAAGATCCTAGACTCACGCTGGAAGTGAACTACATATTTGACTTTGCTTTTTCCAGTGGGCAAAGTAAACATGATTAGTTACATGATCAAATTGTTCATATTCTAAAACCAACCAGATAAGTGTCTTTTATGAGTCCTCACAAAGAAGGGCTACCATATGAAGTAGGTCCGTATCCTCAGCAACATCCCTGCAATAGATACATTTATGGTTTAGTATGACATACATATCAGACCATTCAGTGCAGGCCAGTGACATACTATATAGTCCATCAAAGGATTCTCTGTGAGGAGCCAAAATAAGTCAATGAGAGTGTACAATCCTGAGATAAACTAATTTGAAATACTTTGAGCAGCATTTCCCAAGGCACTGATATTTTAGAAGATGGTCTTGATTTTGATTTAGAAATTAAACAGTTATTTTGTGAGGCAAAGACTTACAAGTTTCCCTTACATAACTTTATTAACTATAAAAACTTTTAGAGTTCATACCTTCATATTTTTAGTCCTTGGTATGCCAGTCCCCAAAGTGTCAGCTCTGTAGTCACAAACTGTAGAAGCCTTGAAATAATATACATAGGGTATATATGAACAGATCTGCAAGTCTCCTGCTCTGGCCAAAGGTTTTCTAAGAGGAAAGTATTAGGTAAATGCTGGAGGCTGTAGGTGCATTTGTCAAAAATATTGGAATTGATACTCTTGTGACTATAGTTTGGGAATTGCTAACCTTCTACCAGCACTATTCAGTAGAGTTTCCTGTGATGGTGAAACTGTTCTATATCTGCACATTCCAAAATGGTAGCCAAGCCAGTAGCCAAGGTGGTGATTGAGCACATGTAATGTAGCTAGAGTGACTGAGGAACTGAACTTTTAATTTTATTTAATTTTAATTAAAATAACTGCATGTGGCTAGTAGCTAGAGAGGAAGCTCGGTTCTAGAGGACAGGAAAGAATGCTGATCTCTCAGGCTGTGTGAGATAGAGTAGCAGCTAAGTTCAAGATTATATTCTTCATCAATAACTGAATAAAGAAATCCTGTGTTTTTAAGAGACATGAGCTTTTACTAAAGATAATGATTATATTTAAGTTTGCTGTTTTGTTTTTGAGCTTGACAATTAACCAAGGATGCTTGAGTCCATGGTTGATCTTTTAGATATTAATACAGTTGTTTTCAGACCGTGTTAGGCTAAAAACTACACTTAAAATTATTTCATAAGATTGAGACATTTACTTATAAAACTGGAAACCTGTGGGTATACTGATATAAGACTGTTTTCTTGTAGTTTCCAGAGTGTGGATTCTTTGGCATGTATGACAAAATTCTTCTCTTTCGCCATGACATGAACTCAGAAAATATTTTGCAGCTGATTACCTCAGCAGATGAAATACATGAAGGAGACCTAGTAGAAGTTGTTCTTTCAGGTAAGTAGCTTCTTTTATTTTGTTGCCTTTTTTTTTCCCAACAAGCATTATTTTTTGTGCTAAATGCTGTGTTCTGTTATACTTAGTCTTTATACTATAGTTGCTTAACTTCTTTCATCTATTGTAACGGCTACCAGGTGATTTTTACTTTCAGGAAGGTTATATCACAGATGACACAGTAGGAGAATAAGCCCTGAATTGTTTATTTGAGTGTTACTAAGCTAAGGGAATTATCATTTGAACTGGCAGAAGAATATATACTCTTTGAAATAAATTGAAATAAAACAATTATACTAAAATTCAGTTCGCTTATCCCCATTTCTATGAAGAGCATGGAAGAGAATTGAGGCTCAAAAAAGAAAATCAGGAAAAAAGGAGAAGTAATGAAGATGTGGAAGAGAAAACTGCAGTGCTGATCATTCCCATGATTTAAATAATGCTCCTTCCCTATGTGTTCTCAGTGGACATTTTCTTACCTCCCTCCTTCCCTCCCCCCACCCGTTCTTGCCACCTGTTGTTCCTTAGCTCCTCTGTTTCTGATCTCATCCAATAGCAGGTGGGCAGGATTTAGTGAGGAATGTAAAGGAACAGAGAGTGCACCTAGTAGGCCTGCAGAATTTCTTGTTTGACAGGAAAGGAGGGAGGGAGAGAGAGAAGGGTGTGAGAGGAAGGAAGAGAAGGAAAAGGAAAGCCAGCCAAGAGTTCAGAGTCCTGCCACCAATTTTTCCTCTTTTCAGACTCATCTTTGTCACCTGTTCTTGAGATCCTCTCTCCCCTCACCTTTCCTTTATTAGTCCTCGATCCTTCCCATTTAATAGCTGCTGTTTTTTAGAGTCTCTTTTTCTTAACTACCAGGACTATGGAGAACAGACTCTGGAAAGAGCTTATACTGAGATCCTGTTAGAACTCAGAGTGTTTACCATTGAGGTTAAGTTCCACAGTTTTATGGGTTTTTTTGTTTGTTTTTTGTTTGTTTGTTTGTTTGTTTTTACTTTAGTGTTCTATTTCCCAGTGTGTTATAAGTTAAACAGTTTTAGACCTAACAACTATTTGTGATCTTGTCACTATGAGAATATTCTTTTGGAGATTGAAATATCTACCCACAGACCTCCTTTTGGAGCTCAAATTATTTGGACCTGAGGAACTTCCTAAAATAGTTTGAAACCCACAATATTAAATGCCGAAAATAGTTTATGATGAATGAAACTTACAAAGAAAAAAAGATTCCACATACTTTGACATAAATGAGTATGGTCAACATTCTTAATATTATTGTAATTGCAGCTTTACGTTTTATTTTGGTACTTGTCTTTTTTAAAAGCTTTGGCCACAGTAGAAGACTTCCAGATTCGTCCACATACTCTCTATGTACATTCTTACAAAGCTCCTACTTTTTGTGATTATTGTGGTGAGATGCTCTGGGGATTGGTACGTCAAGGACTGAAATGTGAAGGTATGTGTTCTGAGTTTTGGTGTCTTTTGAAAGGGGATTTTGCATTTGCATTCTCTAATCGTTAATGAAAGAATAAGATCATTGGTTGGTGACTAGGTAGTAACCAGTGTTTAGAACTGGACAGATCTAGTTTTTCTGCGTTAGAATTGCTAAGGGGTAGGAAGCAGGTGCACATTTCTGATTAGTCTTCTGAGTACGCTAAGGTGGAGGAGGGTCAATAAAGTTTTTCTGCAGAGGGCCAGAGAGTAAATTTTTAAGTATTATTGGTTAATAGTCTCTGTCACAGCTACTTAAATCTGCTTTGGGCCAGGGAAGCTATAAACAAGATGTAGAGAAATGAACAACATGCTGTGTTTTAATAAAATTAATTATGAACACCGAAATTTGGATTTCATACAATTTTTACATATCATGGGAGGAATTTGGTACACAGTCTACAGTTTGCTGAAGTGCTTTAAGCTAATTGTTCTCAAACTTTACCATGTATCAGAATCACCTTGAGGACTTGTTAAACATACTTTGCTAGGACCTATCCCCAGAATTTCTGATTCAGTCGGTCTGGGGTGGAGCCCAATAATTTACACTGAATTTTTTGGCTTCTGCCTAGTTTTTCATTCAGGTTCTTAATTAGGATAACTATTGCTGCCAGAGAAAGTAAATTAAATAAAAGAAGCATCTATTTTTTATGTAACATACTTATATATTTAAGTTTCTTTAATCTATTTTTTTACCTTTTAAAATTTATTTAGGCTGTGGATTAAATTATCATAAACGATGTGCCTTCAAGATTCCAAATAACTGTAGTGGAGTAAGAAAGAGACGTCTATCAAATGTATCTCTGCCAGGACCTGGCCTCTCAGTTCCAAGACTCCTACAGACTGAATATGTACCCCTTCCCACAGAGGAGGTATGTATTTTAAGGCAATAAGAGGGCATTTTACTACTTGTTCCTTATGTTTCTATGAGGTATATGACATCATCCTAGGACATAAATTATACACTAAAGACTACAAACATTCCTACACTTAAGAAAATTAAAATATATTACTGGAGACAGAGTTTACCAGTAGTAATGAGTTGCGTATTATCTTCTTTGGGACCACATTATCACTTGGACCACTGTGTTAACCTCTTAACCAGTATCCTGGTTCCCATAATTTTACCTCATCTTTTACACTACAGTCAGATCATCTTATTTCACTAGAGCTTAATACACAACTCTGATTATATCGCTCCCCACTAGGAAACCTTTATATATTCTCTTGTTTCCAACAATCCGTTCTATTTAGCATTTCCTGAACACCCGATTGTTCCCTCTCCCTTTGCTCTTATTGGTGTCCCTCCTCCATGCTTTTTTCAGACCTAGCTCAACAGCTGCCTTTCCTGAATTTTCCTCTTACCCAGAAGTTATTTTATTGGTCGAATGCCAAACCACTTTTCAGACCTGTCTAATGGTGTGTATATCATTCTACCTTAATATCATGGTGTCCTCAAGGAATTCATGATCTGTTTAGAGAAGACAATGCTCATGGTCTTTTGTGTGCCCTACCGTGCCCAGCACAATATGTTATACTCTGTATATGTTATACTCACTGAATATGTTATATTCAGTGATGTAAGAATGAGTGTATGAATGAACCCAGTGATTATCACAATATTCCAGTGAGATATTTTAGTAGATCTGTACATAATGAGATAGTTGAGACTTATAATGGTTAAGTAGTAACTTGACTCAAGTCACCGAGCAAATTCGTAAGCAACATTAGAATTAAATCCAGATTTAATTATTTTTAGATCAGGGATTTTTCCTAATATATTGTACCCGTGAAGAGTAAAATAGTAGATCAAGAGAGAAAGAAATAACTCCCTTGTTCTTTTGATAGTACTTAAAGTGACCTCCATCCATAGATTGCAATCTTATCATTTAGTTGTTTCTGTAACCCCTTTGGTCTTCCATAAATTAATGGCAAAACCAAGCCTTTGGGCTATTGGCTTGATATTCTGGTCACAAGATTTTGCTATACTGAGGCACCTTAGAATAAAAGCTTCTGAAGTTCTTTCACAAAAATCCCATATTTCCCTGTTGCTTAGCACTAATGTGAGATGTTTAACTTAGAAAAAAAGAGTGCTGTGGCATAAGAGCTGAGAGCAAAGAGTTATTAGAAACATATACAAGAGCTTGGGAAAGGACTGGTGATTGAAAAGTGAGTGTATTTTATACATGAACTACACAGGAAACTTAGGTCGCAATGGGGTCTGTAGGATAGAGGCGTGTTGTTTTAAGAGCCCCACAACTGATGCTGGGATGCCAGCTCCCCCTAGATGAGGAGTACTAGATTAGGAAATAGGCAGGACAGAGCAGATGAATCAGGTTAAATTTAATTCATTAGTTTCTGTTTTATCCTGAAGATGAAAATTCCTTAGGGAAGTGTATGAAGTAGAGTGACATGTTTGAATTGGTTAGATCGTGCAGAGTATTGTAGAATGAGTAGAAATTGTAGAGTGGAATGTGTGAAAAAAGGCTGCTTCTATCAGGCCACGCATGCAGTCTCAAAAAGGAAAAAGGTACAGTAAGAGAAGAGCTCATGGAGGAAAATCAGAGGGAAGCGTGGGAAAAGAGGACACACTAAAGGAATATAGGAGATACCAATGAGGAGATGAGTGCAGCCTTGAATCTGAACAAAGGTTAGAGAAGAGCTGACTCCAAATGGCTGCCCGGTGAGAGCCTCCTAAGTTCCACGTGCCAGGCTTCATGATGGATGCTTTACTCGTCTTTTCTCATGTAATCCTCACCACAGTCCTGGAAGGCATAGCAGCTCTCATCCTGATTTCTTAGATAAGATGTGAGGAGGAAAAGTTTCTGAGTAGTCGAGATACTAAACTTCACTGACCACTGAGATAAGCTGGAAAAAAGGCCAGGCGGGAATAGAAACTTCTGAATCTGACTCTGGGGTTGTCATTGTTTACATGTAAGAAGGCAGTTTCTGTTGCAGTGCCTGAAGTCATTGTAAGGGAAGTGAGTAAAGAGACAGAGGAGGAGAAGCTAGTCTTTGGGACTAGAAGATGGTCACTGAATTTGGTTACAACAGGACCACTAAGACTAGAGAGACCAGACTTGAATGATGGCTCTTTGGAGATGAGAAGGAGGAATATTCCTTGCAGTACATTTGGGCAGAGGCCTGAGGGGCCAGGACAGGACAGAATCAAGGTAGAAACTGTTGGAACTAAGCGTATGCATAAAAATGGAGGCATTTTTTTACTGAATAATATTCCAAAGTCAAATATGTATAATTAGGGAATTCCCCCCCTTTGAATGCTTTTATTGCTTTTATTATTACATCTGATTGAGAGTTGGCAACATGTTATAAAGTTTTTGTAGGCAAATGTTCACTTTAGACATTAGTTGAAACCCATGCCATGGAAATAATCGGATTACTTTTAGAGAATTTCTGGCTTCTCATTAATAAAGAAGTAAGAATTTTAGTAGTTTGTAAAGAGGGGCCATTAAATCAAGGTAAGAGAAGAACTTTCACTCTAGTTACTCTAGTCTTAGTGGTCCCATTTTCACCAAATGTTCCACAGGTAATTTTACCAGTATCCTCCTTCCTCCAAATTCTGGTTCAGTCTTCCATACCTTTCCTGCCTTCCTCACTCAAGAGAGTGGTAAACCATGGTCCCTGATGAGATTGTAGCCTATGCTCAGGTGTGTTTGAGATGGGAAAAAGATGGGACTAGACTTTCATGGAGAAGACCTGGGGCTAGGGGCACCTGCCTAGGTGGCAGGGGGTGCGGGCAGTTAAGCATCCAACTCTTGATTTTGGTTTACATCATGATCTCACGGTCATAAGATCAAGTCTCGTGTCAGGCTCTGTGCAGTGCATGGAGCCTACTTGAAATTCATTCTTTCTCTCTCTCTGTCTCCCTATCACGTGCATGTTCTCTCTCAAAAAAAAAAAACAAAAAACAAAAAACAAAAAACCCACAGACAGAAGACCTAGGGCTAAGTCTTGATTATAATGCTTGCATTTAAGTAATATTAATCCCTTTGAGCCTGTTTTTTCATATTTAAGTAACTTTGTACTAAACATGAAAAATTAGGTGGCTGCTGTAGCCCAGTCTCCTGAGTAGCTCCTTGCACACATGCTTTGTACCATGTCCCTAATACCCAGTCCCAGGAGGGCCTGCCCAAAGGCAGTCAGTCACTCGCTGGCCACTGGCATATGAAGGGATTTGTTATGACAGTTCTTCCTTACAGGGGTGTCCTACATATTTGATGATGGCTGGCAAAATCGATCTTCTTCCATCTTGTGTGCTTTAAACTTGAGACAAACCGAAAGTGGTAGAAGCAGGAGCAAGAGGAGCAGAGTGTTGAATCACCACTAGAATAGGGAGCCAGGGGTGAACAAAAGCCTACAACATCTGTTTCTCGTTCCCGCTGGCTTCCATTACTAGCTTTGCAGGATCGCTGCGGTGCTCAGTACCCAGCGTCACGGTGGAAGAAAAGGGCCAGGCTAGAGCGGGAGATCCTGAGAGCTGAAGCAGGTTTGGTTTGGGTTTTAACATTGTTTTTGTAACTTTTCTTAAATTAAACTGCTTCCTAATATGCTTTGGGACATTTGTGGCTACATAGTAGTGAAAAACTATCCATCAGAGACCATTTTTGTGTTCTTTTTATAATGTTCTTCTCCATTTGTATGTCCTTTTCTGTTTCTTCTTAACCTTCTTCCTGCTTTCTTCCAAACAGTCTTTTTTTTTTTCTTCCTCCCTTCATTTATTTCATACAGTTCTCTGTCTCTAGGTTTCTTCTGGCTTCTTTTGCTTTTATTGGTTGACTCAACTTCTCTGAGTTAGATATTACAAGTTATGGAAGGCGCATGAAAGTTCTCAGGACTTCAGTTCTGGCAGTGAAGATACAAGCAGCTACAACAAACTCTATAATATGTCTAGATGATAGGTGTTTTGTGCTTGAGAACGTGGACTATACTGTATTCATTTTTGTTTCTGCAATTCACAGCAGAGGGTCTGGGCTGTAGTATAATAATCAGTGAATGCTGAATGAATGGGATGAGCCATATTGAACTGGCCTATAATTTAACTTGATTATTTTCTTTGTACATATAGAAAGTATCATAGTTAGAAAAATCTAGTTATCTCTCAGGTTACACAAAAATTTTTAATCAACATCTTTAGTTTTCCTCTTTGCTCCTCTGGGGGAGTAAAGCCCAAATAACTAGAAAATACTTAAAATATCAAGGGACTTCCTAAAGTATCAGTACTGAGGGGTAAAGTTTTAGCTAATTTTGTATCTGCCATTTTTTATGTCATCATCATTAGACTTAAGTTTTGGTTTTTTTTTTTTAATTTTTTTTTTTTAACGTTTATTTTTGAGACAGAGAGAGACAGAGCATGAACAGGGGAGGGGCAGAGAGAGAGGGAGACACAGAATCCGAAACAGGCTCCAGGCTCTGAGCTGTCAGCACAGAGCCCAACGCGGGGCTCGAACTCACGGACCGTGAGATCATGACCTGAGCCAAAGTCGGACGCTTAACCGACCAAGCCACCCAGGCGCCCCTAGACTTAAGTTTTTAACAAACATATTTTAGTATTTGTAAAAATACATTTGAAAAACCAAGACTTATTTCAAAATATTTTTAGACATCATGTTCAATAATTCAACATGAACAACAATAAACTTTCTGAATTTATTATTATTCAGAAAGGTTCATGATTATGATTCATTTCTTGGTTAGGTTTTTCAAGGGATTTAAACATGTCATAAATTCATTTTAAGGCTTTTGTTTTTTATTTGTAAAACGCTATATATGTCTGGCAAATAGTTCATCAATGAATATACATATGTGAGGATGAAAAAAAATTTTTTTTGGTATAAATAATAGCAAAAAAATCTGCACTGTTCACATTCAAGTGATGGTAAGTTAAGCTTCCAGAGGAAACTGCTGAGATGCACGTTTTTAGATTTTTGGCTTTAGTGTTCAAAATAAATGACTTTGATCTCAAGTCCTGCTCTTAATACTTTGTTTTTAATATACTTAATACTTATGGAAATTACTTATGTTTTAGTCACATGTTCACCAAGAACCAAGTAAGAGAATTCCTTCTTGGAGTGGTCGCCCAATCTGGATGGAAAAGATGGTAATGTGCAGAGTAAAAGTTCCACACACATTTGCTGTTCACTCTTACACCCGCCCCACAATATGTCAGTACTGCAAGCGGTTACTGAAAGGCCTCTTTCGCCAAGGAATGCAGTGTAAAGGTAGGATTGGATGTTCTTCTTAAATAAAATTCATAGGTTTTTGTTAGGAAATTTGTTTCAAAATATTTATATTTCAGAAGCATAGGCAAAGCAATTGGTTTCATAGTTGTTAATTTAAAAAAAGAAAAAAATGCATGCATACACACACATTCATATTTATCAACAACTATTGCTCTCTGCAGTATATGGACTATGTACCAGGAACTACAATACAGAAAAGCTAGAATTTGGATCTGTAAGGTATGGCTGCTCTACACCTATCAGTATGGGACAGTTAGTAAGCAGGTGAGCAGATATTTGAGCTTAAGTCTTTCTGATTCCAGAGCCAAATGTACCCAAAATATAAAATAATGCTTTCCTCTTTCCCTTAAACATTCTCTCTCTCTCTCTCTCTCTCTCTCTCTCTCTCTCTCTCTCTCTCTCACACACACACACACACACACACACACACACACACAAATATATTACAAGAGTTTTCTTGTTTTTATTTATAATTATGTAGCTAGGAAAGCTGTACCAAAACTGTTATTACAGAGACTAATCATACTGAAATAGGAAGAATATAAGTAGAAGCCACTGGAAATGTGATAGGGATTATCCATATTCGGGTACTAACCCAGAACACTATCATCGTATTCTAAAAACATCTCTCATTGAACCAGGCTTTTAATAGAATAATGGAATATTTTTTCCTACAGTTGTGTTATTTTTTATGTTTTTAAAGATGATTTTAACTTTTGTTTCATATCTCCTTCACAACACTCCTGAACAATGTAGTGAAAACCAAAACAGTTTAAAATGTGTTATTAATTATTGAGCCAGGATGGGGTGTAAGTAGCCTGTCTATAATTTTATGTACTTATGTGATTCTTTTTAACGGTTCTTGGTAACATACTTTTTATATAATAGAAGTGACGTGGAATTGAATTATCTAGTTTTATATAAATAAAACATTAGAATTGAGGTCTTTGCAACAATAAATCCTATTTACAATACAGAATAAAATAATTGTACATAAATTTGACTTAAGAATATGAGAAAACTTTTCTTGGCAATATATGGCAACATGGGAGAACATCAGATAGAGGACAGGTTGTGCGTTTGTTGCCAGGTAGTTAATAACTATCAGGCAGGCATAATTAAATGTTGAAATTTTATTTCAACAGCTTACTTTTAAATATGAGTTAATATATAAATTAATACTTTAAAATATCAACACTAAAGTATATTGGCAAGCAGCCACTAAGGAATGTTTTGGGAAAGAACATTAATAACAGATGTACAAATTCTAGCCAACAGATAATCTTAGAAAAGGTTGTAAGTAGTGCTGCTCTGCTGAACAGAACAGAAACATTCTAAAACCATATGCAGAGCAGTACGATAGTTTGTAGAGGACCTAACATAAATATGTAGATTGGTGAATTTTGAGATAAAACCAGTTAACTCTGCCACTGGGTTATTGATTTAATTTCTTAGCTCTAAAAAAATAATGTTTATGCTTGTATTGGTTCAGAAAGTAGCATCTATTGGTTCAGAAATATATATATTTCTGTATAACTAAGCTATTTTAATTATCAGTCAGAAACAATCACTTATTTCAGTGACTTCTTTTTTGTTTTTTTAGTTTTTTTAATATTTATTTATTTTTGAGAGAGACGGAGCGTGAGCAGTGGAAGGGCAGAGAGAGAGGGAGACACAGAATCCGAAGCAGGTTCCAGGCTCTGAGCTGTCCACACAGAGCCCGATGTGGAGCTCAAACTCATGAACCTGAGCCAAAGTCAAACTCTTAACTGACTGACCACCCAGGCACCCCAGTGATTTCTATATTTTTAAGATATGAATTAGGATATTAAAAAGTAAAACAGTCATTTTCATTCACTTGTCAAGCTAAGAAAGAAAACAGTAATTTAGTTAAAACAGTTACACTGGATCATTTGAGAAGATACACAGTTCCAAGAGCAGCTACTCATTCAATCACCTGTTTTTTTGTTTAAAAAAATTTTTTTTAAGTTTATTTATTTATTTTGAGAGAGAGAGAGAGCGGGGAAGGGGCAGAGAGAGAGAATCCCAAGCAGGCTCCACACTGCCAGTGCAAAGCCCAGTGTAGGGGCTTGAACCCACAAACTGTGAGATCATGACCTGAGCTGAAGTTGGACACTTAACTGACTGAGCCACCCACGTGCCCCATCACCTGCTTATTTTCTACTTTGTAATATTAAAACTTCAAGACAGCTTGAAAGCATACATAAAATATAAGAAAATATGAACAAGTTAATAAGAACATGAGTAAGAGTACAGAGAAATAAAAATGCCTGCCATTAGAACCTACCTACTTGCTGCCGACAGGCCACAAATTTGGCTCTACATTTTCAAAGCGAAAATGGAAATCTTGTTATTGTTACAGTTTGCATACCTCATGAGATAAAAAGCAAATCAATTACTTAAGATAAATGGAAGATGTTAATATTAATATCATATATGAATTTTTCTAGGGCCTTTCATTTAAAAAGACAGTGTTATTTAATACAAGTTGGGTCGCCCACCAAATTATTAATCATGGGACTTTTTCTTAAAATAACCTTTACCTTATGCCATTGGTGTGATACCCAGAACTTTCTTGAATCACAAGGGCTACAAAATCATTCTAAGTCAGGACTTGAAATTATTTTCTTCCGGATATTGCTGGAAGATGGAATTCCAAGGTGGAAGGGCGTAGTAGACAGTAGTAATAGCAGAGGGTCTCAATTTTGGTATCACCTAAAAAACACTTTTAAAACACATTTCTCAGCCCCACTCCCACAGCTGCTGATGTAATAGGTTTGGAGTGGCGCCCAGGAATTTGCATTTCTAACAAGTTCTTTGTAATGCTGATTCTGCTGGTCTGGGAACCAGAGTTTGAGAACCACTGAGTTACTTGTAGTATCAAATAGCTTGTACCTGACATTCATCTGCAGTGCTATCAACTCTGATGTTCTTGCAGGTTGAAGAGAACTATATATAAAGGTAGGAGACGTTGTGCATGAGAAGCTCATGCCTTTCCTTACAAGGCTGTATAGGAAAGCCCTTACTAATTCCTAATAAAAGCTTGTAGAATCTCAGTCTCTCTTCTGCATATGCACCAGGTCCTAATAATTAGGAACTGAAAGTAAGTGCTTGACATATATTGGAAAGTAGTCAGCCTGAGAAACTGTCAAGGGGAACATGGAAAGATGAGTATGAGTTAATGGAGCTGCCAACAACATTTTGGCAATGGTTATATGAATAGTATTAGCTTCATTTTACAGATAAAGAAACTGAGCCCTAGAAGAATTGGGGAAGATGGCAGCAAAGTAGGAGGAACCTAGGTTCGCTCATCCCACAGATACAACTAGATAATTATCAAAGCATCCTAAATGTCCCAGAAATCTACCTGAAGACTGGCAGAACAAACTCTACAACTAAAGGTAGAAAAGAAGCCACAATGAAGAAGGATGGAAGTGTGGGATGTGGTTTAGGGAAGAAATGGATCTTGGCTGCTGTGGAGGAGAGGGAGCCATGGTCATGAGAAGGATGAGAGAGAATGCACAAGGGAATGCCCAAGGAGAATGTTTCCTCATCCATTGGCTTGGAAAGCAAGAGGGGCTGAATTACTTGAGTTCTTGCAGTCAGCAGAGATTAAAGCCTGAAGTTTTAAGCATCAGCAGACTGGAATCTGGGAGTCTAGAGGTATTGGGGCTGCCTTCAGAGACAAGACAGGCAGACAACCTGGGGGCAGACAGTGTGGAAGCAACAATCTGAAGAATGCCTGGGGCACACAGTGAGGAGATTATTTGCTCTTCTTGGAGCATGCCCCTGAGAAGCAGAGTTCACAAAGAGCCCTTTCTGGGAACAAAGGAGCTGGTGCCATTTTTTTCTCCTGCCAATTAGTGGTCATAGATCAGTGGAATAGAATGGAAAACCCTGAAATGAACCCACAACTGTATTGGTCAGTTAATCTTGGACAAAGTAGGAAAGAATATCCACTGGGAAAAAGACAATCTTTTTAACAAATGGTGTTGGGAAAACTGGACAGCAACATGCAAAAGAATGAAACTGGACCACTCTCTTTTACCATACACAAAAATAAACTGAAAGTGGATTAAAGACCTAAGTGTGAGAACTGAAATCATAAAAGCCCTTGAAGAAAGCACAGCAAAAATTTCTCTGATATGAGCCATAGCAACTTTTTTCTAGATAGGTCTCCTGACCCAAGAGAAACAGAAGCAAAAATAAACTGTTGGGACCACATCAAAATAAAAAGCTGCTGCACAGCAAAGGAAACAATCACCAAAACTAAAAGGCAGCAACCTGTGGAATGGGAGAAGATATTTAAAAATGACCTATCCCATAAAGGGTCAGTACCCAAAATACATAAAAAACTTATACAACTTAACAGCCAAAAAATGAGTAAGCCAATTAGAAATGGGCAGAAGACATGAATAGACATTTTTCCAAAGAAGACATACAGATGGCCAATAGGCACATGAAAAGATGCTCAACATCACTTATCATCAGGGAAACACAAATCAAAACTACAGTGATATATCACCTCACACCTGTCAGAATGGCTAAAATCAACAACACAGGAAACAAGTTTTCGTCAGGATGTGGTGAAAGGGGTACCCTTTTGCACTTTTGGTGGGAATACAAACTGGTACAGCCTCTCTGGAGAACAGTATGGAAATACCTCAGAAAGTTAAAAATAGGGGCACCTGGGTGGCTCAGTCGGTTAAGCGTCCAACTTTTGATTTCAGCTCAGGTCATGATCCTACAAACTGTGAGATTGAGTCCCATGTTGGGCTCTGTGCTGACGGTGTTGGAGTTTGCTTGGGATTCTCTCTCTTCCTCTCTCTGCCCCTTTCCCACTCATGCTCTCTTTCTCTCTCAAAAATAAATAGACTTAAAAAAAACAAAGTTAAAAATAGAACTACCCTATGATCCAGCAATCCCACCAGAAGTATTTACCCACAGAGTACAAAAGCACTAATTCAGAGAGGTAACATGCACTCTTATGTTTATAATAGCATTGTCTACAATATTTAAATTATGGAAACAGCCATTATCAACAGATTGATGAATGGATAAAGAAGATGTGGCATATATATACAGTGGAATATTAATCAGCCATAAGAAAGAATGAAATCTTGCCACTTGGTAGATGGGGCTAGAGAGAATTATGCTAAGCAAAATAAGTCAGAGAAAGACAAATACCATATGATTTCACTCATATGTGGAATTTAAAAAACAAAACAAACGAGCAAAGGGGAAAAATAGAAACAAACCAAGAAACAGACTCTTAGCTATAGAGTTAAACATCTTAACTGATGGTTACCAGAGGGGAGGTTGGTAGGAGAAGTGTTAGAAAGGTTATAGGGATTAAGGAGTGCATTGTGATGAGCACTGGGTGATGTATGGAAGTGTTGAATCACTATATTACATACCTGAAACTAATATTACATCATGTTAACTAGCTGGAATTTACATTAAAACTTAAAAAAAATAAATTAAAAAAAAAGAAATGGAACCCTGAGGAGTTGAATACCTATTAAGAGGTGGCATCAGAATTTGAAACCAGACCTTTATTCCAAGACCTGAGTTCTTAGTAAAGGAAAACTTTAAAAAGTCTCTAAGCATATCTGATACTGCCTGACTTTTTACATACATTAATAAACCAAATATTTTATTTCAGATTGTAAATTCAACTGCCATAAACGCTGTGCATCAAAAGTACCAAGAGATTGTCTTGGAGAAGTCACTTTCAATGGAGGTAAAATTCTTTTTCTTAATTTACCTAAACGATCAGAAAAGGTCACAGTTCTTTTGTGTATTATCTTTGTATAAGGTTATATTTGCATGTTTTATTTTGTTTACTTTGTTTCTTAAACTTTGGCTTTTTAAATTTAATAATCAAGGAAAATACAGATAATCAGTAAAGGTACACTTATTGTATTGTATTGTATTGTATCTTATTTTATTTATGCCTTCCCATTTTTCCTATAGCCACCTACCGTTTGTAGTCTAATGTTGCCAGTGGTGTTGCATATTTTCTTCCATCCTTAGACATAAAATACTTCTTTTTACACCCTGCTGTTGTCCCTAGAGGTGTTCATAGTTCTAATCTTACTGACTGCTTCTGTGTGCCAGGCACAGTTCTATACTCTTTACATACATTGATATTTAAACCTAAGAACAGCCCTTTGAGTTAAGTATTTACAGATGAGTAAACTTGGGCACAAAGACATTGAATAACTTGCCCAAGAAATATAGCCAACAGTTTATAGAGTTGGGATTTGAACCCATGTGATCTGGCTTCTTAGTCCATAGTCATTAGAACACATTGTGCTGCCTCACTATCTCTTTCTCCATCAAATAATCATTTGCTAAACATATTCCCTCATATGCCTTTTTCTTTTCTTTTTTCAAGATTATATAGTGATTATGTTTTTGGAGGGAAGGAATAGTGATTCCAAGCATAATTTTTTTTTATTGTTTGCCTGTAATATATATATATTTTTCAATATATGAAGTTTATTGTCAAATTGGTTTCCATACAACACCAGTGCTCATCCCAAAAGGTGCCCTCCTCAATACCCATCATCCAAGCATAATTTTTATTTAACATTTACAGGACTGGTAAAAATTAAATGTAAGTAGTTCTGTAGGATGAAAAGTATAAGGAATGGAAATTGAATTTCTTAAGATTTTAATGTTTTCTTTTATGGCATTTTTTTAAAAAAAATTTTTTTTTTCAACGTTTATTTATTTTTGGGACAGAGAGAGACAGAGCATGAACGGGGGAGGGGCAGAGAGAGAGGGAGACACAGAATCGGAAACAGGCTCCAGGCTCCGAGCCATCAGCCCAGAGCCTGACGTGGGGCTTGAACTCACGGACCGCGAGATCGTGACCTGGCTGAAGTCGGACGCTTAACCGACTGCGCCACCCAGGCGCCCCTGGCATTTTTTTTTTTAAGTTTATTTATTTTGACAGAGACAGTGAGAGGGTGGGGGGCAGAGAGAGAGGGAGATAGAGAATCACAACCTGGCTCTACGCTGTCAGTGCAGAGCCCAACTTTGGGCTCAAACTCACAAACCATGAGATCATGACTTGAGCCAAAACCAAGAGTCGGTCGCTCAACTGACTGGGCCACGCAGGCGCCCCTGTGGCATGTTTTTTTATGGTTGCTGCTTAACACCATTGACAGATCGTGATTGGTTTTCTCATTTGGGTTACTCTGAATTAATGCAGCTTTGCTATAGACTAAAGTTTCCTCCAGATTTATGGTTCATGTATTTTTGTACTTTACTACTGTTTGACAGATGGATATGAAATACTATTTATATTGGTTTTAATGTATACTAAGTAGTTTGAACATCTTTCAAATGGTTACTGGTTCTTAAGGGTTTTTTTCCCCCTATAAATTATCTGTTCACATGTTTTGTCCATTTTTCTGTTTATTTGTTATTGATTTGCAGGGAGTTGTTGATAATTCTACCTAATAGTTCTTTGTCAGTTATACTTGATGTAAATACCTTCTCTGAGTTCTGGATTATCATTTTTTTAAGCAGTGTTACTGAGAAACTTTGCATACTTGGCACATTTAGTTTATTCACAAAGTTAGGCATCTATCAGTGCAGTCCAGTTTTAGGACATTTTTCATTACCCTGAAAAGAAACTCCATACACATTAGGAGTCACTCGTCGCTCTTCCCCACTAGCCCATGGCAACCACTAATCAACTTTCTACTGCTGTGGGTTTGTCTATTCTAAGCTTTTCATACAGATGAAATCATAATATGTAGTCTTTTGTGACTGGTTTCTTTGTCCTAGCTTAATGTTTTCAGGGTTCCTCCATGTTGTAACATGTATCAGTACTCGTTCTGCTTTGTTGATGAATAGCATTCCTCTGCATGAAGATAACCACATTTTATGTATCTGTTCACCAGCCAGTTGATGGACATTTGAGCTGTATCCACTTTGGGGCTATTATGAATAATGCTGCTATGAACATTTTGAGTACAATTTCTGTGGACATATGTTTTCATTTCACTTGGGTAGATACCTAGTTGTGGAATTGTTGAGTCATATGGTAACTCCGTGTTTTAAAATTTTGAGGACTGCCAAACTGTTTTCCAAAGCAGCTGCACTATTTTACACTCGCTTTACCAGCAGTGTATGAGGATTCTAGTTTTTCTGAAAGCTCACCACCACTTGTTATTATCTGTCATTTGGATTGTTGCCATCCTACTGAGTATGAAGTAATACTTCCTTGTGGTTTTGATTTGCATTCGTGGATGGCTAATTGATATGCACATCTTTTCACATACCTGTTGGTCATTTTTACATCTGCTTTGGGAAATCTCTATTACTCTGGTCCTTTGCCCATTCAACTGGTTATTTCTTTTTTTATTATCGAGTCTTAAGAGTTCTTTAAACATTTGAGATACAAGTCCCTTATTTGATATATGATATGTAAATACTTTTTTCCCTTCTGTTGGGCAGACTTTTTGCTTTTTTGAGGTATCATTTGAAGCACAAAAGTTTTTAATTATAATCAAGTCCACTTTAATTTTTCTTCTGTCACTTATATTTTTGGTATTCTATCTGGAAGGCTTTGCATAACCCAAGGTCACAAAGATTTACTCCTATGTTTTCTTCTAAGAGTTTTATAGATTTAACTCTTACATTTAGATCTGTGATCCACTTTAATTTTTGTTTTTGGTTTACAAAAGAGGTCCAGTTTCACCTTTTTGCCTGTAGATAATCCAGTTCTACCAGCACCATTTTTGGAACAGACTATTTATCTTTCCCCAACAAATTGCCCTGGACCAGTTAACCCAACATACAATAGTGGTGGCTAATTTTTTGCTTTGCTTCTAGTATCTTTTGTCATACAGAAATTTAAGTTCTAATTATTAAAAAAATTTTTTTAAATGTTTTTATTTATTTTTGAGAGAGAGAGAAACAGACCAAGCGGAGTAGGAGCAGAGAGAGAGAGGGAGACACAGAATCTGAAGCAAGCTCCAGGCTCTGAGCTGTCAGCACAGAGCCTGATGCGGGGCTCGAACTCACGAGTCGTGAGATCGTGACCTGAGCCGAAGTCAGACACTCAACTGACTGAGCCGCCCAGGCGCCCCTAAGTTCTGTTTAAGCAAATTAATTAATTTTCTGCCTTAGGGTGTGTGCATTTTATATCTTCCTTAATTAAATACCTCTTTATCCATATATTTTCCTATTTTCATTAAGAGTTTTAAAACCTTTTTTTTTTTTCACATTTAATATACTTTTTCTATTTACATGTATTGCTCTCCCATTAATATGAAACTCTGAATTCATTTAAAACTTTGCCAGAACCTTCCAGTCTGGGAACAGATACAGATATACCAATGGATATTGACAGTAGTGACATGAACAGTGATGGTAGCCGGGGCTTGGATGACATTGAAGAACCATCTCCTCCAGAAGATAAAATGTTCTTCTTGGATCCGTCTGATCTTGATGTGGAAAGAGATGAGGAAGCTGTGAAAACCATCAGGTAATGCACGTGTGTGTATTGCAAGCTACTTCCAAATGCAGGATTTGTCCAGGTGCTTCATTAAGAAAGAAAAAGCCACATTTCTTTCAATGGAACCTAGAATGTAATTTACGATCCAGTTAAAGTATTGCTAATTCCTTTACATGCACCACAGTATTTCTGAAATAAATTACACACTCTTGCCATCTACTCAAGATGGAAAAGTATGAGAATCCTTGTTAAAGAGAAAAATGCTTTATTTAAATGTAGTCTAGATATTATATCTGGCTGTGGAACAGCCACCACAAGGTGCCGGAATTAAACTATCAATTAAAGCAACCAGCTTCTTCATTTAGGCAAATTATCAGATGTTAGAAACACCAGTGAGAATATATACCCGCCGAATGTTGCACAGAGATGATGGTGACAGATTTGGGGGCAGTTTTCATTTTACCGCAATTAGACTGTTAGCACTTTGCAAAATGCTATTGGATTATAAAACTTATAAATATCCCCTTATGTTTATAGAAATTCAGTTTTTTGTGTATACAGCTTTGTAGGATACACTACTTTGTAATAAAATGTGAATATTTTGGCAGCTTTTGTTCTTCACTGGCAATAAAGAAGTATTTAGAGAAAATGGATCATTTATCAATCTCACATAACTGAGTGGTCATTTATTCATTTTGGCTTGTCATTAGATTACAGCTATTATCATTATCATTATCATTATGAACTAAAACTTACTGTTTACCCAGTTTGGAGACTGTGAAGAGAACTTAGCTAGCTTCCTAATCATGAATATTTCATAATTTAAGAGAAAATATTTAACTGAGATTCAAATTGAAAAACCATGTATTTTTCACACATATCCCGTCAAATTGTTCTTTTACTTCCAGCTGTGCTGTTTCTGACCCCTGTTTCAATATTACCTGATTTGACGCAGTACTTTATTTTATTTTCTTAATTGGTAGCTATAAATCATTTTATTAGTATCTATTAGAAATACTTTTTGTTAACAACATGAAAAATGGAATTTGACATTTGAACCATGTGATTTTGTGAATAGGTATACTTGCTTTTTACCTTGTTACGAATTTACTAATTAATCATGCTGCCTAGGGCAAAAGAAGCTTTCTCAACAGCAGTCCCAAATGAGACCCTCTTCCAGGCTCCGGATCTTCCAGTTGGGGAAGATTCTTTCTGCTCTGTTCATTGTTTTGTGTTGGGACCTTCCAAAAAATATTGATGACACATAATGAGGACTTTCAGGATTGTCTTAGTCTTTTATAAATCAACTGTGTATCATCATGAAAGGATTAATTTCTTTTTCTTAACCTATTTCTGTAAGAGATTTTGAAAAAATTTAGCTCAGTTATCTTTAAAAAGGCCAGTGAGCTTACAGTATTCATAGGATTTTTTAAAAATTCAAATTATCGATATTTTATCATAAATGTTAAATGTTTTGTAGTCCGTCAACAAGCAGTAATATTCCGCTGATGAGGGTTGTACAATCCATCAAGCACACAAAGAGGAAGAGCAGCACGATGGTGAAGGAAGGGTGGATGGTCCATTACACCAGCAGGGACACCCTGGTCAGTAGTCACAGATATTTTAATATGGTAGTGAAAGTTTGTTACGTACTTTATTTTGTGCATTTTTAAAATCAAAATGAGGATGTAATATGTATTAAGACATAGTATATTGGAACTGTAGTTACATTTGTAAAGAGTTCTCAAAAGGCAGAACGTTGAAATATCTTCACAAACCAGTAGAGCAGTAGAGATTCAGAAGAGGTCTGGGGATATAACATCAAATACAAAATCCACGAAAGAAATAATAAGAGGGACTTCATTATAATTATAAACTCCTGCTCTGCGAAAGACAGTATCAAGAGAATAAGACAACCACTGGCTAGGAGGAAGTATTTACAAAAGAGACATCTGATGAAAGACTTCTCTAAAATATACAAAGAACACTTAAAACTCAACAGTAAGAAAACAAACAACCCAATTAAAAAATGAGTCAAAGACCTTAACATATACCTCACCAAAGAAGATCTGTACAGATGGCAAACAGGCATACGATGAAGATGTTCCACATCATATGTTGTCAGGGAGATGCAAATTAAAACAACAGTGAGATACCACTATACGCTTATTGGAATGACCAAAATCTGGAACACTGTCGACACCAAATGCTGGCAAGGATGTAGGGCAACACAAACTTTCATTCATTGCTGATGGGGATGCAGTGGTATAGATACTTTGGAAGACTGGTGGTTTCTTACAAATTATGGGCTTTGTGATTATGATGTGTCAGTGTAGGTTCATCAGTTGTAGTGGATGTACCACTCAGAAGAAGGATGTAGGTCACAGGAATGCTCTGCATGTGTGGGCACAGGGGATATATGAGAAATCTCTGTACCTTCCGTTTAATTAGGCTATGAACTTAAAACGGCCAAAATCTTCATTTTACAAAATTATTTTAAGAAACATTAAAAAAAAAAAAAGCCACGTGTCAAAAAAAGCAAAGACAAATGACAAACTGAAAAAAGTATTCTAAAGTCATGTTCTAGACAAGGTTTCATTTCATGATATGTAAAGGATACCAACAAATTGATTCAAAAAAAATACAAAGAATGGGCAAATAATATCTCCAGAGTTCACAGGCAGGAAAATACAAATGACTTTTAAAGATGAGAGCTTGATCTCATATTTAATAAAAAGTACAATTTAAAATTTCCCTGAATTACCTTTTTTTTTATCAGTATAGCAAAGATCAAAAAGTTTAGTGACATACTAGATTAGTGAAGGTTTGAGTAAATAGGTACTCATGTTGCTGATAAAACTATAAATTGGATCAAATCATATGTAGGATAATTAATACTGTCAAGGAGAATTACATGTGTACATATCTTTTGACCTGGCAAGCCAATAGGTAAATTAGAAATGTAGCCTACAGATGAATTACATATCAGTGCATGTATACCACACGTGTATTTGCACATGCTCACATAAAGTTCTCTAAAAGGATTCCCAGAAACCTACTACCGTTGCTTACGTGGGGTAGGGTGGACTCGAGTGTGCTTATGACTACATATCCTTTTTCTGTTCGCAGAATTTTGACCCCTGTGAATTTTAAACCTATTCAGACATACAAACTTATGAGTAGAAATGAAAGGAAAAAGAAAGAAAGGCACAGGTACTTTGGAAGAATCATTATTTTTATACCTAACAGTTGTATGCCCTTTATTTTATAGAGAAAGAGGCATTATTGGAGACTGGACAGCAAATGTCTCACATTATTTCAAAATGAATCTGGATCAAAGTATTATAAGGTAAAGATTCCACATTTAAAAAAATAACATACATTAAAATATAGTATGTTTTCCAGATATATTAAAGTAATATTTGTTAGTTATTATATTGGCATATACTGTGTATTATGACTCTGCCTAATATCGCTTATAAGTCACTCTTGAGTTCCTTGTTGAAACAGTTTTCCCCCACCCTCCATTTCACCCCCCACAGCAGCCCTGCTACCAAAGGATGTTTTTTGTTGTGTGTTCCTTTGGTCTTGGCCTGCCTGTCAGGTTGCTGCTGATTTTCTTCTGGACACCATGATTTACATCGGGCTGTTCATGATCATTGCCTGTCCAGAAGAGGCCGGTGTGGTATCCATGTTCTCCCTGCTCCATTTGATCTTAGGCCCCGATTCCCACATGCTGCTGCTTCGCTTTTGTATAGTCTTCTTTGCCTGGCTTGTTCCACACTTGGCCATGTCACAGACCGACACCAAACAAAATTGTAAGTGGAGCGATTGTATCCTTAAGAGAGAGATCAGAAACTGATGACTTTGAGCTGGTTGGATTCTTTTAAATAGGTTTTTTTGGTTGTTGTTTTTTTTTTTGTTTTTTTTTTTGCCTCAGGGAGTAGACTACACATACAGAGTTGTTACAGTTGTGGGCAGAACCAGAATGGAGTGCGTGAACGACCTGTGCTAGCGTTCTCCTCTTGCTGTTGTTTTTGCTTTGTTTTCCTTTGAGGGCTGCATCTTGCAGACAGCAGCTGGCAGAGAAGTAATTGTTGAGTTGATTTAATGACAGTTGGAAAGGGACAAGTGTTGGATACAGTGGTAGTTAACTCTCCCCAGTCCTCTCCTTCCTTGCATTCTAACAACCTGCTATAGGCTGGAACATTGGGTTAGTACGCTCCAGGCTCTGCCTTTGGCAGATCACTGATGGCAGATACTACTGTAAGACTTGACTGCGTGCTCCGTGTACCACATACTTGTGTTCATCTTAGTGCATTCGCTAGAAATGTGTATCTTTGATTGTTTAGCGTATTTGAAAATAAAAACAAAGATGTATTTATATTTTTTAATGCTTGATTTTTTACTGCAGGAAATTCCACTTTCAGAAATTCTCCGCATATCTTCGCCACAAGATTTCACAAACATTTCACAAGGCAGCAACCCACACTGTTTTGAAATCATCACTGACACTATGGTATACTTTGTTGGGGAGAACAATGGAGACAGTTCCCACAATCCTGTTCTTGCTGCCACTGGAATTGGAGTTGATGTAGCACAGAGCTGGGAAAAAGCAATTCGCCAAGCTCTCATGCCTGTTACCCCTCAAGCAAGTGTTTGCACTTCTCCGGGGCAAGGGAAAGATCACAGTAAGCAATAAGCTTGTTGATGGCTTTTTCCCCCCTTTGGTTCTTAAGCGTTTTGTGGGTGTGGTTGTGTTTATGTATTTCTAACGCTCATTTTAAGCTTCATCGTTAGTAACCAATACTGTGGGTTAATTCCTTTATACAATTCACGTTGGTTATAGTGTATACATACAACCCCCAGTATGAAAAAAAAGGTTCCAGAGTCAGTCTCCCTCTCCAGGCTCTGCCAACCTATTAGGTGATCTTAGGCAAAACTTCACCTCTCTGTGATAGTACCTACTTTGTGGGGTTGTCAGCATTCGAGGAAAGAGAACCAGTAAGGAATAGAACAGTCTTTGGTTTCCATGAACTCTCAGTGGATTAAAGTAAATTGCTAGTGTTAGTATTTTGCTTCATGGTGGGATATAAAGAGGTGATCACGAATTACGGTTCACGTCATACTTGTGAAATCTATGAAGCCAGAAATTAAAAAAAATTGTTGAAACACATGTTCTTTGCACCAACAAAATTTATAAAATAAAAGCTAAATTTTGTAAAGGATCAAGTGAAAGCCATAATATAATGTCACTTTTACGCCATTGGTATTATGTTATTTCTGGGGAAACACCATTTATTAGATATATTTAAATTGAAATAGGTATCAACCAGTTCCTACATGTACTTTATTTCTGTTCAGCTGTATTATTTTGTGCACCTATTCTTGGCATTATGTTAGGCTCTGAGCTAGAGTATGAAAGAAACACAGAAATTAAGGGAGATAGGACACACATACATAAGTAAGTGTTAGGTAGCAGCATAAAGCAGTAGTGCGCAAAAACGAGTAATGCATTACTTGGAGGATGCGGATATGGATAGAAGGAGTAAGCAGAGACTTCATGATTTGGATCTTGACCTTGGATCCCAAGTAGGTTAGGATAGGAAAAGCTAAAAGGGAACGGTAGAGAGCTAGTGTTATTCTAGTTAAGGAGACAGGTGTGATCAATGGGATGAAGATAATGACCGTGACCATGTTTGGTGTTTAACATTGATTCTAAGAGGATGAATTAATGGATATTTACAGTGCTGCTAAAGTTGTGGGGGATTTTAGACAGAACTCTGATAACCTAACTAAAGCCATGGACCTATTCCCCCAGAAAATAATATAGGAGCATACATACAAATTTTATGTGTAACTGGATATGGGAACCTCCTCTAGCCCATCATCCATGGACCTCCTCCCTCGGGTTGAGAATCTCGAAAAGCAGAAGGGTTGCGTGAGAGTGCTAGAGAATGATGCGCAGTCGTGCCGCTTACTGTCTGTGTGACCTTGGTCTCTACAGTCTCTCATCTAAAGTGTGAATCATAATAAATGCATACAATGCACGTAGCACAGTATTTTTGTGGTGTAAAGTTCTGGGAAGCAATAGAAATTAAAACTGGGTGGAGCTGGACAGTGGAGGCCTTTGAAACAATCTGCGTTGACACTAGGAAACCGGAACAATTGGAAAGCATAGTGTTAGATACTTCTGTATCGTTGATGCTGTGCCTTTTTTGTTTCATTGATATTTAATATTTTAATTATTTAAAATATTTTAAGATTGATTTAATATTTTTAAATGCAGGCTTTGACAGTCATTTTTTGATGCATAGTTTTTGATGCATAGTTTGCTTACATTTTGTTAATTTTTGTATTTGGGATTGTAAAGGAAATTTCATATTGTCTTTGAGTTGTCTCCAAGATTCTAGATGTTTGAGACCTAATCTCTTACTCACTTCCCATGCTGCCCTTTTCTCTTGTCAGTTACTTCCATTGCGTACCAAAATAATACAAACATTTGAATTTTACAGCATTATGGAATATAAGATGAAGAAGTCCTTCCTATACACTTGTAACACCCCCCCCCCCTTATTCCTGGTCCTATACCTCCTCCTTCAGAAGACCATTATGAACAATTTGGTGTATATTTCTTGCTTTGGGGAGAAGGGAAGCTTATGCTATCTGTGCTGTATTGTTATATTTTATTTTTGTAGAAAAGTGTGGTCATACTCTTTGTTCTTTTTGGAACTGGCTTTTATCCACTATTTAATATATATCAGATATATTTCAATGCTAGTATATGTAGATTTGTCTAATTTTTAATTTTAATTTTTTAATTTTTAAAAAAGTTTTTGTAATGTTTGTTTTTGAGAGAGAGACAGAGAGCATGATGGGAGGGGGGCAGAAAGAGAGGGAGACAGAATCTGAAGCAGGCTGTCAGCCCAGAGCCTGACACAGGGCTTGAACTCATGAACCACGAGATCATGACCTGAGCCAAAGTCAGACGTTTAACCGACTGAAGCACCCAGGCACCCCAAATTTTATTATTACTAAAGTAATGCATGCTTTTTATGTTTTAGAAAATGAAGGCAGTATAGAAGTGTATAAAGAGCAGGCTTTGTTCCCCAACCCTACTTCTCTCACTCATCGGAAGTATCATTTTCTTCATCAAATGCTGCTACTATCTTACAACTTGCCTTTCTAACTTAATATGCTGTGGATAGCATTCTAACTCAGTATTATAGCTCTACACCATTAAATGTTTAGATAGGATTTCTTTGTGTGGATGTTTCATATTTTATTTAACCAGTTTCCTGTTACTGGGTTAGTATTGTGTGTGTGGATAAATTTTTTTAAAGAACATAATTAGCCAATTTTTAATTCAGCCAGTTTATAAAACTTAATGTACTGTGGGCACTTGCATGTCAGCAGATGTTAATATTATTAAGTCCTATAACAATTTTGTCCTTTGCTCTTACATCGTTCTTCTGTTTTACAGAAGATTTATCTACTAGTATCTCTGTATCTAACTGTCAGATCCAGGAAAATGTGGTAAGTAAAAATTGAAAATTATAGCTAAGATATGCAAATTGGATAATTAAAATAGGTAAATGAAGATGTGAAAATCAGTTCAAGAGATAAAAAACAAACTCTTAAACACAGAGAGCAAACTGGTGGTTGCCAGAGAGGAAGTGAATGGGGGGATGGGGAAATAGAGGGGATTAAGAATGCATTTATCCTGATGAGCACTGAGAAACATATAGAACTGTTGAAACTAATATAACACTGTATGCTAATTATACTTGAATTAAAAAAAAAAAATATGGGGCGCCTGGGTGGCTCAGTCGGTTAAGCCTCCAACTTTGGCTCAGGCCATGATCTCGCGGTTTGTGGGTTTGAGCGCCACGTTGGGCTCTGTGCTGGCAGCTGGAGCCGGGAGCCTGCTTTGGATTCTGTGTCTCCCTCTCTCTCGGCCCCTCCCCCGTTCATGCTCTGTCTCTCTCTGTCTCTCAATAATAAATAAACGTTAAAGAAAATTCAAAAAAATAATAATTCTTAAGCCAAAGTATTGACCAGTTGGCCTAAAGACACCAGGCAGGCTAGACTTCGGGGCTGATAACTTCTTTAAGGAATTCTGCCTTATGAAGGAAAGTGTGGCAGATTTTTTTAACTGTGAAAATAAAGTTAACTTTTTCATAAGTGTTAGTAGACTATTACATAGTGACAGACTAGTTCAAAGAGAAGGGAGAGACCACTTCTTTCTGGGTCAGCAGAGAAAGCTTCCTACAAGAAGTGAATCCTGAGCTGTGCCCAAGTGGATGGAAAGGGATTTTGACTCAAGGGCTGAGAGGGTGAGGGCAGGGAATACTACTTCATACAAGACAGGGACCAGGATGGGCACATAGAAAGAAGCAGGACATACAGGACTTGTAAGGAATAGTGAATAGGTTCAGTTTGGCTGGTGTATATATGTAGGTATGTGCTGAGGATTGTAACAGGGGTCAGCAAACTTTCTTTTTTTTTTTTTTTTTTTTTTTTAACATTTATTTATTTTTGAGACAGAGAGCATGAACAGGGGAGGGTCAGAGAAAGAGGGAGACACAGAATCTGAAACAGGCTCCAGGCTCTGAGCTGTCAGCACAGAGCCCGACGCGGGGCTCGAACCCACGGACCGCGAGATGGTGACCTGAGCCGAAGTCGGACGCTTAACCGACTGAGCCACCCAGGCACCCCAGCAAACTTTCTATAAAGGGATAGATAGTAAATATCTTAGGCTTTGTGGACCACACCCAATTACTTGATTCTGCCATGGTAGTGAGAAAGCAGCCTTAGTACAGAAAGGAATGAGCATGGCTGCATTCCAATAAGCCTGCATTTATGGACCCTTGATTTTGAACTTTGTCACTTTCATGTGTCGAAAGATACCATTATTTTCTCTTTTTTAACCATTTAAAAATGTAAAATCTATTCTTTGATCAGGAGTCTGTACAAAAAGACCCAGCGGACCTACCAACTAGTTTGCCAACCATGGATTAGAAAGAAAAAAGGCTGGAAAAAGAAGTCATAAAATATTTCATTGACTATATATAAATTTCTCTGATAAAAATCTCTCACCATGTTCCACCTGGGGCATCCAGCTGTTCTAGCTCTTAGCATATAAACGTTGCCTATTCTAGGATTGCGGCGAAGACACGTTATCCAGTGGCGCTATGGGAAATAGAGGGTCTCAAGGAGATGTAATCTATGTATCTCTTGTTGTAGTGGCAGGTACGAGAGATACCAGATTCTTGGGGAGGGAAGGAGGAGTAACAAGAACGTGAGGTCACTAACTTTGAAGGAGCTTGAGGGACATGCACATTCATAGCTGAAAAGGGGAAAGGTTTAGAGCTGATCTTTGTGAAAAAACCTTTTCTGGCAGCTATTATTTGAATAGCACATGTCCCCTCATCTAATTTGATTAGAACCAAAATTTGGTTGGTTAAACTTTTTAAAAAGTTGATTAAAGTTAGGAAGCATATAAAAATGATTCTTACAAACCTTAAAATTTTCACTATAACTTAAAACATACTTATGCACATTCATTTGCTGTTGTCACAGGACTGAGATTCTTATGGGTCTGCTAAACAGACTTGCACTTTGTCTTTCTTGTGTCAGTCACATCTGTAATGCAGTTCCAATGCTAACCACCCAGATTTCGTGCAGACTTCGCAGACGAAGGGTACAGTTCCCAAAAGGCTGCCCGCACTTGAGAGACCAGCCACAAGTGCAGGGGTCTCTAGGTCACCCATACTTCTGACCAACTGGCTACAAATCCAGAGGATTCCCATGAACCCACACTGAGGTTCAATAATTCACTAGAATGACTCTGAGAACGCAGGAAAGCTCTGGACTTCTGATTACAGCTTAAGTATAAAAATCGGGACCAGCCAACTAAAGACACCTAGGGTGCGGTTTGGGAGGGTTCTGAATGTAGAGCTTCCGCGTTCTCTTGCTGAAGTCCGGGTATGCAACCCTACCAGCACATAGATGTGTCACCAGCCTCGAGAGTTACCTGGATTGTGGTGTCCAAAGGTTTTTTTTGAGTTTCATTAAGTATGATTGACTGAATCATTGGCTACATGATTGAACTCAGTCTCCTGCCCCCTCGTGTCCTCCCCTGAGTTTGGACTGTTCAAAGCCCCAATCCTCTAATCACGTGGTTAGTCTTTCCAGTGATATTTCCTCATCCTAAGTCATCTTGTTAGCTTAACACAGGTGTGATCTAAAGGGCTCATGTATTACATGAATGAGATATTCCTGTGACTTGGGAAATTCCCAGGATTTAAGAGTCTCTCTCTAAGAAACCAGGGAAAAAGGCCAGTCAAATTCTTATTATACACCCCCATAATATCTATAATTTCCTATTTTTGTGTCTTTAAAGTAGAGCCAGGGATACTTGTGAAATATTCTGAGAACAGAATCCGCACTCCCCCAATCTGGAGTTTGTAAAACTACTTAGTTTTCATAGAAATCTTGTGTGTTTCATTGACTTATCAAATATATTTATATTTTTGTGTAATCTATAACAAGTACATTTGGCAAAATGGTTTGGGGAGTAAATTCAGTTTTAAGAGCTACTCATTGGGATACCGGCCACAAGCATTTTGTTAGGCTGTGGTAGACATCAGTCAATATATGCTTTTCAGAGGGAGTGGAGAGTGTAGGTTATTCTGGTGAGTTAGTAAAAGACAAGATGTTAGGATAGCCTCTAATGTAGTACTTATTTGACCCTGATATGTCCTGAATTCCTTATCTTTTTAATAGATTTTTCTGCTTCCCAAATACATCATAAGGCTCTTAACTAGGTCTCTTCCACAAATTAGCTACCTTTTGCAGAGCCCTGTGTACAGTTAGGGTTCAATAAATGTTGATGATAATCATAAAATCATAGGCATTTTTTAAATTAGGAGGAACCTAGGGATGTAGACCAATACTTTTTTTTACAGATGAGAAAACGTCCCAGGGGAGTCAACAATTTAAGATTATCTAATTAAAACAAATTAGGAAATCAGATTTATGGAATTACTGATTTTTATATGCTAAGCACTGGACTTGACACTTTGTAGATATCTTTATTTACTTTGCTTAAAAATCCAGTGAAATAGGTGTTACTATATTCCCTTTACCAATTGAGAAAATTGAGGCCTATGTGATTCTATTTGAGTTACTACCGTGAGACAGGCACTGGCTGGGAATGTAAGAGCCACAGAGATCGAGCCCCTGACTTCATGCAGACTGGCACAGACCCCAAACAAAAGGGAGACCGGGATCACAGAGCTGTGGAGGGGACCGGGGATTGCCCTCCCAAGAATATTCCAACAGCAGCAACCACCACCAAGAGAGAGTGGGGCAGGGGAGAAGATTGGGGAGTGGGTCTCACTGACAGACTTTCTCACACATACGCTGTCACCAGCCTTTCAAAATTAGCCTAATTTCGATAATATGAACCTTGTAAGTTTTTCTCTCAAATCAAAGATAGCAAATTTCTTTGATGGTGAAATAAGTAAAATACTGTTCTTAATTTCTTATGTTAATTTACTGTTTATAGATGATTACTTAATAAATGCATGATGTCTTTTATTCAAGGCATTTTCCCCCCCAAAGATCTTGCTGAATATATTATACTTGCATATTAAGAGTCATAGTATTAAAACTGGGCTTTTCTAGGACATGGGAAGTCTATATTCATAAAATATTTGTTATGAAAATTAGCTGCCTCATAAAAATAAAAATGTGTTTAAGTGTTAGAATGAAGAGTTAGAGATGCTGACCGTGTTTCATAGGGCAAATAATGCTGCTTACTCCTTCCCAAATAGGACATTAGTACTGTTTACCAGATCTTTGCCGATGAGGTGCTTGGTTCAGGCCAGTTTGGCATCGTCTATGGAGGTGAGTGACTGCAGCCTGCTGCATATTACACATACTCCAGAAAATTGTGAAATTTGAAAACCTCTGCTAGCTGTTACGTCTTGTCACAATTTTGTCCAGTGGCTTGTTTCTGCAGGGTTGACTTGCATTCTTTCAGCTAAGCCCTTTTCACTGTAACTGAGTATTCATTCTTCATTTCAACCGCAGACTTTACAAAGTAACAAAGAATCAGGAAATTAGTTCCACAGTAGTCTTACTTTATCTCTTCTTGTAGCATAAAGATGTTTGTGAGGGAAAAATCAATGGCTCAGAGCTTTTTGGGCGGCGTGTGAGCTTGTTTATTGGAGGTTATGCCCTACTGGATGTCCAACACAAATGGCCCCGTTCATCTGCTGTTGGATGAATGTTATATCACGTCTGAGGACCTGAGATCTGACTGTGACTTATGATATTGGCAGAGTCATTTAAGCTCACCATGCCTTTGTATCTTCATCTGTTGAATGGAGTTAATAAACCTTTACCTGCATAGTTCACAGGGTTGTTAATTAAACCTAATTGTACATAAAAGTACTTTCATGAGCTATGATCCGAGGTATAAAAGGAAGGTAATGTTAAATCCTAGTCCTCACTTGCTGACACTGTTTAAGTAGTCTCCTCCTCGGCCTTTCTGCCTCCAGGCTTGCTCTCAAGTGTGGTTAAATAACTTTGTGCTGACTCAGTGAACCTAGTAAAATTAATTCATTGATACAGTGTTTCTATCTTGACAGTCTCTGAAGACTAAGAGTAGTTAACTAATAAGGTAGTTTATTTTTCAGCCCCCAAGTTCATTCAAATTTCCTGCTGTTTTGAGTAATGAAGCTGTCATTAGGGACAGCTACTATTAAGGGAAAACAATTTGCTTCTTAAAATTAAAGGTGAGTGAAGGAGAACAAAATCAGCCAAAGAAAAGAAATATAAGAGGAAATACATATCAGTTTTGGTCTGTGGACAACTTCCTGATAAAGCATTTATGTTGTAGATGAGCTGACAGTTTGCTGCTTCTTACTTTTCTATACTTTTTTTTTTTTTTAATAGGAAAACACAGAAAGACTGGAAGGGATGTGGCTATTAAAGTAATTGATAAGATGAGATTTCCCACAAAACAGGAAAGTCAACTCCGTAATGAAGTGGCTATTTTACAGGTAAAGAACAAAAAACCAAGTTGCTTTGTATTGGTTTTAATTTTGATTTATGAGTTTTTAAATACAGGTCTGTTTACTGTGCTGATAAGAATAAGGCTTGTTTTCTGTTTTGTTTTCATATTATGCCCTTTTGGCTTAGTGAGAGGTTGGTGAACATCTGCATTAAATCCTTAAGTCTTTTTTTAATTTTTTTTTTTAAAGGAAAAATTAAGTTACAGTAACCTAGGAGTTACAAGAACTGCCATTATGGTAGTAGTTTGTTTAGAACACATTTTCATAAGTAAAATCTTAACAACAAAACTCTTAATTCGTCTCTCCAGAAGCTCAAAACACTTGATAGTTCTGTATCACCACATTTGATTAGATCAGTGCTATACCCGTTCAGTTCTCACAGATGATCTGCTTGATGATTATAGCAATTGCTATTAAAAAAAAAAAAAAAAAAGTCTGCTTAAAAATTGTGGACTTTTTAACAGTAGCATTTGCTATTTTATTAATTCACAACTCCAAAGGTTTAATTTTATAATGGTTTAGTCCACTGAGGTGTATTTTTAAAGATATACTGACAATGACTTAACTCCCATAAAATAAATTACTGTCTTCTTATTTTCATGTAACATTTTTACCTCTTTTGGGGGTCATCTAGAAGACTAAAATGTAGCTTTATCTTTATTTTTATGAATATCCTAAATCATTTATAATATGCAAATATCTATTTACTGTGTAGCTTTTGCATAATATTTAAGAAATCATGGTGATAAATAGTTAATGCTGTCAGAGCCCCCATTTGCTTGTGGGTGAAGTTCAAGAAGATAGTCTACTGAACTTAGGCTTCCTTGAAGAAGCAGGTAAGAAATGTATAAACAAAGGATTAATTTTACGTGTATTACATTATCAGTTACTAGCAGTAATGTTTGCCTCACTTCTTTTTCAGAGGCGTGATAATCAAAAGATTATGATCAAGCTACCTGTGGTCCTTTCAAGTTGCTTCCTCCTATAAAACTACCTTCATACAGAATATTAATAGCATTCAGAGTATATTAGGATATGGTTAGAAATCTTTTTCACATCTAATTTTGGAATCTTGCTCATTGTCCAACTAGTATGCAAAAAAAAAAAAAAAAACCATTAAGGATATATATTTTTTAAGGGTTTTTTTTTTTTTAATGTTTATTTACTTTTGAGAGAGACAGAGACAGAGTGTGAGCAGGGGAGGGGCAGAGAGCGAGGGAGACCCAGAATCTGAAGCAGGCTCCAGGCTCTGAGCTGTCAGCACAGAGCCTGACGTGGGACTTGAACTCACAGACAGTGAGATCATGACCTGAGTTGGACACCCAACTGGCTGAGCCACCCAGGTGCCCCAAGGATATATTCTTAAGACTTGATTCATCCTTGTCGCTTTGATCACGAACACATCTTTGAATTAAACACTGAAGCTTTTTTTCGTCGTGTTATGAACTGTGCCTCATAATAGCTAAATTTAGGGGTTTCCAGGTAATGCACAGTGCAAAAGCTGTATTCTGTCCTTCTGGGTTTTTTCATTGATAGTGCCCTATGGGGAATACAGTTAAGTGATTATAGTATGTCTCCAAATATATTATTTTCATCTTAAATTTAATACCATATTCTTTGTTATAGATTCTGTTCAAATCGTATGTCGTGAATGGCTTACTTTGTGCCAGAAACTAAACTTAATTAACATCATCCAGCAGGAAGAAGACAGGTTCAGAGTGTGAATCTAAGTCTGTCTCCACACCACATGCTCTTTCTTCTCTGCCACATTGGATCTCGTGTGTGTGTGTGTGTGTGTGTGTGTGTGTGTGTGTGTGTAAAACTGTGACTTCAGTTTCTTTGCAATGTGTAAGTTCAGCGAATGTTGAGTTGTGAGGACCAGCTTTAGGCTACTTTATATTTGAATTACAGTTCTCTTAGAACAATGTGAATATGGTAAATACATTTTTTTAAAGCAGACTTCTTTCAGATAGTAACTCATTTGCTGAAATTCATTCCACAAGATTTGGTTGTATGAGCCTTTCAGCGAGACCCTTCCACACGGGTCGCGAGGCACTTCTGTACTCGCTCACTCGCTCCACCCTTTGGTTCCTGCCTCCCCTGGCAGCCCGGTCATCCTTACTTTCCAGTCACTGCCTCTGATTCTTCTTGTACGTAGTCCTCCTTAAACAAATCTAAAGGTCTGGGTGAACGCAGCCTGGTAGTTGATCCTGGTACTGTAAGTCCCCTGCAGCTCCGCCGACAGCCGTAGTTTTTCTTCCCCATGTCCTCATCTTTTTTTTTTTTTTTTTTGTGAATTTTTTTTTTAATGTTTTTATTTATTTTTGGGACAGAGACAGCATGAGCAGGGGAGGGGGCAGAGAGAGAGGGAGACACAGAATCTGAAGCAGGCTCCAGGCTCCGAGCTGTAAGCACAGAGCCCAACGTGGGGCTCAAACTCACAGACTGTGAGATCGTGACCTGAGCTGAAGTCAGACACTTGACCGACTGAGCCGCCCAGGCGCCCATCGTGTCTTCATCTTTATAAAGAAAGGATGGGGTGAAGACCAAGCATATTATTGAGACCATACTTTTGGCCTTTCCAATGGCAGGGAGAGACAATTATAGAATCATTGACTTAGGAGTGACCTTACAGTTTACCCAGGAACATCCAACCTCTCTCTTGAGTGCCTGGTGATAAGCTCTGTATTTCTATCAATTTAATAGAAATGAGAACGTGACATTTTTGGACATCTGCACATATTCTATTCAGCTAAATCAAAATCTCTTTAAAAAGGTTCCATCATAGACACCACACTCAACACATTGAGTCTCTTTTCCAGATGGTGGCCACACTGACTTTCTGTTCCTCAAACTTGCCAGATATGGTCCTGCCTCAAGGACTTTGCTTTAGCTATTCCCTGTGCCTAGAATGCTGGCACGCCCCATATCTGCATGGCATATTCCTTTATCTCCTTCAAGACTTTGCCCAGATGTTATTTCCTCGTGAGGCCCTTGCATTCCGTTCAGCATTATCCACCCATCTACCCCCAGCGCCCCTTCCTCTTCTTTCCATAGCATTTACCACCTTCACACTGGGTCATTTACTAGTTTATTACCTAGTGTCTACCCAACCTTGCTAGAATTAATAAGCTCAGTGAGATGAGACGTATTTGTCAATTTTGTGTACTCATGAATCCGGACTACCAGCATAGTATTGGCACATAAGCAAATACTCATTTAATATTTATTGAATAAATGTGTTTATGTGGGGAATTAACCCATAACACATTGTTAAAATTTTCAATGGAAGCGTGGAATGGTTTCACTTGTATAGTTCCTTAAGGTAATGTGTTACTTTGTAGATGTGTACAAGCGGTTATGCGGAGAAAAGGGTCCATACCTACGTAAACTGTTAACACGGCCACATCTGGGGAGCGTGTTGTGGGGCAGGAAGGAAACGGAGGATTTTTACCTTTGTTTCATGGGGATAAGGTAATATAAAATGTCTTTTGCCCCTGCCTGAAGAGGGTAGGTATAGAGTAGTAATGGAAAATGTGTGGCACTCTCACGGCTACTGTGTTAATGGGAAAATGTCATCAGAAACTTCAGAGAGAAATTTCTGGTTATACACTGTGGTATAAATTCAGCATTTCCCCCACCTCTTCTTGGAAATTACCCAAAAGCTACAAGAAAAATGATAAACAGAAATGTATACTGTGTCTTTAATAAAAATAGAAGAGAGTTCAGACCTACAAAATAGGTAGGAGTTTTCCAGAAACACTGCAGGGGGAGCCAGGGGTGCGTGCAGGAAGAGGGGCCGCAGTCAGAGCAGGTTTTGCTGGCTCTTTCTGACCTCTCCAGGTCGTGATATCCTCTCCAGGTGCCTCCTCAAATAGAAGGCCAAGGGGGTGGTGATCTGGTAAGATTTAATTCAAGGGAAAACAGTAAGTGAAGTGAAGAAGGGCACTTTGACAGTGGAAGAATGCAGATCACAGCAGATTAACAGTGGCAAGATTTATAAAAGGAAACTAGAGCCAGGGAGGAACTGGCAAGCACTTAGTGGTCCTGGCAGATGAAGTAGCCAAAACTAACAACGTAGAAGGCCTAAACAGCAGAAGCTAATCTAACCACTTGATACTGACATCTGTGTCCTAAAAACAGAGAACAAAGAATACCTCATTAATTCAAAAAAGCCATAGGATAGTGTTCTTTGATCCTAATGCAATAAAACTAGAAATAAATTACAAAATCAGAGAACAAAAAGCTCCCACCTCCTGAATTTTTTTTTCTTAAGTAGGCTCCACGGCCTGTGCGAAGCCCAGTGTGGGCCCAAACTCCCAACCCTGAGGTGATGACCTGAGCTGAGATCAAGAGTCAGCTGCTCAACCGACCGAGCCACCCAGGTGCCCTCTGAAACAAATTTTTTAATATCTTAATTCTTAAAGAGCAAAGTCAAGATATCAGAGTATTTAGACAATAATCATGAAAATACTGTATATCAGCTTTTAGACTATTGCTCGGAAAAAAAAAATCTATAAGCTCAAATATTTACACAAGAAAGAATGAAAATAAATGAATTAAGAATCCAACTTGAGAAGTGAGAGAATGACGGGGGCCTGGCTGGCTCAAGTGGGAGAGTGTGCGACTGACTCTTGATCTCGGGGTCGTGAGTTGAAGCCCCACATTGGGTGTAGAGATTACTTTAAAAAAAAAAAAAGTTAAAGAATGAACAATAAACTTAAGGAAAGCAAAAAATAAGAAATATGACCACAAATACTGAAAAAAATGTAAAGGCATTTTGAGATTTTAAGATGCTGCCGTGACCAACATGATCAGATAAATTTGAACACCTGGAGAAAATGATTCTCTATGAAAGTATAACTTCCCAAAACAGACTCCAGAGGAAACAGGACATCTAAACAAATAGAAGTTAAGAGACAATAATGTTACAGCGTACTTCTGGTTTTGTATGTGTATACATACGGCTTCACAGGAGAGTGGGAGATGGACAACTACAGCATGGGGACAGCCAGCCACACTACCAACTCTTAAGTTGATCAGAGTTGTGATATTCTGAGTCTTCCCCTTGCTTACCGCTATTATCACACGCATTTCACTTTTGTTTATTTATAAAGCTGTGACACTTTATATTTTGCTACTTGGAATACCACCTCATTAAGTTGTTTTAAACTGATTAGTAAACAGTATTTATTTCGTGCTTGCTAGTCATTTTTTAAAACACCAACCATGATTCAGACATTGACCTAAAATGACTAAGACAGAGTCTCTGCTCCCTGGGAACTTCCTAGGCTACAGAGTAAGATACACATGACATAGTAGCATGGGGTAAGTATTGCTACATGGATAGACGGTGTTTGGTGGAAAATACTGCAGTCGTCCCAAAGAGAGGTAACGTGAGCTGAAATTAAAGCAGTTACGGTGGGAATTAAGAGATGGCGGCAGGTTCAAAAAACATAGAGATGGCACTCAGCCTCACATAAGCCAAAAAGAAGTTTGCCCTCTTGGCATAATTAGGTACCCATAATAAGGAAAACAGCGTAAGAAAAATAGATTTCTATAAATAAAGAATAAAAGTTAAATCACTTGGACCAATAGAGCATATTTAAAATTGAATAGGGCGAATGAAGCCATGTTATTGAAGATGTGAAAATACAAGCAGAGGAATAGATTTATGTCCAGAGTAAAAAGCCATTGAATGTTTTTGAGCATGACTGACTTCTCAAATTTACTTTTGAGGAAAGTTTTTTGGGTTTTTGGCTTTTTTTTAAACCGGTAAGATAGATTGCTTTTTTTTATTAGCAGAAACCGTATCACATTCAGCTTTCTATTTCACTAGCCCTGGTAACGTAGTGGTGCTCAAGAAACCTGAGGTGATGGAGGTAGAGATGCTGAGCCGGAAAGAGGGAAGACCAAATCGAGGCGTGATTGAAGATCCGGGCTTAGACAAAAAACTACCTTAAAAACAGAACCATTTCTTGAGCAGAGATACAGCCCCAAAGAGCCACAGCTCTGCGTAATTGACCATAAAGTTTGATTGGCAGTTGGTGCCCACTCATGGACAACATAAACTTAGAGTAGAGGCAGAAGACAAAAGATGAGAAGGAAAAGGAGTAGTAATGGACAAGGGCAATTATGTAATCAGTTAGGAGGACCTTCCTTCCCCTCAGTGCATCCACTCTCCACTCTCCACCACAGATCTTGGCAAATCAGAATCCGTGATGCTGTTTGCTTTTAGTGCCTGTTGCCCTAAGCTGATTTTCTTCCCATTCCATGTGATGCATACAGTTAATCGTAGCACATTGCTAGATATTTGCATAGTAAAACCATTTCTCTACTTAAGTTGGTCATATAAACATCCTACAACTCTTCAGAATTTGCACCATCCTGGGATTGTAAACCTGGAATGCATGTTTGAAACTCCGGAACGAGTTTTTGTAGTAATGGAAAAGCTGCATGGCGATATGTTGGAAATGATTCTGTCCAGTGAGAAAAGTCGACTTCCAGAACGAATTACTAAATTCATGGTGACACAGGTATTTTACCTCTTTTTTGAAACGAGAATACTTTAAAATGAAGAGAATTAAATAGCAGTGCTTTTTACATAAAGGGATATGGTGGGAATTATTAACCGTGGAGAACAGAGTAACTACCACTTCGGTTAAATCTTGACGAACTGTGGTGGACTTCTCCAATTATGCCATTCGAGAGGCCAGGTGGGGATGAACTATGATTTTTTCCAGGCACTGAAAAAACTGTTTTCTTCAATAACAGATCCTTGTTGCCTTGAGGAATCTACATTTTAAAAATATCGTGCACTGTGATTTAAAGCCAGAAAATGTGCTGCTCGCATCAGCAGAGCCATTTCCTCAGGTGAGATACTCTCCGGAACCTTGAGCGTCTGACGTTACAAAGCACCCGTATAATGAGAGGCGGTGGTGTCGGTTCGGATACATAAACATGTTGACAGAAGTAATTAGCCTGTAACTGCCAGTGAGGATTAATCCTTGAGTAATTTGAACTCAGCTTACTCATATTGTTTATTTTCATGAAGACTTTTTAGACTTCAGCAGACCTTAAGGAGTATCTTTTTTGCATGTAGACTGTTTGCAGGTCACTTCTCCTCGTGGGCAGGGAATGAAGTTAGGAGAGGCCACCTTGGTTGGTGCCTGGTGCTCAGGACAAACTCCCCATAAAATGAGGCAGAGGGGTGACCCTGCGTTGGGGGACATAGATTTTGAGGCAGGCAGCCAGCTCCTCTTCCTCTTTAGGGCACTTTATTTCAAACATTTTCACCAAAACCTATGTCAGAATTACATTTCCCATCACTGCTATCACTCACATGCGTATCCCCTTTGTGTGTGTGTGTGTCCTGTGTGTGATGCACTGATTGTTTTACTTGGTGAAACTTCATTTCGCTGAAGAGTGTTGACCTTGATCCAAAATTATTTAATAACCTACAAAATGGTTCATAAACCCAAAGTTTGAAATATTTTCCTGTGGAATATGTGTTGGCAGTGCCCATAACTATCAGCTAGACTCTCTCCTTCAAACTATTGTTTATGTAGATTTGAAACACGCACAATTAGTTGGCTACACTAAGGACAAGTAGCTGTTTCACTTGAGTCAAATGCAACTCAGATCGTCTTTCAAAGAAAAAGACGTATTTTTAAAAATTACTCAACTCTTTTAAGGAGGTAATCCTATTCTTTTACAATGCCTGTGTGCTTAAAAGTGATTCCCTATCATTGTGAGGCCAAAACAGATTCCCTGATAGTTGGCGTGATGTTTTAAATAAAGTGCTTCCATACGTCGTTACCTCATTTGATCTTCAGAATAGTTTGGGCAAAGGACGCACACCCCTACAGTGAGGCTAAAACTCCGTCTTTCTTACCTCTGTTAGGAACAAAGGGAAAATCACATCATTTACTTGACGTGCCTTTTTGCCTAAGTGCTAGCCATGGCCACACTTTATTCAGTTGCCAAACTGCCAAGGCAACTTTTCTTTATCAAGATGTTAGCTGAAATGCAGCATCTAACAACAGAAGAGTTCATATGTCTTCATGGTCGATAATCCTATTCTTCCAGTACTCAAAGAGGGAATCACATTCAATAATGACGCGGAACAGTTACCATAAAAATGTGCGTGAGGGTCCATGTCCTAGAAAGCCAGCAGCATTTGAATACACCTTCATCATACACTCTCCAGGCACTGTTGGTACCGTTGGTTTGTAGAGGCCAGATCTCTTTTTTTCTCAATGTATCATAATGCTTTTTGTGAAGACAGTTTATGAGGCAGGGCATTTCCTCCGGAAAGTACTTGGCATTTGCTTGTTCGGCATGGATGCATCATTAATCACCAAAATCTGAACATCACTAGAAGATGGGCAGCAGAAGTGCTCTGAGCTCTGCCAAGCTCATCACACTTTCAGAACTTTCTTCCCAAAAGGACATTGTAGTAACCGTGACTACCTTCAGACAGAACTTTTTTCAAATCTAAACATCTCACTAGTAATAATTTATTCCACAGTCACAGGAAACACCTTTGCTCCTCTTTCAAGCAGCCTCGTAGTTCTTTACTACACTCAAGTTATTTGCCAATTGACAGTATCCTTGGGAATATAGGTTCTAGGATTAAACAAAATAAAGGGTAAGCTTTAAAATATCAACTTATTTTTCATTCAGCATTTACTGAGGGCCTTTATGTTTTCAGGCGCTGTGAAGTCACTGAGGATTTAAAAATGAAACCTATAATTCCTTTTCACAGAAAATTATCTCCTTTAAAGTCAGATGCTGAAAGATCAGCACCCTCCATTTCATCAAAAAACTTTGTGACCAGGGGCGCCTGGGTGGCTCAGTCGGTTAAGCAGCCGACTGGCTCAGGTCATGATCTCACCGTTTGTGAGTTCGAGCCCCGCATCCGGCTCTGTGCTGACAGCTCAGAGCCTGGAGCCTGCTTGGCATTCTGTGTCTCCCCCTCTCTTTACCCTTCCCCTGCTCATGCTCTGTGTCTGTCTCCCAATAGTAAATAAATGTTAAAAACAGACGAACAAAACTTTGTGACCACTTACAGCACCCAGCTGGTATTTGACATTGTGGAAGCTAAAACTTCAAAGTGGTTTTTTGAAATAGGCACTAGGGAAGTTTTTCATACCATGTTGGCAGAAGATCACAGGATCATAAATGTATCTGCCTTTTGGGAAAAGCATATTTTACAATTTCCCTATTGACAATCATTTGACATTCGTGATCAGTACAGTTGGCAAGTGTGTTGAAATGATACGGTATCGGGGAGCTTGGGTGGCTCAGTTGGTTAAGGGTCCAACTCTTGATTTTGGCTCAGGTTATGAGCTGTTGGTGGGATCGAGCCCCACCTAGGGCTCTGCACTGACAGCGCAGAGCCTGCTTGGGATTCTCTCCCTCTCTGCCCTCCCCTGTTTACTCGCTCTCTCTCAAAATAAAAAAAACAGAACTTTTAAAAATGAAATGATACAGTACCATTTAGGGACAAGCATAATAGATTGACACATAGATAATAATACAAAACTAACATTTTTTTAATTTGCAGGTGAAGCTATGTGACTTTGGTTTTGCACGCATCATTGGTGAAAAGTCATTCAGGAGGTCTGTGGTGGGGACTCCAGCATACTTAGCCCCTGAAGTGCTCAGGAGCAAAGGTTACAACCGTTCTCTAGATATGTGGTCAGTGGGAGTTATCGTCTATGTGAGCCTCAGTGGCACATTTCCTTTTAATGAAGATGAAGATATAAATGACCAAATCCAAAATGCTGCGTTTATGTACCCACCAAATCCGTGGAGAGAAATTTCTGGTGAAGGTAAAAAAAAAAAAAAAAAATTTATAGCTCTGTGCCCTTTAGTCTAAAAATCTTTGTGATCCCAAATCAGCCTATTTCTTCTGACTTCTCTTTTTAATTTCTCATACTCCTCTTCTAAATTCAACCAGTTACCAGTTCGTGAGCACTCTTCCTCCTGACGGTCTCGTCTCTAACTTCCTTAAAGTTCCCACGCCTAGCACTAACCCAGGACCCAATTTCCTCCCTTTGAAGCTACTAAAATACCTAGGGTTCTACCCATTAGACTCTTTGACGGTGCTTCCCAGTCACCACTGCTGCCAGATCGGTCTTCAGGAAACCCTCCTTCCATCTTACTGTGCCCTTACATCACGGCCTCCCTTTAACCACATTGCATCTGTAGGTCTCTCAGAGATAGCCCAAGTTCACCTTCTGCCCTCCCCTCCACTGCTCCCGATCTAAAACCTAGCTGCTGACTCTTCTCAGCTGCTTTCTGCATTTTGCTTAGACCTTTCCCTGCCTTCAGTCCCTCCTCACTATTGAAATCCTTCCAGTCCTTCAGGGACCCCTTAGCCTGTGGCTCATCTGTGAAGTCTTCCCGGAGCCCCTCCTCTGAACTGTGTAAGATCTACTTAGGCTACTAGGAGGAGATATTCTCCCTGAAGTATTCTTTCTTTTCAGAATTACTTATTTTCAGAGACCTGTATTTCAGGTTCTTTATACCTACAACGAATGATATAGACATTCTTCAGTTTTCAGCTCCCCTGTGGACCAATCCTAGGAGGCATGGTAACATTTGTTTTCCCTGCCTGGTGAAGGTTTTTGAGCTTGCGGGCCCTGGTTCTGTACCCATCAAGAATGCCTTGTTTGGGTCTCTTTAGTTTACGGACGCTGACAGGAAAGGCACACACTTCTTTAACAGCCCCATATTGAATAGAACCCTCCTGGGGAATACCCCCACCTGGATTTAGCCAACCTTTGGAACACGGGCCTTTTTTGTTTTCCAAAAGTACCAGACCTAATCTTGGGGATTTGACAGTCCATTAAACTGGGAAGGTTTGAGGAACAACATGTAAAGGCAGTAGCAGGCTTTCTTTGTAATGAATACCTAATTGAAGAATATAGGAGGGTCTGGGTGTTCCCAGAATCCTCTTAGAGTTCCTGGCGCAGTGTGGTCTGTAGACTTCAGAATAATCAATTGGTGAGCGTACTAAAGCAAAAACCTGTGGCTAGATCTCAGAGGTTCCAGTTCACCAGTTGGAATGACACCCAAGAATGCATTTTAATAAACACCCCAAATGACTGTGATGCACATGGTGGACAACCATTTAAGGAACAATGGATAAAAGTTTGAAGTATTGAACACAGGGAAGTTCATACTTAAATACTGTGGTGTGCGGAAGAGAAACAGAAGTGGTATAATGGGACTCTTCCCCTTGGTTCAGCCCTGGGTCCAGGCCTTAGTGTCGGTATTTCACGCGTATCGTCATACAGGTGGAAGTCAGTATGTAGCTACATGGTGGTTTTGGTTTTGTGGTATTCTGTTGCTTCAAATAAGTGGGCAAAATAAGTATGCCAAGATCTCCCCACTCACACCAAAACACCATGAACATATTTGTATAAAACCTGTTAAACACTTTTGATGAGAAGTGATCGTGCAAGTCCAGCCACATCTGTAGAGGCAAGGCAGTGGCTTTGGCTCCCTTGCAGACCAAGCCGGGGACTAGAGAACGGTGTCACTGGAGGACAGCAACAACACGTCAGTCTGTAATCAGTTTTTTAATTCATTTGGAAATAATAATAATACTAACACTTAACGTGCTAAGTAAGCACCGTTCTAAGCCCTTTATGTGTGTTATTTCATCTTCTCAATAACCTCATGTTACAGAAGAGGAAAGTGACCCTCTGGCACACGCAGTAAGTCTACACTGTTAACCTGTACTCGACACCACCTCTGTAACAAAACAGGCACACTTCATAAAATAGGTGCTCTAAATTCAGTGAACGTTTACGGACCACTAACGTGTCAGCGGGAAGGCCATGTTCTTGAGAAAAGTCGCCCACCCTGTATTTCTGTGGCTTGAATGCCTTCCAGGCAGAGTCACAGTATGTGTGGGTGCCCCATACACCCAGTTCACCGGTTGGATTTTCTCTCCTCTTAGCAATTGACTTGATAAACAACCTCCTTCAAGTGAAGATGAGAAAGCGCTACAGTGTGGACAAATCTCTCAGCCATCCCTGGCTGCAGGTAAAAAAACAAATCTCTCTCTGGTGATCCCCACTGGAGCCATTCATTGTAATGTGTCTCACCTAATCAAACTACTCTAAGATCAGCAGATTCTACACGTTTTAGAATATTGTAAGTGTTCTTCAGTGATTACTTTGTACTATGGCTGAATCTCTGGAAGGTTTGCTGTATACCATTCACATGCAGAACTGATAGGCAGTTCAACTCCCATAAACTGAAAGCAATGATTTAGTCTTTATATAGGGCCTTTTATGCTTCATTTCCCCTTTCTGTAAAATAAGCATGTTATTTTGTCAAATAGATTTTGCTTTTAAGATGCCCACTTAAAAGATTCATATTTGCACTAATGATATATGAAATGCCATTTAAAATGTTTGGCTCAGGGGCGCCTGGGTGGCTCAGTCGGTTGAGCATCCGACTTCGGCTCAGGTCATGATCTTGCAGTCTGTGAGTTGAAGCCCCACATCGGGCTCTGTGCTGACAGCTCAGAGCCTGGAGCCTGCTTTAGATTCTGTGCCTCCCCCTCTCTCTGCCCCTCCCCCACTCATGCTCTGTCTCTCTCTCTCTCTCTCTGTCAAAAATAAACATTTAAAAAAATAAAATAAAATAAAAACGTTTGGCTTAATTCCCCCAAAAGCTATTGCATAGATTTCTTAAAAGGAACCCCCGAGCTTCAGAGTAAAGAGAAACTTTAGAACTACTCTAAAGGGGACTGGGGTGGAGGTTGGCAGGTAGAATTAACTTCAAAACAAATGCACAGTTGCAGTGATTATTAAATTATCCTGATAGTAGATTCTAAGTACTTTCCCCTATTTTGAGGAGTAAGGTGGGGCATAAGGTCAGAATTTAGAACAGAATGTTTTAGTGATTATTATTAGCCACCTCAGAAGCCCCAGGCAGTTTTGTTTTAGTTTTAGTTTTAGAAACTAGTTACTTCCTTCATTAGAGACTCTAAATTTGAAAAAGTATCTTAACATTGCTAATTTAAAATATTACGAACGGAACTTACTGTATAGCAAGTACTCATAGTAGAGACTGTCAATTTTGCAGCTATGGGGTTAGGAAAAAAAAGTTCAACGTATTTTATTTCTTTTATAGTTTATAATTCCATTTTTTTCTAGGACTATCAGACTTGGCTTGACCTTAGAGAATTTGAAACTCGCATTGGTGAACGTTACATTACGCACGAAAGTGACGATGCCCGCTGGGAAATACATGCATACACCCACAATCTTGTGTACCCAAAGCACTTCATTATGGCTCCCAATCCAGATGATATGGAAGAAGATCCTTAGTTGTCAATGAGCTAACGTCAGTAAGGAAGGATTTCACATTATGGACTGATACTTTGCCGCACAACTGTTGTTCTTTGTAGGTTATCATCTGCAAGGATGCGAAGATACGGGGAAATGTGATAAGGAATCCGTGACACCAATACTGTAGTTCATCGTGAGAAGGTACAAGAGGAGAAACTGAGTAATAAGAACACGTAACGGAACCAAGATGAAGCTTTTCATAAATTTTTATAGCATAAGCAATGACTGGTTTTTATATTTTTTTCCTAATCCTTCACTTTAATACTATAGTGGCATTTAATTTATCTTCCCTTTCCTGTTACATTATTTTTTAAAAAGGAGAAAAAGGCAGGCTTAGAGTCCAGCCATTGTATAGCTTGACCAAATCACAGAAGAGTTTTAAAGTTGATTACTAAATAGGTTTGCATTTAAAGAGAACTGAAGAAGGGCTCCCAGCATGCGATTTCCTGTGAGAACTCTAAATATTTGACCACAGAGGCATTGAGGGGGTTTTCCTGCATGCCTAGAAGAGGAGCTCTAGACTCTTGTACCTTTTTCTTTTTCTTTTTCTTTAGGTCAGTTGACTCCAAAACAGTGATCCCTAACATTTTGGAGTTGAAATTCTTAACGTGCTCTCTACAAGATAGAAATTAAGTTGTCACCTTTTGTGAGTATATTGGAAGGCCCTCTAAGATAATTTTGGGGTCAAACGATACTACAAACCTGGGGGGAGAACCCACTGGTCTAAGTGCGGAGGTAGTAAGGATGTCTTTTCGGAGCCCAGCCCCCCTATTGCGTACTCGAACTCCCGTATCTGTGACCCACAGCTCTGTGACACCATGGTTGGTTTCTGACATTTAGTAGGTTTAGGTGGGAACTTTCATTACACAGTTTATCTTTACACAGAGTTGAATAATTTGAGGAAGAAAATTACTAAAAGTAAGGCCAGTGCAGGATCAGTTAATGCTGCAGGAAACAGCAAAGAGCGTATCCAGTTTTTCTTCCCTTAATTTATTGGAAGGTTTTACAGATATCCAGAATGTTTGTAAATCAATCATCTCAAGCAGTTTGGGAGAGTGGGTGGGGTAGAGCATGAAACACTTATTCTTTCATCTGCTCTACTGATCACGTAGCCCTGCCCTTATAAATTGTGGGGGAGGGGGGTTGTTTTGTTTTTTTACATTTCAGCACTGGCAACCAGCTAACGAAATGTTTTTCTACTCAGATATAATATTTAAGAGGTTAGATTTTTCCATAGCTTTTAACAAGTTACTAATAGTCCCCCCACCCCGCCCCCGGCAAAAAAGTTCAAGATCTAGCACCACCCACTTATTAAAAAACTAGCGGCTTTTTGTTTTTTCACTCCTCAGTAATCACTGTAAGTTTTTTTCCTACAAAAAGAGCAACAAAAGATTGGGAGTCAGAAAATCCAGTCTTTTACGTCTTGGCTCCAATCTGTCTAAGCCTCAAGTTCCTCATCAGTCTAAAAAACGAAGATTATAACCCTTGCCTCTATTTTCCTCACAGTGTTGTGATGATCAGATTTAGAAGAACATATCCATATTCAATAAACTAAAAACCATAAAAGCGTTAACTATCACTGCCCACTGAATTTGAGGTGGCAAAGGAAAAGAATGTCCCTGTATACAGTGTAAGAGAGGGTCTTAAGAGATCCCTGAAGCTACTCCCTTACCTAGGACTAAAATTACTGTGGAGATAGTAGCAAACGTGGTTCCCATGCTTTCAACTCAACATGTCTTTAGTTCCCCTCATGACAGCCACGAGGGGGAGTACGTTATGGACTCCATCTCACAGATAAGGAAACTGAGGCACAGGAAAATTAAGTACCTAGATGCTGGAGGTCACAGTTGGTATGTGGATTTGAACTCAGGCAGTGTGGCTCTAGTCCCTTTCCTCCCTCCTAACCATGTTGCTGCACTGCCTCCCATAAACCTCTCCAGGAAACATTCCACAGTGTCTCCTGGTATTTTCTTCTCCTACAGGAGTTTAAAAAATTAATCCAAATTAATTTCACAAAACCTTTTAGAACTATAATTTCCCTGTGGGAAAGGATGGCTTCCCAAATGTGTCCAAACTAAGTCTGTTTATATCAATGTGCTAAAATGGAGTAGTTCTAAGTCACTAGGCACCCTATTGTGGTTTTACTACAGAAGGTGAATATTAACTGGAATGGTTTGCTCTACTTATGTAATCAAACTACAAGCCATGAAATTAATTGCACTCTTTGTGTCTGTGTTGTTGAATGCAAAGAAGTTTTCTTTAAAAATTTGTAAAGGCACTGTCAGATAATTTGGAGTAATTTACTCCAGATACTGTATAACCTGCATAACCTTCTTGTCTTGAAGTTGTTTTTGTATAAGAAATAATTGTTAGAAACATTTGGTAATGTACAAAGTAGTCTATAATGACACTGTTCAGTACATTTTTATATTTTTTGTTACATCCCACTTTTGTAAATATCCTCAAAGAAACCTGATAATAAAATGTATTTCCATATCACCATACTTTTCTATGTGAAAACCTGAGCTTATCTCTAGTAGAGGTATCCAAAGAAAATTTTACTAGATTGTGTTGTTTTCCCAGGCCTTGGTAAAAGAACTATTTTGGAAATAGTATTTGTAAATGGAACTAATGCTATATTTAAAACACTGATTTTTTTTTTTTAACTACCTAAAATAAAAAACTCATTATTTCAATTTATATGAAATCTGAGGTAATTATCTGGAGGTCTCATTTCTTGGAATGAAAGTTTAGAGTAATTACAACTACAGATTTTTCGGGAACTATCATCAAATAGTCAACTACTGCCACTGCTAGAAGACTTACCATTCAAAGTAAATGTTCTGAGTTTTAAGATACAAGGCATTGCCTGATTCCTCCCATTAAATATAAAACTACTAGATAATTGAGAGGGGCCAATATGAGGCATTTTCACCTTCCACATTCTCCCAACCAAGTTTTTGAGAAAAGAAAATGCGGGGAAAAAAGAAATAAGGGTGGCTATGAATGGCCCAAGGCTGGGCAGTACGGGAAAAATAAGGCCTCCATCTTCATTTTAAGAGTGAGATTCAGAATGTTAGTCCTGTTCTGAGGGAAGCAGGAGAAGCAATAAAAAACCAAGGGTTGATCACTCCGCCAGCAAACTTCGAATACGGTTAAGCTGTAAGTTCAAAACATGGCTGGTATTCTTTTCCTTTAATCTCATAGGGTAAAAAATTTTAAATACCACAAAGGAGAATGAATTTCTACCCCTCAAACCCACTTCCATGTTGGGGTTTTTGTTTTTGTTTTGAGTGAGCGAGCACGTGTGCACATACAGCAGAGGAGGGGCAGGAGGATGGAGAGAAACTTAAGCAGGCACCATTCTCGGCGCAGAGCCTGACGAGTTCTGGCTCACCACCGTGCGAGCAGGACTTGAGCCAAAATCAAGAGCCAGAGAGGCTACGTTGGCGTATTTGATAGTAATTACTGGCATCCTTTCCTCACTTTTTATATATAAGTAACTATCACAGAAAACCACCAGTCTGCATTATTAATTTCTATGAAATTAAGCATTTCTTTAAATGCAGCTTCTCCCCAACAAAAATGGAATCATAACTATAAAACATTTTTACTTGACCACATTTTTCATTTACTACCTTCTTAGAGGTAAGGACATACTACTCTACCTCTTTTTTTAAAAATACTTTATGGATAGTTCTATTTAACCCATCCCCTGTGAAAGGCCACTTAGATTTCCAGTTTTTACTAAACCAATCAGTGTTCATGTTTACTTTTTAAAATAAAAATACAGCAACTAGCCTTATTAATTAAAGGATATTCATTTCAAGGTGCCTGAGTGGCTCAGTTGGTTAAGTGTCCAACTCTTGATACAGCTCAGATCACGATCTCACAGTTGTGGGATCGAGCCCTGCATCAGGCTCTGTCTGCACTGATGGCATGAAGGCCACTTGGGATCCTGTCTCTCCGCCCCTCCCCAGTATGTTCACATGTACGCTCTCTTCCACAAAATAAACTTTAAAAAAATTAAGGATACTCTGTTTCATGGTAACTTGTTTCATTAAGCTGAAAGCACACAATTGTGCCAAAAGCCACACACAACCTTAAAAGATCAATGTTTAGTTGTACTGTATCTAAAATGGGCTATTTTTATTGACTGTGAGACATAAAATACTGCAATATGGATTTTACCTGTGATATATGTGAATGGGTTCCCTTTATTTTGCTTTCTTAGGCAGACTTAGGGGTAAAACGTCCACATTGAGATATCACCTCCAGGCAAGTTCACCAAACCCAGCTACAGGTGACGGAGAAGGTTTTGACTGACACACATTCATCGGATGGCTTCCACCATGAAGTCTCTGATGAGGTAGCAAGGCAAAAAAGTGAAATCTTTCTCCCATCTTCTTAGGATTCATCAACATATCATACCCCTGAAGTAACTGCTGCCTGGATGGCTCATCTGATTTGTCTGCAAGAACCTGAAAGGAAAAACTTCTTAGAAGAAATAACCAGAAGGATTCCTAGTTACATGCAGCAAAACTCATGACTGTTAGCCACTCAGTAAAGCACTACTTAAGACGGGATTTCTGATCACCTGCCTCAAGAGTCATGGGGTGCTCACTAAAAGCCCAGGTTGCTGGGGCGCCGGGGTGGCTCAGTCGGTTAAGCGTCCAACTTTCGATTTTGGCTCAGGTCATGAGATCGAGTCCCGTGTCAGACTCTACACTGAGCATGGAGCCTAGGATTTTCTCTCCCTCTCCCTCTACTCTCTCTCATAATAAAATAAAAAATAAAAATTACTGGGGGAGCGGGGGGAACGTAGGTTGCCAAGACCCAAACCTGTGGATTTGTAGGTTTAGCAAATATTCCCAGGTGGTTTGATCTACCGATAAACACAGTCAAGTTTTCTTAACAAACACGAACACCATTTGGAAGTCTTAATTCTACCTCACACGGAGACACAGGAACTTACAAGGCTCCCCCGCCACAACAGGCGATCTGGTTCCACCATACCCTACAATAGCAATACCAAGCATCTGGCTAACAATAGGAGCGCTGAGGCCAGACGTACTTATTATTTTAAAGGTTTTTTTTGAAATACTACAAAATTTTTTGTTTCAACTTTTTATTTGAATCCCAGTTAGTTAACACATAGTGTAACATTAGAAATACTACAAAACTGAAATATTTAAGATAGTGAAATAAATCATTACCTTCAGCCGGACATCAATGCCCATGTTTTTTAAAAACGTCTGTTGTTTTATTGGACCCAGAGAAGCTACTTTTCCCTCTGCCATTCTGCGCAAATAACTGAAGTCCACATCAGCTGTTAGGTCTGCAGTTCCCGGGGCGATAAGGACATCATGAAGCTTATGGCCACAAAACCCCTTGAAAATAATTTTAAATGATGAATTTTTGTCCTTTTGTGGTTATCAAGATTAAGGAAATGCTATCATTTTAGTACATTTTACATAACAGCTGTTAAAAACGTAGCCTGAATCAGTGGTTTCCAAACTCCTAAAACCGCACCCTTTCTTCAATGAGATGCTATGTGGAAAACCCAATATAAAGTGCCGCCTGGAGTGCCTGAAGATGCTGCCCACAGTGATGGAATAGAGAAGGAATTACAATACTATAAATGAATATTCATGACAAAATAATGTGATATTACAATGCTAGCCACTGTAGAAGCCAAAGATAAAGATCTTCAATGAGTTTCAAACCCAAAAACTTAATAGAGCACGCCAATTAACTTTTGAGAAGTCATCTTGCTGAATTATACGTACTCTGAAGGTGTCTGTCTTAGTCCCATCATGACCATAATCGGCAATCAGCGCAGCCCCTCCAGTCAGCGCAATGCGTTGAGAAAGTTCCTGAATAATTACACCAGCTTCAGGACACACTTCCACGTGATCCCTCGTTTCATCACTCTGGTAAAGGAACAGCTGCATCAAAATGCATCACTGAAAAGAACGGTTTCCTTGGGGTTTTTCTATAATGAGCATTTCTTGGTTACAATACACTCCTCCTCAATACGCATTATGTTGTCCACACTCAACTTTCCACATGACGTCCTCTTTATTATATGGAACTCCCTAGTGCTTTGATGCCGTCCACTAAGTTTACAAAGATATTTTAATTTTAATCCCTCTTATAAAAAGGCATATGCCTCCCAAACCCCTAGATGGCTGGTTCATTATAGTTTTATTTATGGTGATATTATGCTCGTAATTCATATAAATATATTCCCCTGGGCTGAATGCATGGGAAAGGAATTTTTGTCTGCCTAGAATAGTGCCTGGCAAATAACAGATGCTCTAAAATTTGTGCTGAAAGAACAAATGATAATAAATCCAATATAACAAGATAGACCCTAGCAAGTAAGTATGTTTTGATACCTTCTTTTAGGGCAAAAGATACTCCAATGATATGCCCTCTGTCTAGAAACCTCAGCTCATGACCTTGTACCTGAGGCCATAATTTCCCAAGATATTCAACTATTTACTAAGGGTCCTTAATAAGTGCCTAACAGTCTAGATGATTCTTTTAATGTTTATTTATTTTAGTGCCCATTAGTCTAAAAAGTGAAATGACAGTATTAGAACTTGTCAACTTGACTAGTATATATGACATTACACTAACTCCTGAGAAAATGGGAAAAAGCGTTGGTCTTTATTATGAAAACCTGCATTAACTTTTGCTCCTTCCTAATATACTCTTAAAAATGAAGTTTTGGGGTGCCTGGGTGGCTCAGTCAGTTAGGCCCACGTCATGATCCTGCACTTCTTGGGTTTGAGCCCCACGTTGGGCTCTGTGCTGACAGCTCAGAGCCTGGAGCCTGCTTCAGATTCTGTGTCTCCCTCTCCCTCTGCCTCTGCCCCTCCCCTGCTTGTACTCTGTCTCCCAAAAATAAATAAATATTAAAAAAAAAAAAAATGAAGTACTGACCTGCCCTGATCTTGCTTCTAATGGCACAGAGCTAACAGGTATGGAGTAACACACACTTAGCAATTGAGTCTCTGCTCTTCGTACTGCTTACTAGAAACAAGTTACTTCAACTTGCAGAGTGCTTCCTCATCATGTACACACAAGGCTTATCGTGAGGCTTAAATCAAACAATAAAGCACTTAGCCCCCAGCCTTATTATTTTTTTAATGTTTATTTTTTTTTTTTTTCAACGTTTATTTATTTTTGGGACAGAGAGAGACAGAGCATGAACGGGGGAGGGGCAGAGAGAGAGGGAGACACAGAATCGGAAACAGGCTCCAGGCTCTGAGTCATCAGCCCAGAGCCTGACGCGGGGCTCGAACTCACGGACCGTGAGATCGTGACCTGGCTGAAGTCGGACGCTTAACCGACTGCGCCACCCAGGCTCCCTTTAATGTTTATTTTTGAGAGAGAGAGAGAGAGAGAGAGAGAGCACGCGCCCACACACGAGTCGGGGAGGGGCAGAGAGAGAGGGAGACACAGAATCGGAAGCAGGCTCCAGGCTCTGAGCTGTCAGCACAGAACCCAACACGGGGCTTGAACTCATGAAGTGCAAGATCATGACCTGAACTGAAGTTGGACACTTAACCAACTGAGCCACCCAGGTGCCCCATCCCCCAGCTTTATAAAATACATTACTGTGGTTGAACTGTAACCCCATGAGATTAGCCACTTCAGGCATAAACTGACACCTCGGGGTGCTGTGGTGACATACCTACCATCTTCGACCACTCTTCAAGATGGCAGATTCTGTCACCATTTGCCCCATTCAAATGAGAGGGAAAGTCATCGCTCCCTCTCTCGTGAGTACCACTCACTCAAGTCAAGAACTGAAAACAATTGTATCTCCCAGGAGCAGGGGGTTAGCTCTTGGTAGCTATGAATTTGCTTCTCACTCAGGTAAAACTGGGAAGCTAGAATATGAAAAAACAGAAATGCCCCCAAGCACTCAGGTTGCTATTTGAATTTAATTATGCTCTGGAAAAAAACAAAACAAAACTTAATTGATAGGTTCATGTTTAAAAGCTCCTGTGATTTTGAAACAAGTAACTTCTGAGGAAAAAGTACTTAGTTATGGCCCAAAAAGTAGACCTTTTTACAACATGCAATCCAAAACCTAAACGTTCCTCACAAGTATAGGGTTTTTTGAACCCTAAACACAAGAATGGCTCTTGTGATTACTCCTTGAGGGCAAAAGCAGCAGCAGCACATGAACCATTTTGGCAGTGTAGAATGAAGCTTCCATAATCGTTTGAGAATTAAATGAGAAAATACAGAGTCACATATACAAAGTACTCATTAAACAGTTGTTGCATTACTGTACCATCAGGTAGGCAATACTATCACCGCGTGGTAGGGAAGTGAGTGAAGGGAGAAGGTGAAGAAGAACTTGCAGAGTAAGTGCTTACTAACTTCCCTGTTACGTCAAGGTCACGCACCCAAGAAAGGATTTTACCCCAGGCTCCTGACTCGATAGCCTCTGTACTTCCCACTCATAAAATGCACCGCATATGTTATGAGCAAATCTCTCCTGGCCCCTGTAAAGCAGTAACTCAGAAAACAAGACTATGAAGATTCGCGTGGTATTCCTACTTGTATGAAGACTTCCGCTGGGGTGACACAAGGCGCCAAAACAAACCGCAGTTTATCAGAAGCTTGGGGATCAATATCGATGAATACTTCTCGCCATCCTTGCGGAGTTTTCTAAACACAAAATAACACATAAAAACTAATTCTTACAAGTTTTTTCCTCAAAACTGCCTCCCCAAAATAACTATTAATTCTCTCCTGCCATATACAAGATAGATGACTAACATTTACAAAGGATTTTACCACTTAAGATCACTTGAAGGCATTACTTCAATTCCTTCAAACAGTAAGACGGACAGATGAAAACTACTAGTATTGGTTAGATAAGTGATGGAGCTGAAGATAAACTAAGCAGCATGGAAAGTGCCCCCTAACATGGAAAACAGACTCTGAAGGACTAATCAAAAGCTTTTGTTAACAAATCAATGCATGCTCTTAGCCTTAAAAATTACCAGGACACATACATTACCACCAAATCTTAAGTCTGCTCACTTCAGTTTCAATGAGGAAAAATTTTAATCTTTGGATATCAAAACTATTGGCTAAAACGTAATCCTTCCTTGTAATAAAGCCATTTACCATGTTATATTCTCACCTATCTTTGTCCTTGGAAAAATAAGCTTTTTTATTGAAATTCAAATTAGTTAACATACAGTGTAATCTTGACTTCAGGAGTAGATTCCAGTGATTCATCTCTTACCTATGGCACCCAGTGCTCATCCCAAAATGTGCCCTCCTTACTGCCCATCCCCGATTTAACCCATCCCCCCCCACCTCCCCTCCAGCAACCCTCCATTTGTTCTCTGTGTTTAAGAGTCTCTTATGGGAAATAAACATTCTTAATAGTTATCCTAAGACAATTAAGATTCTACTTAACCGTTTACTTTTGCTTTTCAATTATTTATATTCATCAGAATTCCAAACAGAGTTAACTTTAACAGTAATCAAATACCATTCACGTTTATTCTTCCAACATAAGCCCCTTTGTTATTCAATTATAAATATGACTTTATCCCATCAATACCTGAAACTTATGCACAGGAAGAACATCAAAAAATTCATGCGCGAGATAAAAGCTGTACCCTATTTAAAAACAGAAGGAAAAAATAGTTTCAGCATTAGCGCAATATCTAATCGTTCTTTTGAACATCAACAAAAGAAAGCGCCTAGCGGATCGAGTAGGAACCTGAGGTGGCTTCCACAACCATCACTACCAGAGAATCATCCACGTCAGGCACTGCTTCGCCTACTCTGAGAACACGCTCAAGACCAATTACTACCGTCCTCATTTTCCACATATCCGGACCCGACGGCCAAAACATCCCAATTATCAATTTAACCCTTTATTCATCACAGGGCATGAAAGAAATCAGAACCCAAATTTGTTAGCTAAAAGAGGCTTTGAACTTCCTAAAATCATCTGAGACAGCTGAGCCCAGGACTCGCCGAGGTGGCTTGCCAAGGTCAGACCACCACTTTAGGTGGGAGCAGAGGTCCATCAACATAGTGGATGGTCCCTGCCGAGTGCAGGGATTTTCCCACCTCTCTGAAGGTAAGCAAGGATGTTCAAAAGATGAGACAGTTAAACTCAAACCACCTAACTCTGCTTCCATCAGTCCCCACCGCCTTGGACTGCCTCAGCGTCAGTGCTATCTTAGGGGTCAGGAAAAACTTAAAGGTACAATAGGGATCTATCTACATTTTTGCGCAAAACCATATGAAAGGCATTTCTCCTTATTATTAGGCATGTTATTTTTTTAATACAATGCTACTTTCTAGAAACAAATTTGCTATTCCCTATGAGTAAGGGTCCTGGTGGCATCGCGTCAACGTACTATAGTGCTCTACACGTTTATAGTCGCCTATCATCGCTGGGATGGGTGGTAATCAAAATTAGCTCATCATGCAGTGTAAACTAATTACCTTTTGGAACATCTTGCAGATCTCGGTACCAGGAAATTGGAATCCCAGATTTAGTAACACCTTTCATATACGCGGGGGATCCAGGATTTCGCTCTAGAGGGACCTTCTCTTCAGTCAGTGTTAATGCTTGAATCTCACTCAGTTTTTCGCTCACCTCTACCAGATGTATTGAAATGTCACAGTTTTTCAGCACAGATCCCAGCTGACTGAATACCTAAATACAAAAAGAAAGAAAAAAATGGCAAAATACAATGTGTTGAGTAGATTTTAGGTTTTCTAACCATTTCCCTTAACACTTTGCTCATGTCACAGAAGTAAAATTTGGTTTCAGAGGAACTTCACACAAGCCACTCTCCAGCAGTCCGTGAGATTCATAAGCTATCAGTTATTACAGTCTACATGAAAGACAAACAATGCACAATTTGGTTTCCTAATGAGAAAAATTAGAATTAAGACTAACAAACAAACATTAAAGATTTAGCATCCAGTAAATAATCAGACTAGGGAGTCTAAAGAGAGAACAAAAACATGAAATGTATATATCCCCCTGATTTTATGAAGCTGCTATGTCTATGAAATAATCTCATGTTTGAGATGTTTCAACTGTGTTCTCAGGAAATCAAATTCGAAGGGCACTAAAAACTTGACAGTTTAACTTCGCAGTTCTTTCAATTTTTAATTTTTTTTAGCCACACACATTTATAACTGTTGTAAACATGAAGAAAAAAGGAGTATACTGATATTTTATCAATATCTCAATGCTAAAAATTCAATGCCAAGGCATAAAGTACACCAATAGTATTTTTCATTTGAATGTAATTTTCACTGCTGATTTGCCTCCTATTTTTGAGATCTGAATAAGCAGGTATAGGCTAATAATAAGACAATTTTTCCAAATTTCGTTTGGAAATGAAACTACAAATGGAAAACTTCCCAAGAGAAAAATCCTTCAGAAATTATGATCAAAAAATGAAAACAAGTCCGTAATTATGTCTTTGTCCATTTTCTTAACATTCTTTTAAATTCTTTAGCTTTTTAAAGTTCTTAGGACTTGATCTAAAGAAGCATCCTGTATGCATTTTAAGAGCTGTGGGCTTGATTTTTATTGTACCTGAAACAAGACAATATTATTTGAGAACCTTATTAAGTATTTTGTATTCAAATGGCTTTGCCAATTTAAAGCGATAAAATAGAACACTGGAAACCTAAAACAGTGGTTCATTTCTTTTACCCCCAAATATGATATATTCAGGATTATCTGTCAGATGTTATACGTTTTTAAAAATCCTTTGATTCCAAATTTCAAGCAAAAATCATACTGCATCAAGACATTCAAATGTATACTGAATATGTGTTTTTGTTTTTAAAAGCCTAATGGATTCCAAAACAGTGTAACTACAAAAGTTTAACAAACACAATTACTTATCACGTACTATAAACAATATTCCTCCTCTTTAGTGTTTTTACAAAACATTAGGTAGAGTGCTAGAAACAACAATACATGGAAAGATACTGCATCTTTGGTTAAAGTGACACGACCCTTCCCTTCGAAAACGTGTCCTCCCTCACCCTCAGATGCCACCACCATCATTTCCTGCTCTTTCTTTATAAATGTTCCCAATTGCATTTGTATCACCAAACACAAATTGTTGAATGTTGACATTTGGGGATTTTATATAGATACAATCATATGATCCGGATTCTTTTACAAATTGTTATTTTCACTCACAAGACACTGAGGTCCATCTGAGTGTTGTGCATTCTGCTGTGATTTCATGCAGTTTCACAACCCTTGATGTTCCACTGTATGACTGACTATACCACAATTTATTGATCTATTTTCCCATTGATAGGCATTTGGGTTGTTTCCATTTTTTTTGCTCTTCTAAACAATGCTGCTGTCTTCTTGACCATGTTTCCTGGTAGACATCTGCACTAGCTCCTGTAGGGCACACGTCTAGCAGTAAAAGTGCTGCTGGCTCATACAGTATAAATTACTGTGACGTTAGCAGACGATGCCCAATAAGCACGTCTCAAAGTGCTTACCCCAAATTACACTCTTACAAACAATGTCTGCGAGTCCCCATTGCTCCCCATCTCTCCATCTTCAACAACCCTTGGTGATGCCAAATGTGCTAATCTTGCGGACACGGTGGTATCTCACTCTGATTTTAACTTTCATTTCCTTGACTACCAATCAGTCTGAGCATCTTTTTGTTTTTACTGCCCATGAGGACTTCCTCTTTCATGAAGGGCCTGTTCACATCTTTAGCCTGACTTTTCTATTGAGTTATCTGTCACCTTCTTAATGATTGAAAGGAATTCTTCATGTATGCTAACTATCAGTTCTTTATGTGTTGCAAATAACTCCTCCCATTTTGCAGCTTGTCTTATCACTCTCTTTATGTGTCTTTTGAAAAATTTTTTTAATGCTTGTTTATTTTTGAGAGAGAACCAGAGCATGAGCGGGCGAGGGGCAGACAAAGAGGGCTCCAGGCTCTGAGCTGTCAGCACAGAACCTGAAGCGGGGCTGGAACTCACAGACCATGAGATCATGACCTGAGCTGAAGTCGGACACTAAACCAACTGAGCCACCCAGGCGCCCCTACAGTGTCTTTGAAGAATAAAAAATTCCTAATTTCTTTAAAGAACAATAACTTCTTAAATTTAATGTAGTTGAAATTATCCCTCTATTCATCTTTACCTTTATGGCTTCTACCTTTATATAATTCACAAATTCTTTTCTCACCTAGAAGACAAATATATTCTCCCATGATGTCTTCTAAAGGTTTTAAACTTTTCCCTTTCACATTCTCCTCTACCCTCACTTTTTAGATTACAAACAGACAACAATAAGTAATGATTCATTATATCATTCTGACATTGTATTTTAGCGGAGAAAGAGGAGGTAAGGAGGGAGGACCGAAAGCCACTGAAGTCAATGAAGTTTGCAAACAAATCAAAAGAACAAGGGTTCAGGCAAGTACACGAGACTCTGAAGACGTTCCTTTTATTACTTACCCTCAAAATATCTCCCAAGAGGGTACCCCTGCCTGGGCCCAGTTCCACCAGTTGGAAAGCTGCATTTTTTCCAGTGGCCATCCATTCACTAATGAACCATATACCTAGCAGCTGCGACAAGGAAAAAAAAACTATACTGAAATATTATAGCGTAAAAGTATATAAAACTCCAAGGAAATATGCATTTTATGCCAGAAAGCAAAATATTTGCCAATGACCACATGTATGTCATTTACTATGTACATATATGTATGCACACCCAGAAGCCTCATGGAGGCGGCATTACAAAAGACACCACTTAGGAAGCCTAGAAACAGAGCACCATTAAAAGGCAGCCCCACTGTAAGAGGTCCCCTGACACAAGGAAGAGGCTAGCACTTCCAGAAAGGTGCTGCTGTTGGGACAGCAGACAGACATATGAAATAAGATGATGCCATTTCTTTACATTCATATGACTGATACGATTACATAGCTTTTTAGCACAATTACCATTTTTAATACCTGGATTCCACTTCCTCTTCTGTACTACTTTCTATTTCTAAATTCATCGGGGGTTTTTATGTGGAAATCAATGAACTGGAATTCCTGAGGAGAATTGAAAATTTGTGAGGGGGGTTTCCACTGGAACTACGGTACAACCACGGCAGGGTGGGGCCTGAGACCACATCTCGCCCCACGAACTCCTCAGGGTTTTGCAACTTTTCTCCCTTCACTTTTCTCTCTCTCTTTTCTCTATTATTCTGTATTCCTCCAGCATATAAATGATTAAAAATTAAAACTTTTGATGAATCACAAAAGCAAAGGTGTAAAAGACTACTTACTACAGAAGAATACAACCTGATCTGCTCTCAAGTGTTTGTGATACTAGCTTTTTTAATTAATGTTTGTTTTGAGAGAGAGAGAGAGAGAGAGAGAGAGAGAGAGAGGCGTGCAAAGACAGAGGGACAGAGAATCCCAAGCAGGCTTTTTTTGCACCTTTAGCACATAGCCCAACGTAGGGCTCGAGCTCATGAACTGTTAGATCATAACCTGAGCCAAAATCAAGAGTCAGACACTTAACCAACTGAGCCACCTAGGTGCCCAGATATTAGCTTCTTTTATAGTTGAAATTGACGATTACCTCCCCAAAGATCTGACTTATTTCCGGTGAAGTAATGAAATCTCCTTTTTCTCCTAGCATGTCACGATACACGTAATATCCCTGAGTAAAAAGAGAAAGTGGAGAAAATGGATTAACTTTCAAGTAAGTTTTGTAAAACACCCCTCCAGAATCTTACATAACGTATACAATGACATAATCATTTGGTAAGAAAGTTCCGTCTTCTAAATAAACATGATAAGCACTGTGACTTGATTTAAACTTTACACAGCACCAATCACATTGCAGAACTATACTATCCCAACATGACCCCTCCTTGACCATCAAGGCAGAAGCCACACCACATCCATCTCCACACCCGCCAGCCCCTCCCTGCTCCCAACACCCAACACAGTAAGATCCTGCTTACTGTGTTTATATTTCCAAGAAAAGTTTTTTTGTTGTTTTTTTTAATTAGCCCTCTTTGTCCACAAATCCATGCCATTGCAGATGCTCTCCTTTCTCCCTGCCTGTTTCTCCCTGGCAATCTTACACTCAATAAAAGTGAATATCTGCTCAAATGTCACCTTCCCTGACCTCCTCCTCCAGCCCTCCAACTTCAGACTAAATGCAGTGCTTCCTTTTATGTGCTTATTTATTTATGTATCTGTATTCCTCACCAAAAAACACAGTTATTCGGGATAGAGAACTATCTTATTTATCATACTATTCCAAGTTTCAGCATACTGTCTAAACTTCAAGAAATACTCAAGAATTCTGTTAAAAATTCCTCTATGCTCCCCAAGCCCCTTCTTTCCCATCTTACTCTTTGCAGGTGACCTGGGCTCCAGTCTACACAGGAAGTAAAGAATGTTACAAAATAGGACTGACTCAGCTTCCTGACCCCAACTGGCCTCCACCTGCTCCCATTCATTCCTCGGAACTCAAAGGATGAAATGCCTTCACCTTCTGCTCTTACCCAGACCTAATCCCACCACCTGTGCTCTGGACCACTGCCTCTCCTCACACAGCCCTCATAGGCCAGGATCTTGTTATCATCCCCTTCTCTTATAGCTTTAACTTCCCTCTCTCAGCAGCAGAAATATACTTGAGTCACTCTCAACTTAAAAAAAAAACAAAAAACAACTTTTCACTTCATACAGCATCTCCCCCTCTAGCCTTTCTCTTCATAAGTGAAGATTGCAGGGATGTTTTTGTGGTGCATTACAAACCACTCTGGTAGCCTAATGAAGACTATGGATCCCTTCATACAATGTTTTTAAATGCAAGACTTTAAAACACATAGGGTTAAAAAAAAAAAAAAGAAAAATACTTATCCAATATTTAAAAACTAAACTGATGATATAATAATATATATGCAGCTTTGGAAGTATGTTAATAAAGCCAAACTTAAGGTCCAATAAGTAACAAAGTTTTGAAATACGGATGAGCACAATGGTATTGTGAGATACCTACGACCACTCTGTTGGGTATGACAACATCAGTGATTTCCACTAATGTTAAAGTCACAGGTATTACTGATGCCACAGGATGTCTCCTCTGTTCATAATGAGAGAAATGCTAACTTTCAGAAGCTAAGGAGGTAAATGCAAATTAAACCCATGAGATACCACCTCATGTTAGGTCACCATCAAAAACACAAGAGATGACAAATGTTGGTGTGGATGTGGAGAAAAGGGAACCCTTGTGCACTGTTGGTGGGACTGTAAAATGGTACAGCCACCATGGAAAACAGTATGGAAGATCCTCAAAAACTTTAAAATAGAATACCATATGATTCAGCAATTCCACTTCTAGAATATATCCAAAGAAAATGAAAACACTACCTCAAAAAGAGACCTGCACCTCCATGTTCACAGCAGCATTGTCTATAACAGGCAAGACATGGGAACAGCCTGTGTCCATCAATGGATGAATGGATAAAGAAACTGTGGTATATAAACAGGAGGGCACATGCCACACAAGGGATATCCCTGGAGCATCTGGTTCTGGTGACCAGGGGAGACCGCACATAAGGTACCAGACCTGTTTTACACAAGGCCACTACTTTCAAGACCAAAAGATGTAGCTGGTTTAACAAATGCATATATACAAACACAGAGAGTGAAACAAAATGAGGGGACAGAGGACTATGTCCCAAATGAAAGAACAAAGCAAAATCACAGAAAAAAAGCTAAATGAAACTCAGATAAGCAATAACCCTAATAATAAAGAGTTCAAAGTAATGGCCATAAAGAAACTCAGCAGACTTAAGAGTGAATGAATGCAGTGAGAACTTCACAAGAAGATAGAAAATATTCAAAAAGAACCAGTCAGAGCTGAAGAATATAATAACTAAAATGAAAAATATCCTAGAGGGACTCAACAGCAGATTAGAGGATGCAGGACAGATTAGTAATCCAACAGGGTAATGAAAAGCAAACAAACTGAAGACCAAAAAGAAAAAGAATTTAGGGGTGCCTGGGTGGTTCAGTTGGTTGAGCATCCAACTTAGGTTCAGGTCATGATCTCACAGCTCATAGGTTTAAGCCCCACATCGGGCTCTGTGCTGACAGCTCAGAGTCTGAAGCCTGTTTAGATTCTGTGTCTCCCTCTCTCTCTCTCTGCCTCTCCCCTGCTCGTGCTCTGTCTCTCTCTCTTTCAAAATAAATAAACCTTTAAAAAAATTTTTTTTTAAATGAGAATAAGTTAAAGGAATTCTGCAACATCTTCAAGCATAATAGCATTCACATTATTAGGAATCCCAGAAGGATGAGAGAGAGAGGTTGGCGAAAATCTTATTTCAAGAAATAATACTTGAAAACTTCCCTAATCTGAGGAAGAAAGCAGATATCCAGGAAGCACACAGAACACCTAACAAGACAAACCAGGGAGGTACACGACAAGACACATAATAATTAAAACCGCATAAAGTAATGATAAAGACAGTCTTTTCTTTTTTCATTTTTTTAAATCTTTCTTTATTTTTGAGAGAGAGAGAGAGAGAGAGAGACAGAGTGAGAGCAGGGAAGGAACAGAGAGAGAGGGAGGTGCAGAATCCGGAGCAGGCTCCAGGCTCCAAGCTGTCAGCACAGAGCCCAACGTGGGGCTTGAACCCATGAACCATGAGATCATGACCTAAGCTGAAGTCAGATGCTTAACCGACTGAGCCACCCAGGTGCCCCAATAGAGACAGTCTTCAAAGCAGCAAGAGGGGCCCCTGGGTGGCTCAGTCAGTTAACCATTCGACTTTGGCTCAGGTCACGATCTTGCATTTCATGACTTTGAGCCCCGTATTGGGCTCTGTGCTGACACTTCAGAGCCTGAGGTCTGCTTTGGATTCTGTGTCTCCCTCTCTCTGCTCCTACCCAGCTCATTCTCTCTTAAAACTAAACAAACATTTAAAAAAAAAAAATTTTTTTTAAAGAAGCAAGAGAAAACTGTAACATACAAGGGAAACCTCATAAGGCTATGAGCTGATTTTTCAGCAGAAACTTTACAGGGAACAAAGGAGTGCTATATTAAAAGCACTGAAAAGACAAGACCTACAACCAAGAATACTCTACCATGCAAGATTAAAATTCAGAATAGAAGGAGAGACAAAGAATTTCCAAAACAAGATAAAGGAGATCATCATTACCAAACTGGCCTGACAAGAAATGTTAAAGAGAGGGGAGGAGGCAAGATGGCGGAAATGCATGGAAGCTTTTTGCATGTCTTGTGTCCACGAAATACAGCCAGACCAACACTAAACCATTCTACACACCTAGAAAACTGATTGGATTAACACAACAATCTGCACAGCCTGAACCACAGAATTCAGCAGGCACACGGCGTGGAGAGCTGAACTTCGGAAGCGAGAAGCCGCGGAAGGTAGGGAACCACTTTTGCGGGTGGAGAGAGGATGGAGACCGGAGGCGGGGGGGGGGGGGGGGGGGGGGGCGGATACGGGAAAAGTATCTAAAAGTATCTAAAAGCAGCTAGAGGAAAAAGTGGAAAATTGGAAACAGCCGCAGGGACTAAATTAAAAAGGGAGAAAGGAGAGGGTTTAAATTCCATTAAGACTGTAAACAAGGGGAGCACAAAGGCTGCAACTCAGCCGCTCAATACCTGGCGGTGCTCTGGTGGGAAGGGCAAATCCCCAGGAACAAGATGGGGTCCAGGAGGTTCTCGGGCCACACAGGGAAAAGTGGTTCCACTGATGAAAGGACATTTGGTAGAGACTGTTGAAGCCACCTGATCCCAGTAGACCCCAGAAGGCAGCCACATTAGCTGGTGCTGGGGCAAGGCCATTAGAGTGAGGCCTGGTGCCAGATGTGTGTTGTGATTTTCCATAATCCCTGAAATGCTACTGCTACACTGTCTTGCGACCATTTTCTGGGACAGGCTTGCACCTGGCTGCAGCCTCAGGACATCGGCAACAGCAGGGTACAGCAGGCGTTCCTGGGTGCAGATGACGTTCGGCCATTGCTCATTTGGCTATCGCTCGGTGAGACCATCCCGCAGAGGGGCACAATGGGTCAAAGCCACAGTCCTTCAGAAGTAAGGGGCCAGGGAAAACAGCCGCATCTGAGACAAAACTTGGGAGAGAGGTACTGCCTGGGATCATGGAGAGTGAAAAAGCAGGGACTGGACAAGAGCTGAAGACAGAGGATGGGTGTGCGATTGCTGATCTGGGAGAACAGACTGAGTAGCTGCGAGGCACCATCTTCTCCACTCCCGTGCATGCGCCTATGCACCTGCAAGTGCCGCAACAATCCACCCCAATAGGCTAGCAGCGCCATCTAGTGGAGAGCAGAGCTGTTACACTGAGCCCCACCCAACTGGGCCAACCTTGCTCTTTAAGAACACAAGTCTCACCATCGGCTTAATTTATGGACTATAAAGAGCTACATAGACTGACTTCTAGGGGAAAATGAAATAATTTCAGTCCTACTTCAATCTGTTAGCAGGTTCATCTATTCAATTTTCTTTCTTTTTTTTCTTTTTCTCTTTTACAATTCTTTTCTTGAATACAGAAAAAGAAAAAACTCATTTTTATTTTCAATTCTTATTAAAAATATCTTTAATTTTTATTACTATATTTTTTACTTTTGTGTAAATTTTTTCAAATTCTATTTTACTTCCATCATTCTAGTCTACTTCAGTGTATTCATACAATCTTTCAAATTTTCATACAATCTTTTTTTTCTTTCTTTTTCTCTTTTCCCTTTCTTTTCTTTTTCTTGAATGCAGAAAAACTTCATTTTTACTCTCAATTTCTATTAAAAATATTCTTATTTAATTTTCATTACTATATTTTTGGCTTTTATGTAAATTTTTTTTCTTTTTTTTTAAATTTTTTTTTCAACGTTTTTTATTTATTTTTGGGACAGAGAGAGACAGAGCATGAACGGGGGAGGGGCAGAGAGAGAGGGAGACACAGAATCGGAAACAGGCTCCAGGCTCCGAGCCATCAGCCCAGAGCCTGACGCGGGGCTCGAACTCATGGACCGCGAGATCGTGACCTGGCTGAAGTCGGATGCTTAACCGACTGCGCCACCCAGGCGCCCCATTTATGTAAATTTTTTCAAATTCTATTTTACTTCCACCATTTTACTTTAGTCTACTACAGTGTTTTCACTTTTTCAAATTTTCAAACGATTTTATTTTTTTTCATTTCTTTTCTTTTTTCTTAAATACAGAAAATGAAAAAATTCATATTTATTTTTTAACTTTTATTAAAAATATTTTAATTTTTTTCTACTATATTCTTGATTTTTGTGCATATTATTTCAAATTCTATTTTACCCCCATCATCTCATTTTAGTCTACTTCAGTGTATTCATTTTTTCAAATTCTCAAATGATTTCCTTCCCCCCCTTTTTTTTCTTTGTCAAACCACTTTCAACACCCAGACCAAAACACACCTAGGATCTAGCATTATCTATTTGATTTGTGTGTATGTGTGTGTTTTTAATGTTTAACTTTAATATTTTTTTAATTTTAATTTTTTTAATTTCAATTTTTCTACCTCATTAATTCCTTTTCTCCCTTCAAAATGACAAAACAAAGGAATTCACCCCAAAAGAAAGAGCACGAAGAAACAACAGCCAGGGATTCAACCAACACAGATACAAGCAAGATGTCTGAACCAGAATTTAGAATCATGATAATAAGAATACTAGCTGGAGTCGAAAATAGATTAGAATCCCTTTCTGTAGATATAAATGAAGTAAAAAATAGCCAGAATGAAATTAAAAATGCTTTAACTGAGCCGCAATCATGGATAGATGCAGCAGCGGCAAGGATGGACAAGGCAGAACAGAAAATCCGTGATATAGAGGTCAAACTTATAGAGAATAACGAAGCAGAAAAAAAAGAGGGAGATTAAGGCAAAAGAGCATGATTTAAGAATTAGAGAAATCAGTGACTCATTAAAAAGGAACAACATCAGAATCATAGGGGTCCCAGAAAAGGAAGAGAGAGAAACAGGGGTAGAAGGGTTATGTGAGCAAATAATAGTGGAAAACTTTCCTAACCTGGGGAAAGACACAGACATCAAAATCCAGGAAGCACAGAGGACTCCCATTAGATTCAACAAAAACCGACCATCAGTAAGTCAAATAGTCAAATTCACAAAATACTCAGGGAAGGAGAGAATCATGAAAGCAGCAAGGGAAAAAAAATCCCTAACATACAAGGGAAGACAGATCAGGTTTGCAGCAGACCAATCCACAGAAACTTGGCAGGCCAGAAAGGAGTGGCGGGATATATTCAGTGTGCTGAATCAGAAAAATATGCAGCCAAGAATTCTTTATCCAGCAAGGCTGTCATTCAAAATAGAAAGAGAGATAAAAAGTTTCTCAGACAAACAAAAATTAAAAGAGTTTGTAACCATTAAACCAGCCCTGCAAGAAATTTTAAGGGGGACTTTCTGAGGGGAGAAAAGATGAAAAAAAAAAATATATATACACACACACACACACACACACACACACACACACACACACCAAAAACAACAAAAGATTAGAAAGGACCACAGAACACCACCAGAAATTCCAACTCTACAAGCATCAAAATGGCAATAAATTCATATCTTTCAGTACTCACTCTAAATGTCAATGGACTCAATGCTCCAATCAAAATACATAGGTTAACAGAATGGATAAGAAAACAAGACCCATCTATATGCTGTTTACAAGAGACCCACTTTAGACCTAAAGACACCTACAGATTGAAAATAAGGGTATAGAGAACCATCTACCATGCTAATGGTCAACAAAAGAAAGCCGGAGTAGCCATACTTATATCAGACAAGCTAGACTTTAAAATAAAGACTGTATCAAGAGATGCAGAAGGGCATTATATCATAATCAAGGGGTCTACAGAGCAAGAAGACCTAACAATTGTAAACAGTTATGTGCCAAATGTGGAAGCACCCAAATATATAAATCAATTAATCACAAACATAAAGAAACTCATTGATAGTAACACCATAATAGTAGGAGACTTCAGCACCCCACTCACAACATTGGACAGATCATCTAATCAAAAAATCAACAAGGAGGGGTGCCTGGGTGGCTCAGTTGGTTGAGCGTCTGACTTCAGCTCAGGTCATGATCTCGCAGTTCATGAGTTTGAGCCCCGCATCGGGCTCTGTGCTGACAGCTCAGAGCCTGGAGCCTGCTTCGGATTCTGTGTCTCCCTCTCTCTCTGCCCCTTCCCCGCTCATGCTCTGTCTCTGTCTCCCAAAAATGAATAAATGTTAAAAAAATTTTTTTTTAAAAATCATCAAGGAAACAATGGCTTTGAATGACACATTGGACCAGATGGACTTAACAGATATATTCTGAACATTTCATCCTAAAGCAGTAGAATATACATTCTTCTCCAGTGTACATGGAATGTTCTCCAGAATAGACCATATACTGGGACACAAATCAGCCCTAAGTAAGTACAAAAAGATCAAGATCATACCGTGCATATTTTCAGACCACAATGCTATGAAACTCAAAATCAACCACAAGAAAAAATTTGGAAAGGTAACAAATACTTGGAGACTGAAGAACATCCTACTAAAGAATGAATGGGCTAACTAAGCAGTTAAAGAGGAAATTAAAAAGTATATGGAAGTCAATGAAAATGATAGCACCACAACCCAAAACCTCTGGGATGCAGCAAAGGCGGTCATAAGAGGAAAGTATATAGCAATCCAGGCCTTCCTAAAGAAGGAAAAAAGATCTCAGATACACAACCTAATCTTACACCTTAAGGAGCTGGAAAAAGAACAGCAAATAACACCCCAAACCAGTAGAAGACAAGAAATAATAAAAATTAGAGCCGAAATTAATGCTATCAAAACCAAAAAAACAGTAGAACAGATCAATGAAACCAGAATTAACAAAATTTGATTAACAAATTTCTTGGAAAGAATTAACAAAATTGATAAACCACTAGCCAGTCTGATCAAGAAGAAAAAGGACCCAAATAAATAAAATCAAGAATGAAAAAGGAGAGATCACAATCAACACAACAGAAATAAAAACAATAATAAGAGAATATTATGAGCAATTATATGCCAATCAAATGGGTAATCTGGAAGAAATGGACAAATTCCTAGAAACATATACACTACGAAAACTGAAACAGGAAGAAATAGAAAATTTGAACAGACCCTTAACCAGTAAGGAAATCGAATTAGTAATCAAAAACCTGTCAAAAAACAAGAGTCCAGGGCCAGATGGCTTTCCAGGGGAATTCTACCAAACATTTAAGGAAGAGTTAACACCTATTCTCTTGAAGCTTTTCCAAAAAATAGAAATGGAAGAAAAACTTCCAAACTCTTCCTATGATGCCAGCATTACCTTGATCCCAAAACCAGACAGAGACCCCACTAAAAAGGAGAACTATAGACCAATTTCCCTGATGAATATGGATGCAAAAATCCTCAACAAGATATTAGCCAACCGGATCCAACAATACGTTAAAAAAATTATTCACTACAACCAAGTGGGATTTATACCTGGGATGCAGAGCTGGTTCAATATCCACAAAACAACATGATTCATCACATCAATAAAAGAAAGGATAAGAACCATATGACCCTCTCAATAGATGCAGAGAAAGCATTTGACAAAACACAGCATCTTTTCTTGATAAAAACCATCAAGAAAGTAGGGATAGAAGGATCATACCTCAAGATCATAAAAGCCATATATGAACGACCCAATGCTAATATCATCCTCAATGGGGAAAAACTGAGAGCTTTCCCCCCAAGGTCAGGAACAAAACAGGGATATCCACTCTCACCAGTATTGTTCAACATAGTATTGGAAGTCTTAGCCTCTGCAATCAGACAACACAAAGAAATAAAAGGCATCCAGATCAGCCAGGAAGAGGTCAAACTTTCACTCTTCACAGATGGCATGATAGTCTATATTGCAAACCCAAAAGATTCCACCAGAAAACTGCTAGAACTGATTCATGAATTCAGCAAAGTTGCAGGATATAAAATCAATGCACAGAAATCGGTTGCATTCCTATACACCAACAATGAAGCGATAGAAAATCAAGGAATCGATCCCATTTACAGTTGCACAAAAAAAACCACAAAATACCTAGGAATAAATCTCACCAAAGAGGTGAAAACTATAGAAAGCTTATGAAACAAATTAAAGAAGACACAAAGAAATGTAAAAAGATTCCATGCTCCTGGATAGGAAGAACAAATATTGTTAAAATGTCGATACTATGCAAAGCAAACTACATATTCAATGCAATCCCTATCAAAACAACACCAGCATTCTTCACAGAGCTAGGGCAAACAATCCTAAAATTTGTATGGAACCAGAAAAGACCCCGAATAGCCAAAGCAATCTTGAAAAAGAAAACCAAAGCAGGAGGCATCACAATCCCAGACTTCAAGCTATACTACAAAACTGTAATCATCAAGACAGTATGGTACTGGCACAAGAACAGACACTCAGATCAATGGAACAGAATACAGAACCCAGACATGGACCCACAAACGTATGGGTAAGTAATCTTTGACAAAGCAGGAAAGAATATCCAATGGAATCAAGACAGTCTCTTCAGCAAGTGGTGCTGGGAAAACCGGACAACGACATGCAGAAGAATGAACATGGACCACTTTCTTACACCATACACAAAAATAAACTCCAAGTGGATGAAAGACCTCAATGTAAGACAGGAAGCCATCAAGATCCTCGAGGAGAAAGAAGGCAAAAACCTCTTTGATCTTGCCCACAGCAACTTCTTACTCAACACGTCTCCTGAGGGAAGGGAAACAAAAGCAAAAATGAACTACTGGGACCTCATCAAAATAAAAGGCTTCTGCACAGCAAAGGAAACAATCAGCAAAACTAAAGGCAACCGACAGAATGGGAGAAGATATTTGCAAATGACATATCAGATAAAGGGTTAGTATCAAAAATCTACAAAGTTTTCTACAATCTATCAAACTCAACACCCAAGAAACAAATAAGCCAGTGAAGAAATGGGCAAAAGACATGAATAGACGCTTCTCCAAGGAAGACATCCAGATGGCCAACAGACACATGAAAAAATGCTCAATATCACTCATCATCAGGGAAATACAAATCAAAACCACAATGAGATACCACCTTACACCTGTCAGAATGGCTAACATTAACAACTCACGCAACAACAGATGTTGGCGAGGAGGTGGAGAAAGAGGATCTCTTTTGCATTGTTAGTGGCAATGCAAGCTGGTGCAGGCACTCTGGAAAACAGTATGGAGGTTCCTCAAAAAACTAAAAATAGAACTACCCTACGACCCAGCAATTGCACTACTAGGCATTTATCCAAGGGATACAGGAGTGCTGTTTCAAAGGGACACATGCAACCTCATGTTTATAGCAGTACTGTCAACAATAGCCAAAGTATGGAAAGAGCCCAAATGTCCATCAAAGGATGAATGGATAAAGAAGATGTGGTAAAAAAAAAAAAAAAAAAAAAGAAAAAAGAAAAAAAAAAATGTGGTATATGAATTCAATGTAGTATTACTCAGCAAGCAATAAATGAAATCTTGCCATTTACAACTACGTGGATGGAACTGGAGGGTACTATGCTAAGTGAAATTAGTCAGAGAAAGACAAAAATCATAGGACCTCACTCACATGAGGACTTTAAGAGACAAAACAGATGAACATAAGGGAAGGGAAACAAAAATAATTTAAAATAGGGAGGGGTACAAAACAGAAGAGACTCATAAATATGGAGAACAAACTGAGGGTTGCTGGAGGGGTTGTGGGAGGGGGGTGGGCTAAATGGGTAAGGAGCACTAAGGAATCTACTGAAATCATTGTTTCACTATATGCTAACTAGTTTAGATGTAAATTTTAAAAAACAAAAGATTAAATTAAAAAAAAAAAGAAAGTAAATCCTAAGAGTTCTCATTACAAGAAAAAAATTTTTCTCCCATTTTGTTTCCTTTCTTCTTAATGTATCTACATAAGGTGGATATTAACTGAATTCACTGTGGTAATGTCACAACATGTGCACATCAAGCCATCATGCTGTACCCCTTAAGCTTATACAGTGACGTACATCATTTATTTCTCAGTAAAAATGGGGGAAAAAAAGAAGCTAATGCAAATGGTGTAATTTTTATTCCCATCCAAGGTCACAGCCCCGTTTCTATTCAAGGATCCCTAGGTTAAGAAACTCTACTTTCAAATGGTAGCTACGTTTGTGGTGAGCATAGTATAAGGTACAGTCATCGAAATCACCATGTTGTACACCTGAAACTACTGTGACATTGTATCAACTATGCTCCAATTAAAAAAAAAGGTTTAACAAATTTTAAATAAAAATTAAGGCTGATTAAAAAAAAAAAGCCTCTACTCTAAATTCAAAGAGTTTCCTCAAGGCTTAATCTGGGGTAACCTTCGGTTCTCTAAATATATTCTTTCAGATTCCTTGGATTTTAACACCATCCATACACTGGTGAACAAATTAATATATGCATATCCAATCTTTCTCAAGAACTCTAGACCCTTACAGCCAGCTGCTCACTTGCTGTCTCCGCCTGGATGTCATCACCAATATGCATCAAATGCACCTCCTGATGTTCTCCTCTTGCACTAACACAAAAGTCTAAGTTCCAGGAAAGCCTTGAATGAACTGGCTCCTCCCTCAAACTCATCTACTTTCCTCACCATTACCTGCCACCCCCAGTCACCACCCACCAGCCATACTGGTGCCTTTTTTTTCTCTGTGAATGCCAAGACATTTGCCAGCTCCAAAACTTTGTACTTCCCCTTCCTCCATCGGGGACTCACTCCCAGTTCTTTGCCAGGCTGGCCCATCTCAACCATCTAGCCTTTCCTGGCCACCTACCTACCAAGGGAACTTTTACAACCCCTACTCCCACTGCACCACTTATTTTCAACCCCACCAACCCGTTGAGGTTTTTTTTTTTTCTTCTTTTCCTTGCCTTCAGAAGCACTTGCAACAATTTATAATTATCTTGTTTCCTTATTTATAGATCATTTCCTCACTAGAACATAAGTGCCATGTTCCACTGTCCACTGCAGTATTCCCAGTGCCTGAGATAGTGCCTGGCCCTTTTGGAGCCTGAATCAATGATGAATGAACCCTCACTCTAACACACAGATGTTTGTTCTAAAGTTTCTCCCTATGTGAACTGTTGGTATGTGGTAGCACTGAGTATAGGTATGAAAGGATCCCTGCCTTCACCACATCCAACAGCAATAGGCCAAACAAACCCCACAAGTCCAGATTTCATATTTCGACCCACCAACAGGTAATACATTCTAAACCAAAAGGACCCCAGCTTTCACCAAGTGGCTTTGTTGAGCAGAGAAGGAAATCCAGGACAGAGAGCAGGGGCAGTGCTTAATCCTTGAAGCGTAAAGAACTAGACCTTCCATTCCCAAAAAGGAAACCCAGAATATGCTTCCAATGCCTGCTAATGCCATCCCAACACAGACAAAGCTCCAGGACTAAATTCATAATTCCAGATGCCTATTGTAGATTTCCACTTAAGTCCTGTCTGCACTTCAGGTTCATATATTGGATTGAATTCTGTCCTTTCCCTCCCTCTTAAAGAGGCTACTGCTCTTTCTCCTTCTACATTCCCTTCTCCCAGAGAAATGATACCACCAGCTACCATCAATCAGCCCAGGTAGGAAAGACATCCTCATTTCCTAAATTCAGTGGGTTACACTGCCTCCTGAACAGCTTTGGAATTCGTTCTCCCTTCTTTATGGCACTGCCACTGACTTGATCCATCCCTAACCACCTGACACTAATTCTCCATCTCCAGGTCTGTGGGAGTGGCTCTTCCCCTGCAGAAGGCACCACCGCTGCCTGGACTTGGGGCTTCCCTGTGCACACCCCTCCTGGCTCACACCTCAAGGCCGCTAGAGCAGGGCCTGGTCCTCGGGCTCCCCGACTGGTACCTTGGCGGGGTTGGTCAAGACCTCCTTCATGTACTCAGCCACAGTGATGGGGCCAGTTGCTTTGATTTTGTACACAAGATGCCGCAGCATTGGTGTCACCTGGTTTTCTGCCGGCTCTCTCCCGGAACTGAAGTATTTCCCTCTCCAAAAACAGGGAATGACTGCGAAAAACAGTTAAACGGGACCATGAAAAAATCTTAGTTTCTTTGCAAGTGCAAGCAGCCTGAGTGCTTCCGAAGCAGCTGCGTTAACTCTTAACCTCGCACGAAGCAAGCCCACCAGGCGCCGGCAGGAACGCACAGTGCCCGCGACCAGCCATTTGGGGTCTGAGGCTGGACTCGTCTGCACCTCAAAACCCCCAAGAGGCGTCCTGCACCCCAGGAGCGCCCAACTGAGGAAGGCACCCCAGACAGTCTCTACCGCAACCGGGACTCTGGCGAGGCGAACGCTTACCCGCGCGAGCCGCGGAGCACAGCGGCCCCACGCCTAACCTTGCAAGGACTCTCATGCCGAACTTCGCAGGCTGCAACGCGCAGTCCCGGGGTGTGGAGTAAAGCCATTTCCGGGAGAGGGCCCGCCCCTGCAGGAAGTACGTCACTCAGGCAAACGAAAGGAGGCTCTGGGCTGTTTGCGCGTGCTGTGCTGGTAATGGCGGCCGCCAGGAAGCCTTTGGAGTTCCATGCCAAGCGGCCCTGGGGCGGAGAGGAGGCGGTAGAAGATCCGGACGAGGACAGCGAAGAGGATAACGATGAAGCCGAAAATGGGTTCTCTCTGGAGGAAGTATTACGGCTTGGAGGCACCAAGGTAATGGCCTCGGACTCAGACAAGGGGACAGAGGCGCCCGGGGTGGTCTCGCAAGTGATCCGGCGAGTGGCGTGGGAGGGTGTCCTGAACCCCGATTCCAGCTTCGAAACTGTGTTGTGCCCTTCCTGCACTTCTTTTCTACTGCTCTCTACGAGAGAAGAGTGCTTTAGAATTGAACGTGTTTACGCTATGGCCTTTCTTAGGATGTAGGTCACTCATTTTCACTGATGGATAATTGGCACTCCATAAGGTCAGAGAGGACTGACCTTTTTTGGGTCCTGACATCGTGGCATCAGTGTTCTGTACTCCAGTGCGGTTGGAACGTTAACTTCTGTCCTCACGGAGTACATGCACGTGTTTACTGTGCGCTCTAGAAGCCTTCTGCGCTCTCGGAATTTACATCCCAATTAAGGAAAAGAAACAGTAACCAACTTTTGAATGCATAGAACGTCGGATGCTGAGTAGTGCCACGGAGAAAAAGAAAATCAGAAAAGAGGGTAATGAGTGGGAAGGGCGTAACAGTTTCACATGAGGTGATCGGGGAACTCATCACGGAGATGTTTAGGCATAAAACTAGGAAAGAAAGGAGTGAGCCATGCTGCTCTCTGAACAACAAAAATGTCAAGTGTAGCTGAGGCCCAGTGAGGTAAGGAGAGAGTGTAAGAAATGAAGTAAGAAAGGTAAGAATGTAGGCCTGTCCCTGGGTTTGATGGAAAACCTTAAAAGGTTTGGAGCAAATACCTGGCAGAATTTAGCTTATTTTTTTAGTAAATGTTTGAGACTATAGCTTGGGGAGGGGGAGACATGGGGGCAGGAGAAATGCACTTTACAGGGGCAGATTCACAATTTTCCCTGTACTTAGTTTTTGAATATATAATATTTCCGATGTTACAAAAAGGTTCTCTTAAAAAGGAGGGGTACACGGTAAAAAGTCGTCTTTCCCGCTTTTATGTCCAGCCATGCAATTTCCTTTACGTTATTTTTATGTGTCTTGGATATCTTCCAAGCAAACACACAACACAGGTTCTTTTTTTACACAAAAGATACCATATTGTATAATATTTTGTGTGTCTTTTTTTTCTTGCTGTCTTGAAGATTTTTCCCTATCAGTATATGCAGTTGTGTCACTGGTTTTATTGGTTTTATGCCTGCATAAATCGTTGTTTAATCTGTCTAATCAGCCATTTATTGTGGGTTGTCAACTTTTTGCTATCTTAAATAATGCTTCAGTGAATACCTTGAAAATAAATCCTTTCCCACATTGTAAGTGTTATGTATAACCCAAATTGATAGAAATGGAACTGCTGGATCGAAGGAAGTGTGTCTTGTATTTTGATTTGAAGGTAGCGAATTGCCCTCTGTAGAGGTTGTGCTAGTTTGCATTTTCATCAACCATGTAGGAAAATGCCTGTTCCTCACACTCTCCCCAGCACCAGCTGTCATAATTTTATCTTTGCTCATCTGACACATTAGAAAATCGTGGTGGTTTTAAATCCTGTTTTCCTTTTAATGTTTTATTCATTTTGGGGAGAGAGTGCACACAAGCAGGGTAGAGGCAGAAAGGGAGACAGGATCTGAAGCAGGCTGTATGCTGACAGTACAGATTCATTTGACGTGGGGCTCGAATCCATGAACCGTGAAACCATGACCTGAGCCAAAGCCAGATACCCAACAAACTGAGCCACCCAGGCACCCCATCATTTGGATTTTTCTTAATGTCAGTGAGGTTGAGCATCCTTTCATATTTTGAAAAAAATACATTTTTCTCTGTGAACCATTTGTTTATATCCTTTGCAAATCTTTCTTTTTGGTTGTCACTTCCTTAATTGACATGTAGGAACTTTTGTATTAAATATTAAGCCCAATTACTTTGATGTCAGTTGCCATTACTTTTTTCCCCGTATTTGTGTTTTGACTTTTGCATGTTTTCTGTGAATGACAGTCATACCCATCTTTGCCTTTAAAGGCCTGCAGTGTATGTCAGATTTGGAAAGATTTTCTCTACTCTGAAATTATTTGAATTACAGTGTGCATCCTCCTATTTATGGTTTTATTTTTCACATAAATCTTTAATTCATCAAGTATTTATTTGGTTGTGGGGTGGGAGCCCAGGCAATACCACGGTAATTGAATTTAATTGCTTTTGAAGATACAGATTTCAAATTAACTTTTGAAACTTACCTAAACTGTTGGATTTGTAATTTAAACTTTCTTATGTTTTAATGCAGCAAGATTACCTTATGCTGGCTACCTTGGATGAAAATGAGGAAGTGGTGGATGGAGGCAAAAAAGGAGCAATTGACGACCTTCAGCAAGGTGAATTAGAAGCATTTATTCAAAATCTTAGTTTGGCCAAGTATGCAAAAGCTTTCTTAGTTGAAGAAGATGAACCAGCTAAAAAAGAAAATGCCAGCAAAAAAGCAAGCGAATCTAAAGTAGATAAAAAAAAGCAAAACGCAGCAGAAAGTGAAAGGACATCACTCGGTAAGGTGAAGAATAAGAAGAGGCCAGAACAGCATTCTGGTGAGAACAACAGTGCCACACCAAAAGTTAAGAAAGATAAACAACAGGACATCTTTGAATTTTGTGAGAGACAGACATTGTTGCTCAAGCCTGGAGGCAAATGGTATGATCTAGAATACAGCAACGAGTATTCTTTGGAACCCCAGCCTCGGGATGTTGTGTCTCAGTACAAAACCTTAGCTCAGAAATTGTATGAGCATGAAATCAACTTATTCAAAAATAAGACAAATAATCAAAAGGGAGCTGCTTCTACCTGGATGAAGGCAATTGTGTCGTCAGGGACGCTAGGTGACAGGATGGCAGCCATGATTCTTCTTATTCAGGATGATGCTATTCACACACTGCAGTTTGTAGAAACTCTTGTGAGCCTTGTTAAAAAGAAGGGTAGCAAACAGCAGTGCCTCATGGCTTTGGATACTTTCAAAGAGTTACTGATTACAGACCTTTTGCCAGACAGTCGGAAACTACGGATTTTCAGCCAGCATCCTTTCAACAAACTGGAACAGTTGTCCAGTGGCAACAAGGACTCAAGAGATAGAAGGCTGATATTATGGTATTTTGAACACCAGCTGAAACATTTAGTGGCTGAATTTGTGCAGGTCTTAGAAACTTTAAGTCATGATTCATTAGTGGCCACTAAAACTCGAGCCCTTGTGGTAGCTCATGAACTTCTCTGCAACAAACCAGAGGAAGAAAAGGCTCTTCTTGTGCAGGTGGTAAATAAACTGGGAGATCCTCAGAACAGAATAGCCACAAAAGCCTCCCATCTGTTAGAGACCTTGCTTTCTAAACATCCAAATATGAAAGGAGTTGTATGTGGCGAAGTAGAAAGACTGCTCTTTCGCTCAAATATCAGCTCCAAAGCCCAGTATTATGCAATTTGCTTTTTAAATCAAATGGTCCTTTCCCATGAAGAAAGTGAATTAGCTAATAAATTAATTACTCTTTATTTTTGTTTTTTTCGGACTTGTATCAAGAAAAAAGATATTGAATCAAAAATGCTTAGTGCCCTTTTAACAGGAGTAAATAGAGCATACCCTTATGCCCAGACTGGTGATGACAAAGTGAGGGAGCAGGTTGACACGCTCTTTAAAGTGCTACATGTTGTGAATTTTAATACCAGCGTCCAGGCTTTAATGTTGCTTTTTCAAGTAATGAATTCTCAGCAGACAATATCAGATCGATATTATGCAGCACTATATAGGTAAGTACATACCATTAATAACATGATTTAATAATAATGTGATTTAATATACAGCACCTACTGTGCCCCACTTTGGGGAAAAAGACTTAGAAAACTGGATTTTGGGTCCCCCTCCTCAGCAACTTGCTAATCACCGACTTTGAGTAAGTCACTTAATCTTTGTTTCCTTCTTGGAAAACTGTTAAATGTTTTGCATACATTACTTTTTGTTTTAAGAAGTTGTTAAAATTCATAAGAATACCCTCCCCAAAGAAAGCATCCATATTCTACCACCTAATATTTCAACTTTAACATTTTGCTATATTTGTTTTAAATCTTTCAAATATTAAAAAATTAGAACTGCTGGGCACCTGAGTAGCTCAGTCCGTTAAGTATCCTGCTCTTGGTTTTGGCTCAGGTCATGATCTTGTGGTTCATTGAGATCAAGCCCCATGTCAGGCTCTGTGCTGACAGGGAGGAACCTGCTTGGGATTCTCTCTGCCCCTCCCCAGTTCACATGCATACCCTCTCTGTCTCAAAAATAAACTTTAAAAAATAAAGGAAATTTTAAAAATTAGAACTGCAGTTAAAATTTCCCACCACTCCCATCCTCAGCCCTATATTTCTTCCCCCTGCCCTCACACAGCCATTTAGTAATTCATTCAACAGGAATTTTTTTTTTTTTTTTTTTGAGTGACATCTATATGCTGGACACTTATAAGTGCTCCAGCTATAGCACTGGACAAAATTCCTACCCCTAGAGGTGCTTACGTTTATAATGGGGAAGACAGATGGTACATAAGAAAGTCTGTTAGGGAGGGTTAGGGTTGCATTTTTGGAATTTTTTAGTTATTAGAATTAAGATTTTGTTTACTGAATTTTGCAATTGTCCTGACACCTATTGAGGGATGGTATTTTGAACAGTGTATAAACAAACACTTTGGAATTGTTCAAGTATACCAACAAGCTATATGTTCCTTTTTTTTTTTTTTTTTCTTTTTAGAGAAAAAGTGTGAGTGGGGGAGCAGGGCAGAGAGAAGGAGAGACAGAAACTTAAGGAGGCTTGACACCCAGCACGGAGCCTGACGCATGGCTCAGTCCTGCGACCCTGGGATTAGGACCTGAACTGAAATCAAGAGTCGGACACTTAACCGACTGAGCCATCCAGGCACCCCTATGTTCCTTTCTAATTCATTTTACTAATTTTACATACATGTATTTTATAAGAAATACAATGTGCTAATTAATATTTTGAACTTAAGACCCAGCGCCTGGCTTTGAGTCCCAGCCATTAGTTTGCTGTGTAACTTTGGACAAATTACTTAATCCTCTTTAAAACCCTGTTGATAAACATGATTGATCCCATTTTACTGTGGCCCAGTTTGTCTGTAAAATGGAAAGGAGTGCACCTCTCCTGTAGGGTTAATTGTTCTAAAATTTCCCAAGGTTACATAGCTAAAAAATGACAGAACTGGGGCTTTATTGAGTCCATGTATATGTTAAACCATGTAATCTTCACATGTATGTTGTGTTTAATAATGCCTCATATACAATAAGTGCTCTGCAAGTGTTGGCTGCTATTGTTATTCATGTTACTCACATGAATTTCTTCCCTTTAACACCTCTCCAGTCTGTGAGGTACAGTGATTTGTGCAAAATCACACAGACATGACAAGGCCAACTGAGATGGCAAATCCTGGACTTCGAGCTCTGGGAATTCATAATGTTGCACGGTACTGACTGCACTGGTAAACTAAAGAAAATCTAAGAATCCTTTCCATAACTCCTAACAGTCTACAATTTTTTTACGTAATAAAAACTTCTTTACTTTGGAAAGAGTTCCAGGACTGAAAATGTAGAGGTTTCAGGGTCCTAGGGTTTTTTTTTTTTTGTAACTTTTGATGGTCACAAGAACCTTTTGGACAACATTTAGAGTCTATTGGAAACATACTTTTCTAATATCCATTTACTATCTCAGTGTTTAACACAACAGTCTAATATCTGAGGAGTACATTCTTAAATTCTTTAAATTATTGCTTGCCAGGAGCTCTCACAGATGTATCTCCTCAAAGGGCATCTAAGCCTTCTTATAGTATTTTATTTTAGCAGAATTCCCTATAAACAAAAATTCCCTAATATTATTTGAAGGATAAAGGAAACAGATGATTTCGTTTACAAAAATACGATTTATCAAAAACTTCCAGAGCATGTTCTCTGCCAAGTGGTGGGGACACACCTATCTAAACTCTCAAGTGTTTTAAAAAATGAGTCATAAAACAGATGGAAATACTGACAATTTTAAATGTGCAGAGAGAAAATTGAATATCAAAGATTAGATAATATAGGAGATCTCAGAATATCACCAGAATTACAGAACTGACAAATGGGGAAAACTGAGATGCAGAGCAATATGAAAATGTTTCACAAGATGAAATATTTCCATTTCTAGTATTAACGGGAAAAAGTTAATAGAAGTGCTTAGAATAAGAAATAATACTGCACATGAGCATATACCAAGGATTGTGTTAATTCTGGATATCCTAATGTCTGAAGCATCTCTAGGATTCAGCAACTAGGATAAAGACAATTTTAAAAGTATCATGTTCGGTTTTCTACTCTACATGTGTGTTTTTCATTAGAAATATGTCGAGGCTGCCTCTGGTCCCCAGGTAGGAGGTAGTACTACAAGGATAGGAAGAGCCCTGGTCTAGTCCACTGCTTTCATAAGTCAGTTTTCATTATTTGGTTTTGGATTAGCCTTTCATGTACGGTTTTGTATCCATATAAAAATTAGGCTGTTATCCTAGAGAATGGAGAAACACTTGGAAAAGAAACCCACAAAAAGCCTCTTTCTCCTGTGATAACTCCCGCCCCCCCCCCCCCCACACACACACACACCCGACACCCCCAAGATCATCATTCTTTCTGTTTTGGTCATTGACTTCCATTTTACCAGAAATAGTCTCTTGTTGTAAAATAAACAGGAAGGTTATCCCTAACTAAGATGAGGTTAGCAGCTGCCTCTGCTGCTGGTTGTGGAGGTATTTTATGAATAAATATTTGATCTTGTTTTTGTTTTATAGGAAGATGTTGGATCCAGGGTTGATGTTGTGTTCTAAGCAAGCCATGTTTCTTAATCTTGTCTACAAGTCTCTGAAAGCGGACATCGTGTTGCGCAGGGTCAAGGCTTTTGTGAAGAGGTTACTCCAAGTTACTTGCGAACAGATGCCACCATTCATATGTGGAGCTTTATATCTTGTGTCGGAGATCCTTAAAGCAAAACCAGGTTTAAGAAGCCAACTAGATGATCATCCGGTATATTTCACAACTGCTTTTTAAATCGAGTGGGTTCTGAAATATATTGGTATTTTCTTCTTTGCTTCAATAACTTAGTTCTCTGGAACATGAACAAGTGTGAGTCTTGGATTTGGACAGACCTAGATTTTAATCCCAGGTGTACAGTTTACTAGGTGGGCATGTTGCTTGATCCCTTTACTCATAATAAACTGTACTAAACTAAAATTATATGAGGTGGTTACAGATAGTTACAGAGCTAGTAGATCTCTTAAACCTGTTTCCTTGGTTGTGAAATGGACATATCAGCACCTACTTCATAGGGTTATTTATAACATGTCAGAAATTTGAGGGCTGAATGTTTTCATGTAAAAAAAAAAACAAAAAAAATCCCCAAAGTCTTCAGGGAATTGTGGCTGAAAACTTAATTCCTTTTACATTTAGGAAAAAGAACATGGAATCCTCTCATTATCAATTTGATTGATGGAACTTTCATGTTTCACCATTATTGCAATAAGTGGATCTTCTTCAGAACTCCCTCACTTAACTAAATACAGACTTTCAGCTGATTAATGTAGATTTATTAAAACATTGTTTTAGGAGTCTGATGAAGAGAATTTTATTGACATAGGAGATGATGAAGACACAGAACAATTCACTGATGCAGATAAAGAAACAGATACAGTAAAAAAAGCTGAGATAGAAGAAACTGTGTCTGACGGACCTGTGGGGACAAAAAAATCAGAGTCTGCTTCTTGGGTGCACTTTGATAATTTGAAAGGTGAGTTTCTTAATCTTCAAATTTTTCTCTTGAACTTTTAAACCAGGGAATTGGATTCCCCTTTGATCTTAATAGAAATTAATAGTATACCATTTTAGAAGACCTCAGTATTTCTTTCTTTCTTTTTTTTTTTTTTTTTTTTTAAATAGAGCTTTTTTAGGGGCACCTGGGTGGCACAGTCGGTTAAGCGTCCGACTTCAGCCAGGTCATGATCTCGCGGTCCGTGAGTTCGAGCCCCGCGTCAGGCTCTGGGCTGATGGCTCAGAGCCTGGAGCCTGTTTGTGATTCTGTGTCTCCCTCTCTCTCTGCCCCTCCCCCGTTCATGCTCTGTCTCTCTCTGTCCCAAAAATAAATAAACGTTGAAAAAAAAAATTTAAAAATAAAATAAAATAGAGCTTTTATAACCAGATATATTCAGGAACTTAGAACTAAATTTTTAATATAGTGAATCACTGATCTGTTTAATAATAATATTATAGATAATAGCACGTTTTAACAAATTTTTTTTTAATTTTTTTTTCAACGTTTATTTATTTTTGGGACAGAGACAGAGCATGAACGGGGGAGGCACGGAGAGAGAGGGAGACACAGAATCGGAAGCAGGCTCCAGGCTCTGAGCCATCAGCCCAGAGCCCGATGCGGGGCTCGAACTCATGGACCGCGAGATCGTGACCTGGCTGAAGTCGGACGCTTAACCGACTGCGCCACCCAGGCGCCCCTAATAGCACGTTTTAAAGTAATTTAGATCTTAAAAAATAAAGCAAATACCTTTTGGAAATGCAGCTTCTTCATTTGAGGCTCTAAAAGAAAAGCACACTAACCTTGGAGATCAAGAAATGGGCCAGATCCATTTCTTCAAACTTGTCATGGGACTCTTAGTCAAATTATTTCATCTCCCCAGATTCAGTTTGCCTGTGAAATATAAAAGAAGTATGATAGCAAGCAGGAAAGTTTTTAAAAGAATCCATCAGAAAGATGATGAGCATGTACATTGTGAAGTAGAGACATTGTGATCTGTTCTGAAAGTTCTCTTAAATTTTTCATCCTGAGTTTCTGCAAACATGAAGATAATGTAAAACTTGTTTGAAGTGAGAATTATTTCTGCACATAATTTAATAACAAATATTCAGTGCTCTTAAAGTTCTGAAAGAATTTAGACGTATTTCATCATGTTATTTGCCATTTTAACACTAACGACCTAATTGACCCAGATTTGGGTACCTTTTGCTGCCTGGTTTATTCAGTTTGCTATTTCAAGGTAGCAAATGCTATTTTGGGTACCATAACTAATTCTCGTTGGGGCTTAGAATTTTTAATCTAGGTAGATACCTGGCTAACTAAGAATGTTGAAAATTGTAGTTACATTACATATACACATACATATTATAGTTATTGGAGACATTAATGGTGATAGCTTTTAGTGAACTCTTGGGCTGGGAATAAAGCATTTGAGAAATAGTATTTTTTTATTCTCAGGTGGCAAAAAGTTAAAGACCTATGATCCATTCAGTAGAAACCCTCTGTTCTGTGGAGCTGAAAACACAAGTCTTTGGGAACTCAAAAAGGTAAAGTAATTTTAAATTGTCTTTTAATTCAATAGCGCTTTCTATTTGCCCTCATGGATTTAACACTTTGAAGTTTCATTTTTCTTGTAAATGATAGTGTTTACTTGCTTAGACATTAGTTAGTTGGCATAAGGAACCAATTTGAAGTATGTCACCCAGCTGTAATGCTTTATAACTCATACTTCTGTGGCCTCTGCTAAACATTAAATTTACACATTTATTTATTTGTTTGTTTGTTTGAAGTTTATTTAAGAGAGCGTGCATGTGCGCACGGGAGGGGCATAGAGAGGGGAGAGAGAGAATCCCAAGCAGGCTCTGCACTGTCAGCGCAGAGCCCACTGCAGGGCTGAAACTCATGAACTGTGAGATCATGACCTAAGCTGCAATGAAGAGCCGGACGCTTAACCGACTGAGCCATCCAGGCACCCCTAAATTTACGCATTTATACGTTTCTACATTCACATGTAGAAAATCTTAAATAATGCGCATGCAAAATTAATAAATAATAAATGTAACATCTTAATACTAATAAAAGAAATTGTGTTTTTAGCAGGTTATTGCATATAAGGACTCTATATAAAGGGTAAATTTTGCTTCACGCATTAGATCTCCCTGAGAAGTTTTGTGTAGATAGAACTATTTACAAATATAGTTACTTTTTAAAATTTTTTTTTCTTTTTTTTTTCTTTCAACGTTTTATTTATTTTTTTGGGGACAGAGAGAGAGCATGAACGGGGGAGGGGCAGAGAGAGAGGGAGACACAGAATCAGAAACAGGCTCCAGGCTCTGAGCCATCAGCCCAGAGCCCGACGCGGGGCTCGAGCTCCCGGACCGCGAGATCGTGACCTGGCCGAAGTCGGACACTTAACCGACTGCGCCACCCAGGCGCCCCTATAGTTACTTTTTAAATGCATTAGAGAAGGGGCACCTGGGTGGCTCAATCTGTTAAGTGTCCAACTTTGGCTCAGGTCATGATCTCACAGTTTTTGAGTTCAAGCCCCGTGTCCGGGTCTGTGCTGACAGCTCAGAGCCTGGAGTGTGCTTCAGATTACGTTTCCATCTCTCTCTGCCCCTCCCCTGCTCACACACTCTCTCTCAAAAATAAATAAACGTTAAAAAAAAGTTTTTTTAAATAAATGCATTAGAGGAATTAATATATTCAATAAACTTTCTATGTTACCTTTGGTTAAACAAGTGCTTCATTATAGACTCCTGTGTGTCCTTCACACCTTTTCAATGAGTCTACAAGGTCACAGCTACTTTCATAGTGACACCAAGGCACATTATTTGCCTTTGTAACTGTGTTGACCGTGGTACTGATGATATTAAAATGGATAAAATTGTTTGTGCCTTAGCACACATAGGGACAGTAGCACCATACTGCATTCATGGCCATTATATTCTTCATTACCACTTACTTTCCAAGAAAAACCAAAAAAAGCCAGTATCACATAGGAATGATGAAACACGAAAAATTAGTGATGATCTTTACCCTAGAGTACATGTCTTTTTATATTCTGTGTGCATATACAGCAAGAATCCATAACATACTTGTGCATACCTAAGTAAGTATGAAGGTTTTCTCGTGTCTTAGGAAAAGTACATGTGTAGTTTGTTGTAAGCTCAACTAGCTGCTCTTTTCATGAAAGACTGGCTGACTGATAAACCGGTTATTCAGATTTGGGCATTTGGGAGACATTTTCTTGAAAGTGAATGAAGTGAATCTCTCATTTCAAGTGAAACAGCTGACAGTACTTATGGTCAGTGATAAAATTCAAGCTTTTTTTTTTTTTTTTAATGTTTATTCACTTTTGAGAGAGAGATAGTGCAGGCGGGGAGGGGCAGAGAGAGAAGGCGACACAGAAACCGAAGCAGTTTCCAGGCTCTGAGCTGTCAGCACAGAGCCCAATGTGGGTCTCGAACTCATGAACCGCAAGATCATGACCTGAGCTGAAGTCGGATGCTTAGCTGACTGAGCCACTCAGGCACCCTTAAAATTCAAGCCTTTAAGCAAAGACTAAAAGTTTAGAAATCTTGTAACCACCACCTTGAACTAGACATTTTCTCAATATGTAAAAACTTTTCTGATAAAATCAGTGGGATACCACCAGTGTAATTTTTGTGATAATGTAACCAGCATTTGGAAGAACTGCATAACTCAATCAGTATTTTCCAAACGACTGATGCACAGTGTTACAAAGTCATGAATAAGAGATCTATTCAAAGTAGACTAATTAATTTTAAGTAGCAAGTACGAAAAGCTGATTGATAATGGTTTCAGATTCCATATTGCAACTAATCTTCAGTTTGGGTGTAGTAGCAAAGAAGAAAATCCACAATTATGTGAAAGACTATTAGTTAACCCTCCTATTTCCAACTATGTATCTGTGTGAAGAAAGACCATTCATATACTTCCAACTAAAAATAATATGGACTACAGAAGCATGTATGCGAATCCACTGTCTTCTATTAAGCCAGCCATTGAGTAGTTTTACAAAACTGTGAAATAATTCTGCTCTTCTAATAGTTACTTATCCTGAAAAACTTACTTTTGGTAAACCCTGTTATTTACATTACTGTATAATAGGCTCATTGTTATTTTAAGTTGACTGTAAACAGTTGTGTAAAATTTTTCTGTTGTGGGGCACCTGGCTGGCTCAGTCAGAAGAGCGTGTGACTCTTGATCTCCGGGTCGAGTTTGAGCCCCCCCCTTTGGCTGTACAGATTATTTAAGTAAATAAAAACTTAAAATTCTTTTGCCGGTGGCTGGGTGGCTCAGTTGGTTAAGCATCTGACTCTTGGTTTCAGCTCAGGTAATGATCTCACAGTTCCAATCCTGCATCTGACTTTCTATCAAAATTAATAAACTTAAAAAAATGTTTTCTGTTGTAATTTCTAATTAGGTAAATAAAAGTAGATATATCCCACTTAAATTAAGGAAGCTCTTGAGGTCCCTGACTTTTAAATGTATAAAGTACTCCTGAGACCAAAATTTTGAGAATCATTCTTCTCTAATGTATTGGCTCAAGTTTCAGTTTTTTGGATTTACTGTAGTAAAAGTTGACTTTGCTCACATTTTTCTTTTTAGCTATCTGAGCATTTTCATCCCTCTGTGGCCCTTTTTGCAAAGACTATCCTTCAGGTAAGTCTAAAATACTACAAAGATAAGAAATAAGAATAAATAATCTAGTTTTAGATAATCAATAATTGGTCATACACTTGTTTTCTGTCTACCACATAGAATCATAAACATTTTCTGCTGTTGTAAAGGAGCAGTGGCTTGTCTAATACAGTGCAGCAGATAAGTCTTCCCACTCTGAGGTGAATGGAAATACAGGATATTAAAAAACTTCAGCCATTACTTAACTACATTCTGGCTTGTCTCCTGAGGAAAGAGTGCCCATTCCTTTCCCATTTGCTGTGTTTGCCACATCAGTGTTCCTGGTTAATAGATGACCTATAGTATTAATATCATTGGCCTATTGATAAAGTTAGCAGTGCATCATAAAGTACATATGTGTATATATGAGTGTGTGTGTAATTCTTCAAGTAAAGAGGGATGAGACGGATATTTGAACCATCATTTATGGCATATTTGTGCCTTTGTGCATTGTGTTTCTCCTTTTTTTTTTTTTCTTATCTGGATGCATCTATATAACTTGAGTTAAGCTCTTAATCCTCCCACCCTGTCCGCCTTTCAGGGAAATCATATTCAGTATTCAGGGGACCCACTCCAGGATTTTACATTAATGAGATTCTTAGATCGATTTGTATACCGAAATCCAAAGCCACATAAAGGCAAAGGTATGCTTCTATTTAATTATTTGGTTTTCAGTGTTGATATTTAATAAATAAAATGAGCATACAACTAGGTTTTACATTGCACTGTCTTGATTTTACATTTCAGAAAACACAGATAGTGTTGTGATGCAGCCAAAAAGAAAACATTTTATGAAGGATGTTCGTAGTCTTGCTGGTAAGCATCAAGCCTGGACAGTTGAAATGAACAAGTCAATAATACATAAGTTGTGTTATTCTTTCCTCCACTTTACCAGAATAAAACAGCACCAGAGACATTATCCATCTCTTACTCCCAAAAACGTGTATGCATTCGCGAGTTTACCATGTCTGACTGGGCTTTTTCTTTTCTTTTCTTTTTTTTTTACATTACAGAAAGTTTCAAACATATCCAGAGTAAATACACATATAGTATAATGAACCCCCTATAACTATCACCAGCTTGAACAGTTATCAATATTTTGCCATTTCTGTATCATCTATAGCTTTATTGGTGATGACCCCCCCCCCACACACACACATATAACTATCTTTCATAGTTGAATACCATCTTAAGCTCTCTAATATGGGTTCAGCAGAAAACCCACAACTGCTTTTGTCACAAAGCATCATTTCTTTTTAATAGATTTCTCCCCTTTTTTTTAATGTTTATTATTTTGAAAGAGAGTGAGCATGTGCGCACGCATGCAAGAGTAGGGGAGGGAAGGGGCAGAGAGAGAATCCCCAAGCAGCAGAGCCCAACGTGGGGCTCTATCCCACAAACTGTGAGATCATGACCTAAGCTGAGATCAAGAGTCAGACGTTTAACCAACTGAGCCACCCTGGCGCCCCACAAAGCATCATTTTAAACTAGCTGATAACCTTCTGTGGGTTTTGAGTACCCATCTTGTGGACCTGATTCTGTTTCTGTATTCAGATATTTCTTTATATAATAAGTCACAGCTTTTTGTTCAGAGACTAGGGTTAATTTGCACCTTATAAATCATTTAATTCCCAACTGATTTCACAGAGACCCAGAGATGTAAATGGACTTGCCCAAAGTTAATAGTTAGAATTCACCCAAATCTGCTTTTAATCAAGAGGAGTTAGAAAATTTTATTCAGAAGAGGGAAAACTAATATTCCTATAGTGCCTTGTTGTTGTTCCTTAGTTTCCGTCTTAGTATTATGTAAAATTGTGGATAATTCTGTTTACGTTTACTTCCTGTTCCAGAATGGCAGGCATTATTGTCTTTTTTCTGAGATGAAAATGTCAAGTTTAAAGTGATTATTAAGAGAACTCTAATTTTCTCTTGAAATTGGGATCCTTGGGGCGCCTGGGTGGTGCAGTTGGTTAAGCGTCCGACTTCAGCCAGGTCACGATCTCGCGGTCCGTGGGTTCGAGCCCCGCGTCAGGCTCTGGGCTGATGGCTCAGAGCCTGGAGCCTGTTTCCGATTCTGTGTCTCCCTCTCTCTCTGCCCCTCCCCCGTTCATGCTCTGTCTCTCTCTGTCCCAAAAATAAATAAAAACGTTGAAAAAAAAAAAAAAAGAAATTGGGATCCTGGATGCAGTTGGAGGACAATGAGAGAACCATGTTCTTTCTCTGTGATGCACTGGTGGCTGCATACTTCATTGTAGCTGACAAATAGTTTCAAATGTTGGGTCTTCTGCACTCAGACTTTTCCAGAGATTGTCCTATGCACTAGAAGATGCCTTCTGTCCATCTTCCTTAACATTTTGAGACTTTAGAGTTATAGGTATGCTGTATGTAGTCTTAAGAGCTTGAATAACATAAAAAAGGATTACTTTAATAAAATTTTTGTCTTAATCTGTTTTCGTAGTGAACAGTAAGGAGTTCCTTGCAAAAGAAGAAAGCCAAATACCAGTGGATGAACTATTTTTCTACAGGTAATATACTTAATACAGTTTCATTTGGGGTACTATTAAAATTGAAATTTTTAGATTCCATAAAATGTTTCATTAACATAGGTGTGTATTGAAAAGATTAGAAGGTAGGTTTTTTGTTGTTTTGCAAAGGGAATTTATAAATCATTCAGTTTGCTAATCTTAAGATATCTAAGTGAAATCTGGGGCACCTGTGTGTCTCAGTTGGCTGAACGTCTGACTCTTGATTTTGTCTTAAGCCTTGCCTCAGGCTCTGCTGAGTGTCAAGTCTACTTGGGATTCTCTCTCTCCCTCTACCCCTTTCCCCAGCTTATGTGCATTCTGTCTCACCCACTTTTTCTGTCTCTCAAATTAAAAAAAAAGGATATGTAAGTGAAACTTAAGAACAAGTAAATTTGGGGGAATTTTTTATGACTCTTGACTTTATGAAACTTATCTTTCTTATTTTTTTAATATAGTAATTGTCTTATAGGCTTTAAATCTATTACCAGTCTAACATAATAAGCAACTCATGAGTAAGTTGTCTAAAACATGGTTCTAAGCAGAATTAGCAAAATTCACTGTGCTGCTGTAGAGAGAAGTCCTAAACCTACTAGTACTGTTATCATTATCTGATTGGTTAATTCCACTTGATTTGATTTGCTTTTTAAAAAACATTTTGTGTGAAGAATTTTGAGGGTATGATCCCATTTGCAGAATGCCAAGTTTCACCGTACCCTTGTAAGAGGATGCATCTGACTGATAAAATATTGTGATTAGATATTCTCTAGAGTCACAGTTGGTCTTATTCTAACACTTAGATCGTTAGTGTTGATGCTAAAACAACTTTTTACTATGCCGTTTAATTAAGATGAAGTGTTTTTATGAAATCTTTGAAATGTATTATACTTCACATCCAGAGGCTTCTATTTTAATTCAAAACTTTTTCTACAATAAATGCAAATTTTAGTCATTTATATCCAGCTGAGTTAAGTTTTTACATTTGTTTGTGTCACTGGTCATAGGTGCTTTAATTATAGTTAAATGGGCTCTTTCATAAAATTATCAAATATATAACATCTGTTTTATTTTAGATACTATAAAAAGGTTGCTATTGTTAAGGAGAAACAAAAACGGAATGCAGATGAAGAAAGTATAGAAGATGTGGACGATGAGGAATTTGAAAAGATGATTGGTAATTTGTTTTTGTCAGCTCTTCAATTTGTAAAATAATCTATTTCTATTTCCTTTTAGAATATTGGAATATTAGTTGTAGTAATAATCTTAGTTTTAGAAAAATCATTTAGCTAAGAATGCCATGAAAATGACAACAGAGGATTGAGAAGTACCTTGGTGGCATACGGTAGTTCACCTACACTTGCTCCAGAGAAATGTATGGGATTGTGCATGGACTATTAATGGGAAAAATAAGTTTGTATTTACATGGTATGTATTCCTTCTTAAGGCCTAATCTCTTATAAAAGAGAAGCCATTGTTACTTTTACTAATAATCTCCTTGCACTATTCGTAGCAGTAGTCTGCTGTTTCATCTGTTTTACCTTTGTGATCCACAGAGCTAGAAAAATTTTAATCTATACTTAGGCTAAAACAAAAAATGGGAAATTAGAAAAGCTTACATTGAGTTTGTTTTTCTTGTGCATCGTATAGATAGAATACCGTAAGCGCTTAAACAACAACCACTTAAAAGGACTACACATTGCTAAGTATTTTGATATTTACCCTCTTTCCATAAAAGAGTTGTAGAAAGAAGTTGAAATTAACTGGAATCCACTTTAGTTTGGGGATTTAATTAAGGTCAGTATATTCATAGGTTTATGTAGATTAATCAAACACACCAGCAGTAATCAGATTTATATCGTTTTGGTGTTTGCTTGTCATAACTAGCACAATCATAACTGTGTTAATTGATTCAAATAGAAGACATAGGTCAACTTTGTTATTCCTTGCTATATCTGACAATTTGTATATTGTTCTCTGACAGACACATTTGAAGATGATAATTGTTTCACCTCTGGAAAGGATGACCTTGATTTTGCTGGGTAAAATACTTCAACTTTTTTGGTCTTTTCTTAACTTTGTTGTTTTCTCAGCATTTCCCAAATTGTCCTCAGAACAGTAAAGTACAGGACTATGATGTGTAGAAGAAGTTTATTGAAATAAGTTTGGGAAATGAATTTGTACTTTCATTTTAGACCTTTGTAATACACATTAGTGTATTAAATAGAGATTCTGTGCTCTTATTAGCCTAGTACCCTCTGGTCACCAAAAAACACTTAGGAAAACAATGTTCTCCATTACAAGTTTTTGGTTTTCTTCAGCAACATGAAAAAGAAAAAAAAAGGTGCTAAGGAAGACCCAGAAGATGAAGATTCAGAAGGCAGTGATGATGACCTATTTGATAACTTAGATGATGATGAAGTTTCTTTAGGAAGTCTGAATGAAGAATTTACTGAAATTGATGAAGATGGAGGAACATTCATGGATGTGTCGGATGAGGAAAGTAAGGGCATTTTTTAAATATGGGCCAAAAAAACATATCTTCCTTTATTCCTCAGTGTAAGCTAGTTTTTCTACTACAGTGGTTTTTTTTTTTTTTTTTTTTTACATATTATCCTATATTCAAATTAATAATGAGATCGGCCAAAAATTTAAATAGGACCTTTTCCCCTCTTATTTTTATTTGGAACTGAAGGGTTTTTTGTGTTTTTTTTTTTTTTTCTTTTAAAGAGTTGAGTTTTGGGCATTTATTTATATGTGTATATACATTATATATATATACACACACATATATACATATATACACATAAATATATATATATGTGTATATATATTATTTTATTTTAAGGAGCATGAGCTGGGGAAGAGGGGCAGAAGGAGAGGGGGGGGGGAGAGAGAGAGAGAGAGAGAGAGAGAGAGAGAGAAAGAGAGAGAGAGAGAGAGAAAGAAATATGAATCCCAAGCAAGCTCCATGCTCAGTGCAGAGCCCGATGCAGAGCTTGATCCTACTACCCTGGAATCATGACCTGTGCCAGAATCAGGAATTGGACACCCAACCTACTGAGTCACCCAGGTGTTTGGGCTTTTATTTTAATCAGCACTTAAGCTGTCTCTTCAATACCTGTTGAGCTGTTACGTTCCCCTTTTTAAATTTTAGAGTAGTAATTATTTCTAAAAGTTAGTCAAAATAATCATTTTTCTTAGCCCAGTGGCAGTTCTGTTTTTTAAATTGCTTAATAGCATGGTGTTGTTTTTTGTTTTGGGTTTTTTGAAATAGAAGTTGATGACGTCAGCTCCAAAATCAATACAAAGAGAAGCAAAAGGAAAGGTGCAAATGATTTGGACTTTGCTGGATCATTTCAAGGTAAGGAATGCATTTACTCTCTTTTAAACCTAAACAGTGGTTATGGGAAAGTTACCACTCATTATTATTTTGGGAAACTTCTTAATTGGTTAGTACAATTTAGTTTTTGTTTTTATAATGGATAATAACGGTTTTCTCTATTTTTAATATGTGAAAGTTGTTTGCCACATATGCCTTCAATTATTTTCTCTTCATAACTTTTTTCTTATTTAAATCTCTCGATCATCTATAAAGTATATCATAACAGATTATGCCTTTTAATGTTAACACTTGTAAAGTGGTAATAAAAGAAAAAGGTACTGTATCAGGTGACAATTTTAACTTTTTGATAAATGTATAGAAAGCAAGGGGCTCCTGGGTGGCTCAGTGGGTTAAGCGTCTGACTTTGGCTCAGGTCATGATCTCACAGTTTGTGTGTTCAAGCCCCACATCAGGCTCTGTGCTGACAGCTCAGAGCCTGGAGCCCATTTCACATTCTGTGTCTCCTCTCTCTACCCTTCCCCTGCTTGTGCGCTCTCACTCTCTCTCTCTCTCTCTCTCAAAACTAAACATTAAAAAATTTTTTGTGATGTAGAAAGCATTATATTTTATTCCTGAAATCTGTGATAAATTCATAGGCTTACTTTTTTTCTATGCTTTGCTTCTAATGTCTCATTTCTGCTGACTAATAAATACTGATAACGAATAAAAATAGATTTGCAAAGTTAAAAATAATTAAAATGCTTGACAACATTTCTTTTAAAATTAAATGTTAAAATATTTTGGACATTAAATATTTTTGCTAGTAAGTATCAAAAATAGTAACTATATTTTGGTAGTAGTCTCTCAGACATTTATACCTGCAAAACTTTTATAAGCCCTTTCAAGTACTGACAACCATAGTCCTCTTAATTAGATTGACTTACCTGATATGTAAATGATAACATTATCTTTCAGATTTTGTCATCCGTTGAGTGGTGTAAGGTGGCAATTTAATACTAGCCTGTTCTCAAATATAAGACAGCTTTCCCCAAAATCATCTCCAAAAAGAAACATTGGGGCTCCTGACTGTCTCAGTCAGCAGAGCATGCAACTTGGAGTTCTAAGTTTAAGCCCCATGTTGGGTGTAGAGATTACTTAAAATTATGAAAACGGCACCTGGGTGGCTCAGTCGGCTAAGCATGCAACTGTTTTGGCTTAGGTCATCATCTCACAGCATTCCTGAGTTCAAGCTCCATGTCAGGCTCTGCACTGAGTACAGAGCATGCTTGGGATCTCTCTCTCGCTCTCCACCCCTCCCCCCTGTGCTCTCTCAAATAAGTAAACTTAAAAATGTTGCTTTATCGTTAAGTCCTACTGAGACTTTCATTAAAAGATGCGCTCTCAGTGACCTTACTATTATTTCTGAAGACCAGAGCCTGAAAGATGTTAGATCTCAGCTGACAGTAGTTTTGAATTAAAGGATACCTGACATAATTGATTAAAACAAAAGAAGGCAGAGGAATTTCAAACATTGATAAATTGCAGAGGGAGAGGTGGGTGGTATTCACCCTATATTTGCAAATGTTGGATATCCTTAAGGATAAACAAACCTTAAGGCAACTTTAAGAGGGCAGTAACAGGGCTCACCAGTTGAAGTTATAGATGTATACATATAATGTGAGTGAACACCAAAAACGCGTTTCCAAGTGCTATACACAAATGGGAATTTTAGCTAAAGAGAAAATACTCAATAACAGTATCCCATTTAAGGATACACAAAATTTGAGATGAAATGCTGTAGAAACTATTTTATCAAAAGTGGCTTTGGTATCAATGCACAGACTTTACATGATTGTTAGTAGCACCATTATTATTAACCGCCAAAAAGTGGGAACAGTTTAAATGTCTGTTGACTAAAGAATAGATAATGGAATATTATTCAGCAATAAAATGGTATTAAGTACTGATCTGTTACATGTTATAACATGGATGAGCTTCAGAAATACTACGCTAAGTGAAAGTAGCCAAATACAGAATACCACATAATGATCCCACTTACATGAAATAACCAGAAAAGGCAAAAGCCTTCTTGGGAAAAGGGCACATGACTGCAGATGGGCACCAGGATCTTCTGGAGTTGATGGAATTGTCCTAAAATTGCATTGTGATGACGTTGAACAACTCTGTAAATTTACTAAAACATACTGAATTACACACTTAAAAACAGCTGAGTTTTATTATGAATTTTATTCCCTAATAAAGCTATTTTAAAAATTGGCCCACTATGGGGTGTCTGACTCTTGATTTTGCCTCAGGTCATGATCTCATGGTACATGGGATCAAGCCCCATGTCAGGTTCTGCGCTGACAATGTGGAGCCTAATTGGGATTCTCTCTCTCTCCCCTCTCTCTCTGCCCCTCCCCCACTCACACATGCATATTCTCCCTCAAAAAATAAAAGTAAATAAAAATCAAAGGTTTTTTTAATGTTTGTTTATTTTTGAGAGGGAGAGAGAGACAGAATGTGAATGGGGGAGGGGCAGAGAGAGGGAGACAGGATCTGTCAGCACAGACCCTGACCTGGGGCTTGAACTCACGCACTGAGATCATGACCTGAGCCAAAGTTGGATGCTTAGCCAACTGAGTCACCCAGGTGCCCCATAGTTAATAAAAATTTTTAAAAAATGGCTCTACTAGATGCAAAGAATTTGAGTAATACTGTTTCAGAAAAAGTGAAAATGGATAAAAACAGTATTTCTAGTTAAAATCACATTATCTAAAATATATTAACTAGAAATACTGTTTTTATCCATTTTCACTTTTTCTGAAACAATATTACTCAAATTCTTTGCATCTAGTAGAGCCATTTTTTAAAAATCTTTATTAGTGTATGAATTAAAATTTAATGAATATTAGAAATAGATGTTCTAGTTTTTTATTTTGAAAAGTTTATGTTCAGAATGTGGGTGGCTCAGTCAGTTAAGCGTCCCAATTCTTGATTTCAGCCTAGGTTATGATCTCGCATTCATGAGTTGAAGACCTGTGTCATGCTCTGTGCTGGTAACGCAGAGCCTGCTTGGGATTCTCTGTGCCCCTACCCCTCTCTTGCGCCCAATGTCTCTCAAAATAAATAAATAAACAAACTTAAAAAAAGTTTATATTCACAATTATAAGTTGAGTTATTTTTTCTAAGGAGAACCATTTTGAGAAGTGTAAACAAAAATTTCATTTACAACATAATATACCTTCCATCACTTTCTTCACTGTTAGTCCAAAGAATAAAACCTCTGACTTAATGAGAATTTACAGTTTGCCTTAAAAATTCCAAAATTCATCCATATCACCCTTAGAATTAATCTTGCCTGATACTATGAAATTAGGTAAACCTTGATCAGTGGCCAAATCGGAAAGGCAGTCAAGACACTATTTGTCATCTAAACAATTTTATTAGGATACAATTTTAAAAGTACTATATACCAACTCTTAAATAAAATATATTTATTTTAAAATGCCAGCTACTTAATGGTGCTATCAGGAAACTAATTCTGTATTTTAACCCCAATACAACTTTTTTACAACAAAACTATGTTGAAAGATTGTTGAATCACTGTGTCGTATACTTGAAATTAATGTAACGTGTGCCCACTATACTTCAATTTAAAAATGTTGTATTTTTCCAAAATTAATGGATTTACAATTTAATAACCTACACTTACACTTTTTTTAGGACCAAGGAAAAAAAAGAAAGGAAATTTCAATGACTCCAGCCTATTTGTATCAGCTGAAGAGGTAAGGTTAAAATACTGCTTCATGATGTTAGCTACTCTGGGGGTAACTAGCTGGCTCAGTCGGTAGAGTACAGGACTCGATCTAAGGGTTGTGAGTTCAAGCCCCATGTTGGGTGGAGAGATTAAAAAATAAAATTTTTTTAAAAAAAGCTAGCTATTCTACACTGCTTTGAGTTTTCTAATAAATGTATCTCTTTTTAAGTTTGGCCACCTACTGGATGAAAATATGGGATCCAAGTTTGATAACATTGGCATGAATGCCATGGCTAACAAAGACAATGCAAGTAAGTAACTTGAATTTTTTTTTTTTTTTTTTTTAACGTTTATTTATTTTTGGGACAGAGAGAGACAGAGCATGAACGGGGGAGGGGCAGAGAGAGAGGGAGACACAGAATCGGAAACAAGCTCCAGGCTCTGAGCCATCAGCCCAGAGCCCGACGCGGGGCTCGAACTCCCGGACCGCGAGATCGTGACCTGGCTGCAGTCGGACGCTTAACCGACTGCGCCACCCAGGCGCCCCAGTAACTTGAATTTTTATGGAGGTTTTTAAATAGCCTTAACTTACAACTTCCGAAGACGTATTTTTAGACAACCTTTTTTAGTAAGGATAAATAAAATGGTTCCTTACAACCCTGAAGGAATGGCTTTTTTCATCAGTGTCTGGGGAGCATGTAGGATTAAAAAGCATTTAGACTACAGCAATAAAGACTGTAGTTACGTTTGGGGCCCCTGGGTGATGCAGTCAGTTAGGCATCCAACTCTTCATTTCGGCTCAGGTCATGATCCCATGATTTGTGGATCCTGCGGAGCCTGCATGGGATTCTGTCTCTCCTCTCTGCCCCTCCCCCACTTGTGTACTCTGTCTCCCTCTCTCTCTCAAAATAAATATAAAAAACATTTTTTAATAAAGACTGTAGTTACTTTAAACTGTTTAATTCTTTTAGAGAGGCAGTTTTTATATATTGTGAGTATGCTTACTAGCTTTATAAGTACTTTATAGACATAATTTCTGATATTGTTACTGGCTTCTGTTCTTTTGCCAATAAAAGCGTTCAGGGGAAATAAAATCTTTAGGGTATTTGTTCCTTTGTTGACCTAGTCTTTTATTTGTTAAACAGTAATCTTTAACAATAAATGCAGAAGGAAAGCAACAAACAAGAGCAGGGGATTTGCATAGTGGATGGGAAATGAGTAAGCCATAGCAGACCAGAAGTTCTTGTTTTGTTCTGTGGGGCCAGGAGTCTACAACATGGTGTGTTCATCTTTCTTCTTCCCCACAAAGGTCTCAAACAGCTTAGATGGGAGGCTGAACGTGATGACTGGCTACACAACAGAGATGTAAAAAGTATCATCAAGAAAAAGAAAAATTTCAAAAAGAAGAGGCCAAAAACCACTCAGAAAATTAAAAAGCAAAGAAATTGATTGTTTTCTAAATAAACTATAAGTAAAATTGTACTTACTCTTAATTTTTGCTATTCAGCCATTTTTCTTGATCTTGCTCTCTGACTCCATACATTCCAGACTGTTCAATGGATTTGTAATAAACTATAAATAAAGACAGCTGTCATTTATAAAATCATGTAAAAGTGTTAAAATTAAACTATATTAAAAGAAATCAAACCTCTTTTCCTTATTTCTTAATAGTAAAGTAAAAAAGACAGTAGGATACGTATTTCACTTACAAGCCCTCTAGCATCTGTACTGTTATAATAAGCACTATTAAGCATTACTTTATAGCAGATACTGCGCTAAGTGATTACACAATGTCATCTTGTTTAATCCTTACAACAGTTCATAAAGATGGCCATTATTATCACTACTGTATGGAGAAACAGCTCCCAAGAAATTAGCAAACCAGAGGTCACTCAAGTTTTAGGTTGTGATTTGATTCCATCACCACCTCAGATAGGTTTCATTCCAAAGTCTACATTTTTAACCACTGGCTAACTACTCTTATCTCCAAATGAGAATCTTCTCCACCCTGTGTTCTCAGAGGAGCTAAAATAGGGATAGGCAGTAATTCTTGGAAATTGACACCACAAAATTAAAGTCTCAACCATTAATTGGTCATTTAAAAAATTACTCTTAAAACATACCTTCCAAGATGAAGGGGAATTTTTTGCTCATTGTTTGCCTGAAATCTGATGGAGAAAAAGTGTTAAAATTAAATATTAAAGCACAGATTCCATAATTAGTGCTAGCTTTAGGGTTTATGAGATAAGAATCTGTGTTAAGGTCCTTCTGGCAATCAGGAACTATATCCTTTTGGACAGGGTGTAAGTTGTACTTGCCTTACATGTTGCCTCCCATAGTTCCTTTTGGAGTTTTTCAAATTTGGCTTGTATACATGATGTAATTTATTTAGAAAAGGGACAAAAAGCAACTTTTCATTGTTAATGTGTTTGAGACACATTAGCTATGACGTTTGAGATAAAAAAACTGAGTAGACATATTTCTAATTCCATAGTAAGGCAAAATGGAATCCATAAAAATTCATTGTTCGATGGATTCTATTTTACCCTCTTAATATAATTAGAAACTTTAATTTGCTCTTAAATTCCATGTCGATGTTTTCTTTTACACCCTTACACTTGAAAAGTGTAGAGACTTTGTGAGATCGAATAGCATCCAGAACACAGTGTTGCACTAAAATACTTTAAGAAGACACATGATAAGTTTCAAAGATGGCCACCACCCAGGACTACTATTATCTGCTTTAGGGAAAGAAAGCAGCACTTAATAATTCAAAAAGTTGAGGACTCTAAAATTTCCCCCCACAAAATGTCAAGCACTTTCAGTGATAGCCGGTGGCATGGGAAAGGTTTTTAGTGTCCAATACTGACACACAGGAAGAACTCAGATATGATAGCCTTTTAGAGTGGTTACTTGATGATTCAGCTATGCCACCACTACTCTACCAGACGATGAGGCATAATTGGCAGGCTGAATTTCTTCCACCCATGTTCCCAAACTAAGCCAGACCAAAAATACTTGCTCTATGCCCCCGACTAGTAAAATCCATAGAAGTGTGAAACATTCTCTTTCATCTACAAACAACATTTAGGAAGAAGAGTCATTAGGTCCATAATTAACACCACGTGTTCCTCTTATACCCATAAAAATGCCTAATACCTGGAAGAAGCAATTTCTCTAAAACTGTTTAGCACCTAAATGCATTAACAGACTGTACACCCCTCTAGAAAACATTAACTTCTGAATTAGGATTACCTTGACTTGTGTTCATCTTATTAAACAAAAAATATGCTCCAAAAACGCCCACAAGTTCAACTACTAAAACTCCTTTAAAGATCTTCTTTGCCAGTGGTTCCATAGTGCGGGCCATCCTAAGTTTAACAATAACAACATGTAAACCTGAGTGAACATATACAAACTTAATACCACTTCCATAAAAATAATTCATTCCCAGTTTGAATGATGTATACTGTATACTTATTTGTATTAGATGTCCCACATTCCTAGTTTTCAATCTCCACCCCTAAGGGGCACAATGAACCAAAGACACCATTGGATAAAGCACAGGCAGGAAATAAAACTGAAAAAAGCACTGTAAAAAGAACTAACAATTTATGGAACTAAGATTTTTAATTATCTAAGAATATAGAATGTTGAGAGAGAGGGTAAATCCTTTCTTTTTAACCAAAAAAATATTAAGATGATCTAAATGGGCAGCATATGTGAAAGCCCTTTGTAAGTACCCTACAAAAAGTAAGGCTATTCCGTAAGTGGTTGTACATGTTTCATAGCTGGAGGTTTTCATTTATTTATACAGCATATACTGAACTAGGTGCCACAGCCCAAGCATTTCAAAGTTGAGCAACAAATCAACTTGTTCTGGGGAGGTGCTATTCTAAAAGTACTTTCAAACTAAGTACATACCCACAAGGCTTCTTAAAAAATGCACATTCCTGGGCCTCACCCTGTAGTTCCCGAGTTCCCAGATTTCTGATTCAGCAAGTTGAGGGTTAGCATCCCAGTAAGGTGCCCCATTTGCACACAACTCCAATGACTTGTATACAAGAGGCCCCTGTACCACATTAGGAAAACTGATCACCACCATCCAGTAAGTGGCAACCTAGACTTCAGATCTTGATTCACTTCAATTAAAATAAAAGCCAACCAAAAAGGGTTTGAGTCTTCATTCTCTTTCTCTAATGTAAAAGCTAAACAAGGGAAAGGGGCTATATAAATCAAGGAAATAACATATGACTCTTACTGAGTATATGAAACATAAACTCAAGTTATTACTCTGCCTCCCTAGAACCCCAACAACAGGAGAAACCAGTCGTTTTTAATCTTAGGATTTTGATATCGTCAATGTATGCTGTGTCATAGTGTTTGTTCTCTAACATCTGTGCAGAGATGGTAAGCTCTGTGATACTCTACAGTCCCAGCTCTCTGCTCACGGTCACGCGTTTGCACCATTTCCTTTTGACTCCTTTTTATAATGCCTCAGACGGGGTAATTAAATACCCTACTTTGTGGGATTATCCTATTAATCTCTTTACCAGGTGCCCCTTCCCTCCAAAATTCCTTTCCCTCATTTTGATAATATGATCACCCTGGGGACTAAAAGATTATAACTTTATTGTTCGTATCTTTAAAAACTGAAGCAGAGGAAGTTAATAAAGAACTTGCATGTAACCAACAGGCAGCTGAGTGGGTGGGAATGGAGAACTGTTTTGTTTACAATGCTGTACCTGACACCAAGTAAGTCATGATTGGTACAGGGACCTCTCGTGGGATAAGTTTTAATGTTCAACGGGTGAAAAAAAAATATTCTTTTAACTTAAAAATAAAGCCTGACTGCAGCCATAACCACAGTGTAAGGAATCCAAGTAAAATCTGGTTTTGTTCTGTTGGGAGGTGAGGTTAAGGGTTCAAAACATAAAGTGCAAGTAACACTGTATAATTCAGTGTTTATCTTTTTGAAAAATATATACTCACATTTTACATTACAAGTCCCTCGACTTCAGTAAAGGTGTTTATAACGACTGATAAAGCCTAGTTGACAAAGACCACCAAAGGCATACCTGTCCACGACGAAGTTAGATTACTAACTAGCAGAGGAGGAACAAGATTAGACAAGATTTTGGAGAAGGACAGAACTTAGGCGAAGTTTAAAAGAAAGCAGTCCCCGAATGGGCTCGAAGGAAAGCAGGGCTGTGCGTCATGGGGGTTCACAAAGCACCGGGCTGAGAAGCTGATTCAGGGTGCACAAGCTTAAACATGCAAATGTTGCGTCTGAAAACGCCTCATCCGTCCACTACAGCTGGAAACCGACACGGCTCAGCATCTGCAGGCAACACGATTTATCACACAGCAAGGTCTCTCACACGCACGCTAGATGTTGGAGAGCAAGGTTTCTCAGCTACGTCCCTGGGTTTGATTAGCTAAAGCACTTTGTCCAGATTCCCACGGTCAAGAACCAAGGAACCAGCGAGGCCTCCGGGAGCTGCCTCAGGCTGGCTACCCACGATCCCCAGGCCCCCGGGTCTCCGGTGTATCTCGGCGGCCCCCCGCGCTCTCCCGCCTGCCCGGGCTCCCCGGACGCTCCCGCCCGGCCCGCAGCCGACTCCCGCGGGCATCATCGCAGGCTGCACTGCCCGGTCACGGGGCCAAGGTCGCCGAGCGACCCGGAAACACTCGGTCCTCTCCCGCGACTCTCCCGCTGAATGGATGGATATAGCGACACCCAACTTTCCTCCGTATGAACCCAGAACTTTAGCGCGCACCCACCCCCACCTCCTACCCCCGCCAAAGAAAACCTGCTCGGCTCAGCGTTCCGAGGATCAAAAGTCAGGACTCTCAACTAGAGTCAGCCCTCGCGCTTACCTGAGGCGCTTACTGCGGACTGCGCATGCGAGTGTTACCAAAGCCCCGCCCCTCCCGGCGTTGGGCCCGCCCCGCCCCGTGATTACTTTTTATTGCGCTCCTTTAAAAAAAATTTTTTTTTTTTACATTTATTTTTAAGAAACAGAGTGAGACAAAGCGTGAGCGGGGGAGGGGCAGAGAGAGAAGGAGACACAGAATCCGAAGCAGGCTCCAGGCTCTGAGCAAGCGGTCAGCACAGAGCCTGATGCGGGCCTCAAACCCAGGAACTGTGAGACTGTGACCTGAGCCCAAGTCGGACGCTCAACCGACTGAGCCACCCAGGCGCCCCTATTGTGGTCCTTTTATTTTTTTTTTAAGTTTTATTTATTTCAATAATTTCTACACTCCATGTGGAACTGGAACTCACGACCCCTAGATCAAGGAACGCATGTTCTTCCGACTGAGCCAGCCAAGTGCCCCGTTATTGTGCTTTCCTTACAGAAAGAAACTCAGAGACATGAGCTTGAGCCCCATGCTGGTCATGGAGGCTACTTAAAAAACAAAACAAAGTTGTAGGAAATGACCTACTGAATTAGAACCTGCATTTTAGCCAGATCCCTAGACAATTCGCTTGTAAATTGAATTTTGAGATGCACTGCCTATACTACCCAAAAGGAAGAGAAGGAGAAGAAGAAGGGGAGAAGGAGGAAGAGGAGAAAAGGAATATAAAGGTCTATTATGGTACTATGTACAAGACGAAGCCTGGGCTAGCCAAAATAGTTACACAGATCTACCTTCATTGAGGTTATAGTCTAGTGGGGGTAAAATACATTCACAAATAGCCAATGAAAAGTACACAGCGATTAGGGTCTTGCTTCTGACTGAGCCAGCCAGGAGCCCCTAGGGTCTTGGTACTAATCTGAAGGACCCCTGAGGTTTTAGAGAAGGGATGAGTTGTCTTTGGCAAGCTAGCTGGAGCTGTCTTTGTCAAAGCCAGGTAAAGGAAGTGCCTCTGAGGAGCTCTTTGTGATGGCCCCAGTTTTCCTGTACAACCCCCACAGTGCCGCATACATGGTTCATTTACACAACTAAACCATCGTAAGTTGTGAGAAATGTGGATCTGCAAACTACTAATTTAAAGCATGTCATTAGTCAAGATCACTCAGATCCCTACAGATCCAGATCCCCAACTTCCACAACACGGCTTTATCAGTATCCGCTTAACGTCTGGGCTTTGTATAGTCTCTGTCTCTTCTATCTGCTCTATAGTAACTATCTCTGGCTTGAGCCCCCATTCTATTAATATTATATATCTGACTTTCTCTCCAGTTTTTCTCCTAAGATCTCTTTTTTTTTTTTTTTGGTCTGTTTTTTCATTTTGTCAGTTATTGTTTTTGCAATAAGTTTTTCTTAAAAAACTTAAAATGTTTTTTTTTAAGTTTTTAAAAAAAAACTTAAAAGTTTTTCTCAAAACTTTTCAGAACTCCACCCCCAGCTATTACCTACTCTGTTAATGTTCTTCTTTTTCCTCCAGCCGAGACATGTGCAGTCTTTAGAGATTCATTTCTATTCAAAGATTCACCCAGGATAAATATTTCCCATTTCAAAAGCAGCCCCAATGACTTCCAGGAATTTGTTTAATATATATTGTATTTAATACACAATATGATATAATATATAATTTATATTTATATTTGTTATATACATACATACATAGATATATGAACCAGGGTGACAAAACAAGACGAAAAGGTAAATTGGAATGGTTCAGATTGAGAAAAGAAAAGAAGGGCGCCTGGGCGTCTCAGTTGGTTGAGCATCTGGCCCTTGATTTTGGCTCAGGTCATGATCCTAGGGTCGTGGGATCAAGCCCAGAGTTGGGCTCTGTGCTAAGCATGGAGCCTGCTTAAGATTCTCTCTCTCTCTCTCTCTCTCTCTCTCTCTCTCTCAAATTAAAAAAAAAAGAAAAGAAAAGAAAAAACTTGAAAACAAAGGCTGAAATAATTGCACAGAGACGCAATCACTTCTACTGAGAGTGTATATAAACTAATTAAAGGAGGCTGTCCATTAGAGTGGGAGTTTCCTGGTATTACACGAAACTTATATGGCATCCTCATATTCATTTTTTTACACATCCTGGACCCCATCATAGATTTCACAAACATGTTTGCAGGTAAGGACCATTTGCCCACAAGTTTTAGAACAGGAGAAATTTAGACTCCAATGGAGACTTGTGTTAAGTTAATACAATCAGTGAATTGGGGTAGAGGGCAGAGGGTATTGGGGGTGGTGGGAAAGACTCTGATGGCAGATTTTCAAAGCGGCACCGATTCCCACCAGCGTCAATTGGAAAGACTCAGAAGTCGCAGGTGTAAGGCAGCAGGGATCTCTTCACTAATAAATACGTAGGAGGTTTGCTGACCATTCTCCCATGGTTATCTCAGAGAAAGAGCAGCTACCCAACCTGTCTGGGATCCTCCAAATAAAGCTCTTTCAATTAACTGGCATGAGGTTACAGAGATTAGATGACCCATGGCCACTGGTGCCAAAAGGCACCTACTGGAAAAGAGAGGCCCAGGATTTTGGTGACAACCCAGCCTTCCCTTAGGAGGGCCACAGAACACAGAACAGGGGTGACTGAGCCTCTGGTGGCACTGTCCCTGAAACACGGGCAGTGGAGACAGGACCTTGCCAGCTGCCCAGGGCTGGAGTGGAGTGGTTCTTCATTGTCCCCATTCTAGGATGTCAAAGTGTCACCAGATAAACCATCCTGGATCCTGAATGTTTTCAGCATCCACTAACTCATACACATCATCCCTGACTTTCTGGTGTTCAAGTTCTAAAGAGGGAAGCCAATTTTTAATAAACTCCCCCGAATACCAAGAGGCTATGCCCTCTCCCTGCATGTAGGATTCCAAAGTAAATTTCAATCCTGTACTACACTAGCAAGTAGGACTTCTCTTGCTAAAGAAGACAAAAAAAGCACAATTTAATCCTGAAGGGGCATCCCACTCCATAAAGGGAGGGATGGCACAGGAGGGGCCGATTTACCTGCCCCTAAAAATCAGCCTGCGGCCAATGGGCACATATGCTTCTTAATCCTCACTTGCTTGCTTTACTAACCAGACTTGAGTTCAATCACCCTAGACATTTTTTGTCACCTGTTTTCTCAATCTCTCTTTCCAGAATTCTCTCTGTCTCTCTCTGTCATCTGGCGTAAGTCCATAGCCTAGAGAAAAAAATAAAAAGAAAAGAAGTTAAGAGGGAACAATGTCTCGGGGTGCCTGGGTGGCTCAGTCAGTTAAATATCCAACTTCCGCTCAGGTCATGATCTTGTGGTTTGTGAGTTTGAGCCATGTGTCAGGCTCTGTGCTGACAGCTCAGACAGAGCCTGGAGTCTGCTTCAGATTCTGTGTCTCCCTCTCTCTCTGCCCCTCCCCTGCTCACAATCTGTCTCTCTCTATCTCTCTCTCTCTCTCTCTCTCTCAAAAATAAATAAACATTAAAAAAAAATTTTTTTTTAAAGAGGGAGCAATGTGTGTAATCTCAAGAAAAGGAGCTTTGAACAAACCTTCTGTGCTGCTCCCACCAAGGAGCGTGAACCAAGCCTGGGCAGTGCCGTCTGAGAGGTCCCCCACCACTTATCTCCAGCCTAGGTGGATCCAGGAGCTAAATGGAAGAACCTGGGGCCTACCTGCACTCAAAAGCACACCAGTGCACACGAGCATATAATCTAGGTTATTTTACAATCATTCATGCTGTTTCCCTGCATCATGCATGTAGACACTTAAGAGTCAAGTAGGGGGGGCACCTGGCTGGCTCAGTCAATGGAGCATGCGACTCTTGATCTTGGAGTTGTGAGTTCAAGCCCCACACTGGGTGTAGAGAATACTTTAAAAAATAAAATCTTGCAGATAAAACAGAGTCAAGGAGGTAGAACTGTAAGACTGACCATTTGCCCTGAACCTAGGGAGACTAAGAAGAATCAGAGCTCACATTACCAAGTCCAAATAGTCCTCCAAATCCTCCTATAATTACAGGCATTACTGTCAAAACAGGATCCAGGCATATTGTCTTTTTTTAACATTTTACTCACTAAGAAGCCAGCTAAGGACAACAGCAGTATTTGAATTAATACCTTAAATTCTACCTTACCCAGGTAAACAAAGACTCTTTATAATGTAAGGGACAATCCCACTAAGCAGCTTGGCAGGGAGTCCAATCTTACCTCCCTTTTTGGCCGGGAGGGGGTGGGGAGGGAGATTCTGAAATACACCACCTTCCCACCTACAGTGAATAGCATCCCATTGTTACATAAGGAAATACAAAAATAGTAAGACAGTTGGACATTCCAATTCTACCTTTTTACCAACATTTTAAAAAGACATTATTATAAATAAAGTGAAACTCAGAACCCTATCTAACTGGGAACCCTCTTTGGTCAGCTCTTTTTTCCCTCTGTAAAACGGACATTGAAAGTTGCTCCCCTACGTGTACTACCTGCCTCAGTAAGATATGTTCTGCTGACTTCTAAAATTTCCTCAATTCGGTGATGGAAAATTGTATGTCTGATTCAATTAAAGAACTATTTGCTAGATAGTTATCTATTATCGTCTGGTCAGAGATTCTACTCTTCCTTTCCTTGGGAGGATTGTCCATAATGGTAATATAATCAACCCCTGGGGTAATACTCCCTGATCCTCAGCCTGTTTTTGCACCTGTGGTTTGCCTTTTGTCAGAGGTGGGCGTGCAAACAGGCAGGTGGGGGGAGGAAGGGGTGAGAATGAAATGACTTGTTTCTCATGTGAATGGGAGGAGTCCTTTATTCCACCTCCTGAAAAACTCCTTTAAAAGCGATGGCTGCCGCCGGACAACCACAGAACAGGTTCATTAGCAGACAGCCAGCATGGCCACCAAGTCGAAATTTATTGACTACATTGATGAAGCTCTGGAAAAATCAAAAGAAACTGCACTTTCTCGCTTGTTTTTCACCCACCAGGGGATTCCGTACCCCATCACCATGTGCACTTCAGAAACTTTCCAGGCCTTGGACACCTTTGAAGCCAGAAGCAATGACATAGTGCTTGCATCTTATCCAAAGTGTGGTAAATAACAAGTCATTTTCTACAAGGGCGCTTTTTCATAAGGAGTAGGTTGGGCAGGGTGCAAGGCAAAGGTGGGAGGAAGGCGGTTCCTCTCTGCATGAAGCTGGCCAGAAGTCAGGGAGGAGGACGGCCAAGATGGTTAAGAACATAGCTTGTGAAATCAATAACCAGAACTGCTAGATTTAGAAATCCTGGGGTCTGAGGGAAGGATGATGGATGCAAAAAGGGAGTCATGGTGGGGCTAGCAACCAGAAAGAGAAATGCAAGAAAGTCCATTTGCCATCGGCCACTGAGAGCAGGAAAGATTTTCATCTTGGTTTTTGACTGAGGAGCATGGCCATGTCTATAATGTATATGATGATTTCCATGTAATTATTTTTCAGGATCAAACATCATCAATCCTCCAGCTTGTCAAACCAGTGTTACAATGGTCATTTATCAATGGAGGATAAATTAAGAATCTGTGGGGCACCGGGGTGACATAGTCTGACTCTTGATTTCAGATCAGGTCATGATCTCATGGTTCGTGGGGTCGAGCCCTGCATGGGGCTCAGCGCTGTCAGCACAGAGCCTGCTTGGGATTCTTTCTCTCCCTTTCTCTCTGCCCCTCCCCCATGAGCGCTCTCTCTCTTCCTCTCTCTCTCTCTCTCTCTCTCTCTCCCCCTCTCTCTTTCCCTCTCAAAATAAATAAATACATTTAAAAAAACCCAGAATCTAAGTCCCTATTTTACACAATCTGATTTTTTAAACTGTTATTTCATCTCTAAGTGTTTACTAAAGTCATCTTTGATATTTTTTTTTCTATCATTTGATGCTGAGTTTTTATAAATTCAAAATTATATATACTTTTTTAGAAAATATTCACTGGGGCACCTGGGTGGCTCAGTCAGTTAAGCATCTGACTTTGACTCAGGTCATGATCTTACGGTTCGTGGGTTCGAGCCCCGCATCGGGGCTCTGCACTGACAGCTCAGAACCTGGAGCCTGCCTCATTTTCTGTGTCTCCAACTCTCTCTGCCCCCCTGCCCCCTGCTTAGGCTCTGTCTGTCTGTCTGTCTCTCTCCCAAAAATAAACATTAAAAATTTTTTTTCAAAGAAAATATTTACTAATGTAAGGTACAATAATATGTGATATATAATAAACAATCATTTCTATAACATAACATTGTTCTATAAGGAACATATTGTAGATTTAAGAAGAATTGCCTCTTGTTAAAATAGAAATCTGAAAAATAAGGTAACCTGAATTTATACTAATGTAAGTATGTTCTATTTTCCACAAAACTCTATTTCTTTCCATAGCCCAGTTTATTTCAAATGCAGAAGAACCAATTGTACACACCACAGAGTGGCTATAGATTTTAATTTTTATGATGTATATGCACAAGTAACATGCCTTTGCTATACCAAGGTTCTTTTAATGAGCTTTGATTCTCTGATTTTTCTTATAGGTTCAAATTGGATTCTACATATCATTAGTGAGTTAATATTTGCTGAATCTAACAAAAAGTATGAATATCCAGAATTTCCAATTCTTGAATGTGGGGACCCAGAAAAATATCAGGTTAGTACAAAACAGCCTTTAAACTTATAGTAAATTATCATAGAAAGACTTCTTCCATTTGGGGGATTTTTTTAGTTTTGTGTTCAGAAAGTTCTAATACTAATAATCATTGCAACTTATTTTGTGCGTACCATCTAAGCCCAGCACCTTTCAAGGATTGTCTCATTTCAGGGCAAAAAAACCTCATCACCGTTTCTCAAAAGATCAAACCGTCAGAGACTTGCCCAAGGTCAAGGGGCTTATAAATGTCAGGGCCAAGATTTGAACCCAAATTGTCCAATCTGAGCTTCTTAACCTCTGCACAATATGGACAGCCTACTTATTAAAGAGAACTAGGAGGGAAAGTAAGCCGAGAAACCCGAAGAAAAAAATTAAAATGAGGGGCACCTGGCTGGCTTAGTCAGTAAAGCATGCTACTCTTGATCTTGGGTTTGTACGATCAAGCCCCATGTTGGGTGTAGAGATTACTTAAAAAATAAGATCTCTTTAAAAAAATTAAAACCATAAAAACTTTCTCTCTGAAGACAGAAACTTGGTGGGATGGCAAGAGAAGGGTTCCTCTAAGGCCTGGATCATTCTGCTTTCAGTTTATGTCAGCACCCCCCAGTCTTTTCCTAATAAGACACTATCTTTGGTGTCCCTGTATCAGTGATGTCTCTGGTGTGTGGGGGATGGGAAAGGGTAGTAGCTGAGAGAGTAAGCCACTGATGTGTATAAAGGTTCTTTTTTTTTTAATTTCTATTTTTGAGAGAGACAGAGAGGGACAAAGTGCAAGCAGGGGAGGTGCAGAGTGAGAGAGGGAGACAGAATCCGAAGCAGGCTCCAGGCTCTGAGCTGTCAGCACAGAGCCTGACGCGGGGCTAGAACTCACGAGCTATGAGATCATGACCTGAGCCGAAGTTGGACACTTAACCGACTGAGCCACCCAGGCACCCTAAGGTTCTTCTTTTTTTTTTTTTTAATGTTTATTTATTTATTTTCAAGGAGAGAGAGAAGGAGAGAGAGCATGCATGAGCAAGGAAAGGCCAGAGAGAAATAGAGAGAGAGAACACTAAGCAGGCTCCATGCTATCAGCACAGAGCCCGATGCAGGGCTCGATCTCACAAACTGTGAGATCATGACCTGACCCGAAATGAAGAGTTGGACACTTAACCTATTGAACCGCCCAGGCGCCCCCTTACCTGTTCTAATTCACTTTACCACACGTTATTGCTCCCACTACCAATGTAACCAGGTGAGGCTTGGGTGTGAGACAGAAAGTTCTGTTCCCAGACAGGAAAGGCAAGGACAGGGAGGGAGGAAGGATCTGCCTCAAGACTTCAGTGCCTGGACAGGACAGGTGGGAGGAGGGCCAGCCCCAGCCCCGCCAGAAACGCATTTGGGGGGGGGGGGCGGCTACAGTCTCAGCAAAACTTTCAGAGGTGCTTACCGCCAGGACTCCCAACAAGCAGACAGAAGAACTCAGTTACTGAGAATTAAGTCACTGGATCGGGACTGACGAAGGGGTTTCTGGAAAACGACAGAGACACATGGCATGATGACAAATACAAACTGAAAAGTTGGATCCTAGGGGGAAGGAAGCCCATTTCCATGGATTGGGTTAAAGTAACAGAAAAATACAGGCAGGTAAGGTATCCAGGGACTTGGGGCTGGGCTGGAGTGGGGAGCTAAGCGTGCATCCTGGATCTGGGGGGCTGCAACGTCAGGAGGAAGCAGAGGCCTAGCAGCCACAGCAGGGCCCAGAGGTGGGAGGTCAGGACCAGTTCAGGATGTGGGGACAGGAGTTTTAAGAAACTTTCCTAGGTAGAGATGAACGGGCTGATGAAAAGCCCCATTGATTTTTCCTCTCCAGGCCACTGCATAACCTTTTATCTAAAGAGCGTGTGTATCATCACCTTTAAAATTTATGCTAACATTTCTCTAGCTTTCCAACTTTTTTTAAAAGTAATTTTTATTTAAAATTTCTTCATTTTTGAGAGACAGAGTGAGACAGAGCATGACTGGGGAGGGGCAGAGAGAGAGAGAGAGGGAGACACAGAATCTGAAGCAGGCTCCAGGCTCTGAGCTGTCAGCACAGAGCCCGATGCAGGGCTTGAACTCACGAATTCGAACTTGCGAGATCATGACCTGAGCCGAAGTCAGACACTTAACCGGCTGAGCCACCCAGGTGCCCCTCCAACTTTTTTAAAAGTAAACTCTACATCCGAATTGGGACTCAGATTCACAATCTGGAGATGAAGAGTTGCATGCTCTGACTGAGCCAGCCAGGCGCCCCTCCAACTCCCCTTTTATTTATAATTTTTAAAATTTATTTATTTACTTTGAGAGAGAGAGGGAAAATGCATGAGCAGGGGAGGGGCAGAGAGAGAGGGAGACGGAGAATCCCAAGCAGGCTCCGTGCCTCAGCACAGAGCCCCATGAGGGGCTCAGACCCACAAACTGTGAGATCTTGACCTGAGCCAAAACCAAGAGTCGGATGCTCAACAGACTGAGCTACCCAGGTGCCCCATGTGAGTTCTTGATCTCCGGGTTGTGGGTTTGAGCCCCACATTGGGCATAGAGATACTTACAAAAATAAATAAAATTAAATACATGTATTTTCTTAAAATATGTCTATATCCAGTCTTTACATTGCTTATAGTTTGGCCCCATCACACATTTTCGTTGACACATCAGTTTTGTTACAGTTATTTCCCATTTTCTCCCTGGATATTTCTTTAATCCTATTAGGAACTTTACCATTTCTCATATGTCTTTTTGTGATTTTTGGCCATGCAGTGCAGTGGAAACTGCATTCTATAACTTAATCTGAAAATTACCATCTGTGTGATTTTGCACAAAGCCCTTAAAACCTCAAAGTCATTTGTTAATCTCTAAAATGGGGGTTATAATATCCACCTGAGGGGATTGCTGTGAATGAATGTAAAAGTGATGTTCAAAACTAAAAATTAGGGAAATTTGATGTAAATCAAGTATTATGACTATTCTCTTCTCTTCTTTTTTAATGTTTATTTATTTTTGAGAGAGAGAGACAGTGCGCAGGGGAGGGGCAGAGAGAGAGGGGGGGACACAGAATCTGAAGCAGGCTCCAGGCTCTGAGCTGTCAGCACAGAACCCAAGGTGGGGCTCCAACTCATGGACTGCGAGATCATGACACGAGCTGGTGTCTGATGTCCACTAAGTTTCTACAGAAACATTGGCTATAAACGTCTAAATATCATTTTACCACTTGAAATAATGTGCCCCAGCTGTGAGTGACCTCTACAAGTGTGGAAATGAAACTTGAGGCTTTAGCCCATATAACGTACTAAAACCCTTAGCCCTGGCAGATTAAACAGGTAACTTCATTTTCAAAATTATCAGTAGAAGCAGACACACACACACACACACACAGAATCAATCACTGAGTCCTTACATTGACAAGAATTTCTCTAGTAAAATATTTCTCAGATATTCAAGTGACTGTGCACTTCCAGGTTCTGTTAGGATATTTGATTGCATGGAATTTTGTTGACAAAAAAAAAGTCTAGATATTAAAAGTGGGTTTGGGAGACCAATGGAAAAACTTGAATATTTCTGGTAAAGACCTTGACTATAGAAGAGAGCCAAATGAAGACAGAATAGATCACAAATTATGAGCTGCAAAGAATCAATTCTAAAAAGAATTTAGTATGATTGTAGAAAAGGTAAAATTTTCAAAAAAAAGACCCCTCCAAAATGGTAAGCCAAACTCTATAAGGCGGTCCAAAAGGATGATTTTTTTTTTAATGTTTATTTATTTTTGAGACAGAGAGAGACAGAGCATGAACGGGGGAGGATCAGAAAGAGAGGGAGACACAGAATCTGTAGCAGGCTCCAGGCTCCGAGCTGTCAGCACAGAGCCCGATGCGGGGCTCGAACTCATGGACCACGAGATCATGACCTGAGCTGAAGTCAGACGCTTAACCGACTGAGCCACCCAGGCGCCTCCCAAAAGGATGATTTAAATTATTTACGACTTTCTCCATTCCTCATCCCCACAAATTAAGAAAACAAATAAATTTTAAAAAATTGGAGGGGGAAATAGAAAAGGCACAGTAGTGATACTTGGAACTACCATTCAGATACTACACTTAAGAGAAATTCACCATAAGACATACACGCTTTTACTTTACCATGTCTGTTTTTAAGAGAATGAAACAATTTCCATCCCCAAGGATTCTGGCAACTCATCTCCATTATGACAAATTACCTGGGTCCATCTTCAAGAATAAAGCCAAGGTGAGTGTCCCTCCCTACTCGTATTTCAGTTTGAAGTTTTTAATGTCTAGATATTGTCTTTCTGAGCTATGTGATGAAATCTGCATCTTATCATAGAATTTTGAGAAATGAAACGTGTGATTTAGCATTTCTTCTGTTGTTTCTTTCTTCAAATATATTTGCTATTGTTGTGCTCAAAGCGAATGCATTTTCAGTTAGGATATAAAACATATACCTAGAATTGAACATATTTTAAAATCTGTTTTATAGTGAATAGATTCCAGAATCCCACTAAGATATTTAGAGAGTTTAACAAAAGAATGCGATAGGAAAACGAGAAGTTGTGTTTTTTTGTTCTTTCTGGTGAGCATTATTTATGTGAAGTCTGAAGCAATTTTATTTCTGAATTTCACGTATAATAGCAAACTTCATGTCCTGCAAACATAACTATAGGTGCTTTGGCTACTCTTATCATTGTTTGATCTTCGCTGACCAAACTCTGAACATTATTTTCATTGTCCTTAATATTACTTTTTCTTTAATATTATTTTGCAATTTTTACTTTGTGGTTTACCCTTCCAGATCATGCCCTTATGACTATTCTAATGAGCTTGCCCTTTTTTTCCTTTTTGGTATCTTCCTTTTTTTTTTAACGTTTATTTATTTATTTTGAGAAAGAGAGAGAGTGTGTGCACTGCTCACGCATGAACACATGCTAGCTGGGGGAGGGGCAGAGAGAGAGAGAGAGAGAGAGACAGAGAGAGAGGGAGAATCTCAAGCCGGCTCTGCACTGTCAGTGCAGAAACTGGCTTGGGGCTCAATCCCACAAACCATGAGATTGTGACCTAAGCCGAACTCAAGAGTCAGACACTTAACCGACTAAGCCACCCAGGCACCTTGTTTTTTTCATATCTTCTACACATGCCTTCTTAATGTCTAAGTTCATTAGCAAAAGTTCTCTGCTACAACATCAGTCTGCTTTTTCTTCTTTTCTCTTCCCTCTCCCCAGACTTCCCCATCTGCCACCCCGCTTCTTCAGTTTCTCTGTATGTTAACAAAATTATGTCGTATACAAGATTACACAATGATATTGTTCACCCCTTCACTTTTCCAAAGTTCAAAATATATACCTGAATAAATTAACTTAATTTTCTCTTTCTAGATTTTGGTGATATTTCGAAACCCTAAAGATACGGCAGTATCTTTTTTCCATTTCCACAACGATGTCCCTGATATTCCAAGCTATGGCTCCTGGGATGAATTCTTCAGACAGTTCATGAAAGGCCAAGGTATGGCTGTTGGTGAAAGAATTCTTACTTTGACAGATGACCACAAAAGTACAAAAAATCAAATGTATTTTAAGGTAAAGAAAGAAGACTAGGGAGGATCCAGGAACCAAAAAGTTGCTTTTATTTTAAATTTTTTTTAACGTTTATTTATTTTTGAGACAGAGGGAGACAGAGCATGAACGGGGGAGGGTCAGAGAGAGGGAGACACAGAATCTGAAACAGGCTTCAGGCTCTGAGCTGTCAGCACAGAGCCTGAAGCGGGGCTCGAGCTCACGGACCGCGAGATCGTGACCTGAGCCGAAGTCGTTTGCTCAACCGACTGAGCCACCCAGGCGCCCCCCAAAAAGTTGCTTTTAATGAAACTTTAATGAAGTTTTATAGCACCACTAGTTCTGCACATCAAACAATAATACATTACTGTTTTTAAAAATAATTTGGGCAATTTACATGTTGCCTATAAGTATGAGGTGGCCATAGAACAGACATAGGACCAAGAGGCCTATACAGAGTCATGTAGAAAAGCATCTCTGGTTAATTTCCCCTAAGTCTCTATATAACACAATGATTAAAAAAAAAAAAAAGAGAGAGAGAGAGATGAAACCATGACGTCGAGCAAACACATCTATGTGTTTGCCAGAAAGGAAAAGGCTTTGTTAGACCATGTTGATGTTTTACCTCTGGTTATTGATAACTGCAATTTTGTAGGTGCCTACTGAGGCTTCTGGCTGGCTCAGTCAGCAGAGCACGCAACCCTTGATCTTGGGGTTGTGAGTTCGAGCCCCACATTAGGTGTAGAGATTACTTAAAAAAAAACTCTTGTAAGTGACTACTGATGCTCCAATGTACTAAAGGAGGTGTTGTATGTGCATGATTTCATTTAAGACTATAACAAACTATGAATAAAGTATTTCCAGCCCCTTGCACAGATGAGAAAACTAATCCAAAAAGTTAAAACACTTGCCAGTGGTCCCACTGCTTGTAAGCCCCAGTGACTCTGCTTCCATGGGTATAATGGCCAGAGATTAAAGATGCCTCCTTTAGTTGGTGGCTCTTTTCAGTCTTGGCAGTGTCATAGAAGGCAGAATTAATGCCACATGATCCTTGAGAAGTTGTTGACAGGTCACTCTAAGAGAACCACTTTTATTTTATTTTATTGGCTAACAAACAGCGTGTACAGTCTGCTCTTGGTTCTGGGGGTAGATTCCTGTGGTTCATCGCTTACATACAACACCCAGTGCTCATCCTAACATGATTTTCAAAGTTTTATTTATTTATTTATTTATTTATTTATTTACTCACGGACTTATTTATTATTTTGAGAGAGACAGAGCAGCGCAAGTGTGGGAGGGGCAGAGAGAGAGGAAGAATCCCAAGCAGGCTCTGCACTGTCAATGCAGAGCCCGATGTGGGACTTAAACACATGAAACTGTGAGATCATGACCTGAGCTGAAATCGAGAGTGGGATGTTTAACCGACTGAGCCACCCAGGCGCCCAAAGAGGACCACTTCTAAAGGTGACCAGCACAGCAATACCACGCCCCACATGCATGGCCACTGGGTACAGTATTGGTTCCTAAGCACAGATTAAGTATTGGAATTGGCGGGGGGGAGGGGGGGAGGGGGGGAAGTGCACAGAAGGTGCTTATGAAGCACCACAATCAAAGTTTTGTTTGTCTGGAAACCACTCACTAAGTGGTGCAAAGTTTCTTCTTTGCACGCTTTGTTACGTTCAACTTATGAAGGAAGTTCAATGTACTGGAAAACATGCAGGATTTGGAATGGGAGGACTGGATTGGCTTCATCATTTATTATTATATATCAGTAATTAATATTAGATAGAATAGTTACCACTTACTGAGCAATTACTACATGCCAGGCACTATATACTATCTCTTGCGTACATTTTAACATTTCATTTCTTTTTTTTAAGTTTATTTATTTTGAGAGACAGAGAGCGGAGAAGGGGCTGAGAGAGAAGGAGAGAGAGAATCCCAGACAGGCTCTGTGCTGTCAGCACAGAGCCCGATGAGGGACTCGAATACACGAACCATGAAATCATGACCTGAACCGAAACCAAGAGTTGGACGCTTAACCGACTAAGCCACCCAGATGCTCCCCAAAATTTCCATTTCTCTTAAGAACCCCATGGGGACAAATACTATACTTGTCGCTTTTGTAAAGATGGAAATAGAGGCATAAAAAGGTCACACAGCCACTAAGTAGCAGAGCTTGAATTTAAATTCAGGTTCAAATCACTCACACCTGGGTGATGTTGAGCAAGACATTTGATTTTTTTTTTTAACGTTTATTTATTTTTGAGACAGAGAGAGACAGAGCATGAATGCGGGAGGGTCAGAGAGAGAGGGAGACACAGAATCTGAAGCAGGCTCCAGGCTCTGAGCTGTCAGCACAGAGCCTGACATGTGGCTCGAACTCACGGACCGCGAGATTGTGACCTGAGCCGAAGTCAGACGCTTAACTGACTGAGCCACCCAGGCGCCCCAAGACATTTAATCTTTATGAACATTGGTTTCCTGACTTATAAAGGAAAGGTAAGAATATCTGACCTGCAGGAAGTAGGACAGTAGAGCATTTTGTTTGGCAGCACTACAGCTCTGGTGTCAGACAGATGTTGAAAGACGACAAAACCCATAACTTGCTGTGTGACCTTACAGCGGTTATTTCCCCACCAACAAAATAGGTATAAAACCTGTACCTATCACCCTGGATTGCTTTAAAGATCCCAGGATCAAATGTGTAACTATCAATTAATAGTGCATGGGGAAGAACAGAAAACCTGACCGCAGTGGCCCAAACATAGGTTTAATTTTTCTCACTCAACAAGAAGCCTGAAGAGAGACAGCTGGTTCAGTTGCCCAGTGATGGCAAAGCCAACGCCTCTGCCACTCCCTTGGCCTTTCCCTTCTGCCTTTTGCAACATACTCTCAGGCTGGCTACTGTGCCTACAAGCATCACTTTCAGATCCTGAAGGAGGTTCATCAAGACCGCAACGGTTTTACTAGAAACCTTCCAGCAGACTTCTGCTTGTGTCTTGCTGGCCAGAACCATATCCTGAGACCAATCACAGCGCGAAGGGAGGCTGAGAAACAGGAACCAGAATTCCCATAACTGGCTTAGACCCAAGTAACTAACCAGAGTTTGGTTAGCAGCAAAAACAGGAATATATTGGATATTGGGTATGAAACATACAGTGTCTGCCTCAACAAAGAAAACATGTGGAAATAGCCTGGCTCAAAGCAAGGGCTTCAATGATAACGATGATGATGATAAGAATTCTGAGAATATTATTATTACTAGCGATTACAGTAACGGCTAAAATTTGCTGAGTGGGTACTATTAATCAGGCACTGTTTTAACCATTTGATGTTGTTAATTCATTTAAGTCTGACAACAATGCCATTTTACTAATGAGGTAACTAAGGTACAAAGAGGTTTCGGTTGTTGCTCAAAGTCATACAGTTAATAAGCAGCACAGCTAATCAGTGTCTAGATGTTCACTGTCCAGTGTAGTAGCCACTAGCTACATGTGGCAAATGAGCACGCGAATTGTGACTGGTGCAACCGAGGAGTTAAATTTTACATCTTATTTAATTAGTTTAAATTTAAAAACAGATACTCAGGGCACCTGGGTGGCTCAGTCGGTTAAGCATCTGACTTTGGCTCAGGTCATGATCTCAAGATTCGTGAGTTTGAGCCCCGCGTCAGACTCTGCGCTGGCAGCAAGGAGCCTGGAGCCTGCTTCAGATTCTGTGTCTCCCTCCCTCTCTGTTCCTCCCCTGCTTGTTCCCTCTCTCTCTCAAAAACAAATAAACATTAAAAAAAAAAAAAAAACCAGATAATTCAGTTATTGGAAACTTTTAAATGAATTTGGTACAAGTTGAGTATATGAATCTACTTTCTCAACTTAAGTTGTAAACGCCTAAAAATACATCAGGGCACCTGGGTGGCTCAGTCGGTTAAGGGTCTGACTCTTGATTTCAGCTCAGGTCACAATCTCACGGGTTTGTGAATTTGAGCCCCGCATCAGGCTCTGCACTGACACTGCAGAGCCTGCTTTGGATTCTCTCTCTCTCTCCCTATCTCTATGCCTTTCCCCTACTTGTGGTCTCTCTCTCACAGAATAAACAAATTAACTTTAAAAAAGGTCTAAAAATACATCAAGTATTTTTGATAAAGAATTTGGCATTCAAATTGAGATTCTCTGTAAGCGTAAAATGCCCACCGGCTTTTGAAGACTTAGAAACAAAGTGTGATGGTTCCTTAGTAATTTTTTATATTGATTATATTCTGAAATGATAATATTTTGGGATATATTTGGTTAAACAAAATAAAATATTAAAGTTAATTTCACCTGTTTCTTTTTGCTTTTTTTTTTAAATTTTTAACGTTTATTTATTTTTGAGACAGAGACAGACAGAGCATGAACAGGGGAGGGGCAGAGAGAGAGGGAGACACAGAATCGGAAACAGGCTCCAGGCTCCGAGCTGTCAGCACAGAGCCCGACGCGGGGCTCGAACTCACGGACCGTGAGATCATGACCTGAGCCGAAGTCGGACGCTTAACCAACCAAGCCACCCAGGCACTCCTCTTTTTGCTTTTCTTAATGTGGCTATTGGAATATTTAAAATTACAGATGTGGTGGGGGGAATGCTGGGGTGGTTCAGTCAGTTAAGCCTCCGACTCTGGCTCAGGTCATGATCTTTCGGTTCATGAGTTCGAGCCGCAAACCAGGCTCAGATCCTGCTTTGGATCCTGTCTCCCTTTATCTCTGTCCCTCCCTTGCTTCTGCTTTCTCTCTCTCTCAAAAATAAATAAATAAGCATTTTTTAAAATTTACAGATGTGGCTTTCATTAAATTTCTATTGGACAATGCTGATCGAGAAAACATCTGTCTCATTATTTCTTTTCTTTCTGGTACTATCTGTCGTTTTTCGTGTACCTTTCACTATTTCTGAATCATTTTATTCACCTAAATATTCATGAATGTCTGGTAGTTTTTATCAAATCACTTTTGCAACTTGCTTAGTTATTATTTATGAAAATAATGAAATGAATAGAAATCTGACACAGGAATGGCCGTATGCCAGTTCTTCTGGAGCAGGGATTTATAATGACATACAAACATCTTGTCTGAGCATATACACACACACATATATATAGTTTATATTTTAAAGCATAAATTAACCATCTATAATTTTAACCTCAATTATTTGAAATTCCCTAAGAATTTTTTCCTTATATTTTTAGTTTCCTGGGGAAGCTATTTTGATTTTGCCATTAACTGGAACAAACATCTTGATGATGAAAATGTTAAGTTCATATTATACGAAGACCTGAAAAAGGTAAGATTTTGATTATTGACATTCTATAGCAAGATTTATTATAAAATATCACATAGAGAACCTACTTTTAATGTCTGGTTGTGTGAACAAATATTGCATTCAATTAAAAAAATAAATATTCCAGATTTGTGGTACAATGCTAGGAAAAAAAAAACACAGTGCATAGGGGCTTAGGTTGTTTATTTTACAGAAATAAAATAATGCTTAGCAACTTATTACTAACAGTGGCTGCTTTATTTTCCTTCTGTGATAGATAGTCCAACTTAAGAATGGCAGAAATAATAAGTAGGTTTCAACTGAGATGGAATTGAACGTGCATTTGGCTGTGAATTGATTTTTCCATATAATGTTATTTTTTAAATTGGTATTCATGAACATTTATTTATTTTTTTAATATATGAAATTTATTGTCAAATTGGTTTCCATACAACACCCAGTGCTCATCCCAAAAGATGCCCTCTTCAATACCCATCACCTACCCTCCCCTCCCTCCTACCCCCCATCAACCCTCAGTTTGTTCGCAGTTTTTAAGAGTCTCTTATGCTTTGGCTCTCTCCCACTCTAACCTCTTTTTTTTTCCTTCCCCTCCCCCATTCATGAACATTTAGTGCTGCCCAGCATTGTTCTAGGCCCTTGTGATACATCAGTGAACAGACCAGACAAAATTCACTGCCCTGGAGAAGCTTACCTTCTAGCTGGAGGAGGCAGGGAGAGAGAAAAACAATAAATATAACATTTTAAAAATGTTTATAATATGTGAGAAAAAAGAAATGGTATAACTGATTAAGGAAAACTGGAAATGTCAGGGGTAGGGAATTAGGATGTTGGACAAATCCCCATATAAGATAGCTGGTAGAAACCTCATGGAATGGATGTGATTTGAGCAAAGATCTAAAGAAGATGAGGGAGTAAGCAGAGTAAGTAACTGGAATAAGAATTTTCCAGGCATACAGAACCAACTGGAGCAAACACCCTGAGGTAGGAGTGTTCCTGGTATGGTTAAGTGATATGAAGGAGGCGGATGTGGCTGGGTCAGTAGGGGTGAACCAGGGGAGATTAACCAATGAGAACAGAGGCAAGGGAGTGGGGTAGAGAGGAGTGTGGGGAATAATGTGGCCAGCCATTGAAATTACTTTGGCCTTCACTCTGAGTGAAATAGAAAACCATTATGGGATTCGAGCAGAATAGTGATAGGAGTTGTGTTTTTAACAGGTTCATTCTGGTTGGTGTATGAAAACGTACTAGAGAGAAGCAAAGATTGTGTAGAGAAACCCATGAGGAGAGTACTATAGTAGTCCAGGCAAAGGAAGATTGTGGCTTAGACCAGAAGTGGCAATGGAAGTAATAAGTAGTTAAATTCTGAATATTTATTGAAGAAGAGCTATTAGGATTTGCTGCTGGATTGGATGGGAGAAAGAGCAGTGAGAGAAAAATGAAGTCAAATAAGACTCCAATATTACTGGCCTGACCAACTGAGAGGACTGAATTGTCGTCCCTTGAGTACGAGATGCCAGCAGGTGAAATGAGATTGTGGGAAAGATCAGGGGTTTGGCTTTGCACATGCTTAGTCTGAGATGTTTATTAGTCATCCAAATGGAGAGGTCAAGTTGACTATAAATGTGTTGAATGGAGAGAGTGCCGGGCTGTATATATAAATTTGGCACATAGATGGCATTTAAAGCCATGAGATTACATACTTACATGTATGTAAGTATATACATAGGGAAGAGAAGGAGACCAAGAACTGAGCCCTAGAGTCCCCCATATAGACTGTTTGGGAAACAGGAGGAACCAGCAAAGGAGATGGAGGAGGGGCTAATGAGGCAGGAGGGAAGCCAGAGTCCTGGACTCCAGTAGAGAAAGTATGTTAAAAAGGGAGCATGCCAAATGCTTTCTAGAGGAATTGGGTTATTAACACCAGTCTCCTCTGACATGCTTATCAAAGGGAAGTATGAATGAATCCATCCCTTCTGTTTCTCGAGTGCATTTATGTAACATGAGAGAACATACTAATTTAGTCTTTTATCCTTCTAGTCTACAATGATGTTTCTGAAACTTGTGTTCCATGGAATGCCATGTTGCCCAGATGTTAATAATTCTTGCTTGGAGGTTGCCTATTCAAACTGATTTGGGGACTGTGGCTCTTTTGGGACATTCACATTGCAAGTTGACATACTCAAGAGTAAGAGATCCTGTAGGAAAAACAAAACAAACTTCTCTTTATTTAACCAAAAGGATTCCAAACTTATTTGACCTCACCCTTCACTCTCCTTTTCTTTTCTTTTTTTTTTTCTTTTTTCACAAAACATCTATAGCCACCTTGAAGTAAATCAGTGTTTTGTAGAATACAGTTTAAGAAACTGTTCTAGAAGATTATGAATCTTCATTGGTAGGGATACTGGTTACAAGGGTATTTAGACAAGATTAATTTCAAGATTCCTTCTAGTTTTCAGGATTCTAAAAATTAGACTTTCTGGATAGAATTAAACATTAGCTATAAATAGGATTCAGAAGAAAAGAGAATTGGAATGGGCATGTACAAATACATTGATTTCCTCAGCTCATTTAGACTGGTGCTTTTTTTTATTATTTTTTTTAATGTTTATTTTTGAGAGAGAGACAGCAAGAGCCAGGGAGAAGCAGAGAGAGAGAGGGGTAGATACAGATTCTGAAACAAGCTCCAGGCTCTGAGCTGTCAGCACACAGCCCGATGCAAGCCTTGCTCACAAACTGGGAGATCATAACCTGAGCCTAAGTCGGATGCTTAATCGACTGAGCCACCCAGGTTCCCCTAGACTGGTGCTTTTTAATAAAATGAGTATCATCTTAGATAAGACCTACTACTTAATGCTTGCTATCATTATTTGTATCCTGAGGAGTTTAGTAAGAGTCACCCATTGAAACTACAAAGTAAAAACAATACAGAATATTTTGTAGGGCTATCTCAAATATTGATACAGAAGTATCAAAGAAAGTCTAAAGAGAGAGATGAAAAGGTGAGTTGGAGAGGTAGGCTTAGTAAATCCATTCTGGCTAAGAAACCTGTCTTTGCTCGAGCACAATTCCCATAGAAAGAAGTTTATCCTTGAAAATGTTGTGTTTTCAGAACCTGACTGCTGGAATAAAACAAATTGCTGAGTTCTTTGGATTCTCTTTAACTGGGGAGCAGATCCAAACCATCTCAGCCCAGAGTACCTTCCAAGCAATGCGAGCAAAGTCCCAGGAAACACACGGTGCCGTTGGACCCTTCCTGTTCCGCAAAGGTAAAGTCGCATTTGTTTCTGGGACATCCATTGGTTTGCATGTAACAGGCAATCCAAATACTTTATTTTTGTAATTTTTTTAATGTATATTTATTTTTGAGAGACAGAGAGACGGACAGAGCACCAGCAGGGGAGGGGCAGAGAGAGAGGGAGACCCCAAATCCAAAGCAGGCTCCAGGCTCTGAGCTGTCAGCACTAAGCCAGACGTGGGGCTTGAACCCACGAACCATGAGATCATGACCCAAGCCGAAGGCAGACACTTAACCGACTGGTGCCCCAATCCAAATACTTTTATCTTCAGTTAAGACAGGATTTTCTTGTTTCTCCCTCAGTAAGTTTGGACACAGTGAGTTCAAAGTAGACTGAGTGAGTTCCACAATATCTAAAGTATCTTTTAGAGTACTAAGTTCCTTGTACCTTTCTGCTTGCCAGTATGTATGGCAGGACAACAGCCACAGCTCCACCATTACATTAAAACTAAAGGATTATATATTTTTAAAATAAACAGGGAATAGCAAGATACAGAATCGCATGTTAGCTGAGTGGGGCCCCTTTAAAGAACTTTGTGGGAAGCTTCATCAGTGACTTCTTTATACCTCATTGGCCACCTCTTACTGCCCTGTTGGTTGGGAACTGTGATTTTTTTAAAGGCAATCTAACTTCTTATGACAGTTTATGATAATATAGCTTAGGTATTACCAGTTTTTTAAAATTATATATATATAGGGCACCTGGGTGGCTCAGTCGGTTAGGCGTCCGACTTCGGCTCAGGTCATGATCTCACGGTCCGTGAGTTCGAGCCCCGCGTCGGGCTCTGTGCTGACAGCTCAGAGCCTGGAGCCCGTTTCAGATTCTGTGTCTCCCTCTCTCTCTGCCCCTCCCCTGTTCATGCTCTGTCTCTCCCTGTCTCAAAAATAAATAAACGTTAAAAAAAATAAAAAAAAAAAAAAAAAAAAATATATATATATATATATATATATATATATATATATATAGAAAGTATAACATGATTTAGAGGCAGCACTATGTGTTAGACCTTTTACTAGGCATAAATTTTACAGCAAAAAAATTCATGAATTCCTTAATTCTATAAATGTGGGCACCAAAGCTCAGGGAAATTAATTTGTCCGTTGTCACAAAGCTAATGATCGATGGAGTCAGGATTTGAACGTAGGTTTACTTGAGTCTACTCCACTTTACTTTATCAAATGAAGACCCATCTAAAATACCCACTGTGAATGGAACATTGAATGTAAATCTAGCTTGGGCTTGATTCCTGACTTTACCCCTGATTTTTATGCCTTGCTTGATTAGCTTTAAAGGAGGGGGAAGAAAATAGAACTTCTCTTTATATTGCTTTTTTAAAAAAAAAAATTTTAATGTTTATTTTTGATAGAGAGAGAGAGAGAGAGCAGGGGAGGGGCAGAGAAAGAGGGAGATGCAGAATCCCAAGCAGGCCCCAGGCTCTGAGCTGCCAGCATGGAGCCCGACACAGGGCTCAAACTCACAAACCTGCGAGATCATAACCTGAATCAAAGTCGGACGCTCAACCAACTGAAACACCCAGGCGTTAATCACGCCACTATTCAGAACAGAAAAATTCTAAAATAAAGTGGTAACTTAAGTATTTTACAATATTCTTTGCAAAAATTCAGAAGGCACAGGTAAATGTGCAAGAACGTTAAAAATTATTCACATTTCTCCCACCAGAGGCAAGTTTAACTTTTTGGCATATTTCTTCCAGCCTCATTCTGTGATGTTTTTTATAAAAACATACATTTCAATGGCTATGCAACAAGGAACTTGCAACTTCAACCCAAATCACCAAAAGATTCTAAAGAAAGAAGCAACTTCCTTTGTTTTGTTTTTTTTTAATTTTTTTAGTGTTTATTTATTTTTGAGAAAGACAGAGACAGAATGAAAGTGGGTTAGGGGCAGAGAGAGAGGGAGACACAGAATCTGAAGCAGGCTCCAGGCTCCGAGCTGTCAGCACAGAACCTGATGCGGGGCTCAAACTCACAAACTGTGAGATCACGACCTGAGCCAAAGTTGGTCGCTCAACTGACTGAGCCACCCAGGCGCCCCAACTTCCTTTGTTTTTAAAAGGAATAAGAGGGGTGCCTGGGTGGCTCAGTCGGTTAAGCGTCCGACTTCAGCTCAGGTCACGATCTCGCGGTCCGCGAGTTCGAGCCCCGCGTCAGGCTCTGGGCTGATGGCTCAGAGCCTGGAGCTTGCTTCCGATTCTGTGTCTCCCTCTCTCTCTGCCCCTCCCCCGTTCAAGCTCTGTCTCTCTCTGTCTCAAAAATAAATAAACGTTAAAAAAATAAAAAAAAAAAGGAATAAGAAAAACATATCCTAATCTCAGGCAAAGTAGTAACTTTTTGCAAAATTATCAGCATCTGAGGTCTTAACCAAAACCTGTTGTAAAATGATAACTTCTCAAGGGGTGAGGTATTTAAAAGACTTTACAGAGGGGGAGAAAAGAATGACTCTCAAAAAGTGGAATTTTAGGTCCCAAGTGTTGAGACAGGGGTGGGGCGAGGAGATGACTGAGGCCAACAGTCCCTTCGGTGATATAAAGAAAGCACATCACCTACTATGCCACAGATGGGGAGGCCCCAATGGATACCATTAACTTTACAGGAGGAATTACATTCATTTTTAAGACTGCTTAATTTTCTTCATGTCTCCATTTCACATTTCAAAGTGAAATGCTGCACTGAAAAAATGGTAAAATCAAGAAGAAATAGGGGGATGGGTAAAACGGGTGAAGGGAAGTAGGAGGTAGAGGCTTCCAGTTAAGTAAGGAACAAGTCATGGGACTAAAAGGCACAGCACAGGTAACGGTATTATAAATGGTGTTGTACGGTGACAGATGGTAGCTATACTTGTGAGCACAGCATAGTGTGTCTAGTTGTCGAACCACTATGTGACAGCCCTGAAACGAATGTAACACTGTGTGCCAACCATACTCAAATAAAAATAAAAATAAAATGAAATAAATAGCTAAAAAAAAAAAAAATCAGGAAACTATCTTCTAACAGGTGTCCGGGTCTGTTATTTTTGTGTGTGTTGTAGGTGAAGTTGGTGATTGGAAAAATTTGTTCAGTGAAACTCAGAACCAGGAAATGGATGAAAAATTCAAACAGTGCTTGGCAGGCACTTCCCTAGGAGCAAAGTTGAAGTATGAATCCTACTGCCACCCTTGAAGTAGGAATCCTACTGCCATCCGATAGCCAATTCAGCAGGCATGGGTATTTTCTTTTCCTGAATGATTATTAAATAATGAAATAAGTTGATCAAATAATCAACTAATGATAATTAAACAACGTTTAGATATACATAATATGAATTTAATAATAATGATAACATTGGGGCGTCTGGGTGGCTCAGTGGGTTGGGCATCTGACTTCGGTTCAGGTCGTGATCTCGCAGTCTGTGAGTTTGAGCCCCGCATCGGGCTCTGTGCTGACAGCTCAGAGCCTGCAGCCTGCTTTGGATTCTGTGTCTTCTTCTCACTCTCTCTGCCAATCCCCTGCTCATGCTCTGTCTCTCTCTGTCTCAAAAATAAATAAAACATTAATAATAATGATAACATTGAAGTTTTTGAGTGCAGAGTTGTTCACTTTTTTTTAACTTTTTTTTTTTAATGTTTATTTATTTTTGAGGGAAAGAGAGACAGAGAGTGAGTGGGCAAGGGGCAGAGAGAGAGAGGGAGACACAGAATCTGAAGCAGACTCCAGCCTCCGCACTGTCAGCACAGAGCCTGATGCGGGGCTCGAACCCACAGACCACAAGACCATGACCAGAGCTGAAGTCAGATGTCCAACCAACTGAGCCACCTAGGTGCCCCTTTAAACTTTTTTTTAATGTTTATTATTTATTTTTGAGAGAGAGAGAGAGAGAGAGAGAGAGAGAGAGAGAAAGCACGAGCGGGGGAGGGGTAGAGAGAGAGGGAGACACAGAATCCGAAGCAGGCTCCAGGCTCTGAGCTGAGCTGTCAGCACAGAGCCCGACGCGGGGCTCAAACCCACAAACTGTGAGATGATGACCTGAGCCGAAGTCGGACGCTTAACCGACTGAGCCACCCAGGCGCCCATTTGCTTTTTGAGGAAAGACCATTTAGCTGTCCAAAGGGGATACTCTTGCTCATGTGGCATGCTGGGGTTGTAACTTCTTTCATGCTCTGGGTTCACATAAGAGCATAAGCAGATACTATCAGAGACACACGTAAATTGGCGTCTGAATGGTGTGTAGATGAGACAGGCCTCCCAGTGATGCACAATTTTTTGTCCTCCCAGAATAATTCCTCTGTCCCTCACTACAGACCAAAGCACTTGTAGTTATCTCAGACTTACTGTCGGGGGGGATTTAATTCCAACTCTGCACTGAATTAAGATGAATAAATCCTATCCTCATATAATTCAAGGAAAATGCATTCACTGCTCATCTACTCTGTGTATGTCCCTGCAGTGAGCCCCGTGGAGGCCCCACTCTCAAGGGGCATTATATGTCTATTTAACACAACCTTTAATTCAAAGCTAAATATTAGAGATTGTGTCATTCTGGCATAAAGGCTTTTCGGCTACAGAACCCTAGGTAGTAAGGTGGAACTTACGAGAGAAGGTAAAGAAAGTTTTGGATGAACCCTCTCAACAGTCCCTAATCTTTACACCATAGCTAGTCACGGTGAAGAATAGAAGGGTTCATAGAAAAGTTAAATAAAATTGCTTTGAGAGGGGTGCCTAGATGGCTCAGTGAGTTAAGCATTTGACTTCGGCTCAGGTCATGATCTCATGGTCTGTGAGTTTGAGTCCTGCATCAGGCTCTGTGCTGACAGCTCGGAGCCTGGAGCCTGCTTCGGATTCTGTGTCTCCCTCTCTCTCTCTGCACCTCCCCCACTTGCACTCTGTCTCTCTCTCTCTCCCTCTCTCAAAAATAAATAAATATTAAATTTTCAAAAAAAAATTTGCATTGAGAAAGACTGCAGGACTACTATTTCTGGTAGTATGGTGGATAACATAACCTGAAAACCCTTCCCTCAGAACACCAAGAAAGTCTGGATAAAAATTCTTACAAATTCTTTTAGTTGAATTTCTCAGCCCCCAGTAGAGTAAGTGGACTCATCAGGGCCCAAAACCACAGATGGAACAGAGAAGGAGACCAAGTAATAATCAGAGATGACATTAAGCCACCATTTACTGAGAGACTTGTCAGCAACAGAGGCTTGGGTTTTAATGCCCAGACCCCCATGACTGGTGCAGGAGTAGACAAATAGAGCAAAACAGAGCTGTTGAACTGACCCATAGAGGACAGGGCTGCCATTGCATATCTAGGAAGAAATTACACTCTTCCATATTTGCTACTAAGACAATTGGTTATGATACAGAAGAAGTAAAATCAGATTCTCACATTCTATCACTCACAAAAATGAATTTCTTGCAAATTAAACAACCATATGTTTAAAAAAGATGTTAAAGCTTTAGTTTTTTGGAAGCAAATACAAGATAATATTTTTATAACTAGAGTGAGATTTCTTAAAGAAGAAACAGAAAGCACAAAGAGGACACAATTTATGTTTTTGGCTACATTAAAATCTAAACATCTTTGTGGGGTGTCTGGCTGGCCCAGTCCTGACTCTTGATTTCAGAGTTGTCAATTCTAGCCCCAGGCTGGATGTAGTTTAAAAAGTAAAAAAAAAAAAAAAAAAAAAAAAAAAAATCTTAAAAAGTAAAACTGTGTCATTAAGAAAGTGAAACCCAAAAATGTAAAATGGCAGGGCAGAGACTTGAAGAAGTTACTAAATAAAAGGCTACTATTTAGAGTATATAAAGAACAACCAAGAGGTGCTTGGGTGGCTCAGTCAGTTAAGCGTCCAACTACGGCTCAGGTCACAATCTCATGGTTCCAGAGTTTGAGCCCCGCCTCAGGCTTTCTGCCGTCAGCACAAAGCCCGCTTTGGATCCTCTGTCCCCCTCTCTCTCTGACCCTCCTCCACTCATTCTCTCTCTTTCTCACCAAATAAATAAATAAACTTAAAAAAAAAAAAAAAACTTAAAGGGTACCTGGGTGGCTCAGTTGGTTGAGTGTTGAACTTCGGCTCAGGTCATGGTCTCACAGTTCGTGGGTTTGAGCCCCACATCGGGCTCTGGAGCCCACTTCGGATTCCGTGTCTCCCTCTCACTCTGCCCCTCCCTGCTCACTGTCTCTCAAAAATAAATAAACATTAAAAAATTTTTTTTAAAACTTAAAAAAATAAAGACCAACTGAATGGCTGCTTCCTTTCTTATACTCTATCTTTTTGAAACTAATTTCTACATAAACACTTAAGGACATAGTGCCATCATCGTGTATCCAGTACAATGCTGCACATAGTAGGCACTCAATAAATATTTATTGAATAAATTAATGAACGAAGGGACTTTTTTTAAAAAAACCAAGAAGTGTTACTTAGAATATAAATCAGTCAGGATCCTTTTGATGTAATAAACAGAAAATCAAACACATACTGGTTTATAGTAGAAAGAAGAGGAGGGGAGAAGTCTTACAACTGACTGGCCTAGGATGGGTCTGGTTCAGATTAGTCTTGATCTAGAGCTCAAAAAAGGGCCCGATTCTCAACCTTCACTTCTCAACTCTACCCCCTCAGTGTAGCCTCCATTTTGGGGGAGATTTCTCTTTGGGAAGTACTGGAAACAGAAACCACTATAAGTATGTCAAGCATAAGGATTCAGTGGGAAATGAATGCATATATGTCGGAAAGGTTGGCAGAATGAAAACCAGGAGACTTCCACTGCACCTGCCATCCAGAGCTCAGGACCTTGTCACTGACACTGCTTCTACCACGGCTGTCGCCACGGATGCACCATACCCTTGGAGAACTGACAAGGGCACCTGGAGTCATGAGCACAGAAGTTTGCTCATCAGCTCATTCTATCACATGAGGATGGCCTTCTCCTTCCTTCCATCTTCCAAACCTTGCACCACAGCTCATCAGTCATTAGCAGAACTCCAGAATTTTAATTCCATAAAAATCCGGACAATGTGATTTTAACTTTCCATACTTTATAATCCAGGAGACAGGGAGACATAGAAAGGAATGAGACTGGAAGCTAAATAAAAATGAACAATATCGTGCAGTCCACTGCTTGCACTAATAATCTTTCAAGCAGACAACAGAACTATGTTCCCACCTAATGCACCCATTCCCTTCTTCAAATGAAAACATGCTTATCCGAGCCCCTAGTCTTTATACCCATGGCTATGTGATATTCCTCCCTCTTCTCTTTTAGTTACAAATTCTACCGTAAGACACTCTAACCAGAAGACTATCTTATAAAATTAACCACTACCAGCAAATCTTATAGAAAAGGAAAGGGAAAAGCAATGAAAAGAAGTTTATTAATACAAAAACAAAGCAAGGAAGAAAAATGCAACAGGTCATGAAACTGTAGTTGGTGTTTATTACTTCCTTATTCCTTATTCCTTATTCTCTTTGCCCTCAGAAATCTTCCCAGCCAGTAGGGTGACATAAACCTTCAATCCTGAAGGATCTGAGCCCTAAACAGTCCTGTCTTGTTGAACAGCTGTAGATTTCTACTAACATGTATCACTGAACAGGGAGTTACTAGAAGGAACTCAAGAGGAACTCCTGAGTTAAAGACATGCTTGTCTCTAACTCCGTTGTGTGGCTACATCACTATTTTCCCATAAATCAGCCCAGCTGGTTTGGTAACTTCCTTATTTCCTTGATGGCCTGATGGCATCATGAACCTGAAATGTCCAGATGCAGTTTCAAATTCCTATTCAAGGAACTATGTGTCTCCTACTGGAAACACAGCCCAATGTCATAGGAACAGGAAGCACTATTTTGCAAGGGCATGACTAGGTTTCATTGTGGAACACAACCCTCTCACTTCTACTGTTTCCTGAGTTCAGGTGTACTGGCCATGAAAGAAACAGCAATCTGGTTTAGAACATCCACTGCCCGAAGGACAGTACACTCAGCTGAGTATACACTCAGTATACTCCTGCTTGGGGCTGCACCTGAGCCTTCAATACTCCACCCTACTGCCCTGTACAGCCAGCTGCTTTGGGGTGACGAGGTTCATAATAAAACTACTGAATTCTACAGCAGTCAGTATACTGCCTCATTTTTCTGTAAAACGGGTTTCTTAGCAAGACAGGCTGTGATGGTGAGCAAGTATACAGAATATCCAACAATGATGATGCTGGCAGAAGCACTGTAGGAAGGAAATGCAAATCCGTACCTGAAATAAATGCTCACTCCCCACAGGGCAAATCCCTGTGCCCTCCAGATGGAAGGGCTCCTGTGTAACCTGTCTGCCACCAAGTGGCCGCTTGGTCTACCTTGGGGTATGGTGCTTGACACTGGGGCTCAGAGTTGGTCCCTGATGGGAGACTGCTGGGTGCTCAGCAGCCAGATGAGCCTTGATGAGAATTTCGCGTCGATGAACTCACACATTCCATACCCTGCTACTGCTGTCGTCTCCTTGTTCGTCGTGAACAAGCACTGGGTGTGCTGGAGAAAAGCTGACTGACCTCTACAGAAGTCTTCCTGGCTACCTGCTCCTCAAAAGCCTCCTCAGAAGTAGTAGATGCCTTTGATGAACATTCACTATATGCTCATAGTGTCCAAGGGGTTCACCCACACCATTTTCCTCAGATCGCTTATGACCAACCCTCTGATCTTCTTCCTTCCAAATCTCTGAATCTCCAGCTAGCCTGCGAGACACTGGGTGTGTTCAAGCCACTGGCTTGCTCTCTTTCCAAGTGACAACGAAATGTGCTGCTCAAAGTTCTGCCTGCTGGATTTCCTTTCTCCCAATACCCTTTCTGGCCACCTTCCAGAGGGGCTGTTTTAATACATCAATCCACTTCTGATTAACGCCAGTATACTGTGCTTCATTCGATTTTTTCTTTCTCAGTCATCTGGTCACAGGGAACTCTCCATGAGCTCAGTGCTGTGTGTTGACAGAGCAGGGGTGAGTGCCATGGGGGTCTTAGATACCTGTCATAATCCCCACTGAAATTAGGGAGCTTTTCCAATGGCAGCACCTCCCACTGACATTCTCTAAATCTACAGTGGTCAGGCATTACAGAGTTTTTCAAGGATACATCAAGGATACATCACTCCAATGGATCCTCACTCCAATATTTTCCTCAATGCCTGAGGAAGAAGGGTCCTTTGGATCTTCTTGGGGAGCATGGCTAGGGAGTGAATGAATGCCATCATTCTACTCCAATATTCCTGACTCCCTGAGTATTTTTGATTTATCTGTATTAGTTGGCATCACAATTTCATTTAATGGGGCCACCCCTGAGCCCAGGTTGCAGTAATATTTCTAATGAGCCATTTCCAGCTGCTGGAGCCAGCACACTGAGTGCATAATCTGAATTACATTCATTTCTAAATGCCACCTTTCGAATCATTTCCATGCATATTTCCTGGGTTTCTGCTGATAAAAATTAGTGGAAGTTTGCAAATCTTTTGTTCCATAAACTATCTCCTCTGGATCAGATCTTGTCCGTATCCTCTTGGGGCATGCTAGCATCTGATTCTAGTTCTAGGAGTGAAAGTATGAGGTAGGGATGGGGCATTTGGAGAATCAGCACCTCCCTGCAAGGTGATTACTTTATAATCTTCAAACCAGGCTGTACCACTCTTACCAAACATGGGCAGAGGACTGTTGAAGGCTCAGCAGTATTTGGGAGGGCAGTAGTACTTGGATTCACTCAAATCCCCCCAAATTCCCAGGGCCTCATTCTTTCCCATTCAATGCCCTCAATGTTCATAGAAGAGACCTGGGGAGGCTGCAAATTAAATTTGTATTGCAAAATTCTGTTACCTGCAGCTGCAGACTCTGCACCTAATTTCTGCAATATCAGCCCTGAGTCTACATGAAATAAGAGGTCCTTCTGGGCATTTATTAAAGCTTGTATCCTCTCACCACGCTTGAGATTGTCATTTCCTGTCTTTAAACTCTCTTGGGCAGTTCAGGGCCTTCAGAAAACCTGTCACTGCTACTGCTGTTGCTGCTGTCACAGACACCACGCACCCACAAACCTGGTAAATGGTCTCATGCAAATCCCTGCTATTTCTGGAGCTTTCCGTCATCTGGAAATCCCACAGAAAGATGGCTCTGTCTCCTATCTATCTTTCAAACTTTCCACCAGTACTTCACATTTGCAGAATTTAAATCCTCTGCCCAGGACCTGGGCTCTAAAGAAAATATAGTGTTTAACCACCGACAATTTAGCCATTCAGTTTAGCCACTGAAACTCCGGAGGGATGGAGAAGAGGAGTGGGCAATGAGTCCTAGAGCCAATGCCCAATACCAATAGTATATCGGAGGTCCATCTTGGGACCACCTCACTCCCTCACTCTAGCTCAGATGTTGAGGGTACAGACTTGTAATTCTAATTCTAGCTCTCCGGCTTACTTAACTTCTGTGTTACTGAACTTCTTTGTGCCCCAGACCTCAGTTTTCTTATCTGTTGAATGGGTACAGTAATGGGTACCTACTTTGCCCTATCGTAAGTCCTCAGGACTCCTCAATCGCTGTGTCAGTTTCTTATAAACCGAGGACTACCCGTAAGGGCTTCGGGAGCAAAACTCCACGAGGTCCCACAGGGAGCAGGTAGCTCTCCTAATGGCTGGACCTGCGGCCGGTGTTCAGAACAGCGCTGGCAAGTACCTGTTGAATGAATAGACAAATGGGTGGAAACTGACCGAAGGAAGGCTAGGCCTTCAGATCCCTTCATCCCCAGTCTCGTGAAAGTTAGGAGGCAGAAGGGAACGGGGACGAAGTACTTCGGTGTTTACAGGCCTGACCCTGAGTTGACTCCTGACTTTGCCACTTAGCAGCAGCAGGACTCTGGACGAGTTAATTTACTCAGTTTCTTCGATCCTGAAATGGGGCGAATAATACCCACCCTCGCACGCCACGGGCGCTTGGACACCTCTCTGTCCTCCCTTCCTCCCGGCGGACCCTTCCGGCCACAAACACACCTGGAAGCCGGAGGGCTTGGAGCTGGGGGTGCCGCAGGGGAGTCCCCGCGCGCCCCGCGGGCAGCCGGCAGCACGTGGGCTGCAGCGCGCGCGGCGCGGACTCGGAAGGAGACTCGAGTTTCCCGCGATCCCGAGTCGGTGCGGGAGGGGCCGCGCGCGGTCATAGAAGGCGGAGCCGGCGGGGAAAAGGAAAGCGAGAGCGAGCCGCCCGGACCCGGCAGGAGGGCAGCGGCAGCGGCAGCGGCAGCGGCGGTGCACGGTGAGCAGCGGGGCTCCGGGAGCGCGGCGAGCGCGCGGGGCGGTGCTGGGCGCGGCGAGGGGCGCGGCCCCGGCCCGGGAAGTGGCGGCGGGGGTAGACGCCGCGGACCCCCGGCCTGGCAGCGCGGAAGCGCTGTCCGAGGCCCGCAGCTGGGGAGGGGATCCCTCAGCGCGCTGGCGACTGAGAGCTGTTTTTTTCCGCGAAGAATTTCGGTCAGAGCAAGTAACGAATTTCCCAGGCCGGGGTGGCGGGGTGGTGGGGTGGGGGGTGCGGGGGCGGGGGGATCTAGTGGAAAACAGATACGTGGGGAATGTGACAGATCGGAAATACGGAGGCCTGGACTTCTCATAGATTGGCTAAATAGGCCCTGGCTAAAAATCCCTTGCCTAGACACTTCTAATTGTTTCCCGATTGCTTGGCCTTAGCCCAACCCCCCCCTCCCCCCCCCCCCCGCCCCGTCTCCTCCTCTCCCCCCGCCCCCATCCCTTCCTCCTTCCCCTGCCCCAACTCCCTACCACCCTTTCCCCCTTGCCTTTTTTCAACACTGCCGCTGCCCCAGGGGTCCTTTTAATCAGAACAGGACAGCCCTTTGCTCGGATCATCCCAATGGCTTACCGTCTCATCAGAATTCCGTAAATGGCACAGACAAGGCCCCTTGCTCTCTCCACTCCGGCCATGCAGGCCCCATTGCTGTTCTTGGGATACAGCCAAGCATATGCTTGCCTCTGGGCCTTTGCACTGCCTGTTTACCCTTCCTGGAAAGCTCTTCCCCCGATACCTTCTTGGGCCGTTCTTTTACCTTACCCTGCACTTCTTCTTTTTTAGTGTATTTGTTTTTGAGAGAGAGAGAACGAGAACAAGTTGGGGAGGGGCAGAGAGCGAGGGAGAGAGAGAGAATCCCAAGCAGGCTCCCCACTATCAGCATAGAGCCTGATGCGGGGCTCCAACCCAGCCACGGTGAGATCATGACCTATGTATGAGATTATGACCTGAGCCGAAGTTGGACCCCCACCCCACTGAGCCACCCAGACTCCCCTGTTTTACCCTGTGCTTCCTGCAATGTCACTTATATCAGAGTAGCTTTCCCTGAATACTATTATTAACAAACAAAACACCTCCCTTCCCTGGCAGTCCCCCCTTACTCTGGTTCAGTTTTCAACATGGTAGTTTTCAGCCTGTGACATTTTTTATGGATTTGTCTGAGTTCCTCCATTAGTAAGTTCACAAGAGTATTGTTCACTGGTACTGCCTGGGCACCTAGTACATAATAGGTTCTCATTAAATATCTGTTTAATGAATGGCAATTCATAAATTCTCTTTTGAATTACAGAATAACGAGACTTCCTATTGCCTGTGTTTTTTTTTTAATTTATTTTTAAAATTTACATCCAAGTTAATTAGCATATAGTGCAACAATGATTTCAGGAGTAGATTCCTTAATACCCCTTACCCATTTAGCCCATCCCCCCCCCACAACCCCTCCAGCAACCCTGTTTGTTCTCCATATTTAAGAGTCTCTTATGTTTTGCCCCCCTCCATGTTTTTATATTATTTTTGCTTCCCTTCCCTTATGTTCATCTGTTTTGTATCTTAAAGTCCTCATATGAGTGAAGTCCTATGATACTTGTCCTTCTCTGACTAATTTCACTTAGCATAATACCCTCCAGTTCCATCCACGTAGTTGCAAATTTTGATTTGATTGCCGAGTAATACTCCATTGTGTATATACCACATCTTCTTTATCCATTCATCCATCGATGGACATTTGGGCTCTTTCCATACTTTGGCTATTGTTGATAGTGCTGCTATAAACATGGGGGTACATGTGTCCCTTTGAAACAGCATACCCGTATCCCGTGGATAAATACCTAGTAGTGCAATTGCTGGGTCATAAGGTAGTTCTATTTTTAATTTTTTGAGGAACCTCCATACTGTTTTCTAGAGTGGCTGCACCAGTTTGCATTCCCAGCCTGTGATTTCTTAAGCACTAAAAATGTCTTGCCGAAGGAGGGCTGAAAGATAGACTTTGCTGTCACTTAGGAGTTTTGAATTTGGGGCAGATTATGCTCTTCTGCCATTTGCTTATTTGACCCTGAGGATCCATAACCCTGGACCTATAGTTTACTCATTTCATTAGTCAGATACTAGATGATACGTGTTGTGTGGCAAGCATTGTGGAGGCCCGGGAGGGGGCTGGGCCCACAAGGAGCTAACAGTCTGCCAGAAGGGGCAAAGCCACAGTCATAGTGACTTCCGGGCATGAGTAAGATGGATACATAACACTCGTCAGTGATTTAGGTGGGGATTTCTTTTAGGAAAATGATAACATAGATTTAAAACAAGATTAATTTACAGTAGTTGGAAAAGAAACCTGCTGCTTCTTTTTTCCAGGCTTGTAAGTACTTTTGCAAACATGTTAATTCAGCACTTTCTTAGGTTGCACGTATATTTCACTTAAATTCTGATGATGGGCAGTTACTTAAAATTAAGAGTACAGAGGATTTAGAGCATTTGAGAGAACTTATGGTCTCTTCCATAACTGCTATTTTGAAGTCTGTGATCCCCTCCCAATCTGACATATGGGCTCATAGTTGTGACCAAAGTAAATGACACTGTTCCTATGGTACGTCTACAGATCCTTATCAAAAACCCTTGGGCCTCGGGGCGCCTGGGTGGCTCAGTCGGTTAAGCGGCCGACTTCAGCTCGGGTCATGATCTCGCGGTCCTTGAGTTCAAGCCCCGCGTCGGGCTCTGTGCTGACAGCTCAGAGCCTGGAGCCTGTTTCAGATTCTGTGTCTCCCTCTCTCTGCCCCTCCCCTGCTCACGCTCTGTCTCTCTCTGTCTCAAAAATAAATAAACGTTAAAAAAAAAATTAAAAAAAAAAAAACCCTTGGGCCAGATGTGTTCTGGTATTCAGAGGTTTTTGGATTTTAGAAAGGTAGGGCAGCATACATCCTGTCTATTATACCATGCTGTCAGCGGGATTTGGGGGCAGCACTCTCTAATAAAACAGTTTCCATAGTGAACTGTATAAGTGGACAGCAAAGTATCATAAAGCTAGCTCGTGTCATTTCAGGTCTAGACAGGGGGCTACACACCTATCAAAAACAAAACAAACAAATGAAAACAAAATAAACCTCAATTTTCAGTGCCGTTTGGATTTTGGAATTGCAGACCAGGAGCGCCATTGATTGAAGGTTAATGGTGTGGGAAGGACTCTGCTGGATGCTTTTCATCTGATTTATTCCCCACAACATTGAACTCAGGTGCTTTTATTCCTGTCTTCAAGTCATAAATAAAAGGTTCAGAGAGGGTATAGCCCAGGTCCGTGTGGCTGTAAAGCCTGTCTCTACGACAGTAAGCAGTCATGTGAGGGCTTTACCTTTGCTCGGGCTCCAGGCACTGGGAGCCACCAGCACCCCTCGCCCAAACCACTGCAGCCGCCTCTCTTTGGTCTCCTTACTTCTGCACGTGCTCTGCTTCCCTTTCCACACCTGTCCCTGCCCGCATACCTTGTTCTTTACATAGTATCAGAGTAATCCTTTAAAATGTAAATCCAATCACATCCCCCCACTACTTAGAGAACCTTCTGTAACTAACTTCCTATTGCAATTGTAGTAACATCCACCAGTTCTGACCGTGAACCACAAGGTCTATGTGGGTGGCACTGGCCCACTTCTCTGTCTCACTTCCTACTCTTTCCCCCTCATTCAATGTGCAGCAGTCCCCTTGATCTTTTTGTTATCCCTTCAAAGGCCATGCTGGTTCCTGAGATACTCTTCCCCCATATCTTAAAATGATGGACTTTCTCATTACTCAGTCTTCATTTAAATATTGCCTCCTAAGAAAGGTCTTTCCTGACCACTGTGTCTACAACCACCTCCCTCTGTCCCCACCAACAGAACTCATCCTCTATGCCGCACCCCTATTTAATTTCACTGTGGCACTTTCAGCCATCTGATCATCATATTATCCATTCCTTTTATTTGTTTCTGTACATGATCATTTTCTGTCTTCCCTCAGTGGAATGCAGGTAGAGTTGTCCTGTGCACATCTGTATACTCATGGTCAGAACAGTGCCTGACACTTGATAAACATTTACTGAATAAATGAAGAAAGGATACACAGAAAACAGCAGATAAAGAAAAAGGAGAAGACGAGGGGATTGAACGTGCAGTATTTAATTTTAATGAGTCATTCTTTCATTCTCCTGTATACCGTTCACCTGTTCAGCACTTACCACTGCCCACTGGGTGTTGATATACAAAGATGAGTAAGACATAGAACCTACTTCCCAAAGAACTCACTGGGCTGTTATCAGAGCTGGGCAAAGTGGAGCGGCCGGGCCTTGGAGGAATACTAGTGGGCCCTCCAACATCAAAGAAGACTTGTGGAGCCTCACAGATGAGTGGGAGTTGCCTGGTAGACAGAGGGCTCACATATTGCATTCACAACAAAGAGAAAAGCATGTGACAAGTCATGGCGGGGGAGGTCTTGGGGGGGGGGGGAGGTCTGCAGATACTTGGGCATCCAGTCATTGATTATTGAGCCACTTCTATAACAGCCTGCCCCCTTCCCTTTTACAGCTTGTGAACTCTTTTGGCGCACAGTTATATAAGCAATTGCAGTAAAGGGGACAAGAGCTGTGATAGAGCACCAAACCAGGACCTCTTCAAGGGTGTCTGAGAAGTGACATTTGAGCTGAGATCTATAGGAAATAGGAGCTGACCAGGCGAAGGCAGTGGAAGGGGTAGAGCCAAGAACATTTCAGGAGGCAGCGTGTTGGACAGAAGGAGTTAGGAGTCAGGAGGGAGGGGTAGAAGTGTTCTTTTGCACACCACCATTGTGTAGGTGGAATTTAAAGCCATAATTCTAGAGGCAATCACCAGGGGAGTGAGTGTTAGAAGAGAGAGGAGATCCAAGGACTGGACCCTGGGGTACTAGAATATTTACAAGCAATGTCTGTTCAAGTCCTTTGCCAGTTTTTAATTAGGTTGTCTTTTTGTTGTTGGGTTGTAAAAGTTCTTTATATATTCTGGATATTAGACCCTTATCAGCATATGATTTATAGATATCCCATTCTGTACATTCATTTTCTTCATAGTGGCTTGTGTCACACAAATGATTTTACTTTTGATAAAACCCAGTCTATCTGTGTTTTCTTTTGCTGCTTGTGCTTTTGCTGTGATAACAAAGATTCCATTGCCAAATCCAAGATCATAAAGATTTACCCTTATGTCTTTTTTTCTACGAGTTTTACAGTTTGAGCTCCTGTATTTAGATTCTATATATTTTTTAGATTTTTCTTATGATTTAAGTCATTGCTACTCTCTTGGTCCAATGAGACCCATAAACTGGGGTCATAATTTACCCAGGTAAACTTACCTAAAATTGGCTTTTCAAAGAAAGATTTTGGAGATTTCATATGGAAGTCTATTTCTGCATTGCAAAGTCTTTAATGATTTCATAAACTTCACTTTATATATGTACTCTCGACCTTTTTCTTCTCAGCATGAAGAATTCTTATTCTACTCCTGTAGCCTTTTTACCTTCTCAGGAAGGTAGATAAACTTGTACCTGACATTCACTAGAAACAGAGAGTGGAGTGGAAGAGAGAGATCCCTTTCCTTTTTTGGCCAGTTGAGTTATGAGAGTAGAAAGTTTTGGTATGCAGTTCATGAGAGAAAAAGGTTTTGTAACAAAGTCTTCTCTGTATTTATGTGGGGCTGAAATGAGTCTCTTTTTTTAATGTTTATTTTTAAGAGAGAGAGAGCGAGAGCGCGTGCGTGCGCATGCGAGTGGGGGAGGAGCAGAGAGGGAGACACAGAATCGGAAGCAGGCTCCAGGCTCTGAGCTGTCAGCACAGAACCCATTGCGAGGCTTGAACTCATGAGGTGCAAGATCATGACCTGAGCTGAAGTTGGACACTTAACCAACTTAGCCACCCAGGTGCCCAGAGATGAGTCTTCTAAAGAAGATTCTTCTTACCCTGTTTTGTCTCCTAAACTGGACTGGGAAAATCAGATTAAATATGTTCTGTGTTACTTTTTTCAAACATCTCTTCTGTTCTAGGTTATTAGAAGAAATGGCCAATCATCGTCCACCAAGTTTTTTTATAGAAGAACTTAATGTATACTGTCAGAAGCACAACATGGTACTTAAGTATCAGGAACTGTCTAAGACAGGACCTCCACATAACTTAAGGTACATTGCTTTTTTCTTTTTTAAGATTGTATTTTTTTAGTAATTTCTGTATCCAATGTGGGGCTCGAACTTACAACCTCGAGATCAAGAGTCACATGCTTGACTGACTGGGCCAACTAGGTCTTTCAAATTGCTGTTTTTTTGTTTGTTTGTTTTGTTTTTTCTAACATTTATTTATTTTTGATAGAGACACAGCACAAGTGGGGGAGGGGCACAGAGAGACAGGGAGACACAGAATCTGAAGCAGGCTCCCGGCTCTGTACTATCAGCACCGAGCCCGACGCGGGGCTCAAACTCACAAACCTCGAGATCACCACCTGAGCCAAAGTCAGATGCTTAACCGACTGAGCCACCCAAGCACATCTGATTGCTGGGGTTTTTAAAAGGTATATCTCCATAAAATATGAACTGGGAAAATGGCCACTCTGGCACAATTTTGAAGTCAATAATTTAGCTATGGGGGCACCTGAGCAGCTCAGTCGGTTGAGCATCCAACTCTTGATTCCTGCTCAGGTCACGATCTCACAGATTGTGAGTTCAAGCCCCATGTCAGGCTCTGCACTAACAGTACAGAGCCTGTTTGGGATTCTCTCTCTTTCTTTCTCTCTCTCTCTGCCCCTTGCCTGTTGTCTCTCTGTCTCTGTCTCAAAATAAATAAATAAACTTAAAAAAAAGAAAAAAATAATAATTTAGCTTTAGAACAAAGATGATGTGCTGTTTGGTGTTTGGGGGTGACTGCTTAAATTCTATGTGGAATGGGTTAAACCTTCAGGGTAGTCACAAGAGGCAGTGTAATTAGAACACTTGTCTTTAGATAATGTATGAATTTTATAATATTTTATGAATATTGTCTTTGTAATCAGGTTTAAATACCAAGTTATCATAGATGAGAAAGAATATCCAGAAGCTGAAGGTAAATCGAAGAAGGAGGCCAGAAATGCTGCAGCCAAATTGGCGATTGAAATACTTAATAAAGAAAACAAGGTGAGTAAATGCCCTTTTTAACTTTTCTCTGTGAGAAAATACCCATACAAAGTAGAGCCATTCACAAGTTCTTTTTTTTTTAATTAATTAATTAATTTTTTAGTTTTTAAAACAAAATTTTTTTTAATATTTATTTATTATTGAGAGACAGAGAGACACAGAGCATGAGCAGGGAAGGGGCAGAGAGAGGGGGAGACACAGAATCCGAAGCAGGCTCCAGGCTCTGAGCTGTCAGCACAGAGCCCGACATGGGGCTCGAACTCACGAACTATGAGATCATGACCTGAGCAGAAGTCGGACGCTTAACTGACTGGGCCACCCAGGCGCCCCTATTTTTTTAAAGTTTTAAAAAATGTTTTATTTATTTTTGAAAGAGAGAGAGAGAGACAGAGTGCAAGCGGGGGAGGGGCAGAGAGACAGGGAGACACAGAATCGAAGCAGGCTCCAGGTTCCGCGCTGTCAGCGCAGAGCCTGATGCGGGGCTTGAACTCACGAACCGTGAGATCATGACCTGAGCCGAAGTCGGACGCTTAACTGACTGAGCCACCCAGGCACCCCATCTTTTTCTTTTTTTAAGTTTATTTATTTATTTTGAGAGAGAGAGCGAGGGCAAGTGGGGGAGGAGCTTAGGAAGAAGGAGAGAGAGAATCCCAAGCAGGCTCCACACTATCAGCACAGAGTCCGACAAGGGGCTCAGTCTCACAACTGAGAGATCACTACCTTAGCTGATATCAAGAGTCGGTCTCCACCAACTGAACCACTCAGGTGCTCCCACAAGTTCTTTTACATTCAGAAGTCCCCCCCCCCCACTGTCTCCATTTCTGTAAAGCCCTGAATGAAAGATATATCTAGGAGATAGTGGGCAAAGCTTGGCCATACCTATTTAGAATGCTAATGGTAGTGGTAGCCTCCGAAGTTGGAAGAATGGGGAAAGGAAACAGTGTGAAATGAGCCGACAGGTCCTGGCAGGACCCCTCCACCTAAGTGAGCAGTGCAGTGGGAAAGGACAAAGAGGTGGAGGGACTGTGAGGAGGGTGATGTATCAGGAGGGCAGGTGATCGAGAGCCTGATCAAGAGCTCTGTTCTAGGTGAGAACAGAGTAAAGAGTACAGAAAAAGCTGTCTGAAGAGATTCCAGCCGAAAATGTTTCTGAAATAAAGGAAGACCTGCATCCAGATTAAAACAACAGATCATAGAAAAATACGGAGCAGCCAAGAACAAGATCGATCAATCATTGGGAAAGTCCTGAGCTCTAGGCGTGATGACAAAATCCTGCAAGCATCTAGGCAGAAAAGAAATTTTTTTTTTTAATTTAAAAAAAACTTTTATTTAAAAAAAATTTTTTTTCAAAATTTCTTTTAATGTTTATTCATTTTTTGAGAGAGAGAGAGAGAGAGAGAAAGACAGATCATGAGCAGGGGAGGGCCAGAGAGAGACAGATACACAGAATCTGAAGCAGGTTCCAGGCTCCGAGCTGTCAGCACAGAGCCTAATGCGGGGCTCGAACTCACGAACCTCAAGATCATGACCTGAGCCAAAGCTGGACACTTAACCGACTGAGCCATCCAGGCACCCCCAAAAGTAAATTATTTAAAATGTAAAAATGGGGGCACCTGGGTGGCCCAGTCAGTTAAGCGTCCGACTTCGGCTTGGCTCATGATCTCACAGTTCGTGAGCTCGAGCCCCGCGTAGGGCTCTGTGCTGACAGCTTGGAGCCTGGAGCCTACTTCAGATTCTGTGTCTCCCCCTCTCTCTGCTCCTCCCTGCTCACGCTCTGTCTCTCTCGGTCTCAAAAATAAATAAGCATTAAAAACAATTTTTTTTTAATGTAAAAATGAAGGGGTGCCTGGGTGGCTTAGTTGGTTAGCTATCCGACTTCAGCTTCATGAGTTTGAGCCCTACATCAAACTCTGTGCTGTCAGCGTGGAGCCTGCTTCGGATCCTCTTGTGTCCTTTACTCTCTGCCCCTCCCCTGATTGTGCTCTCTCTTTCTCAAAGATAAATAAATACTTTAAAAGTATATAAAAATGAAAAAAAAATCATACTGTCCATAGCAACGTTAAAAGCCAAGGGATAGTCGAGAAATGGCTGTAACATGAGACAAGAGCTCGTTTATATGTGGGACAAGAGAGGATCATTCTCACATATTGAACATTTGAAAACATTGACTTTCAAGATACTTTCCTGAAAAATCTTACTCGATGATGTCTCCCTGGTAACTCAAATTGGGAAAAGTAAATCAGGCAAAATTGTGAACTCATGAATTGTTAATGAGCCAGAAAATCGAATCAAGAAGTTAGAAAAAGAACAATAGAATGCCTTCCCCTAAAGAAGCAGAAGAAAATAATAACAAGGTCAGACGTTAATGTACAAGAAAACAAAGAAATAATAAAGATGGTCAGTAAAACCAAAAGTTAGTTCTCTGACAAGATTAATTAAATAGAAAAACTTTGGACAAGCTTTCGTCAGATTAAAAAAAGTACATTCCATTCTTATAATGGAAGGAATGTGCTATTATATTCATCTTTCCCACTAAGGTGTGATCCAGGATATGGCTTTACTTCAATTTTGGTTGTCTTCATTTTTGAGATTTACAAAGGGTGAGTGAGACAGTGTTATAGTATTTTGCGTGGATAAACAAGAAAGTTAACTACTTTGTTTTTCTTTAGGAAACTATCAAAGGAAAATGGTGGCTCCTATGGTTAACACTTACCCTTGTGGATTTTTTCTGGTAGAAAAAGATACATACTTAGACTTGTACTCAAGGTAGTAGAGTAGGACAACACATAAGATCTAAATTGTCTTTCAAATTATTCTTCTAGTAATCTTATTAAATTTTATTAAATAAACTAAATTTTATTTAGTATTTATCAAAATGGTTCAACTTCTGTTTTCATGTATATTAAGCAAGATTTTTCTTTCTTTGTAGGCAGTTAGTTCTGTATCACTGCCAACAACACATTCATCAGAAGGATTAGGATTAGGATCCACTGGGAATTTCATAGGCCGTATCAATAGGCTTGCCCAGAAGGAACAACTGTCTGTAAATTATGAACAATGTGAATTGAAAGAACCTGGGCCTGAAAGGTGAGACGTAATTCAGCTTTTCCTTCTGTTTCATTGTATCTAAGCAATATAACAGCAATATAACGGGCTTGTTTCATGTCTAATTTTCCAGAAATATTTGTCTTCCTTTTTCGTATATTCTGCAGGGAAGGTTTTATAGAACTCATATGCAATTGGACATCTTTGTAATTGAAATATTAAAGTGCTTACTTGCTGAAGACTTGGGACCCACGTACCATAATAGATCAAATCTGGGGAATCCTTTGTTTCTGAGATATATCTGGATGGTTTAGTCTGCAGGAGACCTATGAGAGTGTGAGGTGCCCCTGCTTGGGAGTGTGGGGGTGCAGAGATATTTGCATCCCAGGGGTCACAGCGGGAGTGGCTAGATGAAAATGGCTGTGCCACACGTGTAGGCAAAATGACTCTCCTTCTACCATCATCAGATTAGAGAGCTGTTTGTCCAGGTGTTTGTCCTACAAATTCAGTTAAATGGTGTCACTCCCTAGACAAATACCAGGTATTAAAAGAAATGGGTTTTAGTCGTAGACTGTGAGGAGACCAGGATTTTAGGAATATGATTTGAGGGATGGAGTAGAGCTTCAGAGCTGCCAAGACTTTGGAAGTAAGGATAAAGAATAGATAAGAACTAGGAAAAGCAGAAAGCAAATGAGTCTGAAGGGGATTGTTTCTTGGCTACAACCAACCAGGTAAATGAGAGAAAAAAAATCTGACTGACAAATAACCCAAATAACTACCTTAGGATACTGTCCTCTGAATTTTTTTTTAATGTTTGTTTATTTTGGGGAGACAGACAGAGTGCAAGCAGGGGAGGGGCAGAGACAGAGGGTGACACAGAATCTGAAGCAGGCTCCAGGGTCTGAGCTGTCAGCACAGAGACCGACGGGGGGCTTGAACCCACAAAGCACGGGATCATGACTTGGGCAGAGGTCGGATGCTCAACCTACTGAGCCACCCACGTGCCCCACTGTCCTCTGAATTGACTCAGCTATTGACTATTTTACTCTGATGGCTTTTAGGCCAGAACCAGGATGAGAAAAGCAGGATAGTGGCATGAAATAGTGAAGTGTGTGGGTCAATCTCAATAAAGTAAGAGGCCATTTTATTTTTTCATAGCTCATCTATTTGGTTCCTTTGGCTTAAGTGCTCTAACGTCAGTTCCCTAAAAGAGAGAAGTCTAGTTAGAGGTGTCTGAGAGAATAAGAGCCATAGAAACCCTCCAGTCATTCAACCTAATTCTGCTTTCAGGGCCCAGCAGCAAAGACTCACCCTGGTTGGATGTATTTGCCTCTATGGCAAATAATACTAGAATAATTTTGCGGTAATATATAGTAACTCGATGATACTTACCATGTCCATTGCTTTGCTACCTTAAATATAGTTCTCATGTAATTGTCCAAGTATCCTTGCCTAACCACAAATATTCTTACATATAATATGAGGGGTGTGTGGACTTCAGCATGGGGCTTTTGTCTTTTGTACTGTGGGGATTTTCTTAGGTTTGGGGGCACATGAGCAGGGGACAGAAAATGCTGAAGTTAGAACAAATCTATGATTTGCCCATTCCCTACAAAACACTATAACCTTATTGTTTCTACTGTAGAGGTCCTACTTTCCCTACTCAGGCTTTTTCTTTCCATTTGAGCATCTCTGAAAAATTTACCAGATCTCTCTCGTCCTTCTTTTCCTCCATATCTTTTGATCTTTGAGGAATTAAAAAAAATGTTTTTAATGTTTATTTATTTTTGAAAGAGAGTGAGAGCACAGGGGAGGTGCAGACAGAAAGAGGGACAAAGGATCTGAAGCGGGCTCTGCATGGACAGCAGAGAGCCTGATGTGGGGCTTGAACTCACGAATGCTGAGATCATGACCTGGGCTGAAGTCAGAAGCTTAACCAACTGAGCCACCCAGGTGCCCCAAGGAATTTTTTTAAAGTTTTTTTAAAAAAATTGTATCTGTTTATTTTGAGAAAGAAAGAGAACATGAGGGGGGGAGGGGCAGAGAGAGAGGGAGAAAGAGAGAATCCCAGACAGGCTCCACACTGTCAGCACGGAGTCTGATGCAGGGCTAAAACTCATATGACCTGAGCTGAAGTCAAGAGCTGGATGCTTAACAAACTGAGCCACTCAGGTGCCCCAACCTTTGCAGAATTTCAGTGAAGCAACAAAGAGAAGTTGGCTGGAAAATGCAAGCTAGGATGTCAACCAATCCTGGTTATTCTGGGAAACTGGTCAGCCAGTTTTGAAGATTTATATCATACAAGCTACCAACTGTAATTCTACCTATCACATCATATTAAGGTCTTTGTTAATATGTGTTTGTTTCCACATCATAAATTAGATTCACTGTTTTTTGGTATTTGGGTTACATATTCTCCATCATTTCTCCTAGATTTCATTGTAGATGCAAAATTGGCCAGAAAGAATACGGTATTGGTGTAGGTAGTACTAAGCAAGAAGCCAAACAGTCAGCCGCTAAGCTTGCGTATGAGCAGATACTTTCAGAGAAAACCTCAATGGTACGTACTGCCTTTGGATTTAACTTTTAAATTTTAAAATTCCCTTTGAAGAGTGCAAGTTTGACTTCCTTCTTGATGATTTGGATGGCTTTTATTCCTTTGTGTTGCCTGATTGCTGAGGCTAGGACTTCCAATACTATGTTGAATAACAGAGGTGAGAGTGGACATCCCTATCGTGTTCCTGACCTTAGGGGGAAAGTTCTCAGCTTTTCCCCATTGAGGATGATATTAGCGATGGGTCTTTCATATATGGCTTTTATGATCCTGAGGTATGATCCTTCTATTTCTACTTTCTTGAGGGTTTTTATCAAGAAAGGATGCTGTATTTTGTCAAATGCTTTCTCTGCATCTATTGAGAGGATCGTATGGGTCTTGTCCTTTCTTTTATTGATGTGACGTAGCACATTGATTGTTTTGTGGATATTGAACCAGCCCTGCATCCCAGGTATAAATCCCACTTGGTTGTGGTGAATAATTCTTTTAATGTATTGTTGGATCTGGTTGGCTAATATCTTGAGGATTTTTGCATCCATGTTCATCAGAGAAATTGGTCTATTCTTTTTAGTGGGGTCTTTGGTTTTGGAATCAAGGTAATGCTGGTTTCATAGAATGAGTTTGGAAGTTTTCTTTCCATTTATATTTTTGGAAGAGCTTCAAAAGAATAGGTGTTAACTCTTCTTTAAGTGTTTGGTAGAATTCCCCTGGAAAGGTTAGACTGTGTTTAGATGATGCCAGGACAGCCAGTAACATAGCAAAAGGATTCCTCCATTTTGTGTTTCACCAATGAGCCATGAGCCATGAGCCATGGGGCCATGAGGCCCCAGAGATCAAAGTTCTGTCAGCAGTTCAGGGTTTGTTTGTTTGTTTGTTTGTTTGTTTGTTTGAATATTTATTTATTTATTTTGGGAGAGAGGGAGAGCACGTGCATGAGCGGGGGAAGAGCAGAGAGAGGGAGAGAGAATGAGTCTCAAGCAGACTCTGCACTCGTAGCACAGCCTGATGCAGGGCTGGAACTCACAAACTGTGAGATCATGACCTGACTGGAAATCAAGAGTTGGTCGTCCAACCAACTGAGCCACCCAGGCACCCCCCTCAGGGTTGTTTTGTAAATCCAGATCAAGCATTCGTAAATAAATGTGGTAGTTAGCACTCAGACACTGAGTCAGTATGGAGCAATAATTTAATTGGTCTTCAAACTCCTAAGGGGTACTCTTTCTTTCAGAAAGCTGACTCGTTATTAGCTGGTTCTTTGATTACTTCGCCTGGTGACTCTGGAAGGAACACTTTGGTGAAAAGCATATCGTAAGTATGAGCAAACAGCTGTGATATTTAACAAATTAAGATTGCTGCCTGAAAGTGCACATTTTATGAAAATGTTGAAGGAGAATTTAGAGAAAGAAATTACTGATCAACAAAAAATAGGCAGAATTCACAAATTAACAATTATTCCCCTTTCTTCCAGTGCTTCTGAATCACCATCTGAAAATGATTTCTTGGAAAATTCATCAGGAGGAAGTTGTGACAGGGGCCGTGTAAACAATTCTTCATCTCCTATGGTATAGTATTAGCCTCTAGCTTCCTAATTAGTTTCCTTATTTTCTTTGTATTTCCTCATTTTAAAAGTGTCTCCCGTACCCAACCGTAATTTTTCTATTATCTGGTGCACTCTTATTTCATATTGATATGTGGCAGCATTTAACTTCCTCCTTTATTAACTCCCATTCCTCACATGCAAAATTCCTCCACTATTCACTCTCATCTTCTCCCTACTCACCTTCATGTTTTCATATATTCCTATGATCATGCTTATCTTCTATCAATTAGTACTTGAAAGGTCCATTAATATAATTCTGCTCCTGTTTTATTTTCAAGAGAGAGAGAGAGAACACGAACATGTGTGGGGGAGAGGGGCAGAGGGAGAGAGAGAGAAATCTTTTTTTTTTAATATGAAATTTATTGTCAAATTGGTTTCCATACAATACCCAGTGCTCATCCCAACAGGTGCTCTCCTCAATGCCCATCACCCAACCCCCCTCCCTCCCACCCCCCTCTCCAATCAACCCTCAGTTTATTCTCAGTTTTTAAGAGTCTCTTATGGTTTGGCTTGAGAGAGAGAAATCTTAAGCAGCTTCCACACTCAGCACGGAGCTTAACACAGGGCTCAATCCCAAGACCCTAGGATCATGACTTGAGCTGAAATTAAGAGTCAGATGCTTAACTGACTGAGCCACGCAGGCACCCCAGTTCTGCTCTTGTTTTAAAAAATCAGAACTAATGTTAAAAATCAGATAATTTGGGGGGCGTCTGGATGGCTTAGTCGATTAAGAATCTGACTTCAGCTCAGGTCATAATATCACAGTTCACAAGTTCAAGCCCTGTATGGGGCTCTGTGCTGACAGCTCAGAGCCTGGAGCCTGCTTCAGATTCTGTGTCTCGCTCACTCTCTGCCCCTCCCCCCTCATGCTCTGTCTCTCTCTCTTTCTCTCTCTGTCTCTCTCTCAAAAGTAAATTAAAAAATCAGATAATTTTTGTGGTGATGATTAGTGTTATAAAAGTGTCCTGTTTATAACGAGCGATGAACAAATCAATAAGAAAAAGAAAAGTGGCTCAGTATAAAGATGTGCAAAATATCTGAACAAACAGGTCAGAGAAGAGATAACCCAAATAGGCCCCAACATATGAAAAGATGCTTCACTGCATAGTAATCGTGAACATGCAAATCAAAACACAGTTAGGTATCATTTTAAGCCCGTTACCATGGCAAAATTTGAGTCTGGCAGTACTAAACATTGGCACAGCTGTGTTCCAGTTATGACCGCTATACGCTGCTGCTGGTGGAAGCATAAATTGGTGCAGTCATTGTGGAGAACGGTTTGGCGACAAGTAGTGAAGTGGAGGGTGTGTGTGCCGTGCCTTCAGGCAGTTCCCTTCCTGGGGAATGTATACTAGAGAAACACTCATACGTATGTACAGAGACATTGGATAAGCACGTTCTTTGCAACAGCATTGGTAACAGGAGGAGATTAGAAGAAAAACATTGTCCATTAACAGAATGGCTAAATTAACCATAGCTTAGTCATCACACAATACTGAGGCTGGTAGGTGCTATGAGCTCAAAAGTTTAGTTCGACGCTCCCCACTCTGTGTCAACATACTCAACTTGGTAAAACTACAAAGTTACCAAACCTACCAGAATAAAAGTGAATATGAATAAAGAATAGCTATGTGAAATTAGTTTTTGAGATATATCCAGGACTCCTCTTTTTTTCTTAACTATTAAAATTAAATTGTTGGGGCGCCTGGGTGGCTCAGTCGGTTGAGTGGCCGGCTTCGGCTCAGGTCACGATCTCGCGGTCCGTGAGTTCGAGCCCCGCGTTGGGCTCTGTGCTGACAGCTCAGAGCCTGGAGCCTGTTTCAGATTCTGTGTCTCCCTCTCTCTGACCCTCCCCCGTTCATGCTCTGTCTCTCTCTGTCTCAAAAATAAATAAACGTTAAAAAATTTTTTTAAATTAAATTGTTAATTTTTGCTAAAAATGAATATTTCAGCATTGCCATTTTTTTAAACAGTTTGGATTTTTTAAAAATTTTATTTATTTTTGAGAGAGAGAGAGAGAACGAGCAGGGGAGGGGCAGAGAGAGAGGGAGACAGAGCAGCCCCAGCAGGCACTGCACCGTGAGCCCAGAGCCCGATGCTGGGCTCAAACCCACGATCTGCAAGATCGTGACCTGAGCTGAAGTCAGACGCTTAACCGACTGAGCCACCCAGGCGCCCCAGCATTGCCATTTTTAACTGATCAGATCAGGAACACTTGGGGTATTACTTTAAACTAGTCCCTGAGCTCCATTTCTTCTTCATTAGCACTGTGGATGACTTGGTGAGACCCACCAGCCCGGGGCGTCGCCAGGGAGGCCACGTTCTGTACCAGGGGAATCTGTGCTTCTGCTGAACATGCCCTAGGACCTTTTTGCCCTTCCCACCATGTCTATCTGGTTGCTATAATAGATGAGAACACTGATGTAGCCAACCTGAGAAGCAGGGCGTGACGAGAGTACACAAGTTGATGATGCTGTTCATCTAAGGGACCAAAAAAATGTCACAGAACCATCTAGAAGTACAGCAGGAAGAAGAGCAAGGTCAAGCAAGAGAATTGATTTAATCATCTGAAACTATGTTTCATTTTCTTTTATTATAGGACAATGTCAGAAATAGTGAAAAGAAGGTAAAAAGGTGAGTATCATTATGCAGTGACTGTATTTTGAAACGAAGTTTTATTTCAGACTTCGTTTGTTAGCCTTATTTACTAAGTCTTTAGTATTTGTAGAATACTATACATCGTCATTTGTGTGGAGTTTCAGAGGTGGAAAGCATGGTTGAGGATCACAGAAAGCTTGACATCTACAAACGAATAATTGTAAATATGTAGAGAAATCTTTGAATGGATGTATATACTGCACTGTGGACATAAAGCCTGTAGGGGGTCACTACATTCATTGGTTAAGGGCATTATTTTGGATGAGGCTGACAGATGTGGGCTTAGGGAAGTACTCTCCCGTGAAGTGTGTTATTTTACAGACAGCCAGGTAGGGTAGAGATGGTGTAATGACTTGGGCAAGAAAAGAAAAAGACCAAATGTTACATAAATGATGGTGGATTGGTTTCTTTCTTTTTCTTCTTCTTCTTTTTTTTTTTTTTTTTGATGTTTATTTTTGAGACAGAGATAGAATGTGAGCAGGGGAGGGGCAGAGAGAGGGAGACACAGAATCTGAAACAGGCTCCAGGCTCTGAGTTGTGAGCACAGAGCCCGACATGGGGCTCGAACTCTTGTACTGTGAGATCATGACCTGAGTCGAAGTTAGACACTTAACCAACTGAGCCACCCAGGCGCCCCACATGGATTGTTTTTTTGACCTGAAGAGAAAAACGAAGACGTAATTATAAGTCAGCCGTGAGGATGAGGTGGCAGTAGGAGCCATTATGAGCCATCGATATATTCTGAAGAGTAGGAGGTGTGTCAAGGAAAGATAATTCCTGATGTGGGTGTTTGGGTGGAGAGAAGAGAGATGTACATGTGAGGTGATCCAGACATCAGCCATTGGTTATCGTGGCAGTGAGGAGGGTGAGGAGAATTTGCAAGACAGACCATACAAGAAGAGTGGGCAGGGTTTGAGGGAGTATGGTTCCAGTAACTGGGGGAAGAAGCAATGGAGAAAGGATTTTAAGACTATTCCTTGTGGGTGAGATGTAGACGGGAATCAGGCATCATGGCTGATGGCCTAACAGCTGATGGTGTTAGGAACCTGAGGGCTTAAAGGGAAGATAGCAATTTGAAGAGGTTTAGTTTTAAGTGGGGTTTGAACTTCCAAAAGCAGGTGTCATGGCCAGTAAGGAATAAAGTACAAAGGGTAAAATGACCGGAATGACAGTGCAAGCAGATAGAAGTCCTTTGGTTCTGAGTCTGGAGGGAGAAAAAGGGAGGCTGGGGCACACCAGCAATAAATGTGTTCAGGCAAAAATAATAAATAAATAAATAAATAAATAAATAAATAAATAAGGACTCAGAAAAGGAATGAAAAATCATTAGTTGACAGAGGAGAGCTGTTAAGTTTATTGTTTTATAAAGGAAAAGGTGAATGCTTTCAACCCTGTAATTCTAATAGTTGACTGAATATATAAAAAAAACTAGTGCGTGACATAAAACTTCTTCTAACGTTATATTTGATTTCAGTTTTATTTGAGTCTCATATTCTTGTCTTAAATCTTAGAAGTTTGGCACCTACATTTAACTCTCCTGTGACAAAAGACAGCAGGTGTTCTGTGGAACTCAGGTAAGAGGGAAAGCTGTGACAAAGAATCTGGTTACAGATATGTTCGCCCCTTCGACAAAAGTTTCTTAAGGGACTGTTGTTCGTCAGCCAGGCTAAATTATATTTCTACCTGAACAGTTTAATTTTTTAGTACACTCAGATCCGCAAAGGATCATTGTCTCCTGGAGACGGAAAGTTTAGATGAATCCAGGTGGAATGTGGTAAGTGTAGATCTACTGGATAGTTACGTGAATTTTTCTGACATCCATGGACGTTTTTAATATTGAAGGTAAATATTTCTATAAACCAATGATTTCTTAGAAAAGACTCTTGCAGGGGGCGCCTGGGTGGCGCAGTCGGTTAAGCGTCCGACTTCAGCCAGGTCACGATCTCGCGGTCCGTGAGTTCGAGCCCCGCGTCAGGCTCAGGGCTGACGGCTCGGAGCCTGGAGCCTGTTTCCGATTCTGTGTCTCCCTCTCTCTCTGCCCCTCGCCCGTTCATGCTCTGTCTCTCTCTGTCCCAAAAATAAATAAACGTTGAAAAAAAAAAAAAAAAAAAAAAAAAAAAAAAAAAAAAAGAAAAGACTCTTGCAGGAATCCGAACATCTCCACTTGAATATGTTTTCCACTTTCCAGCTCCATTCCAGATTTCACTTTGGAAAAAGGTTCCCCTTGTGGTAGATTGCATGTTTGGGTTTGAATAAAGTATCTGAAACAAATGAAGCCTATTTGCAATAGGAGGACACTGAATACAAGTTTAAAAGAATCAGCAAACATTTCATAAGTCCCTAATACACACCTGGCACAGTTTTGGGCATTGGATTTAGAGTGGAACAAATAGAAACATCTTCCGCCCTCACAGTTTTGTGGGGAGAATCATTCCATGAAAAATCTGTAATTACCACGTATGGTCTTAGAAGCAATGACATGGTAAGAAGTGGAAATAGGAACCTTGGGTTTAGTGTGAGGGGTGAAGCAAGGCTTCCTGTAGGGTCACCGGTGTGGGGGCGCCTGGAGGATGAGTTACAACAGGGAGGTGGAGAAGCTCTGTGGCTCTGCAAAAGAGCCACATGTGGAAAAGTAAAGGTAGGAAAGGTAGGTGAGTGTTCAAGGAGCAAAGGCTGTGTGCTTGGAGTGCAGGGAACAAGGACACGGTGCCATGAGACAGGCTGGGCAGGGAAGTAGGAGACTCCTTATAGGCCATCTAAGGACTTTCTGGCTTTGGCTTAATGAAAAGGAGGCTATTGGAGAATTTAGGCAATAGAGAGACATGATCATACTCCATTTTTTCACACTGGTTGCTGTGTGGCTCATGAAGGAGCCTGATAGAAGGTTGGACTAGTGTATAGCTGTTGGAGATGAGGAAAGTGGGTGCATACCAGTGATAGGTTTTGGAAGTAGAATTGGCAGGGCTTAATGATGGAATGCAGGACAGGAGAGAGAGGGGAACCCCAGGTAGTTACAGACCTAGGCAGGCTCAGAGAACATGTTCATTTCTCTTATGACAGCTTGGTGATAGCTGTGGAACATAATACAGCACTTCTCTCTATTTTTTTTTATTAAAAAAATTTTTTTAATCTTTCTTTATTTTTAGGGAGAGAGACAGAGACAAAGCTCAAGCAGGGGAGGGAGAGAAAGAGAGAGACACAGAATCCAAAGCAGGCTCCAGACTCCGAGCTGTCAGCACAGAGCCCGACGTGGGGCTTGAACTCACGAACTGTGAGATCATGACCTGAGCTGAAGTCGGACACTTAACACACTGAGCCACCCAGGTGCCCCATGGCACTTCTTTCTAAAGTTTTATACTTGAGATAAAATCTGGCTGGTACAAAAGCCAGAAGTTGAACGTAATTACCAGAGGTGGTCTGTTATTTTGGGAGCAGGAGCAGGCGTAGCTATCCTTTGTGATTCAAGAGTTTCTGTGGAGTAGACTCTTCTCATTTAGAAGGAGAGAGCCTTGTTTCTTGTAGAGTCCATTTTTCCAGTGACATTAAGGGAAAGTGGAAGGGTTGGGAGGCTGGGTGGGCAGTGACCATTGAACCTCAGAATAACCATGTATTTTTTATCTTTTAAGGTTTACCAGCGATTTTACAGAAATAGAACCGATTGGCTCAGGTGGATATGGCCAAGTTTTCAAAGCAAAACACAGAATTGATAGGAAGACTTACGTTGTTAAACGTGTTAAATATGATAGCGAGTAAGTAGTAAATGTTTTATTTCTTTGAATGAGGTGTGTGAACCTGCACTATTCTTTTTTTATGTTTCTCTCTTCTTCATTAGCATATTATTTAGTTTTTTCTAGTCTTCCTTAAAAATGTTGCTCTATCATCAGGGGCTTGGCTTACTGTGAAATGACCTCACTTTACTGTGGTTATTAAAAAAAAAAAAAAGAATATACCATTGATCATTCTTTTGAGCTTGTCTTGATGAAAACAGAAGTAATAGAATCATCTAGCTTACAGTGACCTTTGAGATTTTCTGGTCTCCTCTCCTTTATCGGAAGGACTAGGAGACTGAGACCCAAAGCTGGGAACTGATTTGTCAAAGGTAAATAGGTAACTGTTTGTCTATTATTGCATCATACACCACTCCAAAATGTAGTGGCTTAAAAATAACAGGTATTATTATCTCTCATGGTCCTCTGAGTTGGCTGTGGCCATCTGGGCCATCCTCACACGGGGTCTCTCACGCATTTGCTGTCAGAAGTCATCTGAAAGCTTGGCTAGTGATGGCTGTCGCACATGGCTAGCAGTTGATGCTGGCTGTGGGCTGGAATTTCAGCTGTTAACCAGAGCGCCTCTACGTGGCCTCTTTATGTCACCTGGGCTTCTCACAACCTAGTCGCTGCGTTCCAAGAAGGATTGTCCTCAGCGAAAGTCATCCCAAGAGGGAACAGCAAAGGCTACTTTTGACCTAGTCTTGGAAGTTCCACATAATATCGGTTAAACAACATCACTAAGGCCAGCTCAGACTCAGGTAGGGGGCAAATAGACTCTACCTCTTAATCTGAGGAGTGGATGTATGTATGGGGAGGACACGAATTGATGACCATCTTTGGATGCTACCTACTATGGTAACAAGGTGGAGATTTAGAACTTGTTTTCTGGAATGCTGATCCATTGTGTTCCCACTATAACCCCTTGCTCCCCATGTTTGTTTCATGTATTGTCTGCACCCACTTACTCCCACCCTTCCCACTTACTGGATAGAACTCCTTCAGAAAAGAGAACATGTGGGAAGGAAGTATTAAATCACAAGCTCACCGGTTCACCAATCTTGCTTGTTGGTTTCTGACAGTTGGACTATGTATAACTTGGTAGACCTATCCCTCAAGGACTAGGGAAGGATATGGGAAACAGATACGAGCTATGGAAAATGACATGAGTAAAGGAGAAGCAGGCATGGAGTCCTGGCCATTCCTCATCTCAGCCAGACACACCTACTTCCCTTCCCACGGACAATGCCTTGCCTTGTCCACCTGGCATCAAAACAAGGCTTTTTTTTTCCGTTACATTATTTTGCTTAACATGAAAGAAGTGTTGTTCTTTCCATTCAGTAGCATTTTTCTTAATGGTAATATGTAATGATGATAAGAGTACAGTATCTTGGACATTTTTAGTAGCTTCATAAATTGGTATAACACAGTTAAAAATATACGTGGAGGGGCACCTGGGTGGCTCAGTCGATTAAGCATTCAACTTCAGCTCAGGTCACGATCTCGTGGTTCATGAGTTCAAGCCCCACATCAGGCTCTGTGCTGACAGCTCGAGCCTGGAGACTGCTTCAGATTCTGTGTCTCCCTCTCTGTTTGCGCCTCTCCATGCTTGTGTTCTCTGTCTCTCAGAAATGATTATTAAATTAAAAAAAATATACTTGGAATATTTATACACCTTGACCCATGGATTTCCCATCTGGGAACCTATTCTAAGGATATTATCCAAATTATGGAAAAAGTTATACAAGAAGATGTAAATCACTGTGTCATTATAACAGTGAAAAATTAGAACAAACTAAAGGTCCAGCAACGAAGAAATGATTAAGTATGTTTTGTTCTCTCCCCTGTTCGATGGCTAAGCTTACATACGGAAAATATTCAGACATGAAATGATATGATGCTGGAATTTGCTTCAGAATAATCCAGGGAAGATGAGGAAGTGGGTGAGAGTATAGATGAAACGAGATTGGCCAGGAGTTAATAACAGTTTCATTTGGGTAATGGCTAGGTAGCAGTTCATGAATCTATTTGCTCTACTTTTTTATACTTTAGAAATCTTACATTGAAAAGTTTACATGATGGTTATACAAATTGTGTAACAAGGAAAATGGTAAAGATAACCTGTTATATGGAGAAATAGGTTAAAAACTATATACTATTATTACAAGTATATAAAAATGTATAGGAAGAAAGACTATAAGAAACAATCCAAAACGATAACTGATTGTGTTAGGACTGTTGATGGATGAGTACTTTTTTTCCCTTTATTTTTATAAATGTTATGTCATGTAGTTATGGAACTTTGCAAATTAAAAAATGGAAGTGTAAAATGTTTGCTTATCTTTTCTCCTCATTGAAATCTCAAATTTATTTATTCCATGTAGCATAGCATTTTCTCAGCTCTTGACTCCAGATCACTATAAAGCTCCCACACGTACAGTGAAGTCTTGCTTTCTCTGCGTAGATATCTCCTTTGTGTATTTCTGTTATACATTTAAAATTTTGAGTTAGGTTCATCATGTTGCCTGGGTTACCCTTGCTGCCCTATTAGGGTTTGCTTATGAAATCCAAAGTGATTTCAACACAAGGCTAAACAAAATATGATGTATGAATTAGCAACCAAAAATTGCTTGACTGGCATTTCAAAGACGACCACAAATGGCTTTTAAAATGTCTGATGCTTGAACTTGATTAAGTCACTGCTTTTTCTCATGTTGAGAGTGAGGACAGCCATGTTTTTTCTGTGTGTTCAGTTTTCCTTTCGAGTACTCCTGGCCTCCATTCTAAAAACTCAGGGTGTGGGAACCACGGCAACTGTTTCATAAGGGAGAGTAGGTAGTTGTCTTCTGTCACCTGACTTGTAGTTCATAGCAGGGATGATGCTGACACTTTTATGTTCCCTGTTTCTTTAAATCAGGAAGGCAGAGCGTGAAGTAAAAGCTTTGGCAGCTCTCAATCACCCAAATATCGTTCACTACTACAGCTGCTGGTTTGGCGATGATTACCATTCTGTGGACAGCATTAACACTTCAAGGTAACTAAAAAGAATTCTCATAGCCCTAACAGGATGGAAGAAACTGTTATTTACTTGGTGTAGGCCAGAAGATAAGGCCATTAGTTATTACATTTAATAATCACCAACCACAAACACCGTTTGAGACAATAATCTTGTCCTTGCTTCTATCCCTTGCTCCACACTTACTTAAAAAAATTTTTTTATTGTCCTCAACTGTTTTATTTTTTTAAATTTATACTTTTTTTTTTTTTTTAGTTTATTTATTATTTTTAGTAACCTCTACACCCAGTGTGGGGCTCGAACTCACAACCCCAAGATCAAGAGTTGCATGCTTTTCTGACTGAGCCAGCCAGGTATCCCTGTCCTCATCTGTTTTGAAAATCTCAGGTTTAGCTTTTTTGTCTCCATTGTTTAATTTGTAGGCTTGCTCACTTACCCCGGCTTCAGGCTAGGCTGTACATGCAGTCTTAGGAAGAAGGTTTGAACACATTATGGATGCTACAGCTGGAAACCCCTCCTCAGCTGCCAACACTTTTCTGTCCCTCTCAGAGACTCCTGATTGTTGGGGTGCAGTTAAGTGGTCTGTCTCTCTCTGTCTCTCTCTTTTTTTAATATTTTAAGTTAAGCTCCATGTCCAACGTGGGGCTTGAACCCATGACCCTGAGGTCAAAAGTTACATGCTCTACCAACTGAGCCAGCCAGACACCCCAAGGGGTCCCTTTTGAATACAACCACACCACTTACAGTGGAGTGGTGGGCATTGAAGATAATTTAAGACCAAGGAGGTACCCCACCTTGCATCACTCATGCTTTGTCTCAGGTAAGACCCTGACAAAGGACTGGAGGTCTCTAAAGACCTGGCATCTGCTTCTGAAAAGTCAGCCGGTGTTTCTTGGGGACTGTCCTCACTGAAATCCTGAGGACAATGAGGGTCTGTTCATTCATCGACTCCCACCCCCAGCACCAGCTCCATCCACCCCATGGGACTGAGAACTTTATCATTAGTTTCAGGACTCATTCACCATCAGCATACAGACAGGACTTCTTCAGCTTTCAGCAGATTTTTGGCTTTCTTTTCCTATTTTCTAACCAACAGAAGTTCGAAGAAAATAAATTAATATTGAAGCCAACTTAGTTTATAAAGCAAGATAAAAACATGGTTAGCAAAATTAGTCCTCGCAAGTATATGTCATAGCAATTTGTTGGCATTCCTCTTTGAGAAATGATCCTTACACTATTGTTTTCGATTTGTTTTTCCTGTATTTCTCTCTCATTAAACTAATAACCCCCATGACAGCAAGGATAGTATCTAATTTGTTTCCTCATCTCTAGGTGACTGTTCTGGGCCTTTCACAAAACAGATGCTCAGTAGGCCAATAGTGAATTAAAATGTTCCAGAATTACTTTATGTAGTAATGCAATTTGGTTTTCCTTAATTCCATTGTATTGGTGTTCCTATTCCTTTCTACTAGCAAAGGTGATCAAGGACCCTTACCATTAGAGAATGGGCAGTCTCATACTTTGTAAATTACTTAACAAATAAAGCTCTGGACATTTGGGAACTTACAATTTAAATCAAAAATGATTTATTGTATTTTGATTCAAGTTTATTACATTTAGATTTTCATGTTTTTTTAAGTTTATTTACTTATTTTGAGAAAGAGAGAGCATGTGTGTGCACATATGTGAGCAAGGGAGGGGCAGCGAAAGAGGCGAGAGAGAATCCTAACCAGGCTCTGTGCTGACAGCTCAGAGCCAGATGCTAGCAAGATCTCATGAACTGTGAGATCATGACCTGAGCCAAAATCAAGAGTCAGACACTTAACCGACTGAGCCACCCAGGCACCCCTAGATTTCTGCCTTCAGACATGTTTTGGGATTCTTAAGAAGATGAAGTATAATTTTAAAAAGAAATGTTATTTTTTTATAAATTTTTTTTATTGCTATTTGTAATATACTGTGAATTTTATATCCAGACCAAAGACTAAGTGCCTTTTCATCCAAATGGAATTCTGTGGTAAAGGGACATTGGAGCAATGGATTGACAGCAGAAGAGGCCAGACACCAGACAAACATTTGGCTTTGGAATTGTATGAACAAATAACAACAGGTGTGGATTATATACATTGCAAACAGTTAATCCATAGAGACCTTAAGGTAAATGAAAATGTACTTTGTTAGGAATTGATAAATATGATTTAGTAATTTTATTTTTTTTTTAATTTTTTTAATGTCTGTTTTATTCTTGAGAGAGAGAGAGAGAGAGAGAGACGGAGTGCTAGCGGGGGATGGGCAGAGAGAGAGGGAGCACAGAATCCGAAGCAGGCTTCAGGCTCTGAGCTGTCAGCACAGAGCCCGACGCGGGGCTCGAACTCACGGACCGCGAGATCATGACCTGAGCTGATGTCAGATGCTCAACCGACTGAGCCACCCAGGCGCCCCTATGGTTTAGTCATTCCAAAACGTATCTTCTGTAGTTTTAGAATTGATTAACAGTCCTGAGGAAATAATATCTCTGATCCTCTGAAGTTAGAATGGATCTAGATCTTGCCCCAAATACCATTCCATAGGACCATTCAGAGGATCTTCAGGACAAATCAGTGAGCCCTATAGGAAGGAGCTCGTTCACTTCTGGTCCTATCTGGCTGCTCTGTATACTCCGCTTGCAAACACTGCTTCAGTAAACTACCTTTGCATGCAAAGAATTACTGTGGCTACCACAGCCAGTGGGCTGCTTTGTCATTGCCTCTGCTGCTACTCAGGCTTGTTTGAGAAGCAGAAGGGACTCTGATGACTGGCTTTGGGAACATGATTCTCCCAATTTCTCAGTCATTACTCTTTTTTTAAATATTTATTTTTGAGAGAGAGAGAGAGAGAGAGAGAGAGAGAGAGAGAGAGAAAGTGGGGGAGGGGCTGACAGGAGGGGGCCAGGAGATCCAAAGCAGGCTCCGTGGTGACCGCAGAGAACCCAATGTGGGGCTTGAGATCATGACCTGAGATGCAGTTGGATGCTTAACCAATGGACCCACCCAGGCGCCCCTATCAGTCATTATTCATGACGGCAATCATAGCTACTGGGTCCAGAGTCTAGAACTTTCCTGGCATTTGGTTAGTCATTTCTACCCCATGACTGGAAAATTGTAATCCAGAACTTGGAACACACAGCATACCTTTGTATTTTTATTTTCTGCTGGCTTCCTAGCTTCTTTTATGGTTGAGATGAGCTGTTTTCCCATTTTACCTCCTCATCAAAATCAAAGAAGACAGAACAGCTTTTCACAGCCTCCCTCACTCTCTCTTCCCTGTAATTGGCCTACTTCCGTCACATTTTGGCCATGCTGAATCCTATCATGGAGGCTTTGCTCCTCTTCCTCTTGCGTGGAACATTCTCCTGCTTGTCTTCTCTGGTCTCAGGCTTTTCATGTAGCCTTTCCTGATGACTCTGGATCCAGGAGAAGCACCTTTTCTGTGTAGATCTTGGCTGTTTGCTTACCCCACCCATCTAAAATAGTCAAGAATAAGGATGAAACAAAAGAGTTTCTTGAGTAAAAGAAGGACCCACAGTTGTGGTTGTTGGGCCTACATAGGAATAATTGGCCCATAAAAGATATTGTGTCTTTGGTCTGCCCAGGAGCTGGAGTGTTGGAGTCCACCTACTTTCATCTGCTTTAGTATCTGAAGGTGCTCTTTGAAGTTGGAATGTTGTAAGAACTGTGTTCAGAAAAATACATTTCGATTGGCTATGCCTTCACCTTGGAATAGGAGATATATATAGTTAAGTAACAAATTAAGCACATTTATTTACTTATAAAGTAACCTGCAAATAAATGCAGAAGTTTGGGTATTAACTCCCGGGCTTCCCTGCTCTGGATGAATTCTCGAAACTGACTGGTGCTGACTGGATGTTCCTTTCTCTAGCACGTCTCTTGCCCGTTCTCTCCTGTACCCCATACTTCCTGTTGCCCTGTGTCACAGTGTTCTTTTCTTGTGTCTGTTTGCAGACGATGTTTGTTCCGTGTCTGTAGTTGCTCAGAGATCAGACCTTAATACTCCTGAGCCTTCTTTCCATCTTCCAACTTTTCTAGCTTCTCTACTATGGTTGCTGCATGCACTATCTTACAACATCATTGACAAGAGACTCATTCTGAGAATCTCAAACTTAGAAGAGATCTTAAAGGTGTCGACTTCAATCCCCAACAGATCCTGGACTCATATTTGCAACATTTCTAACAAGTGGGTGTCCAGCCCCACCTTGAATACTCTCTGACATGGGGACTCTCAAATTCCCATTCCTTGGACCACACTGTTAGTTTATTAGGATATATTAAAGCAAACCTTTTGGTTTTTTCTACCCACCAGTCCTGGATCCATCCCTTTGTACCGTACAGAGTGAATCCACCTCACATTAAACATGTCTTCAGAGATTTGAAGGCAGCAATGCCCAAAGCCTTCTCTTAGACAGAGAAATCCTTACTTCTTCAACTGGCATTTTAAAGACCTGTGATATTAAATATCCTGTTTGGGGCTACCTGTGTAAGGGTAAATGTCTTATAAGGAAATATAAAAATAGCCCTTGTTAAATGTGATTTGGATATGTGTTAACAGTCTGTCAAATTGGTGCTTATAAATTCAAGATTGGGTTTCTTTTTTTGTAGCCAGGTAACGTGTTTTTGGTAGATACAAAACAAGTAAAGATAGGAGACTTTGGACTTGTGACATCCCTGAAAAATTACGCAAATCGGACAAGGAATACAGGAACTCTTCGATACATGAGCCCAGAACAGGTGAGGTCCCTTTCCTTTCTGTCTATATAGTTTTCATTTCTTTTGTATTTTTAATTAGAAAGATAACAGACACCTCTTATAAAATTAAAACATCACAGAAGGATATAGGAAGAAAGTGGAAAATTCCCTTTAACCCAACTTTCTATTCCTACTCTTCTCATAGAGTCTGTTGTTTATCCTTTTGGATCATTTTCTGTGAGTTATAGACATTTATAAACACACATCTGTATATATATGCAGACTTTTTGCACAAAAATATAAAGAGATGTTTCTATAACTGACTGTACTGTTATTTTGTGGCTTTTTTTTTTCACTCAACAATGTATCATAATCTTTCCGTACCAGCACAGACGGATCTGACATCCATTTTAGCGACTGTATTGTATACTGAAGTATAGCTATACCATCATTTATTTAACTGTTCCCTTATTGATGAGTGTTTATTTAGGCTGTTACCAACTTTTTACGTGTTTTCCTCCTTATCTTTGACTCTAAAAACACATATTTCTTTTTTTTTAAGTTTATTTATTTTGAGAGAGAGTGTGCTAGTGAGCAGGAAGAGGGGCAGAGAGAGAGAGGGAGAGAGAGAGAGAGAGAGAGAGAGAGAGAGAGAATCCCAAGCAGGCTCTGTGCTCAGCGTGGAGCCTGACACGGGGCTCGATCCCACAATCATGAGATCATGACCTGAGGCAAAATCAAGAGTCCACCACTTAACCAACTGAGTCACCCAGGTGCCCCTAAAAATGAGTATTTCCATGATAATCTGTAATCGATTCCTTTAAGTGAAATTACTGAGTAGGCTGACAGGTGCATTTCAAATTTGGTAAATACTGTGAAACTGTCATTCGGAAAAAAGTGATTCTATTATGCCCTCCTCCCAAAGTGTAGGACAATGCTGCTTTCTCCTTCACACTCCCAACCAGACTAGGGTGCTAGCAGACTGCATTTTGGCCTCGGTGATGAATGGAGAGTATCCTGATGTTTTAGTTTGCATTTTTCAGATTTTTAGTAAGGTAGGCCATCTACATATGTATGTACTTACAGCTTTTCTGCAGATTTTCTATTCATGTGCTCTCCTCATTTTTCTTAATTAGGTTATCTGTTCCTAATTTCTTTGTAAGGAATATTTATATATTTTGGATATTGATTCTGTATCTGTTAACCATATTACAGAAATGTTCTTGTATGACAACTTAAAATCTTCTACGCTACATTTTAAAAAAGAAATAACAAGAAACCATCATCAAGGAGAACATTTGAATGTTTGTCTTATGTGTAGTTTCATTACTCTGATAGTCTCCATTTTTGGTTGATAGCTTATTGTCTGTTTTCATCTTTTTGATGTTTGAGAGCCTAGGGTAGAGAGGAAATCCACCTTTTCCCCTTGGGAACCATGTGGCATAAAAACATAATTTAATTTTTTTTTGTGGAATAGGAAAGTGGAAGACAAACTTTAACTCCTGCACCCTGTATTGTCACCCTAAAATATTTTTGAAAAAATCATTCCTCATTGTTCTTTTCATTTCCTTAGTGGTTTTTAAACTGAAAAACATTTTATTGAGAAATAATTTGTACATCATGAAGTGTATGTATTTTAAAGGTACATTTGTCATTTGACAAAGGCATATATACCTGGGAAACCCATACGCTTGTGAAAATGTAGGACATCTCCCTCGCCTGTGAAAATTCCCTCAGGCCCTTTCCAGTCCCTCCCTCCTTCCCAGAGGCAGCCGGTGCTCTGATTTCTGTCACCACAGATTAGTTTTCCCTGTCTTGAGCTTCATATGAGTGGAATCATATTTTATGTATGATTTTTTTATTGTATTTGATTACTTCAGTCAAACTAATGTCTGCTGGAGAACCTCTAGTGGTTGTTTATACCAGCAGATTATTCCTTTTCATTACTGAGTACTATTCCATTGCCTGAATATACCACAGTGTGCTTCTCTATTCTTCTGATGGTCATTTGGATTGCTTCCAGTTATAGAACATTATGAATACATATGAACATTTGCATGAAAGCCACTTACTGGGAACTCTTAACTATTTCGCCTCCTGTATCTTATTTAACACTACTGTCAAGCTCTGAGGCTGATATTTTTGTTATCCCCATTTTATGGCTGAGATTATTCCACCATTGATGGTTAATTTACATGAGTGATGCAGCCAGTTAGTGACACATTTGAACCAGGGCAGTGAGACTCCTTAGATCTTGCTAATAAACACGCATTGTTACATGATATAAGATAGTTTGGTCAAATAGCTGTTTTGGTTTGAGAAGCCATGGATGTTTATATCAGGTATCTATCAGTAACAAATATAAACATATTTTGGTCTCTTTAGATTTCTTTACAAGAATATGGAAACGAAGTGGACATCTTTGCTTTGGGGCTAATTCTCGCGGAACTCCTTTACATATGTCCCACTGTTTCAGAAACATTACAGGTAAATAATATCACAAAAAAGAATTAAGCAACAAAAATTATTAGCAGTCATCTCCAAAGTGCTGCCACAGTAACTGCCCTTATGTGAGGATAGACTTGAATATATTAGTATTGACTGAGAAGGAAATATGGATTTAATCTTTCACACAGTTGGGCAACCAAAACTTTTTGCTTCAGACCAGAAACTTTGGTCTTCTTTTGAAGGTGTGTACATCTCACAAAACTAAAGCTGTTTCTTCTTATTTGAGTCAGTCAGTAAAATTTTATTGATTGCCTGCTTTGCCTAAGACACTGTGCTAAGTGCTACAGGGTTTTAAATGTGAATAAGCCTTGTTCTCATGGAGCTTTTATTTTAGAAGGGAAGATACTATAAGAGAATGCTCTACATGTTTTTGGGAAAAGACACGAAGTCTTGGGGAAACAGGACAGAGATCTTTCTAGCTGTAGCGATTTAGGTTTCATGGAGTATTTAAGTTGGGCTTTGAAGGATTGGTTGGCTTCTAATAGGCCAAAATAGAAGAAAGATCATTCCAGCCTTCCTTGTGCAGAGGGTGGGACTAGCAGACAGAATCATTTTTCTTGGAGTAGTAAGTGACAAGGAAGGGATGGTTGGTACACTGGAGAGACGTGTTGGGACTAAATTAACGCAAGATTATGGACTTTCTTATGGGGGCAGTGGGGGGCTGCTAAAGGTATTAGGCAACCGGAGGGATATCTTGGTCTGAAGCTCAGTAAACCGACTTGCTGGAGCCAACAGCCTTCTCTGGACAGCAGGGATGATGAAAATACCTAGCACGTAGGATGCCAAAAAGGATGAAGGGAAGTAATGCAGATGACGCTCTTAGCACTTCAACATGTTGATGTTAAGGATGGGGAAAGGCGGGAGAGGAGAGTCCTGCTTGCTTCTGGGCCAAGAAGCAAGTTTGGTTTTCCTCCTGAGTGAATAACTTCCTCATGTATATATATATATATGTGTATATATATATGTGTGTGTGTGTGTGTGTTTTATTTTCAGATTTTTAAAGAGCTAAGGGACGGCAAGTTCTCAGACGTATTTGATGGCAGAGAAGTAAGTACTTGAAAATAATCAGACTTTCATTCATTTCAGCGTTCTGTTTATTAGTATTGACTCACTATCATTACAGAAAATTCTTCTGCAAAAATTACTGTCACCCGAACCCACGAAACGGCCTCATGCATCTGAAATACTGGAGACTTTGAAGGAGTGGAGGAATGTAAAAGAGAATAAGAAACAAAGCACATGTTAGAGCTCTTCTAAAAAAAGTATCCTGCCTTGGATATTCAATTTTTCTATAACTGTCTAAAATCTTCTAGGGACACCTATTGGGTATTTACCTTCTATTTTTATTTTCCTCTTAATTTTTCACTAAATTTTAAGAAGGTTTGAATCTTTTTTTTTTTTTTTTTTTTTTTTTTTACTTCAAAAACATTCAGACACTTTTCTTTTCCTGAGCTTATCTTCTTATTATAAACATAGGGGAGAATATCTCTCAAATTTTTAAAATATTAGCAAATCAATTAATATTCATTAAATGTCCACTGTTTCTAGGCCAAAAATATATGAGATCTCTCACTGTTTGAAATAGCTAATTTAGAGAAATATGGTACTCATAAGAAGATAAGTGATATACAATCACTTTGGAAAACAATTTGGTATGATCTGGTAAAGTTGAAGGTGTATATACCCTCAAAGCCATCAATTTGGTTCCTACATGCTTGCCTACCAGAATGTTCATAGAAACCTTGTTCATAACAGCCAAAAGAACAAAAAACAATGTACATCACAAGAAGAATGGATAAATGTATTTTTTCATACATTGTAATACTATATAGCAGTGAAAATGAACGAATTATATAGCTAAGTGCAATAACATGATACATCTCTGAGGAACATAAAGTTAAGCCAACAAAGCCAGTTACAGAAAACATATACAGAATGATTCTATTTACATAAAGTTGCAGACCACGCTAAATGAAATACTTTGTTTAGAAATCCAAACAAATGTGGTAAAACAATAAAGGGAAAGAAAGGAATAAGAAATTCTACATTTTGATGGTGGTTTTCTGACGAGGGATGGAAGTGGTGTGATAGGGGAAGTAAACTTCAAAGATAACAGTTCACTTTGTTTTAAGTTTATTTATTTATTTACTTTGGAGAGAGAGAGAGGAGAGAGAATTCCAAGCAGGCTCTACACTTACAGCATGGAGCCAGATGTGGGGCTCGAACTCCTGAGACACGAGATCATGACCTGAGCCAAAGTCAAGAGTTGGATGCTTAAGCATCATGACTGAGTCACCCAGGCACTCCTCACTTTTTTTGTCTTAAACCAGATGTTGCATTCACTACTGTTTACTGTGTACTCTTTTTATCTTAAATACATTTTGTATCTATTAGAACACTTTTTTTTTTTTAATTTTTTTTTTCAACGTTTATTTATTTTCGGGACAGAGAGAGACAGAGCATGAACGGGGGAGGGGCAGAGAGAGAGGGAGACACAGAATTGGAAACAGGCTCCAGGCTCTGAGCCATCAGCCCAGAGCCTGACGCGGGGCTCGAACTCCCGGACCGCGAGATCGTGACCTGGCTGAAGTCGGACGCTTAACCGACTGCGCCACCCAGGCGCCCCTCTATTAGAACACTTTAAAGAGATAACTGTGCTAGAAGGCAGTAGGTAAGCACAGAGAAGAATCAGTCTGGAGAAGTTTCCAGGAGATCACTTTCTACTGAGGTATCATGGCATATGGCTTAGAAGTGGCATTCCGGTGAGACTTCTAAGTAGGCTAGGGATTTAGACAAGTAGTGAGGAGCAAATATGGGCAGGAGTCTGGACAAGAGCCATGGCTTGAGTTCTGGAAAAGATACACCTAAGAATGTTGGGTATACTTTGTTTCCCTGAATTGCTGGAGAGAATACCAGAAGATAATTTGGGTCACATCTTGGAAAAAAACCTGAGGGGAAAAAACCTGTCATATAATTTTACAGTTTTTAAAGTGAGCCAAGTTTAGGCTAGGCAGAAAAGTCACAGAGAAAGGCTTTTATGAAGGCTATAGCTATTTCTAAAAAGTTATTGAAGGCAGTTAATATGGTTTTCAACTCTCAATGCAGTATTTGATCAAGGCAAGGTTTATCAATGGAGGGTAAAACCATTGGTTGAAAAGGTGTTGGGGAACAAGATCTTCAAAGGATTTAAATATAATCCCACAGATGATATATCAGTTACAAAGGGGAAAGGGAAATGTACCTTTACAATGGAAAGACCTCCTGGTCTCCTTAATAACCATGTGATTAAATCAACATCACTGAAGGTGGGACTGACTACCTAATATTATGCCTCTCCTGATGTAAGAGTTATGTACTATCACCTATTTAGTTTTCTTGCCAAAGCATTTAACTGGAACTCAATCATGAAGAAATTATTAGACAAATCCTGAATTAAGTCATTCTGTAAGATAATTACCTTGGGCTTCTCAAAAAGTCAATATCACACACAAAAAAGTAGAGGAAGTATTCTAAATAGAGAGGTATAATGACCAAATGTGATACTTGAACCTTGATTGTATCTTGGATGTTAAAAAAAAAAGAGATAAAAAAAAAAAAAACCTGGAGCGCCTGGGTGGCTCAGTGGGTTAAGCGTCTGACTTTGGCTCAGGTCATGATCTCATGGTCCATGAGTTCAAGCCCTGCATCGGGCTCTGTGCTGACAGCTCAGAGCCTGGACCCTGCTTCAGATTCTGTGTCTCCCTCTCTCTCTGCCCCTCCCCCACTCACACTCCCTCTCTGTCTCTCAAAAATAAATAAACATTAAAAAAAAACCCATCAAATTATAAAAGACGTTTTGGGGACAGTTAACATTTGGGTATGGACTGCATATTAGATGGCATTATAGAATAATTTTTAACTTTCTTAGGTGTGATAATGATATTGCAGTCATGCAGGAAGAGGTCTTAGGCAGTGCATGAGGAAATATTTAGGGGTGAAGTGGCATGATAGGGACAACTTTCAAATGTTTAGTGAAAATCACTATGTATGTGAAGGGAGAAAAAGCAAATGGGGCAAAATGTTAACAACTGAATGACTGATAAATCCAGGAGGAGGATAAAGTTATTTATGCACATATGTGATTTAGCTTTTATATATACACATATACATAGATAAGTGTGTGTGTATGGGCAGCTACATAATTTGGGACCCAGTGAAATGAACACATGGGGACTTTGTTCAGTAATTAAGCATGGGTCACTTCTTGAATATGGAGCTTTGTACAGCTGCACAGGTTCCACAGCCGTAAAGCCAGACATATGTGAAGATATATATGTATACACACATATATACGTGCACATGCATATGTATCTGAGATGAAATGTTTAGAAGTCTAAATACCAGCTTCTCCAAGACTCAGATTATCCAGGACCCTCACTAGAAACAAACTCACAACATCCATTCCCTACTGGAGTGTCCACCATAACTTGAGGTTCCTGGCATGTTAACTTTTCATTATGGAATATTGGAATTCATTGTGGAATATTTCATTATGGGATATTATGGAATATTGAATGATTCTAATATTATTCATATTTAATTTAATAAATTTTATGTTAAAGCATACACAAAAACAGAATAATGAAACTCTATGTTTCATTCATTCATTCAAATATCAATATTATGCCTTCTTTGTTATATATACCTCCTTCCTTTTTTTTTTTTTTTAATGTTTAATCATTTATTTTGAAAAAGAGAATGAGCTAGCTTGTACAAGCAGGGCAGGGGCAAAGAGAAAGGTAGCGAGAGACTCCCAAGCAGCTGTGCACTGTCAGTGCAGAGCCAGACATGGGGCTCGATCTCACGAACTGTGAGGTGACCTGAACCAAAATCAAGAGTCAGATGCTTAACCGACTGAGCCACACAGATGTCCCAACCCCCCTTCCTTTTTTAAATTTTCTTCTACTGGAGTATTTTAAAGCAACTCTCAGTCCTTGTATCATTTCACTTGTAAATACTTAAAAATGTATTTCTGACTTAACATCTTTTGAATTTATTTTTTTAATTTTTTTTTTTCAACGTTTATTTATTTTTGGGACAGAGAGAGACAGAGCATGAACGGGGGAGGGGCAGAGAGAGAGGGAGACACAGAATCGGAAACAGGCTCCAGGCTCCGAGCCATCAGCCCAGAGCCTGACGCGGGGCTCGAACTCACGGACCGCGAGATCGTGACCTGGCTGAAGTCGGACGCTTAACCGACTGCGCCACCCAGGCGCCCCAACATCTTTTGAATTTTAACAAAGCCATGATACATTGTCATTCAACAAAATTAATATTTCCTTGATGGTTGTATAGTAACCAGTCTGTATTCAGTTTTCTTCACAAAAATATATTTTGGCCAGTTGTTTAAATCAGGATCCAACATTGCATTTAGCTGATGTCTCTTTTGCTTTGTAACATTTACCCGTTTTAAATTTCTTTCCTCTTGCCATTTATTTGAGGAAGGAACTAGATCATATATCCTGTGGAATTTCCTTCATTCAGGACTTGACTGATGGTATCCCCATGGTGTCTAGTTAGGACTAGAAGCTTGATTTGATTCTGGTTCAAGTTTTTTTCCCCAAGAATACTGCATAGATGATGGTGTATACTTTCCTTGACATCTCTTCAGGAGTAACATAATGTTTGGTTGTTTCATTTTCAGTGATCTTAAGATTGATCCGTGGGTTCTGGTGGTGTAATCTACTATAAAGTTTCTTTCCAATCTTCCACCTAATGGTTGGAGATTGTTGTTTGGATCCATTATTTCATTAGGGGTTGCAAAATAGAGATTTTTGGATTCTGTAATCTTTATCATCTGTGGTTATTCTATAAAGAACTTTCTTTAAAGCAGAATGGAATAGATGGAATAAATATTTTAGAATGAGTTGGTGCCCTGGTAACCCCCAAAGGCAACAAATAAGGCTTTCGTTTTTTGAGCAGCGGTATGACCCAGCCAGCTCTTTGAAACAGTTGTGTTTAGAATGGGTTGGAGCAGGAGGAGACTATATTTGAAAGACCAGAAGGCTGAGAGGCTAAGACGGCCTGAAAGATACTGGGGACGGAACCAAGAGGAGTCGGTGACTAGTTGTGAGGATTAAGGAGAAAGTATGGCCAGAGATTACCTCCAGGTTTGTTTGAAGGTGAGTAGCCAGATTAGGATGTAGGCTTCAATAGGATTAACCCCCAAAGAGCCACACATATTTGAGAGATATTTTGTCTCACACTTTTATCTATTATACAATTTTTCGTTAGGATTTAAGCCAATAGGAAGGCCACCGCACATCTGTCCACGTGATGAGGGGAGCACGTATGGGGTGTAAAATATTAGCTCTCATTTGGAGATGCTGTTTGTGTTGCTGCCAGAATATTGAGGTGAAGAGGTCGAGCAGACCGTGGAAAACACATGAGAGAGAGGATGGATTCATACACAGAGTGATGTGTATGTTATCTGGAAGTAACCCCTGAGGCTCAACTTTGAATCCAGGGGAGATTATGCAGAGGAAGGCAGACTAAGGAACAAAGTATGGCAAACACTCCATTTAGGTATTTACTCTTTATATCTAAATGTCAACCCTGTCCTTGACGTCTGTGTGATTCTCTGTCTGTAACTATGGCCTGTCCCAATCCTGCATGTCCTCAGAACAGTCTCAGATGAAGGGACTACAGTTGATAGAGGTACAGTGTTCTCACTATTGGTTTAAACTCTGACTAAAAACAGTAGAAGAGATAAAACTGTGAGGCAAATACCTCTCAAATATGTGTGACTCTTCAGGGGTTGAGACCTGTATTAGTTTTCTATGGCTGCTTTGAAAAACTACCACACACTTGGGGGCTTAAAACAACACTCATTTATTCTCTTACACTTCTGGAGGCCAGAAGCCTGAAGTGAGTTTCACTGGGCTAAAGTCGAGGTGTTGGCAGGGCCACATTCCTCTGGAGGTTCCCACTCCATGACCCATGTTCACTGACTTACTTGACTAAGCTCCTGCCACACAGGTCAGCTGTGTTACCTGAATAAGGTTTTGCACTCAATGGCTCTCAACTATGGTTTCTACCTAAAATCTCCTTCTTTTTTTAATAACAATTTTACTGAGATAGAATACATACCATACATTTCACCCATTTAAACTATGCATTTCAGTGACGTCATGCATGTTGAGAGTGCAACCGTCACCACGATGTTATCTTTTTAATCTTTAAATTTTTTTTTTTTTTTTTTTAGAGAGAGAGTGCACAGAGGAGGGCAGAGACAGAGACAGACAGAGAGACAGAGAGAATCCCAAAGAGATTTTTTGCCCAATCTGGACTTTCATTTAAATGGAATCATACAATATGTGGTCTTTTCCATTTAGCATAATGTGTTTGAGGTTCATCCATGTTGTGGCATGGATCAGGACCTCCTTCCTTTTTATGGCCAACTAATAATCAATTCTATGGCTCTATCACAATGTATTTATCCATTCATCAGTTGATGGACATTTGGGCTGTTTCCACTTTCCTGCTATTATGAACAATGCTACTATGAATATTCATGTGCAAGTTTTATATGGATGTATGTTTTCATTTCTCTTGGGTAAATACTGGGAGTGAAAGTGCTGGGTTATATTGTAACCCTTTCCTCATAACTTCACGTATTGAAATGACATTCAGAATCAAATTCAGTGTGACTTCATCATGTTCCACTGTCCCCCACCCAGAATGGAACTGTTTCCTAGTTCTGCTCTTGTCCAGTGCCTCAGTATTATGCTTACCAATTTGCCTTGGGAGCTCAGTTTTTCCTGTGTGGCTCTTTCGATGAATTTCTGGAAAGCAGGGACAGGCTCTCTCATTTTTGTTTACCCCAAGGCAGTGAGCCTACTGACCTGCGTAAAGCAGGAACTCTGTAAGTGCTTTTGAATCGGTGGGAAATAAAAGTATTAAGGATTTCATATGCTTGATCCTACAAAATGTGTCTAATACTAAATAATAATGTTCACTTTCAAATTTCAACAGTTAAATGGCAAATAACACTTAAAAAAAGGTATTTAAGGGAAACAAACTTTATGTATTAAAGTCTATTCATTTTGAATTGTAGAAGCTCCAGTATTTTGGATTTATATTTTAGGAAAATGAAAGACTTTAGAAATTATAGATTGGACTTTGAAAATAAACAAAGCACTCAAAAAAAAAAAAAGGAAACAAAGCACAATATAAATAAAAGTAAATGACAACATGACATATTATGTTTCAAATTTTACATAAATTTCACTGAAGCAAATTCAAATTCCCTAAAGCAAATTTAAAAATTCTAATGTTTTGCTTATCTTGGTTTTCATTATTGTCTAGTTTTGAAATCAGTAAAGGCTTATGTTAATAAAAATAAATTTTTACTCATATTGGAAGCCTGTATTGTTTTTTAAGTTTATTATGTATTTTTGAGAGGAAAAGAAAGTACAAGCAGGGGAAGAACAGAGAGAGAGGGAGAGAGAATCCCAAGCAGGCTCCGTGATGTCAGTGCAGAGCCAGATGCAGGGCTCCATTTCATGATGACCTGAGCCAAAATCAATAGTTGGACGCTTAACTGACTGAGCCACGCAGGCGCCCTGGAAGCCTGTATTTTAATTGTTAATGGATAAGAATAAGGAATGTTTCCCACTCTCCAAGGTAAGCCTAGTTTTAAGCCTTGACCTGGAAATGCGAACCACAAATCTGGTGGAGTCATGGATTCTATCAAAGTTATCCCCGTATTCTGAGCATGAACGTATTAAAAATATTCTTGGCCATTAGGCAGGTGGATGGTTGTCCCCACAGTCAGTAGTAGAAAAGGAAGCTGGTGACTAACTCCATTCCATCTGAAACAACCCATATGGCTTTGGGAATGACTGCATGGATGTCAGTATACTGGCTGAAATGACGGGAGAGTATCTGACTGTAATTACCAGGAAAGATGAACTCCTTTGTTTCAGCTATTAATACAATTTTATTGTTAAGTGAAAAAGTAAATATTTAATACTATTATACAACAGTATAAGCTCTAGCATTTTATATGTGTGTTTATATTCATAAAAATAATGCTTCATTTTCTGGAGGCCCAGAAGTTAACTAGTGTAGTGATTCTCAAGTTTTGCTGCATCTCAGAGTCAAAGGTGGTCACGCTCAGGCCACAGTGACCAATTACATCAGAACCTCTGCCGATGGGAAACTGTCAGCATAGAGCCCGATGTGGGGCTTCAACTCACGAAATTATGATGATGATGAGTCAAACACTTAACCAACTGAGCCACCCAGGCACCCCTTGTATTATCATTTTTAAAGCTCCCCAAGCTAAACTTGAGAACAAATGAATTAGGTTATATTAGGGCAAAGGCTGATACAAGTTGTGCTATTGATTATCTTAACTTATGCAAATACAGGTTATGCTTTTGCTCTGTTCTTGTGTATACTGTTTCTAATAAAAGAGGCTGATCTCTTGCTCAGTGGTACTGAGAGAGAGGTTAGCTATAAAACTGGATCCCCAAGAATGTAACAGTGCTCTGTATTTAACCTGTAGCACTAGTCCTAACGCACAGGTGCTTATCAGATGTATTCTTAGCACTTTATACAAATACAGATATCTAGAAACTACCCTAGACTAGCCGAATCAAAATCACTAGGGGTGGTACCTGAGCTTGTGAACTTTAAAAAAGTTCATGATTTTTGATGCCCAATTTTGTCTGAAGATATCTACAGGTGTGCTACATGGTATGTCCTTAGCTATATGTGGTAACATTATAGAGAAGCAGATTTTAGAAAAATAACTTTAAAAATCACTTATAGCTACCCAGCAATGGAACAATCCATTTTAAGGCAGTGAGCTCTCTGTGGCTGGAGAAATAAAGGCAGAGGTTAGATTGCAAACTGCTGAGAATGTTGTCCAAGGGCTCCCAAATTTAAAAAGTACTTGGATAATCTGATAGTTAAGATTACTTCCAATTCTAAAGTTTCTTTAGCTAAAACTTGCAATCTTCACTTATAGTGGATATACACACTGTCATGAAAACTCATGATTTTCCCACAAGTATCATAATTATTTTGTTTCTGAAATTGGCTAGAATGAAGTAGTGTTAATGGAACATGGCCTGACATCAGTCTTATTGAGGGGGATGCTTTTCCTTCCTCCTATCTGCATGGAGGGAAGGGACTTTTTCTTGCTCCTTGGGAGAGAGAAGTATGGGAGCAAGCTCTGTGAACCGTTGTTCATTCCTTCTCAACAGAGAAGTGTCTTATCTGAGATGTGATTTTGGGAGAAGGAACTTAGCATGTGTGGCCCCGCCCCTGGTGGGTCCTCTCTCCTTGAAAGCTAAATGCTCTCAGAAGGCAAAGGTAGGCTCCATCCCCGGCAAGGCAGAGGTCTGCAATTGTGTCCAGTCAGGGAGATATTTTAGGGAGCCTAATAGGAGAACAAGTCAACCTTGCTCTCTATCTCAACATCACTGATAATAAAGCTGACATGTTGATCTCTCTCTGACTCCCATGTCTTACTTCTCACTTTGTTCCAAAGTGAAGAGAGGAATGAGGGAGTTACCTGTTGGTGTCCTTGAGCCCCATAGCATCACAACAGAGTCACAAATTGTGTTTGCCCATGTCTATAACACTTGCGTTCTGAAACAGCATTGTTATTTTTTTTTTTGAAATCAATGAACAACTATAAAGTACAAAGTGCTTCTAAAATCACAAAAAGAACAAAACATATAAAAAGGCCCTCTTTCTTTAACTGGCATAATTTGGGAATTCTAACTGCTCAATTGTTTATTTTTAGAAAACAGTAACATTTTCCAAGTTTCTACTTTATTGAGAATAATCTTAGTCATGATCTGCAGAAGTTGGTCCTGGGCAATTTGAAGAGAGGTCTTCTTTATCTGTAATGTATGTGAGGAAAATAAAAGATTAATACTAGTATAGTAAACTACTCTAGAAAATTAGTTCAACATAACATGTAAACACATGTAGCTGTGTTTGCTACTTACTGAGCTAAACTGGGAAAAGATACAACCATAACCAACAATTCTTTACTGTCAAGTGTAAAGTCCTTAAATTCAAGTTAACAGGGCCAACTTGGGGAGAATGTGTTAGAAGGGAAAGTGCTTGGCCCTATAAGGTATCTGGCAAATTTTAAACCCATTTCTTTCCTTATAATAAAAAAAAAAAAAAAATGGAGTGGATTTCAGTATTCTGAAACAATATTCTGTCTACATAAAAGCTAATTCTAAAAAACTGAAATATCTTGCAAGTAATGCAGCTGAAGAAAGAATCTTTAAAAATAAAGCATGAAAAAAATTCATCCTCAAGTAACTAAAAAATTCTTCCTTTTGAAATAGAGAACTGAAAAATTCCCTTCTGCACATTTAGTTTCTGAAAAGGCCTCAATTATTTCTATATGCACCACTGCTTTAAGACATTGACCCCACACTGCCATTTGGATGGAATAAGAAATGTCCATTGTCTATGGGAAATGTGACTTACACACACGTGCATACACACACACACAAAATCGAAGTTAAAAAATCAAAGAGCATTTGTGTTCAATATTTTTAAAAAGTGCAAAGTATCCTCTTACCTTCATAGGCTGTTCCACACCAAATACAATACAGATGTTCTTCTCTTAAATAACCAGTCAATATTTGTAATTTTTCCAGTACCTACATGTAGGACACAGGCACATTAATAGTTCAAATTGAACATAATCTTGGTATTCTGGTCTCTTGGATCCTGCCAAATTAGCCCAAGGCCATAAATCTTCTGCTACTCTCTTAACCATGTAGGATAGGTATCAAGGGAAGAATATATTAGAACATGTCCCAGTTTACCAGCCACCCTGATATTGTCACATGTTTGACAGACACAAAGAGACCACTTGTTAACATTTGGAAAATACATTTGGGCTGGCTCTTATTTTAATCAGGATCCTTTAAAAACCTCCCTCTACTTCAAAGAACCTACCTCCCCAGATGGAATGAGAGTGAATACTGCCTCCCTTTGTCATTAAAGTTCTCATCAACGGTCTCCCAGTTAAGTGGAACACTGGTTTTTCAAATTGCAAATGTTTCCTATAAAATTCTTATACACAAAAAAACACAGAAATGGGATTCCTTTCTTGAATAATTTCCACTTCCTTTGAGCTGTGTTTTTTTGCTTTGTTTATGGGTGGAGGAGAGGGGTATTCATTAGAATCACTTCCTGAGGTTTAACAGGCAACAAAGTAGAAATTAAGATAATTTATATTTGTGGCTCATCTGTCATCCAAACTGAAGCTGAGTGTAAACCGAAGCTAAAGGAAGAAATTATATAACGGTTTGGGGTCAATAAAATAACCCTATAATATAGTAGTTCTCAACTAGAGGTGATTTTTCCCCTCGGGGAAATTTAGCAATGTCTGGAGATATTTTTGGTTGTCACAAGGGGGAAGTGCAACAGGCACCTGGTGGGTGGAGGCCAGGGATGCTGTTAGAACAGTGTGCCCCAACAAATAATTACCCGGCTCAAAATGTGAATGGTACCAAGACATACACTTAAGACACCCTGCTCGAGGAACTGGTACCAAAACATACACTCAAGTCTTCACTCTTATATTCATCTTCATCGTGTTCTTTTTCTTCCTCTTCCTCTTCCTCGGTTTCCTCTTCAAGCCCCGACCAGTACCATGCTTCCCTAGGAACCTGAATATTCTGAAAATAAAGAATTATTCCCAATTAAACACAGCTAACCAGAAGACTATCACAAGTACGTTCATATCGACATGGATTCTTTCAATGAAATATTTACTGATTGCTGCTTCAAGAGTAAAACCCTGAGCTGCATGAACCATAGGGTTGAAGACTCAGTTCAAGTATTGTCCCCCAGTGGTTGCCAGTCTATTAGGGAAATAAGCCATGGGTATACACATCTTAATGGGAATAAAATAACACACATAAGAGGGATGTAGGTGAGGGGATGCGCATCAAGGAGGGCACTTGTTGGGATGAGCACCGGGTGTCATATGTAAGAGGTGAATCATTGGGTTCTATTCCTGAAGCCAAGACTACACTGTATGTTAATTAACTTGAATAAAAAAAAAAAAAAATCTCATGAGATTTGGTTTTAGATCTCGCGAGATTTACTTGTAGAGCACGCACACACACACACACAAAGTACACATCAGCTAGGAAAGTGTCATGACGCAAAATAAAGTGCTATGGGAATACAGAAAAGTGAGAGATTGCTTCCAGAGATCTATTTACATAGAAGGGAAATGTTTTAGAGACTTTAATTGAAGTCATTTTATTCTAATGGAAAGATAAAAATAAAAAAATTGCAAAATGAAATACAAATAAAACCAAAAACAGAATTTTAAAAACAGCCAAAATATATAGTAATCTACCATGACCTTACTAGTTAGGGACACAGGGGTACTGAAGATGGACTAAAAATAGGCTATTCATCAAATATTCTGGTGGACAGAATTTTCACACACACTAGCTCTGAGTCTCCAGTATCCAAATAAGCAGAGAACGATTAAATATAAAAATGTTATTTGAGCCTTATTGGGTGATTCAGACTACTCTGGTTCCTGCAGCGACCAGGTCATCGTCTTGAGTGTCAACCATCAAAGATCAGCCCTGCATGTTAAATGAAAGCTTTAATAGGTAGCGGGCTAGATACCACAGGCCTGGAGTTTCTTTTCTTTCTTTTTTCCTAATTACGTGGCAAATCACACTGGGCACCGAAAAACCTTTCCAAACGGAACACAGGTGAAAGGCTTGCCTTCTGAGCATCCAACTGCTGGCAGGCTCGCTGGCTTCTTCTAAGGTCCCCTTCCAGCTTCACTTCATCCTGCTTATGTTTCAATCGCAGTCTAATCAAAAGAAAACAATAGTCTACCGAGAGTCTGCCCTCCCTTTATCCATTTAAATGCCCAACTACCAGAAAACATCACAATAAACACGGGGTAAAACCCAAAATAGCTCAAATACCAAGTGTTACCGAAACTGCTCTGCGGCTTTTTCTTCGGCTTGGGTTTTCACGTGGATCTTTCTTCTATAGTTTTCTAGTTTTTCCTCTGCTTTCCGCTTCAGTAATGCCTCATGACCGATGCCACTTTTCCCTGTTCAAACAGCAAACTGCTTTAGAACCTGATGACTTCACACTTCAAAACATGACCTCTAACCAGGTGCAAATTACACACAATTCTGATTTGAGTACAATCACTCGAAATCATTTGACATGAAAACACTAGAGATTTTTTTTCCTAAACCCAAACACACAATTTGAGTTTTACAAAGATCATTAGTCTGATTTAATGAGATAGTCACACAATACAAAATTCCTTAAATTGGGAAAACAGTATCAACTATCATACTTCCATATAAATATAATAACCAAATAAAATATGTATTTTTCTCCTTAATTCATCCAAAGTCTTAAGAAAAACATTGAATGGATAAGTCTGTCTCAGAATACTTTCAGTACATTCCTTTTTTTTCTTTTTTAAATGTTTATTTATTTATTTAGAGACATAGCACAAGCAGGGAAGAGAGGGAGAGAGAAAGAATCCTAAGCAGACTCTGCACTGTTAGTGGGAAGCCTGACACGGGGCTCAAACTCACAACCTGTGAGATCATGACCTGAGTCGAAATCAAGACTCAAACGCTAAACTGACTGAGCCACCAAGGCACCCCTTAGCACATTTCAATGGGCAAAAAATAGCTTTGCATTTTTAATGGCTATGATTTCCCCCCATATTTTTAGGATTTAAATTTTATTTTATACTCAAACTGTTATTTTTAGTTTAAAATATTGAGAAGTTTAACTAAGAAATATTTTACTGGGGGCTTCCTAGGATAAGAACTGTAACAGTGCTACCACAAAAAAACCCATTTAGTATACAAGTTTATGTGCTAGATCTAAGCATAAGTTATTATTACTGGTAAATATGCTCAGAAATAATTATATACCTGTTTTGACGTTGAGAGGAATTGGTTCAACAATACCACCTCCTAAGAAAAGAGAACAAAACACACACATGACTTTAGAACTTCTTCCTCAAGCTACAGGTGAGCGTAGTACGCAGCTTTACAATGTTCTATACATATCCCTTCCAGTTTCGATGCCATTTGAAATTGAAATCTGAACATGAATACTCTATAATCAACCACCTCCCTTGCCTTCAAATATCTACTCCTCAGTAAGACTGACCCACAGCCTCTTATGCCATCTGAAGTTAGGGTTTCAGGAAGGGAAAACACTGATATATGTCCAAGAAAGTGGCAGCTTCCAGAGAAAGCAAAGCCTTGCTCGGTGAAGATCAAAGCAATTATAATAAGGAAGAAAAGAAAAATGGCTTACAGAATCTACTATGAATGTATGGCCTCTACACCTTCCTAAATAGGGAGGAGAGAATGGAGCTTCTCCAACCACGCGCTCACTGGGGTACCTGGCACAGGTACAGAGCGAGCAGGGCGGTGTCCTGCCATCATCCTCAATGTTGCTTCACTGTCCTTTGGCTGTTGTACTTCTCAACCCTTCTCTTATCACCATTGTTAGCTGCTGCCTCCGTTGTAAGCCTCGTCCATCCCCGCTGTTGGTGCCTTGAAGGCAAAGTGGGGCTGGTAAGTAGCTCTTGATGACACACACTCGTCTAAAGCGGTATAGGAAGACACCGTTCTTTATATGCTTGTTACACCTAGTAGCTATGTTGCTTTACTTTCTGTGTAGATGGATGAGGAGTCCTCTCTGGCACTCATCAATAGAGCACCATTTGGTGGTTAGGAACACCTGCTTATGTCCAGATGGAACTTACCACTTTTGCCAAGGGCCTGACCACTTTTATATCCCATCTTTTGGAGCAAAGCAAACCCTTTGTTTTCACAGCCTAGTGCATTCTTCAATCCAATGTCACGTCTTTCTTGTTCTTCTTCTTTTAAACTCTTCTGTCTGTTTTTCAAATTAGCTTCCTGTTGCTTTTCTTCTTTTCGACGGGCTTCTCGGATTTGCCTCAGCATTGGCAATCCTGGTCTGATGTCTTGTCTGAAGAATAATGGAGAAGGTTATTTTAGATGAGGACATGCAGTTGTCTCGTAACTTTGCTACTTACTTACCTGACGCTACTTAATATTTCAGCACCACCACGATGACCACCTTTGTTTTCATTGATCTTAGAACATAATCAGTGACCTCTGAGAATGGCTATTTTAGTAATAATGAAAGCTGGTGCCAGATTGTAGGAAGCTAAAGAAAATAGAGAGTTGAAAAAACAGTAATTTTAGACTAATTTTTCTAGGAGGTTGGAAATAATAAAGAGCAAAGCTGAATACGAGCTAGAAGAGACAGTAAGATGAAATAAAGCAAAAGTGTAAACTTGCTTGGAAGAGGAAAATAACAAGAATCAAGGGCAGAAGTCAAATGTTTAGCATTAAAAGGGAAGAAAAGGCTCCTGGTATCTTTGTACAGAAATGTAGGAGGTGTTTCCACAAAGCAACAAAACTGACTTTTCAACTCACATTTAAAATCAATGTCATCACTTAGGAGTCTACATTAATGTCTTATATATATCACTACATGAGGTGTGCAAATTTACTTACTGGACATTAATGAAGGAATCAGACATATAGTCCTCTTCTTCCGCCATGTTCAACTTCATATGGCAAAAGTATCTACAAATCAAAGAGGATAAAGTAACAGCACCTTTTTTTGTTGTTGTTTGGTCGACAATGGAAATAAACCTTTCTCTGGAGCTCTACCACACATTCAAGTGCCTTCTGACATCTTTCTGTGGGAAGCTCTCCAACGACTCGTTCTTTTCCATTCCAAACCTCCATTACCCCCTAATTTTTTCAAATAAATGTCGCTACAATCTCCCCATTCCTGACCTCGTATAGCCCTCTGCCAATTCTTCCTCTACAATATTCTTCAAAAGCTTTTTTCCTATAGTTATGACCATTGCTTCAGTTCAGGCATTTCTTTCTCACCCGAACTATTACAACAACTTCCTAACTAGTTTCATTGTGTGTGGCCTCTCCTCTTCCAGTGCATCCCCTACACTCTCTGCAGTGTTTTTTTTTTTTTAAAGACTTTTTTTTTTTTTTTTTTTTTTTTTTTTAGTTTATTTGGGGCTCCTGGGTGGCTCAGTTGGTTATGCATCCAATTTTGGCTCAGGTCATGATCTCATGGTTCCTGAGTTCTCCTTCAGATCCTCTGTCTCCCTCTCTCTGCCCCTCCCCAACTTGCTCTCTCTCTCTCTCAAAAATAAAATAAACATTAAAAAAAGTTTAAAGTTTATTTTTTTTTAGTAATCTTTACACCCAAAGTGGGGCTCAAACTCAGAACCCTGAGATCAAGTGTTGCATGCTCTTCCTGCTGAGCCAGCCTCTCCAGAGTGGTTTTATAAAAAACATAAGTCAGGTCATTTAATCTGTCTATCTCAATCCCTCAATAAACTTTACTCTGCAGGCCCTGGAGGACTAGTCACTCTAACACTGTAGCAGGAGGGATCCTTCAAAATCTCACCCCTGACGCTCCTTTAGGGCTCCATATTCAAGTCACATGGGTTTCGCATTGTTCTCTGAACATACACAGACATTTCCTTCCTCCTTGGCCTAAGCTCCCCTCCTTCACGAAACCCATCCTAACCATTCCAGGCCTCTCTCTACAGCACTCCATGTTCAAGCTGTCCACTTGGAACTTGGTATACTTAACATCTCACTTATACGGAGACATTTTTGGGGAGAGTTTCCATCCAAAATAGTTAAAATCATGTAATTATTTTCTCTTACAGGGATAAAATAGTTATCCAAAAAAGCACATCTCAAACTTTATTATGTATATGAATTGCTTCAGGATCTTCTTAAAATCCAGAATCTGATTCTGAGCTAGAGCTTGAAGTTTTGTATTTCTAATAGGCTCCCAGATGATATCAATGCTTCTGGTCCAGAAGCTAGTTACAGAGGGCAGTCATTTGCTGCAGTACACACAGGCTGTTTTGGCCCACCCACCATCCTTTTCTTTGGGAACCCAACCCTCTGCCCTCCACTGGGTTCTAGTGGAGGGTGGCAAGCTCTGTCTTCTATACTTCTCTGGGCACAAGATGGCCAATTATAGTTCACTATGTCCCAGCAACAGAGGAGGTGATGACCTAACCAGGTCAGATAAGCATGCCTTATGGGGGAAAAGAGATCTCTTCACTGGAGTTTCTGAACAGGGAGTATGTGAAGGTGGGCTCCAAAGGGCCATCTTCCTGGCCATATGAAGAGATCCCACTTGCAGAATGAAGCCAGATAGAAAAAATGGGCAAAGATAGGCCTGACACCTTGCTTAGCCACACCCCCACGGGACACAGCAGCGATAAAAATTAAGCCATGAATGAAAGTTCAGCTGAGCCGTATTAAATTAGGGTTGGTAAATTTCATGCCAGCCACTGCGGTCATACAATTAACCCGAATTAATAGACCCACAGCATAAAGCGTGTTATAGAGGAACCCCTCCCCACCCTGCGCTAAAGTTAAATTTTAACTCAGCTGTAAAAAGCTACAGTTAACATAAAAATATGGCACGAAAGTAACTTAACACCTCTGACCACACGATAGCTAAGACCCAAACTGGGATTAGATACCCCACTACGCTTAACCCTAAACTTAGATAGCTAACTAAACAAATCTGTCTGCCACAGAACTAGCAACAGCTTAAAACTCAAAGGACTTTGCAATGCTTTATTTTATATCCCTCTAGAGGAGCCTGTTCTATAATCGATAAATCCCAATATACCTCACCACCCCTTGCTAATCCAGTCTGTATACCGCCATCTTCAGCAAACCGTAAAAAGGAAGAAAAGTAAGCACAAGTATCTTAACATAAAAAAGTTAGGTCAAGCTGTAACCTATGAGGTGGGAAGTAATGGGCTACATTTTCTATCCTGGAACACTTTTCCACAAAAAGTCCTTATGAAATTAAGAACCAAAGGAGGATTTAGTAGTAAATTGAGAAGAGAGAGCTCAATTGAATTGGGCCACGAAGCACGCACACACTACCTGTCACCCTTCTCAAGTGACAAAACCCAAAGACAATCTATTCAAACTATAAAAAACACAAGAGGAGACAAGTCGTAACAAGGTAAGCATACTGGAAAGTGTGCTTGGATAAAACGAGATGCAGCTTAAACAAAGCATCTGGCTTACACCCAGAAGATTTCATATCAAACTGGCCATCTTGAGCCAAAACTAGCCCAAATAACCATAAATTAAACTAACATAAAACAATAAATCAAAACATTTAGTTAATTCTTAGAAGTATAGGACCATATAGCCCTAATTATTGTAGCAGTTCTTATCCAAACACCATGAAGCTATTTAGGAGCAACAGCCCTAATAATTGCCCACAGATTAACATCATCGATACTATTCTGTCTCACAAACTCAAACTATGAACGAGTACATAGCCAAACGATAATCCTAGCATGAGGTCTGCAAACACTCCTCCCCTTAATAGCCGCCTGATGACTACTAGCCAGCCTTGCAAATCTAGCCCTACCCCCTACAATTAATCTAGTTGGAGAACTATCTGTAGTAATAGCCTCATTCTCATGATCCAATATTACTATTATCCTCATAGGCACACACATTATTATTACAGCCCTATATTCCCTTTATATACTAATCACAACCCAGCGGGGCAAATACACACACCATATCAAAAGCACTAAACCATCATTTACATGAGAAAATGCCCTAATAACTCTCCACCTACTCCCGCTCCTACTTCTATCACTAAATCCCCAAATCATTCTAGGTCCTATTTACTGTAAATATAGTTTAATAAAAACATTAGATTGTTAATCTAATAATAGAAGTTTGAATCTTCTTATTTACCGAAAAGGTATGCAAGAACTGCTAATTCATGTCTCCATGCATAAAAGCATGGCTTTTTCAACTTTTATAGGACAGAAGTAATCCATTGGTCTTAGGAACGGGGCGGGGGGGGGGTGCCTAAGGGGTTCCAGCTTTTTTTTAAAACTCCCTCTTTGTGGGTACAATACACTTCAACATCATCCATTCGCATCAAGCATAAGGATAAACTTTGTAAAGCCACCATGACGGTGGCTTGGACCACCAGTGGAAGTGGACCACCGGCAGTGGAAGTGGTGAGAAGCGGTCGGATTCTGCGTATATTAAAATTTTTTTTTAAGTTTGTTCATTTTCGAGAGAAAGAAAGAGACAGAGAGAGAGCAGGGGAGGGGCAGAGAGAGAGGGAGATACAGAATCTGAAGCAGGCTCCAGGCTTTGAGCTGTCAGCACAGAGCCCGACATGGGGCTCGAACCCACGAACCACGAGATCATGACCTGAGCTGAAGTCGGACGTTTAACCAACTGAGCCACCCAGGCGCTCCTGAGCGTGTTTTAAAGGTAGAGCTAAGGAGACTGGCTGATGGATGGGAGGCGGTGTGTGAAAGAGCGATGTCAACGATTATGTTAAGGCTTTTGGCCCGAACACCTGGAAGAATGGAGTTACCAGTTAAGAGTGGTTAGACTGTAGTAGTTTTGGTTCGGGTGAAGTCTTTTTCTTGTTTTTTTGACATAGAGCAGGCAGAGGCGGTGGCAACAAGAACGCTGCTTCAGACACACGGAGAATCCCATTATACATCCAAGTGGAGAGAAGGGCTAATTAGCTGGACATACAGTAGAAAGGTAACCAAAAAGCCTCAGTCCCCAAACCCCCCCTTAGGGACGGCTGATTTCTCCCTTCTCGCGTCCCGCCCAGCTGCAAGCGTCACAGGCAGGAATGTGGGTGATGGTGTGATAGGTCAGTCACGACCAGCGCACAGACCACCGCCCTTTACCATTCTATCAGTTGTCCCCATCCCCTTACCTGGTAGCTCTACTCGCCCCGGGTCGGCTTGTGAGAGCGCGCGCTGCGCATGCGCCCACCCACCTGCACAGGACTTCTGAGCCTCAGCTCCCACCTGAGCTTCTTAGCGAGCAATCGATTGGAAACCTGCGGCGGGAGGAGCCAGGAGGATGTAGTTCGTGCGCTTGCGCAACACGAGCCTTCCGCGCACGCGCTCTCCTCTCGTTTCCTGCTGGCAGGAGTGCGGGAGGCGGGGCATCCGGGTCGTTTGGCAGCTGCTTCTGGCCCCGGAACTCAGCTGTTCAGCCCCTGCCAGACTAGGAGGTGAGGCCATCCCCGTTGCGGCCAAAGCACGCACGGTGACACGCACACACACCCCTGTCCCCCGGAAGGTTTTCAGAGGACTGGGGAGGAAAATCGAATTCGTAGGGAACATTTTTCTTTCTCAGGCTCCGGGCTTGGTTCCGAGCCACCGCCTCCTGTAGTTGACAGCCCTAAGTGGCTCCTGCGAGGCCTGCGGCGGCCTCTTAACATTTCCCCCCAGGCCGGGCGCTGCGCTACGGCGGTCCTCGGAGTAGCCGGGCTAACCCAGACCCGCAGCGGGCGCAGCCTTTGTGGGCTGCATTTCCCCGACCGCCCGGGGTTGTCACTAAATCTTCGGCCACAGGGATCTGGCCTTCCCCATCCCGTCACCGTAGGAAGACTCTTGTTGGAGACTTCCAGTGTGAGATCTTTATTCTGGGAGTTTTGACGTCGTCCTGGGCCAGGGGAGGGTAAGGGTGCTGTGCACTGAGCCGTGGGCGAGAAAAGAGGAGGGTGGATTGTCAGGCCCAACCGGTGTATGATCTTGGTGCCGTGGTTTTCCCATTCGTGGAATGGGTTAATGACATATGTTTTGCTAGGCATATTTCTTTTGGAATAACGTCTTCTTTGCAATATTTTTTTTAAAAAGCTATCTCTATGCCCAACGTGGCGTTCAAACCCAGGACCCTGAGTTCAACAGTCGCATGCTGTACTGGCTGAGCCAGGCAGACGCCCTGTTATTTGCGGTATTGATTTAAATTGTCCTTTTTTCATTCTTCTTCACCAAGCATGACTCATTTATGTTTGTTTTTGTTTTACCCTTGTTCTTTAGAATTAGGTTCTTGGGTTTTGCCTCAAAGAAGAAATGTAAATTTCCCGCAAATGAAATGAGAAGTAAAACCACACTTTTCAATTCTTAGTGGTTGCATTCACTAAGCTTTGACTTTTAACATTAAAAAAAAATCCTTACAAGTATTTCTTGATTTGTTAAGGTGTGACTTTTAAACTTCAGTAATGGAGCTGGCCCACAGTTTATTGCTAAATGAAGAAGCTTTGGCTCAAATCACTGAAGCAAAGAGACCAGTTTTTATCTTTGAATGGTTGAGATTTCTTGATAAAGTATTGGTCGCTGCCAACAAGGTATAGTATTGCTTTTTTTCCCAGCTGGGTTTACATAATGAAGAGTATTGTATGTTCATGCTTTGTAAGGGAGCACGCATTATGTTTTGGAAAGGTTGTGGGTCACTTATGGAATTGAGACTATAAGACAGTAATAGAAATTTTTGTCTGTTCTTTTTCTATTTTGTGGCAAAACCAGAATCTCATTTGAACCTAGCTCTTTGCCTACTTCATGTCTCTACCCGGACAACTGAATGTGACTGGAGAAAAATATGATTATATGACTTTTAAATTCACTCATCTCCACCTTGCAAGTGGTCCCTCCGTGCTGTCTAGCAATCCCAATATCTTCACTTATCTCCCTGAGAAGTTATAATGGGGTGGCTTTTTTCTGTTTTCTTCTTCCTACGTAGTCTGTTTTAGCCTTCTTGCTTTTCATTATGTGTTTTGTTTTCTGTCTTTAAAATTAGATACTTTCCTCAAATATCTGATAATGTTTGGCTGTCTGCTTAAATTTAAGAATGAGTAGTACGTTTCCTGGGCAGGGTGAAGTTTGCTAACTGTGCTTCACTGTAGGCCAGTCCTGTGGTTTGAGGAACCCCTGGCATTGGCATCATAGATTTCCCTTGGCTAGGAAGTCCCAGAAAGAGACTTTTCTACTCTAGTGTCCTAGGGCATATCACTAGCTGCCTAGATTCTAGGAATTCGGGGAGAAGGCTCCAGGCTTCAGCATCCAGTATGAAAACTTTCGTTTAATCCCCTGTTTTCAGTACAGTTTTTCCAGCCCACAGCTGTGCTGGAGCTTCCTAAGTCCCGAATGGAGGAGAGAGGTATGAGAGTCTTACAACTTCTAGACTCTCAACCATTTCCTCCAGTTCCAGGCATAATTCACTCCCTCCTCCATAAGCACCTGGAGCTTCAAACAACAACAACAAAACAGACATGAGCTTCATGGGATTCTGTGTTGTAAGTTGCGTCTCTTCTCAGCTTTCCACATTGGGGGTACTTGGCTTCTGTATATTCTGTTGATTTTTTTCCTGTTTTCTTTGCTCTTGTGGATTTGTGCATTTGTGTGTGTGTGTGTGTGTGTGTGTGTGTGGTTGCCCTTTAATATAGTTTTACTAGTATTTCTGGAAAGACAAAGTTAATGCATGGATTCACTTATGGCCCTTAGCTAGAAGTCTCTATTTTCTCTTAAACCCCTTCCAACTGAGTATTTGCTGCATCCATTTCACTGAAATGGCTCTTGTCCAGTCATCAGTGATCTCACATTGTTCCAGCCAATGGTCAGTATTCCGTCTTAGTTGACCATCAGCAGCTTTTGACATAGTTGATCCTCTCCCTTGAAACACTTAATAGGTATTTTATTTTGTTGTGAAGAGTATATACAAATATTTATTCCCGCAATGATATCATCTAATTTCATGATTTTTGCTACCATCTATACAGTAATGACTTGCAGATCTCCAACTACCTCTTTCTCTTTTAAATAGCATCCCAAAATTAACATATACAAAGTTAAATTCTTGATTTCTCCGTTCCAAACCTGTCCTTTCCTCAGTGGTCACCATCTCAGGAAACAACCATTTCTTCCTTCCAGTTGCTCAGGTCATAAACCTTAGAGTCATTCTTCTCTCTTTTGGAAATTTCACATCATATTTATCAGCAAATCCTAAGGGTTCTATCCACTAAACGTGTCCAGAATTGAATTATTTGTTATCATTTCCATTGTTCCCACCCTCCTCTCTCATCTGGATCATTGCAACACCTTCTTAAATGCTCACTATGCTTCCGACCATGGACCTTGTGGAGTATTTTTCACTCAGTAGTCAGAATGTGCCTGTTAAAACATTTTGATCATGTACCTCTTATGCTTCAGATTCTCAGGATGAAATAGAAAATTCTTACAATGGTGTATAAGGGGCTATACAATCTGGTCCTTTCTATTCTTCTGACTTCATCTCTCATTACTTCCTCTCTCTGACTCTCTGCCAGCCAGACTGGCCTTCTTGCTGTCCTCGCCCAAGCAAGTTCCCACCTCAAGGCCTTTGCCCTTGTTTCTCCTGCTTGGAATATTTTTCTCTCAATATCTGCATAGCTCACACCTTCGCTTCTTTTTAGAAAGGCCTTTTCTTACTAATCTGAACAAAACAGTAAGAACTCACACTATTCATTTGTTTATTCAGTAAACTTTGCCTCTCCCCACTAGAATATAAACTCACAAGGGCAGAGACTTTGTTGTGTTCACTGTTTCATCCCAGTGCCTGGAATAGTGCTTGGCATATAATAAGTACACAATAAGCATTTCTTGAATGAATGAATGAACTCTCAGTATTGACTATGAGTCTATTTGAATATCTTTTTTTACTGCCTAGGGCTCCTAGAGTTTCTTTTGGTTTCCTTCACGGACCTGTGTCTTATGAACTGCTGACTTGGCTTTTACAGGGCAGCCTAGCTAGGTTCTAAGATGTCAGTTGTCCATGTACCCAATATTTTACATCCTTTGACTGTTGGTTTCTTAGTAAGTTGGTGTGGAAACTTTTTCATCTAGAGCAGTCACTTGTATTAGCAGCTAAATTTTTGGTATTGGAGGGGAACGAAGGATAACATTTAGGAAAGAATGGTTCATTTATTCTTTTTAAGACTTTATTTTTAAGTAATGTCTATACCCAGTGTGGGGCTTGAACTTACAACCCCAAGATCAAGGGTTGCATGCCCGACGGACTAAGCCAGCCAGGTGCCCCAAGAATGGTTCATTTCTTATCAAACTTTTCCTTATCTTTTCATTTATGGTTTTATTTATGGTTTTATGCCTAATGTGATATAGATTTTAACTTTTGAGTATTTTTTAGTTTGATTGAAAGGTAATGAAAGCACACATAAGAAAAAAGCTGATAATGTTCTTTATTTTTTATAACAGACTGACGTAAAGGAAAAACAGAAAAAACTTGTTGAACAATTAACTGGATTAATAAGTAGTTCACCTGGACCACCTACACGAAAATTGTTAGCTAAAAATCTGGCAGCCCTTTATAGCATTGGGGATACTTTTACTGTTTTTCAAACACTTGATAAATGTAATGATATTATCAGAAATAAAGATGACACTGCAGCCTACTTACCAACAAAACTGTAAGTACTTAATTTGACGTTTTGGTTTTTTTAGAGTAACTTATCTTAAGGGACTACTGATCATAAAGACCCCAAGGTCAATGGAACCTGAGGCATGCTGCTTGACAATGAAAGCTCTAAGTAGGTCTGGGGAAGGGTTTCTTTTTCAATATGTGTTTCATCGCCCCTGGGACTTTTCAGTAAACTACAGAGAATTGGTGTGGTGTCCGCAATTTGCACAGAGATCGCTTGGTAAATTTGGATGGAGAGAATATTCTTGACTGAGATAGAAAGAAAAGTCAAGAATTTCTAAGTGATGGGATTAAGGCAGGAATGGGCAAACTAGCCCACAGGCCGAATCCAGCCTGCTGCCTATTTTGTAAATAAAGTTTTATTGGAATACAGACATATTCATTCGGGTGGTAGCTGCTCTCATGTTATAATGGCAGAATTGAATAGCTGAGACAGAGACCATTTTGCCTGCAAATTTGCTGACCTCTAAATTAAGGGCTTACCCAACTCGTGGCTCGAACTTGTGGGTTGGGTCAAAGACAGACATTTTCAGAGCAAGCCTTAAGAATAATGGCAATGGGGTACGTCTTATGAAAGGGTCAAATAAGAAAATCAGCAGTTAGAGTACAGTGAGGAGTGTTGTCCGGGGTGGGGTGGGGAGGGGGAAATGACACCTAAATAAGCTTAGCTGTGGTGTGAGCGGAGAGCAGTGTCAGGAAGGCTTCTCAACAAAGCGTCAGCCAAAGAAGATCAACAACAGGGAAGGACACATGGAAGTAGTCAAGTAAGTGGTTAAATGGGAAGAAGGGAAGGTGGATGTGATAGGCCAGGGATTGACAGACTTCATGAAAAAGAGCCAGGTAATAACTATTTTTGGCTTATAGGACCATATATACATTTCTGTTGCAACTACTCGCCTCTGCCCAAGACTGTATGTAAATAAACGAACATAGCTGTGTTCCAGGGAAACTTTATTTACAAAACCAGGTGGCAGGCTGGATAATGGGTCAGATTCAGCCTGCAGGCAGTAGTTTGCCAACCTGTTTTCTAGGCAAAGGAAACGTCTCATTGGAAACAGAAGTAGGTTCTTTATACTTTACAGAGCTTTTCAGAAAGATGCAAAGTAGAGGAGGGAACAAGTCATGAGGGGAAGATGAGAAGTTCAGCTCTGGGTGTGCTGACTTGCAGGACAGGAGGCAATATCCAAGGGACAGTATGTATAGTCGGTAGTTGGAAGTCGTGGTCTGGATATCAGAGCTCTGAGTTGAGAACGTAGCTTTTGGCAAGTAGAACTCTTTGGTATGGATAGTTACCTAGAAAGAGTTACAGTTTGAGAACAGAGACTGGCCAGAGATACATCTCTAGAACACCATGCAAGGGGCCTGGGCCAGTTTAATAGCTTACAGAGGAAACAAGGACATTATTCTGAACCTGGACACTGATTTTTAAGTCTGTTTTCAACTGCATAGGTATGTTGTGACTAGATTCTGTGTTGTTTGGGATAGATGTAGATCTCAAAAGTTTTGGAAGAGATTAGAGAGCACCAGTGCTTTCCAGTTTAATTTGGAATTTGAAACTAAACTTTGATGGTTTAGTTCTCCACCACTTAGCAAATCCACACATGATTTTCTAGTTCTGCTTAAGTAGAATTTATTACATATTGCGTATTATTCATATGTATTTCCAGTGGATTCGTGGATTCTGTTTAGGAATTCCCTGAATATTCTGGCATGTGACCTCAGTCATTTTTCGTTTTGTTATCAGCCTGGAGAGTATTGAAAAAAGCACAGGATTTAGAGTCAAACAGATGAAGGTTGATTCCCTGATTCTGTTATTTATTACATATATGATAGTGAGGTGAGCATATTTAATGTTTCTGCCTCAGTAACTTGCTCAGGACACATAGCTATTAGGTGGCGGGTCCTAGGATTTAGACATAGATCTGCCAGACTTCAAAGCTTATGCTCGTCACATAAATGGTCAAGTCACAACACAGTAAATAACATAATTTTGTGAAAATGAATGGTTGACATGGAGTGTTATATATAATGGGAGAAGAGAAGGAATCGTTGTGGATTGACATAATTTGGGAAGTTTTCATGAAAGGAAAACTTCATTTTTTTCCAAAGGATGGGTAGGATTTCTTACATAAATATATTTCTTCTCTTGTATTCCTAACAATACAGTTCGATTAATGGTAGTATTTGTTGTGATTATAATGAATAGGTAGGTAAACAAGGTGTTTTTGAAAGCTGAAAATTAAGGATTTGTAGCCAAAAGTGTCCTGCACAAATACAAACTGATTTCTGAAAATGAGAAAGGTATCATGAAAATTGTTTTATTAACCTGAACAGTGACCAGTGAAAGCATCACTTCTTACAGGGCTGCAGTGGCTTGTGTTGGAGCATTTTATGAAAAAATGGGGAGAATGTTAGGAAGTGCATTTCCAGAAACAGTGAATAATCTTTTGAAATCTCTGAAAAGTGCAGAGGTAAGTTTTACAACAAATATTATTTAAATGTTTTGCTTTTGGCAGGAGTTAGATGTCAATTAAAATATATGTTTGCCTTTTTTTCCTGTCACTGTGGTACTCCTAGTGCTTAGCAAGAAGGTAATTTAAGATTATTACTTGCAAAAAAATACATCGCTTGCCCCTTCTTTAATGTACATTACCTTATATTTCAGTGTGAAGGAAAAGAATGCTTTTCCTTGGCACCTGGGCAAAAATAGGTTTACTTATTATTTTTTATTTAGCCCTATGGATATTTTTGCATTGCCATTTTATTTGTCATAATTAATGTATTAGGCTCCAAGAGTTTCCCAGGGTAATGAATGACCATGGGGACTTAAAACAACAGAAATTTGTTGTCTCACAGTTCTGGAAGCTAAGATCCCAAATCAACATGTTTGGCAAGGCCATGCTTCTTCTGAAGACTTGTGAAGAATCCTTGCTTGCTTTCTTCCAGTGGTTGCTGGCAGTCCCTTGTTGTTCCTTGGTATTCCTTGATTTATAGACACATTTCTAATTTCTACTTCTGTTGTCACATAGTGTTCTCCCTCCATACCTGTGTTCTGCATCCAAATTCTTCTTTTCTTATGAGGATGCCAACTATTGGAGTAGGGCCACTTCAATAGAGTATGACCTTGTTTTTATTTAATTTCATCTGCAAAGTCCTTATTTCCACATCAAGTCGTCTGCACATGTAATGGGGCTTAACACTTGAACTAATCTTTTCGGAGGACACTATTCAATCCATAGCAGCTGCTATTTAGTAAAAATAGTTCTATTTTGTGATGTCAGTTTCGTGTTACTTCTGAAAGTTCCTTATCAACTTGGTGTTGACTAAAACTGGACCAAACCCTGGACTCTCACAGTCTAATTCCTTCATCTCGGAAAGGTAAAGATTTCTTGGACAACCCTTCTTCTGGGAATCATTTGTCCATTCATTTATTAAACAATGTTTGAAGACATACTGTCAGGTAGTAAGCACATAAAGATGAACAAGATGTGGTCCCTGACCTCATCAAGTCTAGTGGAAGAGATCTGTGTTTGAATAAGTGTAAGAGTATGAAAACAGGAACTACAAAAAGATGAAGGTTTAGCATATCTCTGTGACACATTTTTTAAATGTGTTGGATGGTTCTTCTCTTAGAATGCCTATATTACTTAACTACTGTTTTGCTTAACCATTCACATTCTGAGGTTTTGAATCCTTGAGATACACTTATAGTGAAGTTTTTTAATTTGTTTTCATGTTCTCATTAAGCTGCACTTCAGCATATTGTGGAAACATTAGAATATGTTTTCTAGTTGTAACCTAATTTCTCAGAAAGGTATTACTTAATTGAAGTTAATAACTACTCTTACCTTTCAGGTACTTTCTAGGATACTTTATTTTATTTTGCTTTTCATTACTTACTGTTTACAATTTAAAGGTAAGACTATGAGACCAGGAAGCCCAGAAAACTGTTGTGTTTTGGTATGTTCTTGTTTAAACATGGAATTTGTTTTACAACAAAGTTTTCAGTTTGATTTATGTTCACTTCTAGTCTCAAGGACGAAGTGAAATCCTAATGAGTCTACAGAAAGTTCTGAATGGACTGGGAGGTGCGGCAGCTTCCTCTCATCGTGATATTTACAAGAATGCCAGATCCCTCTTGACTGACCGGTCAATGGCTGTTCGGTGTGCAGTTGCCAAGGTTAGTGCTTGGCCACTTTATAATGCTGTTCCTTCTCCTGCTTGCTCTTTTTTTTTTTTTTTTAAGTTTTAAAATATGATAGTATGCTTATTGTCCCCATGGGTTAGTTTCATTTTATAAAATTATGTGTAAATGGAATCATGTGGTATGTGCTCTCTCTCTTTCTCTCTCTTTTTTTGGGGGGGGTCTGGCTTCTTTCACTCAATGTAATTATTTTAAGATTCATCTATATTGTTACACATGTATCAATAATTCATTTTCTTTTCATTGCTGAGTAGTATTTCATTGTGTGGATGTACTACATTTGGTTTATTCCTTCACTGGTTAGGGACATTTGAGTTGCTTCCAGTGTAGACTATTACAAAAAAAGCTATGAACATCTGTGTACAAATTTTTGTGTGGACATATGCATTCATTTTACCTGGGTAAATACCCAGGAGTAGAATAACTGGATCCTATGATGGATTTGTGTTTCACTTTTTAAAAAATTGCCAAACGATTTTCCAAAGTAATCATACCATTTTACATTTCCACCAGCAATGTATGAGATTTCTAATTCCTCCACATCCTCACTAACATTTTGTTAGTTATGCTTATTCATTTTAGCCATTCTTGTATATATGTACCCACATCTCATTGTGGCTTTAATTTCTATTTCCCTGATGACTAATGATGAGCATATTTATTTATTTATTTATTTATTTTTACATGAAATTTATTGTCAAATTGGTTTCCATACAACACCCAGTGCTCATCCCAACAAGTGCCCTCCTCAATGCCCATCACCCACTTTCCCCTCTCTCCCACCCCCACTCAACCCTCAGTTTATTCTCAGTTTTCAAGAGTCTCTTATGGTTTGGCTCCCTCCTCTCCAACTTTTTTTTTCCTTCCCCTCTGCCATGGTCTTCTGTTAAGTTTCTCAGGATCCACATAAGAGTGAAAACATATGGTATCTGTCTTTCTCTGTATGACTTATTTCACTTAACATAACACTCTCCAGTTCCATCCACGTTGCTACAAAAGGCCATATTTCATTCTTTCTCATTGCCAAGTAGTATTCCATTGTGTATATAAACCACAATTTCTTTATCCATTCATCAGTTGATGGACATTTAGGCTCTTTCCATAATTTGGCTATTGTTGAGAGTGCTGCTATAAACATTGGGGTACAAGTGCCCCTATGCATCAGCACTCCTGCATCCCTTGGGTAAATTTCCTTTCCCCCTGAGATCAGGAACATGACAGGGATGGCCACTCTCACTGCTGTTGTTTAACATAGTGTTGGAAGTTCTAGCATCAGCAATCAGACAACAAGAGAAAAACAAAGGCATCAAAATTGGCAAAGATGAAGTCAAGCTTTCACTTTTTGCAGATGACATGATACCATACATGGAAAACCTGATAGACTTCACCAAAAGTCTGCTAGAACTGATACATGAATTCAGCAAAGTTGCAGGATACAAAATCAATGTACAGAAATCAGTTGCATTCTTATACACTAATAATGAAGCAACACAAAGACAAATAAAAAACTGATCCCATTCACAATTGCACCACGAATCATAAAATACCTAGGAATAAACCTAACCAAAGATGTAAAAGATCTGTATGCTGAAAACTATAGAAAGCTTATGAAGGAAATTGAAGAAGATACAAAGAAATGGAAAAGCAATCCGTGCTCATGGATTGGAAGAAATATTGTTAAAATGTCAATACTACCCAAAGCAATCTACACATTCAGTGCAATCCCAATCAAAATTGCACCAGCATTCTTCTCAAAGCTAGAACAAGCAATCCTAAAATTTGTATGGAACCACAAAAGACCCGAATAGCCAAAGTAATATTGAAGAAGGAGACCAAAGTGGGAGGCATCACAATCCCAGACTTTAGCCTGTACTACAAGGCTGTAGTCATCAAGACAGCATGGTATTGGCACAAAAACAGACACATATTTTGATTGCTTATTGCCATCCATACCTTCTTTGGCGAAGAACCTCTTCAAATCCTTTGCCCATTGTTTTATGGAGTTTTCTTATTATTGAGTTTTGATAGTACTTTATAGTTTTTTTATGTATTCCTTTATCAGATACATGATTTGTAAATATTTTTTTCTCAGCTGTGGACTGTCTTTTCATTCTCTAAATAGTGCTTTTCTAAGAAGAGAAGTTTTGAATTTCATCCAAGTCCAATTTACCAATTTTTCTTATATAGACCATACTGCTGGTTTTGTATCTTAAGAAAACTTCCTAACTGAAAGTTTCTCTTATGTTTCCCTCTAGAAGTTTAATAGTTTTATACTTATATATACACTCCATTTTGAGTTAATTTTTTAATATAGTGGAAGGTATGAATCGAAGTTATTTCTTTTATGATCCATTTTGAATTATTTTTTAAATATGACACAAGGTATGAGTCAAAGTTCTTTTTTTCATTTTTTTCTTTTTTGCACACGTATATTCACTTGTTCCACCACCATGTTGAAAACACTATCCTTTCTTCACCTAACTTGCATTTGAACCTTTGTTGAAAGTTGATTGTCCATATATGTATGGGTCTATTTTTGGACTCTTATGTTCTATTGATCTATTTTGATGTCAATAACACTATCGTAATTACTGTACCTTCATAAGTCTTGAAACTAGGTAGTATTAACCTTCCAACTGTGTTCTTTTTCAAAATAGTATTCTAGGCTCTTTGTATTTCCATATGAATTTTAGAATTAGTTTATCAGTTTGTAGAAAAATAACATGCTAGGATTCTGATTCATGCTGGTATTTTGCAATGAATCTATAGATCAATTTAGGAAGGGTTGATATCTTTTTTTCCTTTTTTTTTTTGTTTTCACATTTTTATTTAAATTCTGGTTAGTTAGCATATAGTGTAATATTGGTTTCAGGAGTAGAATTTAGTGATTCATCACTTATATATAACACCCAGTGCTCATCACAAGTACCCTCCTTAATACCCATTACCCATTTAGTCCATCCCCCCCCACCTCCCTCCATCAACCCTGTTTGTTCTCTCTCACTGAGTCTCTTATGGTTTGCTTCCCTCTCTCTCCCCCCCTTCCCCTTTGTTCATATGTTTTGTTTCTTAAATTCCACATATGAGTAAAATAATATGGTATTTGTCTTTCTTTGACTTATTTCACTTAGCATAATACGCTCTAGCTCTATCCATGTGATTGCAAATGACAAGATTTCATTCTTTTTGGCTGAGTAATATTCCATATATATGTATATACATATACATATACCTATACATATACATATACATATACATTATATACATATATATACATATATATATATAACCACATCTTCCTTATCCATGGAAGAGTGGACATCTTAACAATATTAAATCTTCTAACCCTTGACTATGATATATCTCTCCATTTATTTAGGTCTTCTTTGTTTTCTCTTAACAACACTTTGTGGAGTCTAGGTGTAGGTCGTGTACATCTTTTGTCCAATTTATTCTTAAGCATTTTATATTTTTGATGCTATTTTAAATGGTATTGATTTTTAAAATTTTAATTTCTAATTGTTCATTGCTAACACAGAAATACAATTGGTTTTTGTATATTGACCTTGTATCTGTCAGTGTTGCTAAGTGACTTATAAGTTCTGTCAGCTCTCTTAATGGATTCTGTCAGATATTCTACATAGACAATCATGTTGTCTAAGAATAAAGACAGTTTTATTTGTTTTCCAACATGGGTGTCTCTTGCTCTGGCAAAATCCTTCAGTACAATGTTGAATTAAAAACATGAGAGCAAAGGGGCACCTGGATGGCTCAGCTGGTTAAGTGTCTGACTTCGGCTCAGGTCGTGATCTCATGGTTTGAGTTCGAGCCCCACGTTGGTCTCCGTGCTGAAGCTCAGAGCCTGGAGCCTGCTTCGGATTCTGTTTCTCCCTCAATCTCTGCCCCTCCCCTGCTCACACACACACTCTCTCTCTCTCTCTCTCTCTCTCTCTCTGTCTCTCTCTCTCTCTCTCTGTCTCAAAAATAAATAAAACATTAAAAACAAAAATGAAAACATGAGAGCAAAGATCCATGTCTTATTCCAGATCCTTAAGGAGAAAATATTAAGTACTTTGCCATTTAGTGTTAAGTGTTGGTTTTTCTTGATGACTTTTACCAAACTGAGGAAGTGCCCTCATATTCCTAGCTTGCTAAGGGATTTTAGCAGGAATGGATGTTGGATTTTGTCAAATGCCTTTTGTTTTATACTTGATTTCTTGTGTTGTTTTTGTTGTTACTGTTTTCGAGTTAAACTTCTTACTTTAAGATAATTGTAGATTTACATGCAATTATAAGAAGTAATATAGAGAAGTCTTTATAAACTTTTACCCAGTTCCCTCCAATGGTAATATCTTGCAAAAATATAGTACAGTATTACAACTAGTTTAATACAGTGTTGACATTGACACAATCCATTGATCTTGTTTAGTTTTCCCAGTTTTACTTGTATACAAATTCAATTTTAAAAATAGATATTGGGCTATTTAGGTTATATATTTCTTCTTCAGTGAGTTATCTATCTCATTTTAAGTTGTCAAATTTATTGGCATCAAGTTGTTTATAATATTCTATTTGCTCTTTTAATATATATTGAATCTGTAATGATGTGACCTTTTTCATTCCTGATTCTGGTGATTTGTGTCTTCTCCCTTTTTCCTTCTTTTGTCTGGCTAGAGATTTGTCAAATTTATTGGTCATCACAAAGAAGCAGCTTTTGGTTTTATTTCTGTTTTTCTTTTCAGTTTTCTACTTTGGCTCTTTTATCTTATTATTCTCTTTTTTTCCCTGCTTACTTTGTGCTAAATTTGCTCTGCATCATCTAGTTTCTTAAGGGGAAGCTGAGGCTATTGATTTTTTTTTTTAATTTTTTTTTCAATGTTTATTTTTTTGGGGACAGAGAGAGACAGAGCATGAACAGGGGAGGGGCAGAGAGAGAGGGAGACACAGAATCGGAAACAGGCTCCAGGCTCTGAGCCATCCACCCAGAGCCCGACGCGGGGCTCGAACTCACGGACCGCGAGATCGTGACCTGGCTGAAGTCGGACGCTTAACCGACTGCGCCACCCAGGCGCCCCAGCTGAGGCTATTGATTTAAGACTTTTCTTCTTTCTAATATAAGAATTACTGTTAAATATGTTCTCCAAAGTACTGAAAACTCAAGGCAGTAAGCTGGGACAATGATAGGGTTAACTTTATTTTCCATCTCCTAAGGCTCACTGTGCTTCATTGCCTGATGTCCAGTGTCTTGAAAACTATTGTTTCATATATTTTAATTTAATTTTTTTAGTTATTTCAGGAGAAAGAGTAAATCTGATTCTTATTATATCTATGGAAGTGGAAGTTCTAGGATGTACTTTATTTTTTTTCTCTTTTCTTTTTTTTTAATTCCAGTGTCTACTAGAACTACAGAATGAAGCTGTGTTCATGTGGACTGCTGAACTGGAAAATATTGCCACTCTCTGCTTCAAGGCTTTGGAAAACTCAAATTATGGGGTTCGAGTGGCAGTGTCTAAACTCTTAGGAACAGTCATGGCTACAGCATTGATGCCAAAACAGGCAACAGGTATTGTTTGCTAGCCCCTAATGTACATTATAACAGATACTTGAAGGTATATGGAATTCATCTAAGAGAGTTCTTGCTTAGAGGCAAGCCACTTTAAAGTTTTAAATTGTTGAGTATCTTTGTCTACTACCCAAATGGAATTTTTCTTGATATAGGCATTTTTTATGGTTTTAACATACAAGATAATATATATCAAGTATACTGGATATATAAGCAAATAAGATTTATGAAGTGGTATTGTGTAATCATCAAGGGACCAGAGTCTGGCACTTTATATGCTTTCTTACTTTCAATCTCTGTGAGTAGACCCTTCTTATAGTACAGTATTTGGTTTTTTTTTGTTTTTGTTTTTTTTTGTTTTGATGACGATTTTAAGCAAAATCAGAGGCATCATTGATTTGTCATGTGATTTGTGCTGTGCCTCACAGTTCCGCAGAGATGCCTCAGTGAGGGAGGGTTGTGAGTAGATGCTCTGAGCCACCGTTTGCTACTGTCCCCACCCCTACTTCACCTCTATATAGTAGAAGGAGAATCAGATGTCATAGATTCAAGTCCAGGCTCTTATGTTAATTAGCTGTGAAGCCCTCTGAGCTGTATTCTCTTTATCTTCAATTATTTCACTCTGTGCAATTAGATGATGATGACAGGTAACATTTACCAAGCTCTCTGTGCCAGGCACTGAATTAAGCGTACAACAAAATTGTTTTATTTAATCCTCACAAAAGCTCTGTGAATTATAAGTACTATTATTTATTTATTTACTTTTAAATGTTTATTTTTGAGAGAGAGGGTGTGCGCACATGCGGGCACATGGGAGGGGTAGGGGAGGGGGACAGAGGATATGAAACGGTCTCTGTGCTGACAGCAGAGAGCCCGATGCGGAGCTCCAACTCATGAACCTTGAACTCGTGAATCGTGAGATCATGACCTGAGCCGAAACCAAAGACGGATGCAACCAACTAAGCCACCCAGGCGGCCCTATAAGTACTGTTATTTTATAAACAAGGAAGTCGAGCGATTGTATTAATTTATATTCTGTTAAGTGTTAAGTGTCAGAACTGAAATTCAAACCCAGGCAGCCAAATTCAAAGTTAACATACTTAATCATGAGCTTTATACCTCTCCTACAGACTTTTTGTGAGGATTATGTTTGCAGCTGTTTGTGAAAGGACTTTGTAAAATATGAAGCTCTGTATAAGGGAGGGCAAGTCAGCGGCAGTCCAGTGACATTTTAATTTATTGCTAACCATTGTGTAAAAAGCATGTACTTGACAAAGTTTCTTTGAGTCCACCTCAGCTGGGAATGAGGGCTGTGATCAATGAGGGCTGTGGGTGTGCTTTGTCCTTGTGTTACATATATCAAGGTTAACATTATTATTAAGCTATTTTTGACATCAATTTATTGAATTGCCTTTAACATCTAGCTCATTCCATTTCCTAGCATTTAGCTTCAAAGTTGAATTTATTTTTACAAGTACATTGTAAATGTAAAGACTGTAAGAGAATGAAAGGACCCTATCTCCTTTGTAGTAAAGAATCCTTGAAAATAATTCCTTGAATTTTAAGCTAGATTTGTAAGAAAGTGTTACTCAACTAATAGCAAGATATATTGCTTATGAATTTATTTTTCTTCCTGAAAGTAATGCGCCAGAATGTGAAGCGAGCGACATTTGATGAAGTCTTAGAACTCATGGCCACAGGATTTCTACGTGGAGGGTCAGGTTTTCTAAAGAGTGGTGGAGAAATGTTAAAAGTCGGAGGGTCTGTTAATCGTGAAGTGAGAGTTGGAGTCACACAGGTTTGTAATGTATACATATAAAAGAATTCTGTTTGCATCGCTTATGAAATCTCATGGAACATTCTTACTAAGTAACAGTACACCCAAGTTTTTAACCTTGTCTGGTTTCTTTCAAAACATTTATTTTACCAAATGAATGAATTACATTCAGATTCCAAATTACACACTTATATGGAAAGATAGATTCTTAATGATGTGTAAATAAGCCTTTGTCTACTATATTTATATAAGTATGTAATAACATTTTCCCAAATTTTAGTTGGCAGAAAATCAGATGTAAAATAATTCAGTTTTATTTGAAATTATATTCAAATAGCTTTAGGCATTTAGATGTTAATGTTCTCCAGCTACCCTGTAGCCAACCATATTGGTTAATACTTTGATTGGATTATCATTAATGATTAATCACCAGTGTAATTATGAAATGAATCCTGACTTGGAATTATAATTTCAAAATAATAATTAACCAAATAAGGTATTATGGGTAATGATCCAAGAATAATTAATACATTATAAGATAAAATGTTTCTTTGTGATCTTAGTCAAAATCACTCCAGCTTGTTCCTATACTTGTTCCTAAAACAAGTATAAAATGATAGTAAGCCATTTTTATCTTACTATCATAAGCAACTATTTTCCAGGTCCATGTTTGTTTAGGATGTGCGAGTTTTCTTAGTCCTATAACCTTTTACCTTCCTCATCATTAGGGTGAATTCAGCTTTCCCTCCCCATTCTCTTTTTGTGTTTTTTCATGAAGCTATTATCTTCAGGACAGTTTTTAATCCACCAGGTCTCAAGTTTTCAATTTTCTCAACTTTCATCTCAAATAGAAGTTATTTTGCGTGCTGTCATCATGTATTTCTGTGTTTGCTTTATCTGTAATTTCAGTTCATTTATATAATTTATCTGAAGTTGTATCTTTATTTATAGGCGTATGTCGTTTTTGTGACTACGTTGGGTGGTCAGTGGTTGGAGCGTAGCTTTGCTACATTCTTGTCTCACGTACTTGATCTGGTCTCCCATCCTCGGGCAACACAAACTCACGTAGAGGCTGTGTACTCAAGACGATGTGTCTCCTTTATCCTAAGAGCTACCGTGGGCAGTTTGCTAGGTGAAAAAGCCCAGATTGCAGCTGCCAAAGAAATATGCCAAGCTATTGGGAAACAGATGAAAGCAGTAGGTAAGAATCGATATCTTGATGTGTCTGGTTGATTAGTCATTTAGTTTTGTATTATTATTCTTGATAAATATAATAGATCTGATTCATTCGTGTCACTTTCTAGACTGTGTTTAATAGTTTTATTGAGGACTCTTATTTTGTTACTCAAACAACATCATTACGGTGAAATAGAATTTTTACTGATTTCGGTAGCGTGTTTGAAAGGTTAGGTTTTCTGTTTTATTTCCAGTACCTATACTGGTGTTAGAGCTCTCCTGGTAAGCTCTATTGTGCTTTGCTGTCTTTAAGGAACAGTCTATTATAATTTTTCTGCTTGGACCCTTTTTTTTTATAAACACAAGTTTGTTTGTTTGTTTTCCCTCCATTACTAGGCTTACTGTGAAGATGTGGTTATTAGCCCACCAGAGGATACACTGTGAAACCTCAGTAATTCATAATTAAAAGAAATCCTTTTCAAAGAAGTGTCCATTTATAAAATTTTCAGTTAACAAATATTGAGTATCTGAGATTTGCAAAGCAGTAATTCAGGGTTTGAATAATGAGTGACATAAAAGTTTCTTGCAATCCAGTTGGCTTGTAATCCAGTTAGGGAACTATATAAGGTAAAATATAAATTCTAGACAGTTCAGTTTTATTAATTCTAATCATGCAAATTATATTGCCTACTAGTGCTCTTTAGAAATAAGAATTTAATGAATAGAGAATACTCGGTAACTTATATTTAGAGAATATATATTAAACATTTTCTAAAATCCATAAAAGTAAATTCACAAATAGTTATAGTTTTGATTGTTTTTTTCTTTAAGTTTTTAAAAATACTTATTTTTTTAGGAAAAGAAAGAGAGAGACAGAGCATGAGTGAGGGAGGGGTAGAGAGAGAGAGGGAGACAGAGAATCTGAAGCAGGCTCCAGGCTCTGAGCTGGCACCACAGAGCCCAATATGGGGCTCGAACTCACAGTCCCTGAGATCATGACACGAGCTGAAGTTGGACGCTTAACCAACTGAGCCACCCAGGCACCCCTAGCTTTCATTGTTTATAATAGCTTGCTTAGCAAACCATTTTTAAATGTATAGGGTTAACTAAAAGTTATGAATTGTGAATTGAAGGGTGTTTAAATGAATGAGGCATCATTCTTTAGTTATCTTAAAATAGTAGTCTGTCCTAGTTTCACAACTTGACAAATACTTGTACATTGATGTGTGGAAGAAATGTTTGAGTGCCAGAAACACTGCCAGGTTGTGGGAATAAAATAGCGAACCAGATATAGATAATACCTGGTCAAGGGGCTTATGGTTTAGTAATCAAAAGGTGGAGTTCATGCATTTCCAAGTCTAGAAATAGGTAAAAATAAAGAGGTCCGTAATGAAAATTACAGTCTGTAGTGTATTAATCTATTCTCTTCCATAATTATGTATTATATATTTTTATAGTCTGTCAATACACAATGAATGCAATAAAGGTAAGGAAGTTTTACAGTCACATAAGGGTCTTAATCTTAAGGCAACAGACTAGCCATTTGATTTTTAAAAAAATCTTACAAGGCGTGCAGATGGCATCACTTGGAGCTTCGGTTGCTGCACAGGGTTATCAAAGACAATGGCCAAGAGCAAACTAAGAGGGCAAAGGTCCAGGAATGGATTTCATATAGCCAGCCAACAAATTTTAAGACTAAAAACAAAGCAAAACCAGTTACCACTAATCTTAAGAAGATAAACATTGTGAATGATGGAAAAGTTAACAGAGTGAATAAAGCTTTTGTAGATATACAAAAGGAACTTGCATGTTTCTCCAAAGGACTTTCCCTTGAGCCTCTGCAGAAATAGTCGATTCCTCAGCAGTGTCATGAAAACGAGCCAGTTAATGTTGATGAAGTGACAAGATTAATGGCTCAGTTGTAAGACACTGGTGATACATCAAATACCCCAGAAAGACCAATAAATTAAATGTTTTATATACAGTTTTAGTTTAAAAATAAGTAAATAATAAATAAATAAATAAATAAATACATACATACATAAATAAATAAATAAAAATTTAAACAATCTTAAAAGCAGAACTGAATGTAATGCTATATGTCTGGGATTTATGGGCCAGAATATATTCTCAATTAATTTGGCAAGGAATCTTCAGTTGTCTTTATGTTAAATACATTTTAATTCTTTTTTTTTTTTTAATTTTTTTTTTAACGTTTTATTTATTTTTGAGACAGGGAGAGACAGAGCATGAACAGGGGAGGGTCAGAGAGAGGGAGACACAGAATCTGAAACAGGCTCCAGGCTCTGAGCTGTCAGCACAGAGCCCGATGCGGGGCTCGAACTCACGTACCTCGAGATCATGACCTGAGCCGAAGTCGGCCGCTTAAACGACTGAGCCACCCAGGTGCCCCTAAATACATTTTAATTCTAATGAAGGGTCAGGGAAGGGGGCAGCAAAGCTAAAGGAGCTTTGAGGAACATCTCAGTAAGAAATTCTAAAGCCAGTTTCCTTATAGATCTACTTCCTTTCTAGTCAGAAATTTGACACTGTTGCAGCACTTGAGATAGCAATAATAATAAAGTGACAGTAATGACTGCTGACATTTGCTGAACATGTATTGCAGGCAGCATTGTGCTGTCTTCTTTAATCACCACAATACCCGTTGAGATAGGCCCTTAACCCTCTCAGCAGATGAGGAATTTAAGACTCGGGTCAGCGGAGTATCTTGCCCAGAGTCACATAGCTGACGTGACTGGTGGAGATGGGACAGGAACCCAGGTTTCCTTTCTCCAGAGCCAGTGCTTTGTACAATGTGATTTGCTACTGCTTACTAGAGCTAGGTGTATTCCTGAAAGCAGACAAGATATCCCAGTATGTATTGAAGTACTGTCATGATGTCATTAATCAGTGTTTTTAAGTCACTTCATCATTTAATTACACAAGTGTTCTGCTAAGAAATAATTACAGAGTTTTTAGCACGCAGACATCAACTGGTATAAATGTTGATACAAAAATACCAATTGTAGGGGGCGCCTGGGTGGCTCAATCGGTTAAGCATCCGACTCTTGGTTTCGGCTCAGGTCACGATCTCAGAACTTCATGGGTTCAAGCCCCACCTGGGCTCTGTGCTGGCAGTGCAGAACCTGCTTGGGATTCTCACTCTCTCCCTCTCTCTCTGCCCCTTCCCCACTCGCCCTATCTCTGTCTCTCTCAAAATAAATAAATAAACTTAAAATAAATATCAGTTGTATAAATCAAAAACATTATGTCACAATTTAACTCACCCACATCAAACACATGATTGTGTGTTTCCAGAAGCAGTCGTGAATGATACTAGCGGCGAAAACAAATCTGGAGCGGCAGACATCGCAGCAAGCCAGCATGTGATGGTCTGTGCTCTCCAGGAGCTCGGGAGCCTGGTGCAGAGCCTGAATGCTACCGCCTCTCCTCTTATTCAGGAAGCATCTATAGGTATGAGAATTCATTTACTTGCTGGGATTCTTTTCACTATTTAAAAAAGAAAGTCAGAAGTGTGACTGATACTTAACTTCTGATTAGTTGCTTGTCATCATAATTAGCAGTTTTTAGATCATTTAGATCAGTTGGGTTTTATTTAAGTTAAGATTCACTGTAATTGTAAATGTTGAATAAATAGTGAAAGAAAGTTTGGGGAGACAAAGACGTCATGGTAGTTTGTAATAATTGGCTAACGTTTGTTAAATATTCATTTAATTTTTACATCATTTGTATTTTATTAGATGTAATTATACTCTTTTGTAGAAAATGTTTCTTTGAAGTTCTCTGCCGTTTCTGAGATGATGTTATGTGTTTTGTGGCAAAGTTCTGAATGTATGTGACTAAAACCATAGTGATTATGATTTTAATCATTGTGTTACACGTAGTCTTCTAGTTCATGGAATCATTGGACTTCGTTAAAGAGTAATTTTTTGAGTATTTCTTTTTAGGACTTTTGGAGACTGTAACTTCCGTGCTTCTTCATCCGAGTATGGCTGCTCGGCTTGCTGCCGCATGGTGTTTGCGCTGTGTGGCAGTGGCATTACCTTTCCAGTTGACACCCTTTCTAGACAGGTGTGCAGAACGGCTCAACAACTTGAAAACATCACCGGAAGCCGTTAGTGGATACAGCTTTGCAATGGCTGCTCTGTTAGGTGGAGTTCATCAGTGTCCATTGGGCATTCCTCATGCCAAGGGAAAGGTATGACGGAATTATGAGTGCTGTCACGTGGGCTTTAGTCTTTATTGGAACACCTCCTGTGTTTGATGCTGAGCTGGGTGATCAAACAATTTTAATATAATAGTATAAAATATAGTGTTATGCTAATATGGAGTTGACAGACCCTAATTCAAATTTGATATTTAATTCTTTAATTCTGTTGTCTGGGGGTAGTATCATTTTATTTTAGAGAGAAAAAAAAAAAAAAAACCCAAACCCTTAACAGCTATTATGTAGAAATCAGAGCTATTCTTTCAGCTTTTAGAGATAAAAATTCACATTGCTCTATTCAAAGATATCAGGAGAATATGCTATTGCATTTAGCATTTTGGTAATAATAATCAGTGGTTATTATGAGTCAGTTTTTTTCTTTTTCTTTCTACTATACCTACTAACACTATTATGGTTTTTTTTCTCAAGAATATTAAACATTTATGTAAATACTGTCCGCAACTTTACATATGTAGATTGGGGCTAGGTTTTTAACTTCTTACTCTTTCTGGGACATTAGGCCCAGATCTATTCACTCTTACGAGCTCCATAGCTACCACTCGAATATTGGCTTCCATCTCCCTTTGTCCTTCAACTGCCTCCTCTCTGATTATCCTGCCTGCAGTCTTTCTCTTGTCTCCCCACACCACTTGCATTTTTCACATTAGCGCCGAGACCCTTAGGGACTACCCGGTGCTCAGAGAGTAAATAGAAACCCCTCGGTCTGGTAAACCGGCACCTCCACAATTTGCTGTCATTCTACCCATTCATTCTGCGTTCCCACTGCTCTGCTTAGACTAGTCGTCTTGCTCTCTTTCCATGCCTTTTGCAGCCTTCATGCCTGTGTTCACACAATAGCATCTCATCCCCCTTCTTGGTCACATGAACCAAACGTATCTGTTTGTTTAGAGGCCCAATTCAAGTTCCATCTCTTTTATGAAATTTCTTCAGAGCTACTCTGTCTGCGATAACCTTTGCCGTTGTGGACCACTACTACATCCGCTTACTCTTTTGTCATTCATGTGCTGCTTGTTACTTCCCATTTCCCTGTGACTTCTTGAAGACTATAAGTGCTGTAAGATTATTTTAATGGCAGAAACATATTAAGAGTTCAACAAATCTTTTAATATAGGATAATGGTGCTACCAATAATAGCATTTATTAAGTGGTTTCATGGACCCAGCAACTGTTCTGAGTGCTTTGCTGTATTAACTTATTTAATCCTTGCTGGAGTGAGGTTGGCATTCCTATTATTCCTATTTCCCCGGTGAAGGAACTGAGGCAGGGAGGTGAAGGTGTCCCAGATCAGAAAGCCGGGAAATGACAAAGCTGGGCTGTGAACCCAGGCAGTCTGGCTCTAGAGCTCTCTCTCAACCACTGTGCTGTTCAGGGTCTCCTCACAGACGACAGGGTGATTGAGATGAAGTAGGTCTTGATGTTGGATCTTTTAAAACATGTTAACAGGAACAACACAAAAGAACAACTTCCTTTTTTAATAAGGCGCACTAGCTATGTATTTTCTTACTTGGTTTCTTTAACTTGTTTCAGTTAAAATCCAATTCTGAACTTCTCTTGCAGATGGTAGTTAGTATCGCTGAAGATCTCTTACGAACCGCTGCTCAAAATAGCAGGCTGTCTTTACAGCGCACCCAAGCTGGATGGCTTTTACTTGGAGCACTTATGACTTTAGGTATAGTTATATCTGAGTAGGATGTCGTCTTACTCTGTAAGTGTCAGTAGATTATAAATAAAATGTAATTTAAAAGTATTAAACTTCACATTCTAGACTTTGAATGACATGGTAAAATGGTGAAGGTGTTTTTCCTCTCATTTGGGAGTAGATTTCTATTTCTGGTAACTTCTGCTTAAGTACATTTAAGGAGAAAATGGTTAACAAAGTTTCACCTTAAAAAATAACGAAGTGTCACCAGAATAGCCCTGGTCTAACTAACTGGCTTAGTGTTAACCAAATGAGATAAGAGTATGGGGCCCATTCCATCCCCAAAGTGACGTGAGTGACATGATTTTAGTGGGGTGATAAAGTCACATTCCAGTGGTCTTGTTGGTGAGGCTTTTCTGGAGTTACCCTTCTCCCCTTCACTTTCCCAAGTGCTATGACAAACCTGACATGCAGGCAAAGTCTAGCACTGTACATAGAACAGAACTGTTGTCATGGTGATGGCGTATGTCTTCTTTTTAGTTCACATGCCCAACTTCCAACTTTAGTAGTAGATATGTGTTTTACTTACTGAATAAGAAGCACTTTGAGTTAGGAGGAAGTGGAGGAAGGTGATCAAAAAGTAGAGACTCGCAGTTCTGAGATGAGTAAATACCGGAGATGCGATGTCCGGCATGCAGATATACTGCTCTGTGACAGACAGGAAAGCTGTCAAGAGAGTAGTAAATCCTGAGGCTTCCCATCACAGGGAGAACATTTTTTTAATTTTCTTTTCTTTTCTTTTCTTTTCTTTTCTTTTCTTTTCTTTTCTTTTCTTTTCTTTCTTTTCTTCTCTCTTCTCTCTCTTTCTCTTTCTCTCTCTCTCTCTCTCTTTCTCTCTCTCTTTCTCTCTTTCTCTCTTTCATTTTATTGTATCTATATGAGATGATGAATGTTGGCCAGACCTGTTGTGGTGCTCATTTCACACTATTTGTAACCCAAACCTTCACCTGATACAGTGATGTATGCCACTTATTTCTCAATCACACTGGAAAATAAAAGAAACATTTTGAAACTCTTACTGTCACAGATGAAGGTAGAGTGAAATGATATTATTAAAGCTTGTGTGGGGCTCTTTGACTTTTGTTTGTAATGTTTGTTTTATGTATGTATGGTTTCGTGTTCTCCTTTTCTCCATTAGGACCATCCGTAGTTCGATACCATCTGCCCAAGATGTTGTTATTGTGGCGAAATGTTTTCCCTCGTTCTCTAAAGGAATTGGAGGCTGAAAAGGCCCGAGGCGATTCTTTTACCTGGCAGGTAACATTGGAAGGTCGTGCCGGAGCTTTATGTGGTAAGAACTGAAAGGGGTGTGCTCCCAGAATATAATTTTATTACGAAAATATTTGTGAGGTTAAGGAGAATCACTACTTCAGATTTTTATGTTAATGTGTAATGATGAACTCATAGACTTGTAGATTTAGAAAGAAACTTTGTAAACTAATTTATTTATTTTGGGGGGTGGGGAGAGAGAAAGCCCGCGTGCACGCATGCATGAGTAGGGGAGGGACAGACAGAGAGGGAGAGAGAGAATCCTAAGAAGGCTCTGCCTGTCAGCACTGAGCTCAAACTCACAAACCATGAGATTATGACCTGAGCCAAAACCAAGAGACTGACGCTTAACTGACCGAGCCACCCAGGCATCCCATAAATAACCTAATTTTGAGATGGAAATGAAGTAGTGACTTGAAAGAGGAGGTTAGCATTAGTGGTCATCAGATAAGACTTAGAACCCAGGCCTCTTGAGTCCAGTTATTGCAGTCTTCTACCTGTCAAAGAGGCACTGTCACCACATAGAAAACCCAGTAGGTATTTAAAGGAAGAAGACACTCAGGATCTCCCAGGTCACTGAGTTGACAGTGAGTCTTTTCATGATGGACAAACAGCTGTTCCCTCCAGCATTATCAAATCTGCAAATGTTGAGATGCATTTTTTTAGACATTCACGTTACAAAAATTATGAATAAAATTGTTTTTGTTTAGAAGTCAGCAACTTACAGGAAAGGCTCCAGTTTTGTTTCAACTGGGAACTAGAATTACACTGGGTGACTCTGTTCTTTTTTGGTTGGAAAGTGCTTCTTTTTCCAAACCGTGGGAAACAGATACATGCTTAAATCATAAAGGTGGCAGGGCAAGGTGTCAGTTTTGTTCCCAAACATCTGAGAGCTCTTTTTGTCTTAGTTCTATTGCTGAAGAGGCAGCAAAGATATTCCTTCTCACTGAGCCACTTTGTCCACCCTTGGTTCTGTCTTGCTTTCTTTGAGGTTATCTGAATTCAGTGATGTTAACAGACCTTTGAATTCCCATTCACAGAAATCTCCCTAACAGATATCTTCCCTCCCTCCACCTTTCTTCTAGCCTTTTCTAATGATGTTTCTCTGTAGTTGCAGTTAGTTCTTTGTTTGATTTGACCTGATTTCAGAACCTTATATTTCATAATAATTAAGAATTAAAAATTTTATCTAGCGATGAGGAGTTTTGTCGCACATTGCCCTGAGCTCCTGACTGAAGATGTGATTAGAAAATTGATGACCCCAATTGAATGTGCCATGACCATGATGTCACAGTAAGTAAGCGATTATAACAAGTTAATGTTCAGTTTTACGTATTTATAAATAATCATGTTTTGCACTCCCCTCTAATGTCATACAGGAAACATGTAAAACTTTAGTTTTTTAAAATGAACTTAAAAACTACAGTCATGGAATGAATTGAAATAAAATTGTATTTTATACTGTTCCAATAAAGGTCACAGTATAAACTAAGATGAAAATGTTATACTTGCCAATGTATTTTGACAGTACATCGATACATTGCTGAAAATGTCTATAACACTTATTCTAGTAAGCTGACACCAACTGTACTTTTGATATTTTAGCATTCCGTCTGTAATTAAAGCCCATGGAGCTCATCTGAAAGCTAGTGCGGCAATGGTCCGTTTAAGACTTTATGATATCTTGGCTTTGTTACCTCCAAAGACTTATGAAGGTAAATGAAATTTGCATTATCTAATAAAAATTCTTCAGTGTATCTTTCTAGTTCTTCACAACATTACAGAGTTCTGACCAAGGCTGTCCCCTGACCGTACAAAGGAAGACAACCATTTTACTTTTCTTCATGTAGAGTAGCTAACTCTCGTTGAGCACTTACTGTGTTCCAGGTTTGTTCTAATCCCTTTACGTGTATTATCTCCTTGGACTCTAACCACAACTTTATGAGGTAATTCACCTATATTTTATAGATGAAGAACCTCCGGTACAGAGAGGTGATGTAACTTACCTAAGTCTGAGATCTAGTAAGTGGCAGAGCTTGGATTCAGACCCAACTGGTTCAACGTCAGAGTCTCTGCTTTGAGTGGCTAAAATGAACAAATCAGGAGACTACAGATGCTGGAGAGGATGTGGAGAAACAGGAACCCTCTTGCACTGTTGGTGGGAATGCAAACTGGTGTAGCCGCTCTGGAAAACAGTGTGGAGGTTCCTCTAAAAATAGACCTACCCTATGACCCAGAAATAGCACTGCTAGGAATTTACCCAAGGGATACAGGAGTGCTGATGCATAGGGGCACTTGTACTCCAACGTTTATAGCAGCACTTTCAACAATAGCCAAATTATGGAAAGAGCCTAAATGTCCATCAACTGACGAATGGATAAAGAAATTGTGGTTTATATATACAACGGAATACTACTTGGCAATGAGAAAGAATGAAATATGGCCTTTTGTAGCAACATGAATGGAAGTGGAGAGTGTTATGCTAAGTGAAATAAGTCATACAGAGAAAGACAGATACCATATGTTTTCACTCTTATGTGGATCCTGAGAAACTTAACAGAAGACCACGGGGGAGGGGAAGGGGAAAAAAAAAGAGAGGAGGGAGCCAAACCATAAGAGACTCTTCAAATCTGAGAATAAACTGAGGGTTGAGGGGGGGTGGGAGAGAGGGGAAAGTGGGTGATGGGCATTGAGGAGGGCACCTGTTGGGATGAGCACTGGGTGTTGTATGGAAACCAATTTGACAATAAATTTCATATTAAAAAAAACAACAGAGGCGCCTGGGTGGCTCAGTCGGTTAAGCGTCCGACTTCGGCTCAGGTCATGATCTCACTGTTCGTGCGTTCGAGCCCTGCGTTGGGCTCTGTGCTGACAGCTCGGAGCCCGGAGGCCGCTTCGGATTCTGTGTCTCCCTCTCTCTCTGCTCCTCCCCCGCTCATGCTCTGTCTCTCTCTCTCAAGAATAAACACTAAAAACAACAACAACAACAACAAAGTCTCTGCTTTTAATTACTCTCTGAAACTGCTTCATATATATTATAATATAGCCAATAATTTAGGAATCTTGAAAGAGAATAATAATGTACTCTATAGATATTAAATATTATGTAAAATGTTAATATTAAAATAAGCCATTGATTTGTCTTCACTTCAGCCATGTCCAAGAATTCTGATGTGCTCGGCTTCATTGTCTGCACATCACTGGGTAATTAATAATAAATAATAATCGTGTCATATTTAGTATATTTAAATAAATATTTAAAGCATGAAAATATTTAATATATTTATTAAATTTAAATGTTTTAAATTTAAATAGTAAATGTAATAGTTACTGTAAATATTTTCTCTAAGTTTTTTGTTCCTTTAAATAACTTGGGCTAAAACTCATAATACAATAATAAAAAAGAAAGTACCATTATTGTATTTTAAAACAGCATTAAAGTATTTGATACAGATTTTTTAAAAAAGAGAACGGGGGGACTTAATTATTTCACTTGATCTTAGCCAAGAGGCTGAGAAGCGATGGGACTTAATTATTTTATCCCTGTTGAACATGGTGCTTCTTTTTGTGGGCAATGATTGCAGTTTTCATAAAAACTATCCTTTCATGTCTGATCTGAAGTTCTGTTTTTTTAGGATCTTTCAACGCACTTCTTAGAGAACTGGTAGCAGAATTCACTTTGACTGACAATTCAGCCAACACAACCACTTCCCTCCTCAGATCCCTCTGCCATTATGATGACAGTGTTCTTCTTGGTTCCTGGCTTCAAGAAACTGATCATAAATCAATTGAAGACCAGGTAGCAAACTACCCAGGGAATTGAAATACTACGTCATCAAAAGCAATGGGGCTGTTACAGATTGTTATTTAAAAAGGAAATATTTCAGACTAAAGTTTAATTTTATTTTAGCTTTCTTAGACATTTAAAGATTGCTTCCTGGTGGTAGAAAAAAATAGTGAAAAATGGTGAATTTCTTACGTTCTTTTAAAAAAAGACTTACTAATGCCTCTTTTAGTGAGTTTTTGTGAGTTGAAGTTATTCCTGATATTGTTTTGCTTACACATTGTAAGGTGGTCAATATACAAATGTTAAAATGAATAAGTATTTTCTTAAAATTATACAAGGTGTTACTGATGGCTTTTTTTAGTGGCCAAATATTTTTATCTATTTAAAATTTTTCAGATTCAATCATTTTTGTTTTTTTCTTTTTTTTCAAATTCAATCATTCTTGGTTTTTTTGTGCTCTTGTTACCTTTTTTCCTTCCTCTCATTCTGTTTTTCATGCCTAACTAATACTTAGTGAGTTTCTTAAAGTAGATTTTGAATGATTTTTATGTCCTTCTTTTTGTAGCTCCAGCCAAACAGTGCATCTGGAAGTGGGGCGCTGGAGCACGACCCATCCTCCATTTACTTACGAATCCCTGCTGGAGAAGCTGTGCCTGGTCCTCTCCCGCTTGGGGTTTCCGTCATTGATGCTTCCGTGGCTCTTTTTGGTGTAGTGTTTCCTCATGTTTCTTACAAACACCGGTTAGTATAAAATCAATCAAATAATTGTAGTTTAATATAAACTATACCAGAGAGGAGGTGGGTGGGGGGATGGTTTAAGTAGGTGATGGAGATTAAGGAGGGCTTGTATTGTGAGGAGCCCTGGGTATTGTATGGAAGTGTTGAATAACTATATTGCACACCTGAAACTAACGATTACACTATGGTAACTAGCTGCAATTTAAATGAAAACTTTTTAAAAATAAAAATAAAAAAATAAAATAAAAAATAAAAACACTTTTTAAGTATTTAACATAATAACATCTCAGTTACCTGCAATAAGGTAAACTGCTACTTAAATAATAGGCTTATAAATTTAATAATGTAAGTGACACATACATGATGAAAAAAATTGCTTGAAAATTCCACATAATTGAAACTTTTTAAGATCTGGCTCTGTGAACTGGCCTCTGACATCCATTGTCTTGTGGACTGTCTTAAAACAGCAAGATTTTCATTTCAATAATTCGTTTGCAAGTTTTTAAGTAGGTTTTCCATATCTTTAATTAGAGACATCACTTTGCTAACTCTTTTTTTTATTACTGAAGAAGTTAATGAATGTGAGGTCCATTCTCTAATAGTGTTTGTCTGTCATATGGTTTAGTCTGGGACTTAGGAAACTAAAGTAACAGGTTGTTTTTCTAATAGGAGCATTTTGGTTTGCTGTATTCTGTGTCCACAGACACTATCCCTAATTTTTGTAGGCATTTTATCTATTTATGGTGGTTTTCTCAAGAGGAAGAGTGAAAATGAATTAGTGTAAGACACTCATAGGTAACTTGTTTAACAAAATATGCTTTTAGGGGTGCCCGACTGGTTCATTCGGTGGAGCATGTGACTCTTGATCTCGGGCTTGTGAGTTCAAGCTCCACGTTGGATATAGAGATTACTTAAAAATAAAAAATCTTGGGGCGCCTGGGTGGCGCAGTCGGTTAAGCGTCCGACTTCAGCCAGGTCACGATCTCGCAGTCCATGAGTTCGAGCCCCGCCTCAGGTCTGGGCTGATGGCTCGGAGCCTGGAGCCTGTTTCCGATTCTGTGTCTCCCTCTCTCTCTGCCCCTCCCCCGTTCATGCTCTGTCTCTCTCTGTCCCAAAAATAAATACAAAACGTTGAAAAAAAAATTTTTTTTAAATAAATAAAAAATAAAAAATCTTTTTAAACAATGCTTTTGAACATTGTTAGGTTTGTGTATAAAGATAACATAAATATAAAAAATAATGTAAATATTATCTTTAAAAAATGCATAGGTTACTTGGTTAATTGCTTTTTAATTTGAGGAGAAAAATTTCCGTGTAAAATTTCACTTTACCCAGGTATCTTGAAGAACATTTCGTTGTCACATAAATGAAGAATATGAAAGGGGAAAGAATCTCATAAAGCATCTACTTTAATATCCTTGTTTTAAATCAGGAAATCCAGGTCTAAGAGTTTGTGGTTTGCCCAAAGTTACACAGCTAATTATGAGAGCTGTAAGTAGAGTCCAGGATTATTTTGACTATATTAACTCACTTTTGTAGAACAATTAAATAAATTACATTAACAATTAATAACTTAAATATCCAGTGATAGAGGAAGGAGCCAATCAATTATGGAAGGTCAGTAGGTTAGAATTTTTTTTTACATGGACAATGTTTTGATATGCTCCTTATACAACGTTAAATGATAAAAGTAAAATAAAAGGCAAGAAGTGATCCCAGTCCTGTATTTTAAAGAAAAGACCTGAGAGGAGCCTGGGTGGCTCAGTCGGGTAGGAGTCCAACTTTGGCTCAGGTTGTGATCTCACAGTTTGTGAGTTCGAGCCCTGCATTGGGCTCTCTGCTGTCAGCAAAGAGCCCACTTCAGATCCTCTGCCTCCTTCTCCCTCTGCCCCTCCCCCCCTCAAAAATAAACAAACATTAAAAATAATGATAAAAAAAAGACCTGAAAGAAAATCTATCTGAGGGTAAGAGTAGTTATTTCTGGATGTAATTTTTTGTTACTAATCTTCAAATTGAATGAAACAAACATTTTATAAAAAAGAAAAAACAGGGGCGCCTGGGTGACTCAGTCGGTTGGGCGTCCGACTTCAGCTCAGGTCATGATCTCGCAGTCCGTGAGTTCAAGCCCCGTGTCGGGCTCTGGGCTGATGGCTCAGAGCCTGGAGCCTGCTTCTGATTCTGTGTCTCCCTCTCTCTCTCTGCCCCTCCCCCGTTCATGCTCTGTCTCTCTCTGTCTCAAAAATAAATAAAACGTTAAAAAAAAAAAATTAAAAAAAAACCATTTTTTAAACTAAGGTTTTTAAAAAGGTTATGTATTTGAGATCAGTCATAGGTAAATCATGCTTCTGGTAATGTTGGAGACCCTGTGTGTCTTCTTATGTGTATGCTTGAAAGCAATGCCCAGTTTCCTCATCCTTAGAAGATGTGGATCTATGTCAGAGCAAGTATTAAGTAGTCAATTTTAGCCCCCAGTAACTCTCAGTGGAGTTTTACTGAAAGATTAGGTGATATTTGAAGAATACTTTGACCTGAGACCTATGGCCTATTGTAAATTGAGCTTAAATCCTTATAGTGACCTTAGGGAGATCCTGATTTCCTACTTTAGATCATAGTTATTTTGGTACTGAATCCAACATCCCGGATTCCTTTGCCCATCTGATTTATTTTTAGAAGAATCTGAAATGATCTCATTCTCTTATCGGAATAGTCTCAAATGGCTGTGATTTTTTTTTTTTTTTTTTTTTTTTTTGCTGACTGTCTCATTTAAAAAATTTGAAATAAAAAAAAATTTCACTTCTGATTTTTTACATTAAAAGAAAAAAATGACCAAAGCTAAATCCCTTTAAAAACCTCCCAGTTGGGGCGCCTGGGTGGCTCAGTCGGTGGAGCGTCCGGCTTCGACTCAGGTCATGATCTCACGGTTCGTGAGTTCAAGCCCCGTGTCGGGCTCTGCGCTGACAGCTCAGAGCCTGGAGCCTGTTTCAGATTCTGTCTCCCTCTTGCTCTGCCCTGACCCTGCTTTGCTCTGTCTCTCTGTCTCTAAAATAAATAAACATTAAAAAAAATTTTTTCTTTAAATAAAAATAAAAAAAATAAAATAAAAACCTCCCAGTTAGCTTCTGAGAATAGGACGTGAGGTACAATTTTCTTCCATGTGAGTGTATTTTGAAAAGAAGAAAAAAATTATGCCTCATTTAAAAATTTCCAACTGAATCTTCTACACAGATGCATAATTGATGATTGCTAATTCTGTTCAAGAAACCTTGAGCACCTACTGTATACCAGGCACTTTATTAGATTCTGGCATTAATGTTAACACTGAAATTATGACCTTATTTTGTTCATTGAAACTTAATATTTAGTCTCTTGCCTTGTTCCACTTAAAAACCGCATGCCCCTATATCAATTCAGGAGGAGCTCGGGTTTGAACCAGCTGCAGGAATGAAATAAAAATGAGACAGCATGGGGCATTATTTGTTACCAATTAGCTTATACTCTTTTTATGTATCTTTTTTGAGCCATATTTGAATAAAAAGTATTGCTAATGTGATCTTTATTCTATTATCATAGATTACAAATGTTGGACCACTTTGCTGAATGCGTTAAACAAGCCAAAGGCGTCCGTCAGCAGGCTGTGCAGCTTAATATTTTTACTGCTGTTCTTAGTGCACTAAAGGTATTTACTTTTAAAACATAAGTATTCTGGGGGCACCTGGGTGGCTCATTTGGCTGAGCATCTCTTAATTTTGGCTCAGGTCATGATCCCACCATTGTGGGAATAGCTCTGAGATGGGCTCTACACTGCATGTGGAGGCTGCTTAAGATTCACTCTCTTTCTGTCTCTGTCTCTCTGTCTCTCTCTCCCCACCCCCCTTCCCCCTCCCTCCCTCTTCCTCCCTCTCTCTCCCTCTCCCTTTCACCCTCTCTCTCCGTTTCACCCTCTCTCTCCCTCTCCCTTTCACCCTCTCTCTCTCTCTCTCTCTCCCTTCGTTGGCCCCTCTCCCCCACTTGAGCACGTGTGTATGTTCTCTCTTTCAAATAAAATAAATAAAAATTTTAAAAAAACATAAGTATTCTGAACTAAGATTTTAATTAATGCCTTTAATAAGGCAGGTATATCTAGACCATTATGACGATTATATGTATATCACTTGAAAACTGTGTTTTTACATTAGTTTAACTAAGTTATTAGAAACTATTTATTAGACTCATTGCAATTAAATAAGTGTTTTATAGTTTAATAATGTTAAAGTTCATTTTTTGGTCTGATCTTTCAGATTTTATAAGTTCTAGTAAGTTCTCTTGGAATTTTCAAAGATGTCTGACTAATAAAATCTTGTATTCTACTTGAGGTTAACTGGATAAAGTTTGAGTTCCATTTGTGGTTTAGACCATAAATCAGGAGAGACTATGTTGTACAGCTGAAAAAAGGCTACATTTAGAGACTGTGTTGTGGTTTAGATCTCATAGGTTTATGTCTTAAGCAGTTCCTTAACCTTTTGAACCTCGGTTTCTGTATGTTTGAAGTGAAATAACCAATATTTTGCCTATCTCTCAGAGTTTATGCACTGTTCTATGCAGCCTACAGCCTCTCGTGACATATTTGAAAACTTTTTTATATTATTCAGCACTAAGCTTGTTACAAGGTTTACCGTTAAAATGGCAGCAAATACAAGTGTTTAAATGGGCGTGAATTAAGTTGTGTTTTGTAAACATCAGGGAAAAGGGACATAGGCATTGAATACAGAAATAGAAGTTTGTATCATTTATATAACTATTAGTATATGCGCTATTTAGAGACCATCAGCTAATACGAACATCTGAGTTTTTTAAAAAAGAATTGGGTAGTCAGTCTTCCTTAGTGGTTGGAAGGTGAGTGAACCAACTGTAATATTGCTCTACAGTATACTTTTCTTCATAGATTTGCTTGCTAATGCCCCTGCTATGGCTAACATTTTCTCCCGGCACCATGAGTTGGATTTTTGGTCTCATGTAAGCTAAGTTCCATGTTCTAGGTGTACCTAGAACAGAGATACTAACATTTAATATGATGAACAAAGTGTATCGATATTCAGTTACTGATTATTTTTACCTTATTTTATCTTTTTATATATATTGAATGTACTCTTGATGACATAATTATCTTCTCTGGAATTTTTATAGAAACATGTCAAATTTTCATACTCATCAGCCTTTTTCCTTACCTAAAGTTCTAATGGTAAATGTCAGTTAGTTGAATACCAGTTGACTTAATAGTATAGCATCCTTTATACATAAGAGCAATACTTTTATATAAAAAGCATTAGTCTTTGGATAAAGACACGTCCAGGGATTGTTCATCTTGGGGCTGATTGACTATAACCTTGTTATATATTGTTGTGAATCATGTTTAGGAAAATGATTAGTTTAATAGGTATTGATTCTAGGCATAATATATGCATATGAAAGATGGCTGAAGCAGGGGAGCAGGTAGGTGAATGGGTAACATAGGTGAAGGGGACTAAGAGGTACAAACTTTCAGTTACAAATAGGTCATAGGAATACAGCATGGGAAATATAGTTAATATTGTAATAATATTGTACATTGACCGATGGTGACTACATTTATCATGATGAGCATAGCTTAATGCATAGAATTGTCTAATCATGATGTTGTACACCTAAAACTAGGTTTGTACAGTATGTCAACTGTACTTCAATTAAAACGAAAAGATGGTTGATACATAATACCCCTATTTTATAGCAGCATTATTTACAATAGCCAAGATATGGAAGCAGCCCAGGTGCCCATCAACTGTTGAATGGATAAAGAAGATGTGGTATATATACACAATGGAATGTTACTCAGCCATCAAAAATAATGAAATCTTGTCATTTGCAGTGACATAGATGGAGCTAGAGAGTATAATGCTAAGTAAAATAAGTCAGAGAAAGACAAATACCATATGATTTCACTCATATGTGGAATTTAAGAAACAAAACAAGCAAAGGGAAAAAGAGAGAGAGAGAAACTACTCTTAACTATAGAGAGCAAACTGGTTACCAGAAGGGAGGTGGGTGGGCGGATGGGTGAAATAGGTGATGGGGATTAAGGAGTGCACTTGTCATGGTGAGCACTGGGTGATTAAAATAAAAACTTAAAAAAATTAAAAAATAAAAGATGGTTGAAAAAAGGTGGGTGGAAATACATGTATATGTACAAAGATTGCAGCACATCTTTTTCTTTTATGTACTGTGAATTTTGAATTTGCCCCCTTCCCCCACCCCCTTTTTTGTTTTTAATAACCATAGGGCCTGGCTGAAAACAAAAGTACTTTAGGACCTGAGGAAGTTCGTAAATCTGCTCTGACTCTGGTTATGGGCGCTCTTGACAACCCAAACCCCATCTTAAGATGTGCAGCAGGGGAAGCTCTTGGAAGAATGGCTCAGGTGGTTGGGGAAGCAACCTTCATTGCTAGAATGGCCCAGTATAGCTTTGACAAGTAAGTGGGTCTTTTTACTGACAAGTAAGTTTCTCGTAGAGACAAAGATGTCTTTTTAGTAGTCAATAATTATATTAACTGGGTGATACGCTTTCCACATGGTATAGCATATGACAAAATATTGTGTTTTTTTATAATGAATTTAATTTTCAGTACAGTAATTGTTTAAACTCCAGAACCTGGGAAAGTTGTAATATTATAGATACTTCTAAGGTGGTCAGGTTTCAGCCTTTGAATATTACATAATGGAATCAAGCAGATTGTTAATACGACCTCTCTTAGTTATATGTACTCTGCTCTGAAGACGTGTTCTGGAAGTCCCTTTCTCTTATCTCTGCTCCTTACATTACTCTTTTTGTTAATTATTCATTTTTTGGAATAAGCCATTCTTTTTATAACTGCCAGCAAGTTTATCATCTTTTAAATTATCCCTGAAACGGGAAAAGTTGGTGTTAGGTTTTAAGGATTTCTTTGCATATTAATTAAAAACAGTGATCTCAGAGTTCCAAATAAGTATGATTAAGATGATGCCGTTATTAGTGACTCTTGGTTGGTTGTTAATCAAGTACTTAAAGTAGACAAGTTGAAAATCAAGTGTGGTCAAGAACTGATACTTGAGTTATGTAAATTAACCACTGTATATTTTGAGTACTAATTATACCAAACTAGGCCATTATCTTTAACGAGAGAGGTGGGGGGGAAGCAATGGTTGTGAAGCAGTAGTTCTGAATAAAAAGTATTTTCTGAATTCTTGGTTATATGAGAATGGCTTTTCCCTGTCTTCAGACATGAGCAACAATTTGGTTATAGGGTAATGCCCCAGTGTGTTGTTTGAATCACTAAGGATAATATGAGCAAGCAGAAGATAAAATAGTCCCTGACACTTGATCTTCTGTAGGATGACTTTTACCATTTTCTAACAATAGATCAGTTTTGCTTTTCCAAGTATGTCATTGATTCTGAAATCCAACTTCCATTAAAGATTTTTTAAAATATACAACCAGTCTTACCTGTTTAATGATTTGTGCTCTGTTAATAATAGGTAAATAGGAGTTTTACACATCCAATAACCACAACAAACCTGAGGTGGAATAAAGACAAAAGAAAAGCATAGCATAGTCAAATTTCATAAAGCCAGTGATAAAGAGAATGTCATAAAAGCAGCCAGTTGGGGGAACACATCACGCAGAGGAACAAAGATAACAATTTCAGCAGGCTTCTGATTATAAACTATGCAAGCAAAAGGCAGTAGAGTGACCTAGAACTTTATAGCCAGTGAAAATACTTTTTTAAAACTGAAGTTTTAATAAAGACTTTCAGACTGTGAAAGGTTGGGAAATTCATTGCTTACACGGTGTACCATAAGAAGTGTTAAAAGAAGCTTTTTGCAAAAAAAAAAAAGATGACAGTAGATGAAAATTTGAGTGTAACATACAGAAGTGAAGAGTGCCAAGAGTGGTAGGTATGTAGATAAATATAAGGACTTATTCTTTATATGTCTGTTTTAAAATGACCTATTATTTTATTCTCATTTATTTTTTATTATATTTTACTTTTAGTTATTGTTTAGTTTTTATTTCATAATCATAAATTTAACTCTGCAATCCAGCTAAACTTGGAGGGGAATAAGGAAATTATGGAACCCACAGAACTGCAGCGAGATACAAAGATTACAGCGAGAGCAGACAAGGGCAAAGGAGTGCTCTCTTGAGCTACAGCAGGAATGGTCTGGTAGTTAAGATAAAACACAAGTCAAATTTAATAGATTTGTCCACAGTCAGCAATGGTGATCTTCTTTCTGGTCTTGCCATTCCTGGACCCAAAGCGCTCTGTGGCTTCCACAATATTCATGTCCTCTTTCACTTGCCAGAGACCACATACTTGCCATCCAACCACTTACTCTTGGCAATGCGGATGAAAAAACTGTGAACTGTTGTGTTGGGTCCAGCATTTGCCATGGACAAGATTCCAGGACCCCTATGCTTCAGGATAAAATACTCATCATCAAATTTCTCCCCATTGATGGACTTGCCACCAGTGCCATTATGGTATGCCAAGTCACCGCCCTGACACATAAATCCCAGAATAATCCCATGAAAGCAGGAACTTGTATAACCAAATCTTTTCTCCCCAGTGCTCAGAGCATAAAAATTTTCTACTGTTTTTCAAACGTTGTCTGCAGACAGCTCCAAGGTGACACATCCCAGGGGCTTACCATCCATGGCGATGCTGAAGAACATGGTGGAGTTGACCATGGCTGAGTGGCACAGGCAGCTCCTGGGCAACAGAGTTTGCAAGCTATTTTTAGTCGCATTTTTTAAATGCCTTGGGAAGATAATTGACCCTTTCATGCAAAAATGATAATGTATGGTAGGATTTTAATAGAGAAGTAAAAATACATGACAGCAGTGCAAAGAATGGGAAGAGGAAATGGTGGCATACTCTGTGTACAATATACATGAAAGAATATAATATTCTTTGAAGGTATATCATAAGAGTTAGAAATGTATAATGTAAACTCCAGAGATCCTACTGAAAAACAAAAATGTATAACTAATAAACCAATAGTGGAGATAAAATGGAATCATAAAAAATACTAAATCCAAAAGAAGATGGAAAGAAGGAAAAAGAAACAAACTGATGTGACAGAGCATGAATAGCAATATGGGAGACTTAAACCCAACCTGCTGATAATTACATTAAATATAAATGGTCTAAACATTACAAGTAAAAGTTAGAATTTGTCATATTGGATAAAAAGCAAAATCTAACTGAATGCTATCTACAAGAAACCCCTTTAACTCTAAAGAAAGAAATAGGTTAAAAGTAAAAGGATAGGGATAATATACCAGGAAAACACTAACTCAAAGGAAGCTAGAGTGGCTCTGTTATTATCAGAAAAAGTAGATTTTGTAACAAAAATTGTTACCAGAATAAATGAGAGCTTTCATAATGATAAGAAGACCAATTCCCCCCAAGAATACATAGCAATTCTCAATGTATATGTATCTTATGATATAGTTTTAAAATACATGGAACAAAACCTAATAGAAGTGAAAGTAAAATAGACAAGTCTAAAATTATATTTGGTGATCTCAGCATTCCTGTCTCAGTAACTAATAGAACAGACACTCCGATTATTAAAAAGGTAGATTTTACCAATGCTGTCATCTAGCTTGGCCTACTGACATTTGTAGAATACTTTACAAAAGAAGCAATATACATTCTGCCTTTCTCTCTCTCTCTCTCTCTCTCTCTCTCTCTCTCTCTCTCTCTCTCTCTCCCTCTCTCCCCCCTTATTCTCCTTATTCTCATAATTCTTTTTTTAAAAAATCAGGTTTGGATTTCATTGAGTTTTTCTGTTGTCTTTCCATTTTCTCTTCCACTGATTTCTGCTTTATTTTTATAACTTGCTTCATTATGCTTACCTTCAGTTCAGTTTACTTTTCTCTTTCTAGATTCTGAAGGTGGAGGTTTAGATAATTCATTTAAAACCTTTCTTATTTTCTAATACAAGGATTTTGATGCTATAAATTCACCTTGATACACACTTTAGCTGCATACCATAAATTCTGATATGTTTTATTTCCTTATTGGCTCAATTAATTATCTATCTTGGTAAATGTTCTATGGATACTTGAAAAGAATTACCATTGGTGAATTTTATTTTATATAAATATATCTCAATAAAGCTTATTTTTTAAGTAATCTGCAATATCTTCTTTTTATATTTTTTAATTAATTAGATATATTTCACAAAGAAAAAGACTGATGCATGTTAAAGAGGTTCAGATCATAATTATAGAGAATTTCTTAAGTTAACATTTTCTGTAATTTTGTAATTTCTGTAATCTAAATTTTTAGATTTTTAAAACCAGTTATAAAAGCAATTCGTGTTTATTTAAAACACCAATAATAAAAATATGTTTCAAATGATTCTTTTCAAGGAATAATAAATGTTAAAAACTGAGAAGTTGTGATTCTTCTTTCAGATTTTCTCTGAAATTAAAATGAAATATATGACTTTAGCCAACCATTTTAAATTAATCTCTGACTCTTGGTAGGGAGTGGATAAAGAAGTAATCATGATTGTAGTCTTTTCTGATTTCCACAATAAATCCCGTTTATGGTGTGACTCATAATGAGCTTGTTATTGTCATAGGGAAATAGAAAGGCCAGTCCCTGAAGCATATAATTATTTTCCCAGGTTGAAATCAGCCCGAGATGTTGTATCCAGAACTGGGCACTCATTGGCTCTGGGTTGCTTGCATCGTTATGTTGGTGGTATCGGCTCAGGACAACATCTGAAAACCAGTGTCAGCATTTTATTGGCTCTAGCACAAGATGGAACATCCTCTGAAGTCCAGGTATAATGCTGATTTTGTTTCATTATGACATTTTTAAATAATATTTTTAGGACCGTCATTTGTTTTATAAAATAGTAATGATTCTTATAATTTGTTTGGAAAAATGTTACTAGAGTCTTTGTTTTATGAGTTCTATTTGTAAAACTGTAGAACAGGAATTTGTATTTTAACCTAGTCTTAAATCTGTCTTATTCTGGGAATTTAACCCATTCACATATATTTCTCGAAATATAGTTTCTTTTTATTAATTTACTATCTTTTGTACTTGTTTCCTCTTTTTTTGCATTTCCTTATATTTGCTAAGTTTTTGTTGTTGTTGTTGTTGTTGTTTTTGAGAGAGAGCAAGAGCAGGGGAAGGGCAGGGAGAGAGGGAGACACAGAATCCAAAGCAGGCTCCAGGCTCCAAGCTGTCAGCACATAGCCCAACACAGGGCTCGAACCCACAAACTGAGATCATGACCTGAAGTCAGACCCTTAACCAAATGAGCCACCCAGGCGCTCCACATTTGCTGAGTTGATCAAGTTTGTTTTAATGGCTATCCTGTCTCTCTTTCCACTCAGACACCAGTCAAAGTCTGGGTTTTTTGGTTGAATTTTCAAGTGTTCTCCTGGAATTTTTGTTTGTTTATGCTCGAACATTTTATATACAAATAAATACAACCACAACGAAAGGCAAGAGCTTCACATGTATGAAAACATACTACACTGAGGATTTGCCACCATACACTGATGCACCTAAAAATATTAAGAGTATATGACTATAGTAGCCTTCAGCTTGCCAGCTTCATACTGGGACTGTAAGTTGGGAGAAGAAACAATTCAGTTGCCATTACTACATACCATTAGTTTGTTGATAAATTAGTTCCTTCACAGTTAGACAAGAAGCAGTAAATCTAGTAGAGGCTTCCAGTCTACAGGCTTAGTTTGCCTTTGACTTCTTGGTAAAAGTTTCCAGCTGTGTAAAGCCCAAAATTCCCAAAAAGGTTAGAAACAAAAGTTAAGTAAGCTTATTACTTGTTAGGTGCTACACTTTTTAAAAAAAAAAAAATTCTGTTTTCACAGTAGACTGCGAGATGAACTGCAAGATCATGACCTGAGCTGAAATCAAGAGGTGGAGGCTTAACCAACTGAGCCATCCAGGCACCCCTACATGATTCTTTTTATATGAGAGGACATTTTACTATAATTTGTATCAATTGCATTCCCTCAGCACTACTGTATATCTGCACAAGAAGAGTACAGTAGATATTCTTAAGTTTTCCTTAATTTGTCTTCTGTTTTAAGAATCCTAACTCAAGGAGCATCTGCATAGTTCAGTCAGTTAAACGTCCCAACTTTTGATTTTGGCTCAGGTCATAATCTTAACGGTTCACGGGATCGAGCCCTGTGTCGGGCTCTGCACTGCACGGATCCTGCCTGAGATTCTCTCTCTCTCTCTCTCTCTCTCTCTCTCTCCCCCCCTCCTACCCCATTTGCATGTGCACGCTCTCAAAACAAATAAATAAACTTTTAAAAAAGATGTTAGTAGTTACTAAAATTTAAGTGAAAAAAATCAGCTCAGTATACTCTAATTATTCCTTACAACTAAATGAAATTATATTTCATTCCAGACATGGTCTCTTCATTCACTCGCTCTTATAGTGGATTCTAGTGGCCCAATGTATCGTGGATATGTGGAGCCAACATTATCTCTAGTTCTTACCTTGCTGTTGACTGTTCCACCTTCACATACAGAAGTTCATCAATGTTTGGGTAGATGTTTGGGTGCCATAATAACTACGGTTGGCCCTGAGCTACAAGGTGAGTGAATTCATCTTAAATGAAAGGAACTACACTTTGCTGTCTTTCAGTTTCCTGCATGTCACTATCATGTTGCTAAATGAAAACTTACAATAATAATAATAATAATTACTATGTACTGAATGCTTGTTATTTACCAAAGACCTGTGCCTCTTCTTTTTACATATGGTATTTAATCTAATGCGTACACCATACCTATAACTGACTGTTATTTGAAGTTTTGAGCAGAGACAGCCTTTCCAAATTATATTTTACCTGGATCCCCATGAAGACAAGATGAAAGTGGAGTCCCTGTGTCCCGGAGTGCCATCCACTTGTCTTCATGGACTTTTGCTTCACTGTTTTCTTTGAACTCTAAAGCTCAGGATCAAAGTTTGAAAACCCACTGCAATAAAGGGGATAATATTATGTAATTTCTCTGTGAGGAAGCAAACTCAGAGAAGATAGGTATGATCCTAAGGCCCGCATTCTAACCACACAATTCCATCGACATAATTTTACTAAAGGTTGAATGAAACATACAAGGCAGAAAATTACTGTGAATTTATCCTGAATGTACCAGCCATTTTCAAAATTTTCACTTTTTTCCCATCATTCAGTAAATGCTTTAAGTGGGTCAAGATGTTTATGCACATTATCTCATTTAACTTTGACAACATCCTGAGATAGGTATATCACTCCATTTTATAGATGGAACTCTAAGGCTGGGAGAGGTTAAGAACTTTTCCAAGTTTTGTATAGCCAGCAAGTGGTTGGAGCCAGAGGGGAAGCCCAGATCAGTTTCCTTTGCATGCATTCTTAACCACTCTGCTGTCTGTGTTGCCTCCATCCAGACAGATATTTTAAAAAAAGAAGCCGAAATAAAAAGATCTTGATGAAGAATGCTAGAAAGTGGAAAATACATGATTTAGACATGTCTTTTTTCTTGGACTCAGTGTCCTCCTTGAGAAAGTTGATAATTCTTTCTTTCAGTGTTATCATAAGGATATACACAGGATAAATATACAACTTTGATTAAACATAGGTGTTTACCAAGTGCTTTCTAATGCAGTGATAAGGAGGCAATGTGTATTTCAAATTAGAAGTGACCCTATGATTTCCTTATGTCTATAAAATTATTTTTTATTTTACATTGGCAAAAGTTTGAAATCACTTATATTAGGCAATTAAGCCATTTTTTTTAAGGTTTATTCATTTTTTTTTTAAGAGACAGAGACAGAGATGGGGCGCCTGGGTGGCTCAGTCGGTTGGGCGTCCGACTTCGGCTCAGGTCACGATCTCGCGGTCCGTGAGTTCAAGCCTCGCGTCGGGCTCTGGGCTGATGGCTCAGAGCCTGGAGCCTGCTTCCGATTCTGTGTCTCCCTCTCTCTCTGCCCCTCCCCTGTTCGTGCTCTGTCTCTCTCTGTCTCAAATATAAATAAAACGTTAAAAAAAAAAAAATTAAAAAAAAAAAAAAGAGACAGAGACAGAGCATGAGTGGGGGAGGGGTAGAGAGAGAGGGAGGCACAGAATCCGAAACAGGCTCCAGGCTCTGAACTGTCAGCACAGAGCCCGATGTGGGGCTTGAACCATGAACTGTGAGATCATGACCTGAGCTGAAGTCGGACGCTCAACCAACTGAGCCACCCAGGCGCCCCGGCAATTAAGCCATTTTTATACAGATAGTATATAATACTACAATTATTTTTCCTATCTCTGTAAAAATTTCCATTAATCTTCTTAGGAAAATACGATTTAAAGTTATTAAATACTGTCGTGATAATATTGGTTGAACAGAGAAACAGAATGAGGAATTTTCTGTCTCTTTCAAATAAAACAATGATGGATTTAAAAGACAACATAGTTTCCTAGGGAGTATATGTAAACCTAGCTAAACCTGGAGGGATATATTGTTGTCATTGATAGACAATCATGTTTTGAAATCATTTCTATGGGCTTCGTAGACTTTTTGTCTTCAAAACTGTACAGTAATCAGAAAGAGAGGTTATTTAGAAGACAATTGTTTTCTAGGAATATTTTTGGTAATACTAATAATTGTGTTTTGCATTTTCTTGTATTTTTCGATTAGGGAACGGAGCAACAATTTCCACCATTCGTTCTTCTTGTTTGGTGGGTTGTGCCATAACCCAGGACCATTCAGATTCCCTTGTTCAGGCTGCTGCCATTTCTTGCCTTCAGCAGCTTCACATGTTTGCACCACGACATGTCAACCTATCTAGTCTTGTTCCTAGCCTGTGTGTAAGTATAAAGCTGCTTCGTTTATATATTTATTTATTTAATATTTTCAAAGTTTATTTATTTTGAGAGGGACAGAGACAGCACAAGCGGCTGGTGGGGGGAGGGGGTGCGGTTGGCAGAGAGAGAGAGAGAGAGAGAGACAGAGAGAATCCCAAGCAGGCTGTCAGCACCAAGCCAGACGTGGAGCTCGACCTCCCAAACCGTGAGATCATGACCTGAGCCGAAACCAAGAGTCAGATGCTCAACTGAATGAGCCACCCAGGCACCCCTCATTCATGGATTTATTTAGAGAGCCCCAGATTTGTTTCCCAAAAGATTAAACTAGACCCAAAACAAAAAATGGAAGTTTCCTAGATTGTGAATCTTAGAGATTCAGCTTCAGTAGTCATTTTATGACTGTTCGTTTTATTTACTGGTTTCCTTTTTCACCTTTTAAGAAATATTTTGATGAGCTGTTTATGTCTTGATTAAGGATGTATCATATTTTTAGCTTTTCCCATTCAGAATTTTGTCTCCTAAAGTTTGATTGATAACTTCTGAGGGGCAGTTGCTGTCATCACAGTCATTAATCTGTTCACTTAATAAATACTTATTGAGAAACTGCCATATGTCATGTACTATGCAAAGTACTAGGAATACATTTTATAGATGAGACAAGATGAAGTTTCTGTCATATAAAATTTATAGTTTACAAGGGAACATGGCCAATAATAATTATTTACCAATATGACAATTGCTAGAAAGGGCTATAGGAAAACATGTAACAGGGGAGCCTGTCAGAATCCAGGCATTCAGAAAAGATTTCCCTGAAAAAATGATATTCAAGGTGTGATAAATAAGAGTTAGTTTGAGAGAAAGCATGGTATTGGTATAGACAGCATTTATTTTTAGGGAGAGAGAAAAATGTGAAAGGCCCCAAGATGGGAAGGAGTGTGATACATTCAAGAAACTATTTAGTCAGTGTGGTTAGGCTGAGAGAGAAGGGGTGGATAGGGCCCAGGCACAGGATGAAGCTGGACAGTTAGCCAGGTGAGAGATCATGCAGACTTTCTAGATGTAGTAAAACTTTGGACTTTTTTGGCTTTGAAAATTACAGTGGGGCGCCTGGTGGCTCAGTTGGTTAAGCGTCCAACTTCAGCTCCAGTCATGATCTCATGGTCCATGAGTTCCAGCCCCATGTCAAGCTCCGTGCTGATAGCTCAGAGCCTGGAGCCTGCTCTGAATTCTATGTCTCCCTCTCTGTCTGCCACTTCCCCACTCACACTCTGTCCCCCTTTCAAAAATAAGTAAACATTAAAAAATTTTTTTTTAAAAAGAGAAATACGGTAGTCTAGGAGAGAGATGGTAATGACTTGCTCCCTATTAGTAGCAATGAGAATGCAGAAAAATAAATGGATTTGAGTGATGTTTAAGAGAAAGAATCAGTGCAATTCGTTGATTAATGGGCTATAAGGAAAAAGGAGAAGGATATAATCCAAGTTCCTGACTTGCGCATAGTAATGTAATTTTCTGAGATTGGTAACACCAGAATAGGAGAAGGTTGGGAAAGGTGGATGTAATGAATTCAGTTTTAGACATTTAGTTAGTTTCATGTGCTAGAGCTCAGAAAAGAGAAGTCTGGTTGGAAAGGTAAATTTGGGAGGCATAAGCATTTAGATGGGCAATAAATACAGAAGTAGATAAGATCACCAGGGAGAGTGCTGCATGAGGAACCCAGCATATAACATTTAGGGAAAGAAAAAGAATCAGGAAAAATATGAAACAATCTGAGTGATTAAAGGAAAAATAGAGTTTGTAGTGTTCACGGAAGCCAAGTGGATTAGAGGAGTGGGCTGCTATAACATATTGTTAAAAGAATGAGAGCTATAATGTGTCCTTTGACTTTTGTCACATGATGGCTTTAGCAAGAGCTCGTCTTGCAGAGTGGTACCAATGGAAGCCCAAATACATTGGGCTAATGGTGGGATATGAATAGAAACTTCTTTCCAGAAGTTCACTTTGTAGGAGAGGACTGAGGACAGTAGGTCAAGGGGGAGATGGACTTTTTCTCCTATGGTAGTGAGATGTGAGGGTTTAAATGCTGAGGGGATGGAACCAGTAGGGTGGGAGAGTTTAAGGTGTGGGACGGAGAGTGGAGAGATAATTACCCAAGGTTTCTAATGGGATAAACTTCTCAGGGCACAAGGAAGAGAATCTCTCTCCCGGTACAGCATGAAGAAAGGGGAAGAGGATGAGTGTACATACAGATGAGTTTATGGATTTGGTGGCTTGAAGTTGGGGGGTTATCATCCAATGACTTTTACTTTCACGTAAAAGGGAAGATAAGTTTTATGAACAAAAGAGCAAAGAAGAGGGCCAGAAATTTGACAGGAGTGGGATGTGGGAGATTGAACTAACTGGAGAAATAGGAGTTTCTGTGGTAGGACTAAGGCTTCAGCGGAGAATAGTGACCCTTTTGGCTCCAGTGTGTGATTTGTAATGGTAGCAGTTCACCTTGTAGGATTTTTCTCCAAAACCTGTAATCAACTGAGCGCAGGCACTGAGCAGCCAGATAGATGCTTTGGTACATTCATGGTTGGACTTTGGCCAAGCAGGTTCAGTTAAATGACAGCAGGATGAAAGAAATAAGGATACTAACAAGATAGTGCTGAGATTATGAGCTCTCACTTCAGTAAAGGAGGAAGGAAAAGACAGTACGAGGCTGATACACAAGGAGAAAGAAAGGCGCTACAGATGTAACCATGGGAGGATATTGCTGAGAAAAGGGGAGGAGGTTACCCAGAATGAGGTGAAGGGACTGAAAGGCCAACATATTAGTTGTTAGATCTGATGTGGTATATTTAACGGACGCAATAAGGTTTGCTCTTGTTTCACCATAGACCAGGGGAATGTGAATCCGTCCTAGACCATCCCAGAATCTGAGAGTGCTGCAGGGCAGAAACCAGATGCACATGAAATGCGTACAAAAAACATCCGCAAATAGTCGATTAATAGTTCATATCTGATTGCATTCTGCAACAAGATACATGGCATCCTGCCAAAAACCATGGTTTAATGCCCAAGCTCCGAGGGCATTGATGGCATCTCTTGAACAAGGTGACTCTGTTATGTGATACAGCTTAGGTTACTGACAAACGTAGGTTACTGACAAAACACAGACATGTATTCTTTAGGTTGTCTGATTCCTCTCTCCATTTTTTTCTCCTGAAACATAATTATACTATGGCATTGACCTTATGAAATACAGCACATTTAAGAGGATCTGGTAAAGTTATAACATGAGTTTCTTTATCTCAGTGGAGGTTATCAATAAGCCACAGGCTGTGCAATGAGCCTCCAAACAGATTCCCTTGGCAGAACACCAAGGGTTTTATTACAAGGTGTGTTGGAGCACTTTCCTGAACCTCTTCCAAGAGGCTAAGTAGTGAGATTCCAGGTAGTTGGTTGGAAGGAGGTGGCTTGGCAGGGTAGCGATGAGAAAAGGGGCCATGCAAGGGGTTGTCTTGTTTCCACATTGCCAAAAGCCCCTGTGCTGTCTCCATACCAGATCTTTCAACACTGAAAATTAGTCCACACATGGGTTCATCCAAATTAGTGAAATCGGTTCAGATTTTTACAAATTTCGTGTTTATTCCTACTCAATCATTGCCATCAGAAATGGCAATATTATGTGATACCATGTGTAATACCTCACACAAATGAAATGTGATTTATTTTTTCAGCAAATGTATTGAGAGGTGAGTTTCACCATAGTAATCTTTAAGTGATATAAAAGTGTTAAAATTTGTGTGATGTTAGAACTATTCAAAATGTGTCTTTGAAAGAACAACCACCACTCTGAAGTATTGTTATTTCCCTCTTGGCAAGCAACTGCTTTTCTACCAGGTGACCACAGTTCCTCATTCTCCCGTCCTGACAGAAGTATTCCACGCATAGGCATTGATGTCATCTGGGATAGTTGTAGGAAATGTCAGTGAGAAAAAGACTTGAACTGAATGCCCAGGTCATCAGTGTCAGAGCAGGGGACGTCCAGTTGTCCAGGATGTATATGCGGTGGGTGCAACAAGAGATAGCAAGATGACGTAAAGTATAAAATAACAGGCATTTTTATAGAAAGGTGGGGGTCTACTGTAGGAGTAAGCAACACAATGTTCCTGAAGTTCGTGAAATATAAGACAAAAAAGTTTCTTTGGAAAACGATTAGGCATAATCTAAACTAGTTTAATATATGCATATGCTATGACCCAGAAACTTCACTCTTTTTTTTATAGGCTTTTTTTTTTTTTACATTTATTTATTTTGAGAGAAAGAGAGTATGTGAGCGGGGAGGGGCAGAGAGAGAGGGAGAGAGAGTATACCAAGCAGACTCCGTGCTGTCTACGCAGAGCCTGATGCGGTCTCAATCTCAGGAACCGTGAGATCATGACCTGAGCTAAAATCAAGAGTAGGACGCTTTGGGGCACCTGGGTGGCTCAGTCAGTTGAGTGTCTGACTTCAGCTCAGGTCATGATCTCACGGTTCTTGAGTTCGAGCCCCATATTGGGCTTGCTGCTGTCAACACAGAGCCTGCTTCAGATCCTCTGTCCCTCTCTCTGCCCCTGCTCCACTCATGCATGCATGCATGCGTGCACGCTCTCTTGCGCTGTTTCTCTCTCAAAAATAAACATTAAAAAAAAAAAAAGTAGACACTTAACCAACTGAGCCATCCAGGTGCCCCCAGCAACTTCAGTCTTAAGTCAATAGCTGAAAGAAATACATGCATATGTGTGCCAAAATACATGTGCAGGAATGTTCATTGATTGGTTATTCAAAATAGCCAAAACCCAGAAATGACCTATATGTCTACCAGTGAGCAGTGGATAAATAGTGATATAATATTCAACAGAACACTACACAGCAATAAAAACAAACTGAAATATAGTTACTTGGATGAATCTCACAGATAAATTTCTGAGAAGTCGGACATAAGAGCACACTACATAGTTCCATTTATATAATGTTCAAGAGCAGGCTAAATGAAACTATAATGATAGATGTCACTATAGATTGTCATTATCTCTAAGGAGCTAGGGAGGGACATTAGGAAGCCACATATTTTTATCAAATATTTATTCAAACAAATATGTCTTTGTTTTACCTGATTTACAGTGACTGTAAGACACCATCAATTGTAATTTGCATCTCTAATACTAGAGATGTTAAAATGGAAAAAAATATATATGCCTCAGAATCATTAAAATGGAGTATTCAAAGTACTTTGAAAACAAAAGTGTTCTATTTTTTTCTCTTCAGCTCTCCCAATCAACATTTGTTGAATGTATTTTCTTAGCTACAATTCTTTTTTTTTAATATTAAAAAAATTTTTTTTACATAAACTCTGTGCCCAATATGGGGCTTGAACTCACGACCCCAAGATAAAGAGTTGCATGGTGTATAGACTGAGCCAGCAAGGCACCCCTCTTAGCTACAATTCTATTTAGTTGCAACTAAATTAAATTTTTATGATGTTCTGTTTATATATATTTAATCATTTGATTTTTACCACAATCATGTGAGGTAGGGTGGGTATTGTCCCCAATGTACACATGAAAAGGCAGAAACTCTGAGAGACTAAGTGACTTGTTCTTCACATCTCATGTGACCATACTTAAGCTTTCTAATTAGAGGATATTTGAAAGTTCCAAAATGTCTTAATTTTAAGGAAATGGAGTGAATAAAACATTTTATTGAAAGAAACCTGTCAGGTTTTCTCTCCTCAGTTATATATATCTATATGTATGTATGTATGTATATAGATGGATAGATAGATAGATAGATAGATAGATAGATAGATAGATATTTTAAATACTTGGTATATGTTTCACGGGCTATGAATTTTATGCAAATATATCTGGAATTAAAAATGCTATATTGGTAGTATAAAAATATACTATCTAGCATTGTGAAGGGGTGGTGTATTCCATATAATTATTCCCCCTTTCACTATTTCTGGATGAGATTTTTTACTAACATATATTACTTACATTTCTTATCTCCTTGCTTAAGAAGTAGCTCATGGGACCTAATTTAATATTTTCTTGGTGAATCAGCTTTATAGTAATAACTAATCTGTATTGAGTAAGTATGTCAATCATTGTTCTAAGCAAAATACTTGTGTTAACTTATTTTATTTTCACTATATTCCTGCAAAGAATTACTCTCCACATTTTGCATATGGACAAACAAGGCACAGAGAGGTTAAGTAACTAGTCGAAGGTCACACAGAAGTAAATGACAACCAAGATTCAAACCCAGTCTAGCTATCAGAGCACAAGCTCTTAATCATCATGTTATGCTGTGTCTTATACTTCATGTATTGAAGTGTGCTACATTGATTCTTTCAATGTCTTTCAGGATCTTTTGAGATGAAAAACAATTCTTTTCCAAAAGGGCCCATTTTGGAATTTTTTCCAGGTGTAAATATTGGCTTGATTTTTTTTTTATTTTAATAAACAACACTTCTTTGCTTTCATTCCTTGCTAACTTTTCATTGACTACATATAATCTTTATGCACTTAACAATTTTTAAATTTTTTTTATGTTTATTTTTGAGACAGAGGGAGACACAGCATGAGTGGGGGAGGGGCATAGAGAGAGGGAGACTGCCTCAATGCGGGGCTCGAACCCATGAACCATGAGATCATGACCTGAGCCGAAGTCGGATGCTTAACCGACTGAGCTACTCAGGCACCCCTGCAGTTAAAAATTTTGGATGACAGGGGCGCCTGGGTGGCGCAGTCGGTTAAGCGTCCGACTTCAGCCAGGTCACGATCTCGCGGTCCGTGAGTTCGAGCCCCGCGTCGGGCTCTGGGCTGATGGCTCAGAGCCTGGAGCCTGTTTCCGATTCTGTGTCTCCCTCTCTCTCTGCCCCTCCCCTGTTCATGCTCTGTCTCTCTCTGTCCCAAAAATAAATAAACGTTGAAAAAAAAATTAAAAAAAAAAAAAAATTTTGGATGACAACATTTAGTAGGACCGTGTGTAAAATAAGACGTGCAAGAGATCCATCTGGATTTTTATGTAAGTATATTGTATGGTCTTTAGTGACCAGGTCTTGGGACAGTTATTTTGGCCACTAAAATATTCCTTATATGCTTTTTGGTATTATTATTTTTCCAAAAGGCCATTTATTTGGCTATATATTTAACAACTGATATTGTTCAACGAAGAGCCTCTTCCCAAGTAAAGTGTTAATATATATTCATTAGGTAAATGAGATCGCAGTGTTTTTAAAAAAAATTGTCTAATATGTTATGGTTTACAGGTTCACTTATGTAGTTCCCATTTGCTGCTTCGACGCGCAGCCGTGGCTTGTCTCCGGCAGCTCGCCCAAAGAGAAGCTGCGGAAGTCTGTGAATATGCCATGAGCCTAGCCAAAAATGCAGGCGACAAGGAGAACAGTGGTACTAGTAAGTTACCTTATCGGTCATTATTCTTTTTGTTTAAATACTTAACCATTTCACAGGAGTATTGCTCTTTAAGTAACATTTTTGCTTTCAAGGATAGTCATTCTTCCTGTCCTTATAATAATAATAATAATAAATAATAATAATAATAATATATATAATTAATAATAATATAAATAATAATAATAATAAAAAATAATAATAATAATAAAATAAAACCATTATCACTTAGAAAACACCTCCAGTGTAGTTTTTAGAAAGTTTTTTTAATGTTTATTTATAATTTTTTTCATGTTTTTATTTATTTTTTAGAGAGAGAGAGAGCAAGTGGGAGAGGGGCAGAGAGAGAGAGAGGGAGACATAGAATCTGAAGCAGGCTCCAGGCTCCGAGCTGTCAGGGCAGAGGCTGATGCAGGGCTCGAACCCATAAGCCGTGAGATCATGACCTGAGCCAAAGTCAGACGCTCAACTGACTGAGCCACCCAGGCACCCCATAAATGTTTATTGATTTTTTTGAGAGAGAGAGAGAGAGACAGAGAGAGAGAGAGACAGAGACAGAGACAGCATAAGCAGGGGAGGGGCAGAGAGAGAAGAGAGAGAATCCCAAGCAGGCTCCACGCTCAGCACTGAGCCCGACATGGGGCTTGATCCCACAACTCTGAGATCATGACCGAGCTGAAATCAAGAATCAGATGCTTAACTGACAGAGCCACCCACATGCCCCAAAAAATTCCAGTATGGTTTTCTTGGTAATTTTACACTTTTACCTTTTTTAAGGTTTGGAGCTAAACAGCATTTAATATCAAGATACTTGTGCCATGCCTTGAGGATGATTTAGCTATATATAAAGGATAACTAACTCTAAGGATGTTGCTCAGTATCACTGATAGACTTCTGGAAAGAGCAGTGATCTATTTGGGGGGTACCTGAAAGCTTTGGTCCCTTTTAAAAAGTGATGCAACTTTTCCTCAAGAAGGTAAAGCTAGAGTAACCAATAAAACAAGAAATGTCAGTACATGTTTGGGTAGCAAAAGGTAGATCTTTGCTTTCTTCAATTCTTTCTGTTTTGGGGGGGGTTTTATGTATAACTTGAATTTCATACTTGGTCTTCTGGTCCCTAGGGATTGGTTGCTTGGGAACTTTTTCAGAGCTTAATTGACAGATATTTCCTTACTGTGAGAGAAAAATCTTTACTTACAAGAGCTTTCAAAGGCATAGAAGTTGCTTGGGTACTAAGAAGCAAGATACTAAAATATCTTCAATTTTAGCATAGTGTAGGAGCTCTATTAACAAATATACTGTATTGTAGAAATGTGAAAGAAGCTATACAATAAACATTATTGCTTTTAAGAGAGAAAACATAGAACCAAAAGTAATTACAGAATATTCCTGAATAAGATATAAAATTTTATTTTAATTTTTTTATTTTTATCTTTTTTAAAAATTGAGGAGTTTACTAGAGAAATATGAGAGGCAAAGACACCCCAAGTGACAGAAAGAAAATTCTGAAAATGTCCCTTCAAGCCAAGTGGGGGCTTGGCCTTGACCTCCCCAAAAGGACAAGAAACTGATGGGTTACCAACAACATTCTCTGGTGGCCACCTTGCCAGGGCATAAGTGTTCTCAGCCAGCACCGCTCCACTCCACCCCCCTCCCCTCCAAAGGTGGAAAGGAGACAAAGACTGTTTATAGAACCAATGCAGAGGCAATGGGAGCTATAAGGAAAGTCTGAGAGAGAGAGAGAGAAAAGGAGGTGGAGGACCTTAACAAAGAGTCCCAGGTGTTTGGCTCTGCACGGCCTCAAATGCATTGACAAACAGTTCTACAAAATGGTTACTTACAAGGTAAAATGCCTAATGTTGTTTCTGAGAGTGCCCCTGGACTTCTTCCCACACGCCACATCACACACCAACGTATGTGGCAGGGCCCAAAGGCCACGCTTTGGAAAAAAGTAAAACCAGAATAAGCCCTGTTGCTCTTTAAGGAGAGAGGAAGGAGCGGAGGCTGCTGGGGCCTTTCCCAGGTACGCCTCCCAGCAGCAGCATGGCACGGTGCTAGGTCTCACCTTTTGTCACCCGTGCTTCAGTGTACTCTAGTCTCTGTTCAAAGGCTGTCAGTTTCTCGTTTAGTGTTGCAAGTCTTGAACAACAAGATGTATCGAATGAGTTGAGAAAGTCCACAATTTGTTGATGCTGCTGCTGATGACCTCAGTATACTCCCAGTTCGCTCAGTCCTGCTGAACCTCCCACAGTACCGATCCTCTTGACCCACCATGGCTGCCCAAGATACAAAATTTTAAAACGTTTACATTCAGCCACCATCATTGAAGTTGAAAGACAAACTAAGAGGGGGAAATATTTGCAAAATATATTTATTGCTTTATTTATTGAAGTGTGTATATTTATGTTTTAAAATTTTTAATTTTTTTAATGTTTATTTATTTTTGAGAGAGAGAAAGAGGCAGAGCATGAGCAGGGGAGGGGAAGAGAGAGAGAGACACAGAACAAGAAGCAGGCTCCAGGCTCCTAGCTGTCAGCATAGAGTCCAACGCAGGGCTCGAACTCACGGACCGCGAGATCATGTCCTGGGCTGAAGCCAGACACTCAACCAACTGAGCCACCCAGGCGCCCCTGTTTTAATATTTTTAAAGCTTAAAAGCTTAGTGTGTTGGGGGTCCTAAGACCACCCCACATTTGATGATGCAGTAGGAGGACTTAGCATATAGTCGTGCTTATGGCTATGGTTTATTACAGCAACTGGATACAAAGCAAAATTTGCAGAGGGAAAAGGTACTTGGGGTGAAGTCTGGAGCAAACCAGGCTCAGGTTTCCAAGCGCCCCTGCCCCATGAAGTCACACAGGAGCTGCTTGACTCCCCAACAATCTGTTTTGACAACACACACGAAATGTCTACCAGGGAATCTTCTCAAGACTCAGTCCCCAAGGTTTTTATTGGGCACTGGTTGACAGGGTATGTCTGCCTAGCATGTTTCAAAAGCCCAGATGTTCAAAAGTCAGGCAGATGTTTGGCATAAACCATACTGTTTGTACAAACAGGTTAAGCATAGTGAGCCACTTTTACCAGGAAATGGTGGGAACCCTCCTGAAACCCAGTTCTCTCAGATGCTAACAGACGGCTAACCTGAATATCAGGCCTTACTAAGTATTCTCAGGCCTGCTATGTTAACTGTCTTTTGCATCTACAGAAATCATGAGAGCATAAGAAACATGTTTTATCAAAGAACAAGTATCAACATAGGAAATATTTTCAACCTCCAGTGATTAAATAATAATTAAGTTATAAGTCAGTGCAATAATAAGATAGCATTTTTCTTTTATGAAACTGACCAGATTAAAAATAATGATTATAACTAGCGTTGGGAGAGGTATGAATAGAAGACAAATGTCTTACACTGCAGATAGGAAGAGATGTAAAGTCATACAAATTTTTTGGATTTGTCAGTATTTTTTGTCAGCTTACCCTTTGACCTAGCAATTCCCCTTTTAGGAATTCATCCTCAATGAGTTAATCAATGTTCTCTTAATTCAGTGGTTTGCTATGTAGCTATGGAAATTCATGTTATAGAAGTATAATTCCTGATATGGGAACATATTACCTGCTGCTAAGTGAAAATTAAGCTTCTGTGTCTAATTTCTCACTAATGTTCTCTTTCCTTGGAACCTTTTCTTTTGACTTTTCCTACTGTCTGAATTCCTTTCATTGTGGCTGTTTTCTGCAGACACCCCTCATTTGTCTTTGGAGTGAGTCAACTAAAAGAGTCACTTTTCAGTTTCCATCCATCTGTCTCACTCTCTTCAAGGTTCAGAGGACTTTAGACTTCGGAGCTCACAGTATTCATTATTATTATTTTTTTTAATGTTTATTTATTCTTGAGATAGAGACAGAGCATGAGCAGGGGAGGGGCAGAGAGAGAGAGAGAGAGACACAATCCCAAGCAGGCTCCAGGCTCCGAGCTGTGAGCACAGAGCCTGACGCAGGGCTTGAACTCACAGACCATGGCATCATGACCTGAGCCAAAGTCGGATGCTTAACCGACTGAACCACCTGGGTACCCCCACGGTGTTCATTCTTAAGGCTACCTGTTGTACAAGTTTTGCTGTTTATAAGAACAAAAAGATTTTCAGATAAAGCAAGACATTTACTATCTTATAATAACATTGCTTTTTTAGTTGAAGTATAAGTAACATACAATGTTATGTTAGTTTCAGGGATACAACATAGAGATCCACAATTCTGTACATGATGAAGTGCTCACCATGATAAGTGTAGTCGCCATCTGTCATCATATGACATTATTACAATACTGTTGACTGTATTCCTTGTTTGTACTTTTCATCCCTGTGACTTACTTTATAGCTTGAAGTTTGTGCCTCCTAATCCCCTTCACCTATTTTATCCATCTCGCCATTCAGTATTACTTTTGGATTGTATGTTTCTTGGAAAGGACTATCCCAGTTTTTAAGTGTTGGTGTAGCATATAATCCATTTATGATTTGTGTTCTGGCTTTATAAAGCCAGATTTTTAAAAATCTGAACTATAAGACTGAATGAATTTCAATTTGTTCTTCCAACAAATATAGCAGTAATTATTTTTTAGGCCATTAAATTCAATCTACCTAGAAATATATCTCTTTCCAACACTTTTTCTTTTTTACGTGAAATATATATCTATTTAGCATTCCCTGGAGATTTGTTTAAACTACCTCAGAATAATCAGTCTTAAAGATCAGATTTGTTGTCAGATTAAATTCTAAACCTAAGGATATGTATGTAAACTGGAGAACATAAATTGTATGTGTAGCTAGCTTGTTTTGTTGTAATCCTGAATTTACATGTAAGCGTTGGTATTTAACGTAATTGTTACCTCTAGTGTACAACAAAATCCAGTACAAGTTCATTTATAAAATTTGTTTTTCAGATGTCAGTCCTTTTGCACCTGGAGTTAGTTCTCGAAGTGATATCCATTGCCGGCACCAAGGTGTTAATATAACAGAAACTGGTCTTGAAGGGCTTCTTTTTGGAATGCTAGACCGGGAGACAGATAGAAAATTATGTTCTGATATTCACGATACTTTGGGGCATATGCTGTCATCACTGGCTGTAGAAAAACTTTCGCATTGGCTAATGCTTTGTAAAGATGTCCTGGCAGCTTCTAGTGGTATGTATTCAATATATAAAATAGTGAATATTTTCCCTCTCATATACATTTGTATGTGTAAATATATGGATACAGATACATAAAAAGATATATAGATACATAGATTTAAATTTGAGCTTGCATTTAAAAATACTAATACATTTTAATTTATAAATCCCTATATAAATGTTGAAGGTTAAATTACATTACAAAGTAATATGCTTTCTTTGATTTGGGGGAAACAGCTAAATTCAAACTAAATTTTCATGTATGAAAACCCCCAGTTACTCCATAGTTCAACATAGTATGTAAAACTAGTGAAATATGTAAAAGGCTTTTATGTTACCCTTTGCTTGGTTTCTGATTGTTTTTTTTTTTTTAACTTACCAATTCTACTGTTTTCATAGGAATGAGAATTTAGTCCTTTTTTATTAACAATCTTCTAACATGAATGCAAGTTCTATAACATCATTTTTGCTATATGGAAATTTGTCATAATATGCTGTTTTTTGTTATAGATATGAGCACTGCAACTCCCTTAAGTAGTGGAAAAGATGAGGAATCTGAGAAGAAAGATGAAATGGATGATGATACCATGTTCACCACACTAGGCGAAGAAGATAAATCAAAGCCCTTTGTGGCACCTCGCTGGGCCACTCGGGTGTTCGCTGCCGATTGCCTGTGCCGAATCATCAATTTGTGTGAGAATGCGGACCAGGCCCACTTTGATCTTGCGATGGCACGTTCTGCTAAACTACGAAACCCTACAAGTAAATTTAAAATCAGTACTTCTTCTATAGGTTTGAGATATTTTGCTGCTAGGTAACATGCTTTAGATTTTGCCTTTCATGTCTTGCATTCATGTGCCTTTTACCTTTGTTTTCTGTCCCCTAAACATACTACCCATCTTCTGCTTTGTATTTGGAAGATAAGTTGAAGAAAGTGGTTCAAAGGTATATGTCTACCTATCTTAAGGTAGATGTATCTTAATCATGTCCCCTCAGGGTAATAATGACAGTAACTTACATATCCTTTGTACCTTGTCCTAGTTTTAGCACTTCAATGTAAAAGATAGAGCAACGCTTTAAGGTGCATAAGCAAAGTGAATTTTGCAGTCCCCAGCCATGGAGAATGTCAGAATTCATGAGTGCTATCATTCAATTCAACTCAAACTCTCAGATTTCAGAAATGCTGCTAGGTAGTTTTAAAAAAGTGAAAATTGTTGGTTACTGAGACCTGTCACTTTTTTATATTTTATGACCTTTTTTATATCCCATAATTCCCTGGATCCAATATTATAGGGAGTTTGCAAAGAAATCATCGCATCCAATATCCTCATTTTACAAATGAGAATCAGAGAAGCTGAGGGCAGTAAGAGAGTAATAGACTCTGTCTCGTCATTTGTTGTCTCTTCATTGCCCTGTCAGTTTCTTACATATGTAAAGACAAACTGTATATGTTAATAGTATTGAAGTCTGTACATGAAAATGCCTTCCAGTTTGTGTTGTTACTAAATGCCTTTCAGTTTACTAGAGCTCACAAATGGATTAAAAAACAAAAGGTAAAACAGTACTCCATGTATAGAATGTGAATCTGAAGGTACAGTTATCAGGAAAGCACAATTATCATGAGCACAGTGTCTTTATTCCTGTCATTATTTATCAAATATTTACCAAATCCTGTTCTTTGCTACACATTGGGGATACAAAGAAAAAGAAAACAGAGTCCACATCCTTAAAGAATTTCTAGTCTAGAAGACAAAAAGGCTTGTCTCAAACAATTACATGTCCCATAGTGGTATGATGGAGTATTTGGGGAACATAAAAAAAGTAGTGTTCGTTTCCTGAAGAGCCAGGGAAGATCTCACAGAAAAGGTGATTTTGAAACTGGATTTTAAAGACAGAGAAAAGATTTTGCAGGTAGAAGAAGCTGATTGTATTAGTGTTCTATTGCTGCTGTAAGAAAAGACCACAAATTCAGTGGCCCTATCCTATAGTTCTGTAGGTCAGAAAGTCCAACATGAGTCTCCCTGGCCTAAAATCAAGGTCTCAGCAGGGCTGCATCCCTTTCTGGAAGCTCTAGAGGAGTCTGTTTTCTTCATAGCTTCTGTCAGCTGACTGTATTCCTCGACTGGTGGCCCCCTTTCTCTGTCTTCGAAACCAACAACATTGGCTGTCTCAGTGATCCACCTTTAGTTGTCACACTTCTCTCTGACTACAGCCAGAAGAGGTGCTCTGCTTTTAAGGCACATGTGATTAGATTGGGCCCACCTGTTAAATTTGGGATAATCTCCATGTACAAAGTCCCTTTAACATTCACAGGTTGTAGGGATTAGGGTGTAGAAATATTTGAGCACCATTATTCTGCCTACCGCACTGGTTTATTATAAGCAAAGAAAGTAAGAGAATTTGTAAAGGCACAGAAGTATGCATATTACATTTAAGGAAAGGTGAAGATCCTTAAGTTGGCTTTCCTTTCTTTGTGTTTAATTGTTTTTTCTCTCATTATTTGTATCTTGTCTTTTTCCCTGCATTCTCAGAGATCCTCACAAGGCTTCCCTTTATGTCATGGATATAATGTTTTACTGTTTTCTGCCCCCCATAGCAGATCTTAAGTCTTCTTTTATGTTTTTAGTTTTCGTTTAATTGTTTTGTCTTCTTCCTTCATCGTATCATATCATTTGGGCTCCTTATGATTTTCTGTTCTTATTCTATAGCAACCGTGACTTTGTGCATCCTGTTGAGATGCCAAGTGATTTTCTGTATTTTATTCTGATTTTTATAGAACATTATTTTTTAGGTGCATTTTATTTATTTTGAGAGAAAGAGTCCGCACATGTGAATGCACATGAATGGGGGAGGGGCAGAGAGAATCTCAAGCAGGCTCTGCGTGATCAGCAGGGAGCCTGATGTGGGGCTTGATCTCACGAACCATGAGATGATGATCTGAGTCTAAATCAAGAGTTGGACACTTAACCGACTGAGCCACTCAGGTGTCCCCAGAAAATTATTTTTGAGATTAGTTCTTTCGGAATCTTCATAATCTTTCTTTTGCCTGGGTGTATTTTTTTTCCACAGGCTTATTTGTTTATATATCCTTGAAAGGGTAGAGTGCGTATTTGGAATTTGCTCACATTGTGTGTGGGTGGATTGCCCATATTCTCTGTCTTTGTTAAGTGGGTGCTTCACATTGGTAGCTGGAGGGTGAGCTGATATAACAGCTCTCCAACCTAGATTTCAGTATCTGACATGCTTTGTTCTGCTGGACTGAAAGAGGATCCTTTCTAGTTCCCATTGCCTGCCGTCCTGAACAGTAATGTCAGTGTGTATGAAAAGTTACAGATCAAATAAATGTGCTATCCAGGCTCTTCCTGTATCATCCTTATCTCCCTTTGCATGCACTGTGCTTTCGTTGCACAGAACTACCAGTCCCAGAATATAATAAACCTCTAACAGTCCCCTAATTCCCCACTTTAGAATTTCTGCCCCATGTCCCTTCCCACTCCCCTGCTTTAGGAGTTCATCTCCTAGGATTTGGAAAAAAGAGGTCTTGATTTAAGAAAAGTTGGAGGTAGAGAATTGTGTAGAGAAGTGATAGCACTTTCATTTAGGAATTATTGCCTACTTTTTCGTTGTGAGAGTGCTATCATTCTAGACCTTTTTAATTAGGTGGCAGAGAGTAACAGAGGAGTAATGGGCCCTTTAATTTACTTCTTGGTTGGCATAATATGAATAGGCCCATTTTAAGCGAGTTCCATCTACCTTGGAAATTTCCTCCCAACTTCTGGCAGCATTTCATTATTCCTGATTTTTATTGGTGGAATGTTTTGGTTTTTTTTTAATTTTTCTTTAATGTTTATTCATTCTTGAGAGGCACAGAGACAGAGTGTGAGCAGGGGTGGGGCAGAGAGAGAGAGAGAGAGAGAAAGAGAGAGAGAATCTGAAGTAGGCTCCAGGCTATGAGCTGTCACCACAGAGCCTGATGCGGGGCTTGAACTCATGAGCTGTGAGATCATGACCTGAGCCGAAGTCGGATGCTCAACTGACTGAGCCACCCAGGCACCCCATTGGTGGAATGTTTTTGTTTCCCTGAGGTGAGGAAGCACTGGGGGCTTCTGACTAAATGTTCTTTTTCTCTCTCCTCTGTTCCTCTTCCCCAAACCAATAGATATTCTTTTTTAAACTTTAGATTCTAAAATAAGAATTTTAGGTAGGCACAGGAAAAAATTAGAAGAACTTGTCTTACAACCTTCACAATAAGAATAACAGCAAAAACCTGTTTAAATAGGAGCTGTTTGGGAATCAGGCTGAAACACAGACTTGCCACTGCTTCAAAAAGACTTTGAGAGTCTTGCAGCAGCCTGAAGAACTTTAGAGTACTTGAGCTTGATAAATTATTTAGATAATTTTAGTTGCTGTGTCTTTAAGTTCACCAATCTTTTCCTCTTTGGCACTAATCCCTAATAATCTTATCCAATTTATCTTTCATTTCCAATATATATATTTTTTAATTTTTACAAGTCCCATTTGTGGTTTTCTCTTTTCTGTCTTCATTATGCTCGGGCTTTCCTTTTCTTTCTTGAATATAGGCAACATGTTTATAATAAACCTGTTTTAGGCTGCCTGTCTGTTAATTTCATCATCCCTTTCATTTCTGAATCTGTTTCTATTCACTGAGAGTTTTTTCCCTTGTTATGAAATATATTTTCCTGCTTCTTTGCATCCCTGGTAATTTTTTTATTACATGCCAGATATTGCAAATTTTATGGTAGTAGTGCTGGATTTTGTTGTATTCCTTTAAATAGTATTACACTTTGTTCTGGGATATAGTTAAATTACCTGCTATCTTTTGAATCTTTGGAGACTTGCATTTAAGCTTTGTTTGGGCAGATCTGGAGCAGCCTTTATTCTAAAAGGAAAAAGTCTTCTCCTTCCTACATCTTACCTTGCAAAAGTCTTTTCCGTAAAGTAGAAGTTGAGAAACTACTGCCCACAGTCTAAATCCAGCCCATAGCCTGTTTTTTTAAATGAAGTTTTATTGGAACACAGCACGCCCATTTATATACACATGGACTGTGACTACTTTCATTCTGCAACACCAGAGTTGAGTAGTTGTGTTAGAAATTATATGGCCAGGGGTGCTTGGGTGGCTCAGTAGGTTAAGCGTACGACTTCGGCTCAGGTCATGATCTCGCAGTTCGTGGATTTGAGCCCCGCGTCGGGCTCTGTGCTGACAGCTCGGAGCCTGGAGCCTGCTTTGGATTCTGTGTCTCCCTCTCTCTCTGTTCCTCCCCTGCTCACGCTCTGTCTCTCTCTCAAAAATAAATAAATATTTAAAAAATAAAAAGAAATTATATGGCCAGGAAAGCCAAAACTATTTACTATCTAGTTCTTTACAGAAAAAAAAAATCTGCCGATCCCATTCTAAAGAATTATAAACTCCTTTGGGGAAAGTTAGGATAATCAGTTACTTTGCTTCAAATGTTATCGCATAATAATGTCATCTATTTTACCATACTGTGTAAAAGGTTTACCAATGTTCTTGAGAAATTATGATAGATAAGCGTTCTTGAAAGTGTATCTTTGTTATTTTTAAACACAGTGAAATGTATGGAATGTAAGTGCTTTTTTATTTTTTTATTTTTTATTTATTTTTTAATTTTTTAAACATTTATTTATTATTGAGAGACAGAGAGACACAAAGAATGAGCAGGGGAGGGGTAGAGAGAGGGGGAGACACAGAATCCGAAGCAGACTCCAGGCTCCAAGCTGTCAGCACAGAGCCCGATGCGGGGCTCGAACTCACAGACTGTGAGATCATGACCTGAGTCGAAGTCGGTCACCCAACTGACTGAGCCACCCAGGCACCCCCATAAGTGCTTTTTTAAAGAAGTTTATTTCATTTCATATTAAACCTATTTGGGAAGAAATTTTCCTTTTTGCCGTCTATTTTATTTTTAGATGACCTGTTGGTACTTCATCTCTCCGACCTGATTCGCATGGCCTTCATGGCTGCAACAGATCATAGTAACCAGCTGCGGATGGCTGGGCTCCAAGCACTTGAAGACATTATCAAGAAGTTTGCATCTGTGCCTGAGCCAGAATTTCCAGGCCAAGTGATTCTGGAGCAGTATCAAGCTAATGTGAGTGAGATACTCTGTTTACTTAAAAACTTAAAATTGATTCTTTGTGTGGTGAGTAAGGGGGCAAGGATTCCCTGGAGAAATGTCTTTGGAGCTTCAACTATATGTCTTTATTCCCATTGTCTATTGCATAGTTGAATCCCACAGTTGAAGAAACAATAGGATAAAACTATTTTTAAGTTATGATAGCGTATTCATGATAAAACTAGAATAGAAATCGCAGGCTAGCTTTTCAGTCTTGTGTTTAGATGTTTAGCCATGCCATTTAAAAGATAAAAGGACATTCAAAGAGTGTTGTGGATTTGCTGACATTACTTTTATATGTCAAGACTTGATAAGCATTTTTAAAAATACAAAGGGCAACTTTGTACGCTGAAGGATAACTTTTAATAATAGCAGTTAAAAATATTACTGAAAGAATTATATACCTTCAAAAATATTTTTATTTTGTTCTAAACAGAGATACTTTTTTCTCCTGAGATTTATAACTTTGTTTTCTTCGCATGAGGCACAATAAATATAATCCTGGTAATGATGGGTTATATGAAGACAAAGTTAGCAAGGAAAGAATACACATTTTTTTTTTTTTTTTACTGTGATCAAAATCTTAGCTTCAAATACACAACACCTTATCTAAAAGCTATACTCAAACATACATAAAATTAAAAAGTACGAATAATTTTTAATCCATTGTTTTTCCATTATAAGTACTGGTGAGGAAGTTATAGCTTCTACCCCAGCTGGCTATAGAAAATCCATATTCAACTATTTACTCCCAAATACCCAACCTATCCAAATGAAGGTTTGTTGTTCTGTTTTGCTTTATTTTGACTTTTTATTTAGAAATAATTTTAAATGTACAGAAAAATTATAAGAATAGTACAGAAAACTGTCTTATGCCCTTTACTCATATTTACCAATGGTTATTTTTGCCTCATTTGCTTTAGCATTGATTTTATATTTCTCTCTCTTTATATACACATTTTTTTCTCTAAACCATTTACAGATAAATTATTTAAATCATGTACCTTTACCTTTGAATACTTCAGTCTGTATTTCCAAAGGACAAGAACATTGTCTAACATAGCCACAGAACAGTTCTCAACTTCAGGAAATTCAACATTGATATATTACTTCTATATAGTCTGTCATATTCCACTTTTATCAGTCAAGCCAGTAATCTCTGTTATAGTATATTCTCTTCCACCTTCAGTACAGGATCCAGCACCAGCTCTGTGATTAGTTGATGATTGTACCACCAATACTGCAATTAGTTGCCATGTGTGTTTAGTCACAGAGAGGGACTCAATCCATTTCCAAATGGCTACTGATATATCTTAGTGACTGACTCTTGTGTAAGGGAAGATGTCTCAAATTAGGAGTTGAATATATCTAATTCCTTGTTCAGTTCATGCACATTAAATTTAGTATATCTAAAAATCAATGACTGGGTTAGCTTATTAAAACTAAAGTTCATGGGGTACCCAGGTGGCTCAGTTGGTTAAGTGGCTGACTCTTGATTTCAGGTCAGGTCATAATCTCACAGTTGGTGAGTTTGAACCCCACGTTGGGCTCTGCATTTACGCTTCCGATCCTGTCTCCCTCTCTCTGCCCCTCCCCTGCTCGTACTCACTCTCTCTCTCAAAAATAAATGTAAAAAAAAAATATTTTTGAAAACTAAAGCTAATATTCCTTTACTTATTACTGTAACAATGGTACACAAATGAATATTTCTTGAGAATCCTTCTCTGAAAGCACCTCTTTTTGAGGTAAAATGGCTTCTAAGGTCTTTAAATGACTATGTGAATTTTTAGTATTACTCAGTTATTTAAAGGAGTTGATCCAGTTATATGAGATTCACCCATGAGGTAAATACTGGTAGAAATACATTCAGGAGGGGCGCCTGGGTGGCTCAGTCGGTTGGGCATCCAACTTGGACTCAGGTCATGATCTTACACTCACAGGTTCAAGCCCCGCATCAGGCTTTGTGCTGACAGCTCAGAGCCTGGAGCCTTGCTTCAGATTCAGTGTCTCCCTCTCTCTCTGCCCCTCCCCCACTCACACTCTGTCTCCCTCTTTCAAAATAAATAAACATAATAAAAAAAATTTTTTTAAAGAAATACATTCAGGAAAATATAGACAGAATAAAAAAGAATAGCAGTTTTCTGTTATCTCTAGGAGCCTGTGACTTTGTCAGAAAATCTTGTTTACTATTAAACAAAAACAAAGGAAAAAGAAACAAGATTAATTGCCTCTTTGGTATAGCATTCATACAGATTTGATAATGATTATAACCTCCTGGAAAGCAAAAGAAAAACGGTATGTTTGAGTTTATTGTAACTGAGAAGAGAGATAAGGGAGATGTGATAAAAAGGAAAGTAACAATGATGTATTTTGTGTGTTTTCATCTCCAAGGACACAAGAGGCTTTATGTTTACCACGTATCTTTAAAACAAAACGCTCATATTCATTTTTTTCTTTTTCTTTTTTTTTTTTTTTAGGTGGGAGCTGCTCTAAGACCAGCCTTTTCACAAGATACCCCATCAGACATAATAGCAAAAGCTTGCCAGGTAAGAAGAAAAATAGGGTTTTCTATAGTTACCTTCTTTTTTTAAAATTTTTTTTATTTTTTTTTAACGTTTATTTATTTTTGAAACAGAGACACACACAGCACGAACAGGGGAGGGTCAGAGAGAGGGAGACACAGAATCTGAAACAGGCTCCAGGCTCTGAGCTGTCAGCACAGAGCCCGACGCAGGGCTCGAACTCACAGACTGCGAGATCATGACCTGAGCCGAAGTTGGACACGTAACTGACGAGCCACCCAGGCACCCCTATAGTTACCTTCTTTAAGTTAATAGATGCCTTAGAATTTCACCTCTAAGAAAGAAGAGGGAAAAATCAAATAATATTTGTTTTTTATCTTGAAAACACAATAGTGACAGTTTCCTTTTTTATTCTGTATCAAATGATGAAGTAGTAACTTAGTCGCATCCCTTTTTTTGTCATAGCTGAGGAGATGACTTTGGGATACATAGCTTTTATATTATCCAGAAGTAAACAGAGGTATGAAAATCATAAAAACAACTAAAAATTAAAGTAAGATTACAAAATAATTAAATAATGTATTATTAATGATAATTAGGTAATAGAAAATTGTTGGGGGGCGTCAGGGTGGCTCAGTCGGTTAAGCATCTGACTCTTGATTTCAGCTCAGGCCATGATATTATGGTTAGAGAGATTAGACCCCATGTCAGGCTCTGGGCTGAGAGTGGGCAGAGACTGATTGGGAGCCCCTCTCCTCTCTTCCCCTCCCCCATGCTCTGTCTCAAAAATAAATAAACTTAAAAAATAAACATAAAAGATTTTTTTTTAATTAAAAAAAACTTTTTTAATGTTTATTTTTAAGAGTGAGAGACTGAGCACAAGCTGGGGAGGGACAGAGAGAAAGCACGAACCCACAAACCGGGAGATCATGACCTGAGCTGAAGTCAGAAGCTTAACCGACTGAACCACCCAGGCACCCCCAAAAAAGACTTTTTTCATCACAAGTTTTGAAAAATTTACAAGTTTCTGGGAATCACTTATCCTAAAGAGAATTTAACAATATGGAAATTTAATTGTAAAATTAATTGCAGGGGAATTGTTCTAACATTATTACATTTGAAAAGAGTCACAAAAGCAAGCACTTATATTCCTACACTTTTAATAAATTCCTCTTTTTCATGCCTCATTCTGAAAAAGGATTCATGCATTAAACTCCCGTGTTTCAGGAAATCCAATTCTTGTTTTTTTTTTAATGTTTATTATTTCTTTTTGAGGGAGCCAGACCGACAGCTGAGTGGAGGTGGGGCAGAGAGAGAGGGAGACAGAATCCGAAGCAGGCTCCAGGCTCTGAGCTGTCAGCACAGAGCCCAATATGGGACTCGAACCCACAAACTGTAAGATCATGACCTGAGCCAAAGTTGGATGCTCAACCAACTGAGCCACCCAGGAGCCCCCGGGAAATCAGAGTCTTTATCTGCTTTCCTAAAGATAGAAGAGAGGCAACCCTCTCCTTCCCAGTTTTCTGGAGTATGGGTTTGGGTCCATCATTATTGCTGAGAATCCATAATCAAGCTGTGACCTCTAGAAAGAGAATGTTCTGCTGTTTGCAATGGTAAGTGTGAAGTTCTTACTGTGTTCTCTCTGTGGCTGAATGGGTTTGCCTCTAGAGCCTGGAGCCTGCTTCAGATTCTGTGTCTTTCTGTCTCTCTGCCCCTCCCCTACTCACTCACTCTCTGTCTCTCAAAAAAAATGAATAAACATTTAAAAAATTTTAAAAAGGAAAGAGAAGTCTGTGGATCATGATACAAACCTCAGAGTTAGAGGAGGCCGTTTTGTTTGGGATACCAACACACAATCAGAAATCATAGGTATGTATAAATAAATGTATCATGGTGATGTTTTAAAGCATAGTATTTAAGCAGAAGAATCATACAAAGCTCCTGTTCATAGAAAAGCAAAGGCTATTCAGATTTCATCTTGTGGATGAGTACTATGAAAATTTCCTCTTACTGAATTTGCCTTCAACGTCTCATTCTTTATGTGGCTCTAGCTGCTTTTTCTATAAGATTCACCCATCTTATGGGTGAAGGCTTATCTAGAGGCAGGCTTACGTTTTGACCTCCTATCCTTCTGTTTCTTGAAGGAAACCTGGTTTTGAAACAAATGGAACAGTGGGTTGCAAATTCCTTTTCCTTAAAGAAAAGTAAGGAGTTGGCTTTGGACAGGTCATGAAACATTGCATCCCACCCTATTTACTGGAATAGATGTTATGTTAAACCTGAAAATCAGGACAATTTTTAGATATTACAGGAAGACTCAAGTGGAACACACATGTGGACAAGTAATCAATGGCTTAATAAAAAATCATTTAAATCAGCCTAGCAATCTTAAACATAATATATACTTTATCTTATTTCAGATTAAAATTTATAAATGTACATTCACGCACCCCTCCTTTGATGTAAAGCCAAGGTCTTTTCTCTGAAAATGATTTTGCTGATTCAGTGCTGCTATGCCTTTCTTGATAAACCAAACCTATAATGCAGTACCTGCAATATCTAGTTTCATCTTCTTTAAAGTGGAAGAGATAATTAATGTTTTTATAAATTAAACTTTGTGCCAAATCCTCAGTGTTTAGTTTCCCCCAACTTTTAGTTGTATTTCTACCTCAAGAGAAATGTGTATCAGATCTCTTCAATATGTTGCTCAGTTTCCTAAAGAATAGCAACTCTATTTTCATAATCATATTTAAAATCTTTCTACTTCAAGTTTCAGTATATTTCCAACAATATTTTGACTGGCATTTTATTTTGCCATCAATATGTTCATAATTAATAACAATCAATTTTAAAATGTCCTTTTTAATTTTTATTAAACTTAGTTCTGAATTCTGGGAGGATAAGATTATAAGAGAATAAAATGATTTACATAAATATTTATTCTCAGCTTAAAAAAATTTTAAATATAGAAACATAATCCATTAATTATGATTTAATATCCAAACACTCTGAAAAACAAAAGCTTTTTCATTATTTATTTGCTGGTGAAACCTGAGCTGACTGTCCTCATTTGTCTTGATGTGAAGCTGAGTGGGGCTAGAGTATTGATCCGTCCCTCTTACTGTGATTTGTACTACATTTCACGACAGAAGTGTCCTTCTGTTAATTGGGGGGGTGCTGCCACACGTCTTGCTTGATGTATTTCTTAGTGAGGTTCACTGGCCTTACTACCTTTCATCAAAAAGTTGTGAATTGTGACCCACATCTTGACCCAAAGATTTCAGATAATCAGAACATGAGGACTTGTAATTGTGGAGTAAATGTGGCACTACCAGGCCACCCCTTACTTCTTGACATTCTTCCCTTGGCTCCAGTGTCACCGCACTTGCCTGGTTTTTCTTTTGTTTTTCTGGAATTTTCTTTTCAATTTCTTTCATTGTTTATTCTTATTCCACTTGTCCCTTAAGTATAAATATTTGCCCTGTGTTCTGCCCTTAACACCTTTTTTTTGTACCTCAGTCCTTGAACAAATTTACCTGGTAACATTGCTATTATTACTAAATAATAACCAGTGTTAACTACAGTGTTATATTAGTTTCAGTGTACAATATTAGCGACTCAACAATTCTGTCGTTCACTCTGTGCTCATCATATTAGCGTACTCTTAATCTCCTTCACCCTAGCTCCACCCACCTCCCCTCTGGTAACTATCAGTTGTTGCTCTATAGTTAAGAGTCTATTTTTTGGTTTGTGTCTCTTTTTTTTTTCTTTTGTTCATTTATTTTGTTTCTTAAATTCCACATATGAATGAAATCATATTGTATTTGTCTTAGTCTTATTCATTTAGCATAGGCTTATTTCATTTAGCATAATACTCTCTAGATCTATCGATGTTGTTGCAAATGGCAAGATTTCATTCTTTTTATGGGTGAATAATATTCCATCATATATATATTATATATATATATATATATAATGTATATATGTATAATGTGTATATATGTAACATGTATAACATATATGATATGTGTGTATATATGTATGTGTGTGTATACACACACATGCATATACACCACATCTTTATCCATTCATTTGTCAATGGACACTTAGGTTGCTTCCATAATTTGGCTATTATAAATGATGCTGCAGTAAACCTAGGAGTGCATGTATCCCTTTGAATTGTTTTCGTATTCTTTGGGTAGATACCTAGTAGTGCAGTTACTGGATCATAAGTTATCTCTATTTTTAACTTTTTGAGGAACCTCCATACTGTTTTCCATAGTAGCTGCACCAGTTTGCATTCCCACCAACAGGGCAATAGGGTTCCTTTTTCTCCACATCCTCACCAACATCTGTTGTTTCTGGCGTTTTTTATTTTAGTCATTCTGATAGGTGTGAGGTGATATCTCATTGTGGTTTTGATTTGCACTTCCCTGATGGTGACTGATATTGAGCATCTACTTCGTTATTTTTTACCTTCCTCCTGAAATCCAGAACCAAGGTTCCACCTGTCTGCTGAATATCTTCCCACAGGTCCCCTACTAGTACTTTGAACTCAGCATGTTAAACTGTGCAAGGTTAAAAATGCTCTCTAACTTCTCATCTCCCCCAACCTTTCCTTTTTCCTTTCTTGTCTCTTAAGCAGTGGCCTCACTTTCCTCACTTTCATCCAAGTTAGAAGCTTTGGCAATCTTTGAGTCCTCACACTTTTTCTAAGGCCCCGCCCCCTCCCCCTAAAAATATTTAATTGGTTTCCAAATCCTGTGATTTCTACCTCCAAATCTCTCTCAGATGACTCTCCATTTTTATTCCATTCCCAGTTTCATCTATATTCTCTGTCCCACAATATTATAATAGTCACTTTACTGAACACATGGCTAACCATCTAAATACCCTCTTTGCTGGCATAAATGCTGGAGCAATCTTCCTAAAGCATAATTCTAATTGTAATCTCCCTGCCCAGAGACCTTGGAAACTTATGATTGCCCATAGAACAAAGTCAGTATTCAGTTCTCCTGGAATTTAAATTGCACCATAATCTGATCCCACTTAACTTTGCTAATCTCATCACTTTTCCCTTGTAACTCCTCTGTATCTATACACACAGACCTTCCTGATCTCCAAACATTCCCATTTCTCCTCCTGGAAGTGATGTCTCCCTTCTCTGTTTTTAAGTGTAGTGTTGCAATCCTAAAATGGTCGTGTGTGTTCATTCAATCTACATTCTCTTCCTTGAGAACAGGGACCAGATTGTAACCCTTTATTTATTTTTTAATCTCTTCCATAGCACTCAGAATAACGTTTTATCTGTGGTAAGCAGAAATGTTGTTGAATTGAAGGATTATTCACAACTGATTCTGAACTGATACAGGCAGAAAATTTTTTCTATTAAAATTTTTGTCAAATTAGAAAATGGAAGCATAAGTAAATCACCGTTCATTTTCCACATAAGAGTACAATAAATCCTACTCTTGCTATTGATTTCTGATTCAAAATAATACTGAAGCACAGCATTGGGGTTTTTTTGTTTTGTTTTCTTCATTGGTTTTATTTTATGTTTCTTCCCCAAGGAAAAAAATCATATTTATACTCTTATATGTTTTGTGTTAATTTTTTTATACAACATTAACAATGTTTTTCTTTGGCCAGGTGTGTAGTACGTGGATTGGAAGTGGAGTTGTCAGTGATCTCAATGACCTCCGTCGAGTGCACAATCTGCTTGTTTCTTCTCTGGACAAAGTGCAGGCTGGAAAAGGATCTTCTAGCCAACTGTACCGAGAGAGTGCCACAACCATGGAAAAACTGGCTGTTCTCAAAGCGTGGGCAGAGGTAACCACAGCCTATTGTTTTTGAACCGTTTCCCCATCCATGAGAAAATGTTCCCCTACTCTTCCTGTAGGTAAAAAAAAATTTTATTTGGTTATTGTTCTTTTTTTTTTTTTTTTTTAATTTTTTTTTTTAACGTTTATTTATTTTTGGGACAGAGAGAGACAGAGCATGAACGGGGGAGGGGCAGAGAGAGAGGGAGACACAGAATCGGAAACAGGCTCCAGGCTCTGAGCCATCAGCCCAGAGCCCGACGCGGGGCTCGAACCCACGGACCGCGAGATTGTGACCTGGCTGAAGTCGGACGCTTAACCGACTGCGCCACCCAGGCGCCCCTGGTTATTGTTCTTTTAAAACTGATCTTTGGTATGGAATGCTTTTTGAAAATCTATTATTTGCTCCTTCTCGCTGAAATACACATATGTTTATGTCTCAAAAGAGCTCTTATGAAGCCTTTGAAAATTACAGTTTTTAATCAGTTTTTTCAAAATTTCGATATTGAGAAATTGATCCCTTAACTAATTATGTGGAAATTAGGCAGAGAAAACTACAAATATAAGTAATATAAAATATTTTATGCCAAGAATCTTTTATTTGACAGTTACCTGGCTGGCTCAGTTGGTGGAGCATGCGACTCTTGATCTTAGGGTTGTGAGTTCAAGCCCCACGTTGGGTGTAGAATTTACTTAAAAAAAGAAAAAGTCTTTTATCTGATTAAATTTCAAGAGACTTGCCACTGCTCCTTGATACCAAGATTGCAGTTTTCTGTTTGTGTGTTTTGTTTTGTTTTGTTTTGTTTTGTTTTGTTTCTATAGCTGGCTTTACCTTTTTCATTCCACAGCCATTTTTTTAAAAATTGTGATATTGCTTTAAATTCACTTTTCCAAATTCCTTCTGCCATTTGCTTTCAAATTCTTATTATCTGACCTACAGTATTTCAAGTAACCCTCCCTCTGCCAACCGGTACCTGACTTCTCTATTTCTCTAGTATCAGTGGCTGATGACTACCCAGTAGACACTTGCTGACTCAGAGCATGCAGCATCCACGTGATATAGTTCAGATAAAGGACCTCTGAATTTTTGCTGTACTTTTTTCCCCCCACAAAAATAAAAATGGAAAAATACAGAGCTCAATAAGATATGGAAATCAGTTTTCTCTGATTTTTAGACTGTAGATCAAGCTATCCTTCAAGTAGATTATCCATGAAGGTTCCCTTATTTTTCCCTGCTGCCATTTTTGGCTTAGAAAGCAAAATAATATTTTTTGTTTGATTGATAAAATGATTGATCTTATTGATAAAAATTTAGTTTTTTTTTCAAATCAATGCAAACCTTTTTAGATGGGAAGTAGTATAAGAAAAAGTTACTATAATATGACTTATCTCTGTTTTCTCACTTTGAAAATGATAAAAATTCTTTGTTAATTTTCATGTATCTGAGTTTTTATCTAAAACTGCTACTTTTCTTGTCTGTAGAAATTACATTGCAGTTGATGTATTGATTTTTATCTGAAAATCCGCATTGTTCTGAACTCTCCAACCCCATTCACTCATTTCCCCAAATGTAGAGACCACTGTGGGGTCTGAAGTTCAGCACATTGGTTGCCAGTCAGCTAGTTCTTTGCTGACCTGCATTAATAATGCTTGATTCACCTACTAGGAAGCCTGGCATAGTTTAGTATAAAAAGCATTAAATATTGACTCAGAGGCCCTAGAACAAATTCTGTCTCTGGCATTTACCATCTTTGTGATTTTGGTCAAGTGATTCGACCTCTTAGAGCCTTAGTTTTTTCATTAGAACATGGAGATAATATCTTGTAAGGCAATGTATATAAAAGGACCAACCACTGGGACTGGGACTGAATGGAAGACAGATCATTACTTTTAAAAAGTTAGATCAGAACCTCACATAATTTTTTTTAATTTTTTTAACGTTTATTTATTTTTGAGCCAGAGAGAGACAGAGCATGAATGGGGGAGGGGCAGAAAGAGAGGGAGACACAGAATCAGAAACAGGCTCCAGGCTCTGAGCCATCAGCCCAGAGCCCGACGCGGGGCTTGAACTCACGGACCGCGAGATCGTGACCTGAGTTGAAGTCGAATGCTTAACCGACTGAGCCACCCAGGCGCCCCAGAACCTCACATAATTAAATTAACAATGTACATTTGTATTTGACACATTTTTCGGGGGGGGGTAACTTGTGCTATAATTTAATGATTTGCACCTCACGCCTCAGCCTTCAATGCTGTCTAGCAATTCTTTCCCTGCTTATCTTCCTTTCCTTTATCATACTCTTCAAATGGCCAGCATATTCTAGATTTCTCTCCTCAAGACCTTTCTTTGGTTATACTTTTTCACTCAGAAAGCTGAGGATTTCCATTGTCTGTCTCCTCAGATTGTTTCCTTGAAATCTTTAGATTTACATGGTTTGGGAACTTTCCCGTTAGGCATGAGTAGGAAGGGGAGACTGTTTCCAGCTCAGTGCCATCAGTCCTGCCCACCTGTGTGTCTTCAGCCTCTCCCTCTACATGCTTGGTCTTCTTACCTGCTTTCCTCCCCAACTCAGCATTCTCTTTTACTCACTGCTTTCTGTCTCTCCTCTTCACATCTCAGTTCACTGAAATTTCAGTATCTCCACTTCCTAAGCTCTTGGCCACCCACTTCTCAGTCCCCCACAATCTGGGGTCTTCACTGATGCAGGCTAGCTGGGTCCGAGGACCGCGAGGGGGCCCTACAGGACCAACCAGGAGGGTCTTTGGCTTTGCACAGGATAGAAATCAAACACGAGCTGAGAGGAAGTGGGAGCAGAGTTTACTGAAGATATAGAGAGAGCAGATACAGATACCAAGTCTCTGGGAGACTTGGAAAGGAAAGGAGAGTGAGTCTCATCTTTGCTTGGGGTCTGGGGTTTTTATTGAGGACAGTGGTCTGGTGTACATGTATTCTCAGGCGTCCACGGACCGGTCAAAACAAGAACAAGTGCTCAGACATGCTCCGTGAGTCACTTGTGCCCTGGAGCCTGAGGTCTCAGTGTCAAGGTGTCTGGAGTCAGTGGTCTTGGAAAACTGATGACCCTACCTGATCACTCCTTAGATATTATCTTGTGCTAGAAGAAGCCAAGTATTGTTTAAAAGACTATGAATATGTATATACAACTTATCTGGAATGTTAACGATATTTTCTTATTTTCTTCATTTTATGCTTCTCATTTTTCTATTTTTCTTGTGTGATATCTAATAAGAAAAATAAGCCAAAATTTGTTAAAAAAAATAATCCTAAAAAATATATTCTCCCGTATTGCAAGTAGCAATATAAATTATAGAACCCTTTTGGAAAGGTTTTGACAGTGTCTATTCACAGCCATAAAAAGATTTATAATCAGTAATGCAGTAATTCTGTTTCTGAGACTTTATCTAGGGAAGAATATCCAAAGTGTGGGAAGGAAGTGTTTACAAAAAAGGTTTACTTGGAACATTATTTATAATGTGAAGAACTGAACACCTTTTGTCTTTGAAAACTATAAGTAGTCTTTTTTAAGATTCTGAAGGCTGGCTAGAGAATCAGAAGTAAATATAAAATTTCAACGATGGGGAAATTGTTAGACCTATTATGGCTCACCCCCTGCAGCCATGAAGAGTTATGGTTATGAAGACTAGGATTCCATGGGAAAACCTTATGATATGTTAGAAGATAAAATTAAACCCAAAGTTCTCTGTACAACAGCATTCCAGCTTACAAAGACAGAATATGGTAACCTGGAAATTGGAATTATAGTAATTTTAAAAACCCATTTCCAAAACTTTTTATAGTATAACTTTTTAAATAACATCAAAAGTTAAGGGAAGATACATAACATCTGGTCTATAAATCCTGTAGTGACCTCTTCTCTTCCCCATTGCATATAGAGTAAAACCTTCACCTACTTTTGCCTCCTAGTCTCTGCTCGGTCTGTACCACTTGCCAAAGCCTAAATGCATGTACAAAAACAAACGTGTGTAACTGTAACAAAGAAGAATCTTTAAAATTATGATTTAGGAGGGGCGCCTGGGTGGCTCAGTCAGTTAAGCATCCGACTTCAGCTCAGGTCATGATCTCACGGTTCATGAGTTTGAGCCCCGCGTCAGGCTCTGTGCTGACAACTCAGAGCCTGGAGCCTGCTTTGGATTCCATGTCTCTCTCTGTCTCTGTCTCTATCTCTATCTCTATCTCTATCTCTATCTCTCTCTTCCCTCCCCTGCTCACGCTGTGTGTGTCTCTCTCAAAAATGAATAAACTTAAAACAATTTTTTTTTAAATTATGATTTAGGAAGTTGCTATTACACATCCTTTTGGTTTACCAAGTGGAGAGAAAGGATATGGATAATATATATGTAAGCAGTAAATTATATGCTCATCTCTCTGTTATAAAGACTAGATTGCTAACTATCACTTAAGGGGTTAGAAGGATATTTATGGAAATCCTTTCTGTGGCCCTTCCCCCATGCCCCAGCCTTTTTCTTTGAATGCTGTCCAATTGTGTCTAATAAGTCTGTGAAAGTAGAGATAGTAAACAGGAAGTTATACCCTATGACGAAAAGAAAAAGTTAAAAAAAGACACACATAAAAGGGGGCTTTGTAAAGTATAGCAAGAGAAGCCAGAAGAAATTCAGAGAACCCTACTCAAGGAATATTTTATGAGAGGAATGGTCAGAAGTCAGAGCAATAAAAACAAATTACCTCCAAAGCAGGTGGAATTATTCTTTGGAGGCTCTCAGGAACTCATGAGGCTGTATCCTCTCCAGTGTCTGTACTCAGCTACTTTTGGTAATTCAATTGTATAATCATAGCAACTTAGATTATGTCATTTCTTAGTATTATGCCTTGTTATTTTCTTCTCCTGAATACCGCACTAGGTATATGTGGTTGCTATGAATATTAAGAAGGAAGCGGAGTCAAAACCAAAAAGAGCAATTAAAAGCACTGATGATGATGATGATGATTTTGGTACCATAGATGAACTACCGCCAGATAGTTTAATCACACTTGTGCAACCCGAGCTGCCAACACTCAGCCGCCTGTGGTTGGCGGCACTAAAAGACTACGCGCTTTTGACTTTACCAGCCGAATTTGCTAGTCAGCTCCCCGCAGATGGTAAGTACTGCGTTCAGAGTTTGGCCTTTATGGAGTTCAGAGTAGTAATTAAACAAAATGTAATGGGTGGAAGCTAGCGACAATCTCTAATAATATTATGATATAACTTTTACATCTTTTTTTTCAACGTTTTTATTTATTTTTTTTGGGACAGACAGAGACAGAGCATGAACGGGGGAGGGGCAGAGAGAGAGGGAGACACAGAATCGGAAACAGGCTCCAGGCTCCGAGCCATCAGCCCAGAGCCTGACGCAGGGCTCGAACTCACAGACCGTGAGATCGTGACCTGGCTGAAGTCGGACGCTTAACCGACTGCGCCACCCAGGCGCCCCGTTTTTTTGTTTTTTGTTTTTTGTTTTTTTTTTAATTTTTTTTTTCAACGTTTATTTATTTTTGGGACAGAGAGAGACAGAGCATGAACGGGGGAGGGGCAGAGAGAGAGGGAGACACAGAATCGGAAACAGGCTCCAGGCTCTGAGCCATCAGCCCAGAGCCCGACGCGGGGCTCGAACTCACGGACCGCGAGATCGTGACCTGGCTGAAGTCGGACGCTCAAACGACTGCGCCACCCAGGCGCCCCTACATCTTAAATTTATAAAGATAGTATAACATCCTAAATTTAAATTTTTAATTATTGATAATTTAATAAAGTGATTTAAGATGTAGCAATAACATTTTCAATTTCTGTGGACTTCAACTTGGCATTCTCTCACTTGGAGCCTGTTCTCCATATTGAATTTCTGAATTCAAATACAGCCTTAAGCTTATTTGTTAACCCAAGCAAACATGTTCTCCCTGTTATAATAATAACTTTATGAGCTAACATACTCTAAATAACTATGCATAACAAGTCATTATGCATAACTATAATGAAGTTTATTGCTGTGCTGGTCAGTGAATGCAAGGACAGATGGGGGAAATCTTCAGTTTGGCAGTGTAAACAGGAGATGAGGGAGAATGGCAGGGGGGAGTTGAAAGAAAGAGAAAGAAGGGACAGAGTTCCCTGTCTCTGCAACAGAGAGAAAGGCGATAGAAAGAGTGATGGAAAGTGAAGGCGACCAGGGCTTTAGGGAGTGTCTGGCAACAGTGAAGAGGAAGCCTGTGGCCACAAGGTAGAGAAAGGTACTGGGTTCCCGGCAGCATCCACAGTTGCAGAGGAAAGACTGGAAACCCTAGCATTGGTGAGGAAAACACAGGCACTCCAGTTCAGCAGTGGCAGGAAAGACGTTAGTTTTGGTGGCTTGGTAATGAAGAGAATCCCAATTGGTCAGATTGCTCTTTTGTATGTGCTGTGTCTGAATTGTGTGTCCCCTCAAAATTCACGTGTTGAAACCTAATCCCCATGGTGATGGTATCAGAAAGTGAGGTCTTTGGGAAGTGCTTAGGTCACGAGATGGAGCCCTTCTGAATGGGATTGGTACCCTTGTAGAAGAGACCCCACATGGAGTCAGAGAGATGGCCCTTAACTGAGCATGCTGGCACGTGATCTCAGACTTCCTGCCTCCAAAACTGTGAGAAATAAATTCTGTTGTTTATAAGCCACCCAGTCTGTGGTGTTTTGTTATAGCAGCCTAAATGGACTAACACAGTAAGTAATGAGTATTTTTAAGTTAGCTGTTGATAAATGGTTAAACACTTACAATAAAAAGTAATGGCTTTGATTGGCTTGATTATTTTACAGGCGGAGCATTTTATACTCCTGAGACTATTGATACAGCTAGACTTCACTACCGGAATTCCTGGGCCCCGATTCTCCACGCAGTGGCACTTTGGTTAAATAGCACAGGATTCACATGTTCAGAGTCTGCAGAAGCAGCAGCAATACCTGGCTTACAAAAACGTTCTACACCCGTCAATTTAAACCAGGCATCAGGAGCAACACCTAGTGCTAAATCTTTGCCAGAAATTAACAAAGATAGAATGCATCTGATTTTAGGTAGGTGTGTCATATTACTGTATTTCGAGATGTGTCATTTCTGAAAATTCATATCTGTAGGGAAGAAAAAAATCTCTTTTCTATCTTCTTAGGTTCTGTGGCTGGCCTAAGAATTAAATTGATATGAGACAGATTAACAAGAGAAGAGCACACAGATTTTTTTAATATTTTCAACCTGAAGTAGCCAGTAGGCCCAAAAACTTACATGCCGTTCTGCACAAAGAACAGTAAATGGTAGGAATGTGACAAGAAAGGGCTTTGGGCCAGGGGCAGTAAACTGTGGGACAGGGCTAGGAAATATGTGCGGGAAACTGGTTTTAGTAGGTTTGTTCGTACAGGTCTATTTCAGCATTGACTCCCAGTCTGGTCTTCCTGATACAGGGAGGGCACCTTTCTCATGAGAAATTTGATGACCTGCTTGTAGGTAGAAAGGGGTCTGCTGTTCATCAAGTACCTTCAGCTCAAAATAACCAATATGCCAGAGAAGCATATTTTGGTGTGGCATGTTCTGAACTCCTCCATCTTTCATTTTAATGCCATAGAAAAGTTTTATGTATCGCAGTTCAGAAAGGGAATAATAAAATAATTTTTAAGTACATTTTCTAAATTACTAACTGAATTTTTAATATAAAAATTTAATTATTAAAAATATTCTGGGGCGCCAGGGTGGCTCAGTCGGCTAAGCATCTGACTCTTGATTTTGGCTCAGGTCATGATCCCAGGGTTGTGGGATTGAGCCCTGTGTTGAGCTCTGTGCTAAGTGTGGAGCCTGCTTGGGATTATCTCTCTCTCTCTCTCTCTCTCTCTCTCTCTGTCTCTGTCTCTGTCTCTTTCTCTGTCTTTCTCTCTCTCTCTCTCTCTCTCTCTCTCCTCCTGCCCTTCTCCCCTACTCACATGCTCTCTCTCTAAAAAAAAAAAACAAAAAACAAAAAAAACTACTCTAAAAATTTTACCTGTTGTGTCTACTCACAGAGCAGTACTGAATAATTTTCAAGAAAAAAAAGCTACATTTTTCTTTTTCAACAACAGATTTTATTTTCAGTTGGCACTTAACAAATTGTCCCATGAGGAAATAACAAATGCAAAGTTAAAGCAAATTTGAATAAATTTCAATTTATAATTGCTTTATAGGTGTTCTTTTAACATTAAGATATTATAGATTCTTTTTTTTTTTTTTTTAAATTTTTTTTTTTTCAACGTTTATTTATTTTTCGGACAGAGAGAGACAGAGCATGAACGGGGGAGGGGCAGAGAGAGAGGGAGACACAGAATCGGAAACAGGCTCCAGGCTCTGAGCCGTCAGCCCAGAGCCTGACGCGGGGCTCGAACTCCCGGACCGCGAGATCGTGACCTGGCTGAAGTCGGACGCTTAACCGACTGCGCCACCCAGGCGCCCCAAGATATTATAGATTCTAATGAGGCTCTTAAGTGGTCTTATCTTTTCTGGGAGGGGAAAGGAACACAGTGGTAAGATGAAATTACAGAACTCGTCAGTAAATCTTATACATGAAAATATGAGAGACTTCTAGAACTATGACCTTACCCTTATGCAAATTAAAAACAATTGTTACCTGGAGCTCCTTGGTGGTTCAGTCAGTTGGGTGACTCATTCTTGGTTTTAGCTCAGATCACCATCTCACAGTTCATGAGTTCAGGCTCTGCGTTGGGCTCCACAGCTGGTAGTGTGGAGCCTGCTTGGGATTCTCTCTCTCTCTCTGCCTTTCTCTCTGCCCCTCTCCTGCTCACGCTGTCTCTCTCAAAATAAATAGATTAAAAAAAAAAAAAATTGTTACCCAAGATATCCGTTGTGCATCTGTAGCTTGCCACTAAAAAAAACTTTGTAGATATGAAAATTGTTTGGCAACCATTTAATGAGAGTTAATTGTATAACTTTCATAAGTTTATTTTTAAAAGTCCTAGAAAGAAAAAATTGAATATCTTCTTAATCAACCTGATGACTGTGGAACTGCCTCCCTCCCCCAACCTCCAATTTCATTGGAGGCTACAATCTGTAGTTACAAATTTGTATTCTAAAAAGCTAGAATCTGTATTCTAAAGTTTGGCTGCTGCTTCTGGTAACCATTTGGAAGTCTACTTCAAGGTAGCATTAAATATATGCTAAAGCATCTGACAAAGAAATAGGAAAACTAGAGAAAAAAAATTGATGCGGAAGCAACGAAGTGTGTGATGGTGACAAATGTGTATTTTTATTATGTACATCGCAGGTGTGAGTATACAGTTCCTTTGTTCCCCTAGACCCGAGGAGCCTATTGAACACGTCACAGCATGTCTACAGGCCTTACACACCTTGCTAGATTCTCCTTATGCCCGAGTCCATATCGCAGAAGATCAGGTACAGTGTATTTCTATAACAATTTCTATAAATCGTATGCTTTGTTTTCGTCATATTTATCTTAAGATAATTTTCAACCTTACGAAATAAATCTTATGTAGTAACTATTCAGGATTTTGGCTTTATCTAAGGCATTATACTGAATGTTGGATGACCAGGCACAGCCAGCATAGAGAGTGGTCAGTATATCTTCGTAGATGTGTTCATCGGCAGTCAAGTACAACTAAAAATTAAGAGATGCCTTCCATCCCAGTTAACGATTCTACTAAAAAGGGGCTGAAGTAATTTATAAGGCTATTAAGTAAATTATACCACTTTTAAATGTTTGATAAAGTTTTATCTCTCATTTAATGAGATTGTTTTTTGTACTGCTCAAGTACTCCTCTAAACAGTTTAATGAGTTGCTTTTTCTAATTTCTGTGTGGATTATTTAGAGGCCTTTATTCATGTTCCAGAAGCAAGCTACCAGCGGATTTGTTACTCTTCTTTTTAATTCGAAATTCTTTCCCTGGGGGCACCTGGGTGGCTCAGTCTGTTAAGCTCAGGTCATGATCTCATGGTTGATAGGTTGCAGCCCCGCATCAGGCTCTGTGCTGACAACTGGAGCCTGGAGCCTGCTTCGGATTCTGTGTCTCCCTCTCTCTCTCTCTCTCTGCCCCTCCTCCCCTGCTCGTGCTCTGTCTGTCTGTCTCTCTCTCTCTCTCAAAAATAAAATAAAAACATTAAAAAAATTTATTTTCTTTTCATAAGAAACATCTTTTTGGTTGCCATCACTACCATGTGGGATAATTTTCTATAAACCACAAACTAACAGATAAAAAACAAAGTTGCTGTCATTTCATTATATATTCATTGCACCCCAGCCTCGCATCCTGAAGCTATTCCTCAGCTGTACTACACATTACTGCAAGAAACTTCAGGGTTGTCTTCAAATAGTCACACATATAAAATTCAATCTGTGAATGAAAAGGGAATACCATATTTACACTCAGTAATTTGGGTGTTAACATAATTTGTCCCATACCTAACTACCTAGCTATTTTTTGCACATAATAGTGTTTTGTTTATGCAGGCACTGCTTTACACTTGGATGGGTTTTGTTTTTTTTTTTTTTCTCCTGAGTTGGTTCCTATGATTTCAATATCATCAGAGTACATTGACTCAAAAATTGTATTCATTCACCCAACAACTTTTACTCTGTGCCTGTCCTGGCATCAGACACATTTTGAGGCTATAGGTATCAAAAATGGTTTCACTGCATTTGGATTAGGAGACCAGTACAATATGATAAGTGCTGAGCTAGCAGATGTAACGGTCTGATGAGGACAGAGGGGAGGAGTGCTGACATTATCAAGGAAAATAAAGATTGGGTTGTCAAAGGAGATGATGGTTGGATTACATCTTAAAAGAGTTATTAGTGAGGCAGCACAAGAGGAATGGGTTTTCCTCTCCAAGAGAGAAGCAGATACAAAGACAAGAAGGTATGAAGAACAGGACCAGTTCAAGGACACTACTATCATTTACTATGGCCAAGGCAAAAGGAGCATGTGGGGGTTGTTAGATGAGGCTGGACAATGGGGAAAAGGCCAGCTCATGAAGATTCCTTTATGGCATGCTAAAGCATTTAAAATCTATCTTGAAAGTGGTAAGGAATCATTAAAAATGTTAAAATAGGGGCACCTGGGTGGCTCAATTGGTTAAGCATCCAACTTCAGCTCAGAGCATGATCTTGCAGTTCATGGGTTTGAGCCCCATGTTCGGCTCTGCTGACAGCTTGGAGGGAGCCTGCTTCAGATTCTGTGGCTTCCTCTGTCTCTCTGCCCCTCCTCTGCTCATGCTTGCTCTCCCCTCTCTGTCTCTGTCTCTCTTTCAAAAATAAATATTAAAAAAAAATTAATGTTAAAATAGAGGAATGACATGATTAAACTTATATTTAAGAATATGGTAGATATAGGGGCGCCTGGGTGGCGCAGTCGGTTAAGCGTCCGACTTCAGCCAGGTCACGATCTCGCGGTCCGTGAGTTCGAGCCCCGTGTCAGGCTCTGGGCTGATGGCTCGGAGCCTGGAGCCTGTTTCCGATGCTGTGTCTCCCTCTCTCTCTGCCCCTCCCCCGTTCATGCTCTGTCTCTCTCTGTCCCAAAAATAAATAAACGTTGAAAAAAAAAAAAAAAAAAGAATATGGTAGATATAGATTTGATCACTTTCATCAATCTCGTAGAGATTGGTCTGTAAGAGATGATAAGGGAGGCAGGGTGACCAAATTAAGAGGCTCTTTTCATAATTCCAAAGAAGTGATGAATTACACTGGCCTAGGAAACTGAACAAAGGAAGAAGAAGAGGGCCAAGACTGGAGCCTGAGGGATAAATAGCAAGTTAAGGATGGAGATGAGGGAAGTAAGTCAACAGTGGAGATCACTAGAGTGGTAGGAGGAGAACTAAGAACAGAGTTACTAGGGCAAGAGAGAGTTTCAGAGATAGACAAGTCTCAGAAGAAACAGGATCCAGTATATAAGGACATAAGAGAGTCCCAAGGAGATTACTGGTGACTTTGGGCAGAGCCAGACAGTGGAAGAGTGAGGAGTAAATGAGAGGGTGAAGGAAGTGGAAGCATCTATCTAGGCTGAGAACAGAGGAAGAGATAGAAAGGACATAGAGGCAAGAGAGAAGGATCTGACTGGGTTCAGGGGAGGAGGGCGAATTAGACAGGAAAGACTTGAGTGTTTTCCTTATACTGGGGAGAAGAGCCTAACCAGAGGGAGAGAGGTTGATGATATATGAAGTACAATCAAGGTCCTTGAAGAACCCTTGGGAGGTCAAATAGGATAGGATAGGAAACAAATGAGGAAAGATGAACCAGCCTTGGGTAGAGCCTGGATACTTAGTCTTAAGGAAAAAGGCAAAGGTGGCTTTGGTTATAGTTAAGTGTTTTTTTTCCCCCTTTGAAATCTGAGGCAGGGTCATTGGATGGGTTTGATGTGGAAGATTGTAAGAAGCTTAAAATGAGTGGTGAAAGTTTGTAATAATTGCTGAGATGAATTGGACAGGGACTTACTAGAAGGGCTTAGAATCCCTGATAGACAACTCCTGGTGCTCAGCTAGGATTGGAAATCATACATTTAGTGGCATTGTACTTTAGCAATGCCATTTAGTTCAAATGGAGGAAAGAAATAGGAGAATGATCATTTTTTTAATATAAAAATTATTTAAACGCAAAAATAATTTGTTGACTGAAAAGGTGTTGGGATACAATATGACCATGTCTCAAGATTGTTATAATTTTCTTATTTGTTACGTAGTCATAAATGTTAACTTTAGTTACCAACTTTATTTTTACACGCATATTTTCTTAGATTTTAATAACCTAAATTTATCCTTTGAAATTAAGATAAATTAAGTTTACCTGAATGAATTTATAATAGCTGATTGGCGTAGAGTTGCTGAGTGTTTTGCACCGCCTCCTGCTGACCTGGAACCCCCCATCTGTCCAACTGCTGGTTACTGGAGTTGTACAACAGATAGTAAGAGCTGCTCAGGATTATTTGCAAGAAAAAAGAAACACTCTAAGTAAGTACTAGAAATTATGCTAACTTTGAAATAGATCTTATTGTACTCTGACATTTTAAGTATCAATGCCAGCAAGTTTTTAATAAAAATTTTAATCAAAAAATTTAACCATATATATAGAAGATTTGCAGTTGATTTTGCTTTAATTAGAAAGAGACAAATGAGGGGCACCTGAGTGGCTCACTCAGTTGAGCCTCTGACTCTTGGTTTCAGCTCGGTTATGATCCCAGGGTTGTGGCATTGAGCCCTGTCGGGCTCCGTGCTGAGTGTGGAGCCTGTTTAAGAGTCTCTCTCTCTCCCACTCCCTCTGCCCTGCTTGTGCTCTCTCTCTCAAAAAACTAAACGGGCGCCTGGGTGGCTCAGTCAGTTGGGCGTCCGACTTCGGCTCAGGTCATGATCTCGTGGTCTGTGAGTTCAAGCCCCACATCAGGCTGTGGGCTGACAGCTCAGAGCCTGGAGCCTGTTTCGGATTCTGTGTCTCCATCTCTCTCTGACCCTCCCCTGCTCATGCTCTGACTCTCTCTGTCTCAAAAATAAATAAATGTTAAAAAAATAAAAAATAAAAAAAAATAAAAAAGCTAAACAAACAAAAAACCCAAAGGAAATTGCTGATAGCTATTTCTCACCTTCAAAAGTGTCAAGTTGATATGGTTCAATCTAACATGTGTGTTACTCGTAACTCGTAATATGAAATACATTCCAAATAAAAATACCTAATAAGAATTTTTGAAGTCAAAAATGAATTGTCCTTTACCTTTTGAAAAAAATTTTTTAACGTTTTTTTATTTATTTTTGAGACGGAGAGAGACAGAGCATGAACGGGGGAGGGGCAGAGAGAGAGGGAGACACAGAATCAGAAGCAGGCTCCAGGCTCTGAGCCATCAGCCCAGAGCCCAACGCGGGGCTCAAACTCACGGACCGCGAGATCGTGACCTGAGCTGAAGTCGGACGCTTAACCGACTGAGCCACCCAGGCACCCCTGAATTATCCTTTACCTTTAAGGAGAGGTCAATAAACAGAATTCTAGGAAGGCAGAGAATTATTCTGAAAGACATGTGCTATCAGACATTCAGTTATAAATTCTTTTGAAAGAATTTCTCAAATATACTTATTGTGTAGTTTTATCTACTCTGTGCTATTTTTTTTTTTTTTTGCTGGAAATTTTACCCATTTTTCCCCCCAAGATGAAGATGATATGGAAAAAGAACCCTGTCCTGTAGTAGGAGAAGGAGGTGACAGCGGTGGTCTTGTTCCTGGAAAATCTCTTGTGTTTGCAACTATGGAGCTGTTGATGTTCATTTTAGTGCGACATATGCCACATCTCAGTACCAAGATGTCCGACTCCCCCAGTCACGTAGCCACTAAAACTCGACTGTCAGAAGAAAGTGCTCGTCTGGTGGCAGCCACAGTTACCATACTCTCTGACTTACCGTCCCTTTGCTCGCCTGCTGGTACAGTATTGAACACTATTTGCAAATGCATTATATTGCAGTAGACAAAGATGAGCCTTCCTTTGTTTTTAAGTGCTGTTATGACTTATTTTCCCTCTTAAATCTCAAGTATGGAAGAAGTCAGTCTTTTATGACGTTTACCTTTTGGAGCCTATAAAGGTTAAGGATTTAAAAAACCAAAAACTCAAGATGCTCTTCAGATATATTTCAGACAAACCAGCAAAGAGATAGAAGCACAGCTTGAAGCAAGACACTGAATGTTAGTGGATAGACATAAGGCGGGACGACTAAACCTGTTAGTTTCTGGTCTAGTTGCCACTTTTGAGTAACACTGACAAACTACTAAACGTCAGATGACTGTGACAACCAACTGTAAGGAGTAACTAGAGAAATTATAGCTGCACAGATTATAGCTGTCTGCAGATACCTGAAAAATACCAGATGGAAACTTAGACTTTCCCTCTACTTATCTAGGAGGGAGAAATAGGAGAAATAGTATCAGGAGATGTAAAGGCAAATTTCAGCTCAATGCAAGCCTGTGGATGTAAAAATAATGCATTCAATGACCTTCGAGTTCTTTTAGCTAGAAATTCTGGAATTTTTTTCATTTCTTCTTTGCTTACCCATATAGTCTTTTCATCATTTTTCCCAGCATGGTTAAGACTGACTTGAATACACTGAAGATTGATTACATGTCTTAGAATTGTTACATGATTCAATAAGTTACTCAGATGCTTCTCAAAGGATATGGTAGTGCTTCCCTTCTGGTTCTCTATCTTCCTTTCTCATTTTCATTTTGAAGGGCATGATTAGATGAAATACTGGAAATAATAAAAATAAGGCTAGCCAGAATAAGAAAGAAAATATTGTCTTCTTTGAAATAACTTGCCACTTTCTCATTTTCTTTTTTAACATTGAATTAAGTAATAGGAATGCAGCACATTTTGTAAAACAACAAGGAAAAAAAATAATATTAAACCACAATCAAATGTGAAAACAATTGGAAGAACTGTAATATGAGAACTGAGTAGTTATGAGGTAATCTGATTTGTTTTCAATTCAGGATGTATGACAATCCTGCCCACAATTCTGTTTTTAATTGCAAGAATATTGAAAGACACAGCAATAAAATCGGCAGATAATCAGGTTCCTCCACCAGTCAGTGCAGCTCTTCAAGGGATTAAAAGCATCGTGACACTCTCGATGGCCAAGACAGAGGACACTCAGAAACAGTGGACAGCTCTAATTCGCAGCACTCTTGCATGCATCCTGGAATATTCTCAGCCAGGTAACCTAAACAGGGCTTAAAATCCATAATGTATTGGGATATCTGTATGCCAATAAGTAGTTGAATGAGCTTATCAGAAAAGTGCTATAGAACACTGAAGCAACTCAGAGATGTCTTGTAGTCATGTTAGATAGGAATGTTAGTACCCCTTTCTGGATATTTGGATATTGACTGTAAATGTCCTTGTCGTAGCACTTAAATACATGTTGGAGGTTCCCCAGGCCAAAAAGGACAGAAAATTTCAGAAAACATACTCAGAATCAAATTGATATGTGTTAAAATATTTTTTTGCTTCCATTTTTTAAAATAAATATAATAAAATAGAGAAAGTTGAAGTATCTGTCACTCACCAAGCTTATCCTCAAATGAAACCACAGCCTTGATTTAGATATATTTCATTCCAGAAATATTTTTATATGTAAATATACTTTTTGTACTAATAAATATAGGTCCTTATTAATAAATAATAAAAATAAATGTATATGTTAATAAATGTATACATGGGTTATATATAAAATGAGATAAATAACCATGCGCAATATATAGTATTTTTGTGTTTTTAAATTTTTTTAATGTTTTTATTTATTTTTGAGATAGAGACAGAGCATGAGCAGGGGAGGGGCAGAGAGAGAGGGAGACACAGAATCTGAAGCAGGCTCCAGGCTCTGAGCTGTCAGCACAGAGCCCGACTCACGGGGTGTGAGATCATGACCTGAGCTGAAGTCGGACGCCCAACTGACTTGAGCCATCCAGGTGCCCCTCTTTTGTGTTTTTCAATCGACATAAGTAATGTCACAGCATGTCATTCTGCCATTACGTTCTCACTCAAGAGTAAGGTTTTTTGGAGCTATTAATGTGTACATATAAAATTCTCATTTATTCCTTCTATATAACTTCTATATAGTTTCCATCATATGAATTTTTCAGTTATTATTCATTCCCTGTCAACTGATATTTCTGCTGTTTCAGATTTTTCCCCATTATAAAAATTGCTGCCATGAACATCTTTATAAATTGTTCACACACTTGTGCTATGCGATTTTCTGGGGTACACTGCTAGAGATGGAATTGATGACATATTTTAATTTTAATTTTATCAGACCTGGCCAAATTGCTCTCCAAAGTAACCATGTGAATTTAAACACCCACCAGCAGTGGATGATAATCTCTGTTTCTCCATGTCCTCACCAAGACTTGGTATTTCAGACTTTTAAATTTTGCTATCTGATGAGTAAAATGTACTGTCTTGTTGTTTTAATGTGCATTTCTCATTTTCCTAGTGAGTATAATAAGCATTCTTCATGCTTGTGTTTAATTTTGAGGGAAATGCTTATTTGCACTTCTGTTCATTTCTATTCTGTGTTTGACTTTTTCTTTCATTTTATTTCTGTTGTAAAGACAGAAACAAAGATGGAAGACAAAGAATAATAAAGATTTGCCATGTCACGTTTCACGTATTAAAATTTGCCATGTCACCTTTCACGCATTTCCACATTAAAACTGTGGAGCAGGCCCATGAATTAACAGACAGCACAACGAAACACACAAATTGCTTTAAAACAGACATTTATGCACATGAGAATATAATACATGATAAAGACCATTCATTATCCTTCAAATGGTTTGTGTCAGGTAGCTGTTTGAGATATCAGTTCCAGTTAGGCCCTCACCTTAGATCATGACTCAAAATAAATACCAGATAAATTAAAATGATAATATAACATTTTAAAAATTGTTACAGAAAATGCATGTACAACTTTTATGTAAGGATGGCAACAGAGTATGTAAGCGTAAGAACGGAAAATATCACAGAGGTAAATATCAACATACTAGGCTATAGAGTAACTTCTACCTGTCAAAACCTCTTACATTAAAAGGTACCTGAAAAAAAAGACAGCTGAAAAACTGACAACAATATTTATGTTAGTGTTAATATCATTAATATACAAAGAAGTCTTGTAAGATAAACATTTAACACCCAATAGAAGGGGAAAGAACACACATTAGTGAAAAGTAGAGATGACCACCAAGCATGTAAAAAAAAAAAATCAACCACATTAATAAGCAAAGAAATATGAACAAAAATGAAGTAATATCAAATTTTTCTTGTAAAGTTGATTTTTTTTTTAAATGTGATTGTACAGTTGGCATTGGTACCCGTAGAACATTTTCATACTTTGCTGAAGGGAGTTTAAACTTTTAGGGAATCAATTCTATAGAATGTACAAAGCGTTTTCAAGGATTCGTTATGTTCAAGGTTATTTATCACAGTCTATTTTACAATAGTGAAAATATGTGATAAATATAATTACCTGGCAGTGGGAAAAATTATAAAATACATGATTATATATTAATTTGGATTATATATCCATTATATCTATTAAAATCATATTTATAAATACATACAAAAAGAACGCAGACCAGAAGGATTTAAAACAGTACCTAGAAATTAAACTGTCACTTGATGGTAGAATTACTTTTATTTCCTTCCCTAGACCATTTTTATATGTTAAACAATGACCTTGTGTTATTTTTATTATCTGAATTTTTAAAAATTTATTTGGAAAGGAAAACTTCAATTAGTTTTATTAGTGCTACTGGAACTATTTTAGCTGTATCTTGAGTGAATGTTTATAACCAACTAAAGAAATGTTAAATACCATATTTATATATGTATGTGTATGTATATATGTGTAAGTACATAAATAGATATGAGTAACAAGATAAATAGTTAAGAATTTGTTTAAAAATCTAAATATTGTTTTAATTTTCATGGGGCAGTTCCATAGTCAATAATCATGTTTTCTAAATTGTCAGTTACAAGGGAAGGTTGTGATATTTTATCAGTCTAGTAATATTAAATTAATTCAAAAGTATGATAAAAGAATGAACTTGCCTAAGATATTCTGTCCAGAACTGAACTCTTAGGAGATGGTCAATATGAAAATGGGATCAAGGCCGCAAGTACCATTGTGTATAATATATGTATAGTATATGTAAGCAAGGCAAGCAGAATCCCTTGCTTTACAAGAAAAGTTTCGTAATTGAGAATTTTTATTATAGAAATCATATTTCCTAGTATAAAATCTGAGACTTCCACTTAGAAAAAATGTACATATGTATGTATGTGAACACATACACCCACGAATAGAAATCTCCTTGGATGTAGTGTATACTCTTAATATTGCTACAGTTTTTTTTTCATTTCTAAAAACTTCAATTTTGAATAGATTTCAAACTTTTTAAAAGTTACAAGAATAACATAGTTAACTACAGTATACTCTTCTCCTCAATTCACCAGCTGTTAACATTTTGCCACGTATCTTATTACTCTATAATCCACATGTTATTGTTAATATTATCGTTGTTAATTATGCTGAGCCATTTGAGAATACACTGAAGTCATCATGACTCTTTACTACTGAATGCTTTATGGCTATTCTAAGAACAAGAACATTTTCTTACATAACCACAGAAGAATTATCACATGTAAGCAATTTAACACTGATATAATGCTATTGTTATTCATATTCAAATTTACCAGTTGTCCTAATAATGACTTGAATAGAAGTTTTTTCTTTTTCTTTTTGATACAGTCCAAGATCACGCATTGTACTTGTCTTAATGCTTTAGTCTTCTTTAATCTGAGTCAGTGTCTCTCAGCTTTTCTTTATCTTTCATGATATTGTCCTTTAAAAGTGCAGACCATCTATTTTATAGATTGTTTTTCAGTTTGGAATTGTGTGTGTGTGTGTGTGTGTGTGTGTGTGTGTGTGTGTGTGTGTTTTTCTTGTGCTTAGATTCAGGTTATGCTTTTTTGGCAGGAATACTGTATGATTTTGTTAGGTCTTTCTCAGTGCATCATGTAAAGAGGCATATAATGGTGTTTCGTCTCATTATTAGGAGTCTTTTTTTTTTTAATGTTTATTTTTGAGAGAGCGAGAGACAGAGAATGAGCATGAGTGGGGGAGACGCAGAGAGAGAAAGAGATGGAGACACAGAATCCGAAGCAGGCTTCAGGCGCTGAGCTGTCAGGACAGAGCCCCATGCAGGGCTTGAACTCACGAACCATGAGATCATGACCTGAGCCAAAGTCAGATGCTTAACTGACTGAGCCACCCAGGCACCCTCCCCCCCCATTATTAGGAGTCTTAACTTTAATAACTTGATTAAGATGCTGTCTGCCATATTTCTCCACCATAAAGTTTACATTTTTCCCTTTTACAATTAGTAAGGAATTTGTAGGGAGATACTTTGAAACTTTATCAATTATCTGTTTCCCATCAAGCTTTTACCCAATGGTTTTTGTTTTTGTTTATTAAGTAAGCCCTACCCCCAGTGTGGGCCTTGAATTCATGACCCTGAGATCAAGGGTCACATGCTCCACCAACCCAGCCAGCCAGGCGTGCCATACCCAGTCGTTTTGATATCTGTTATACCTGAACCAGTTCTTACTGTGATGATGTCAAAATGATAATTTTCTAACTTCTTCATTAGTTTTCTTCCTTTTACATTTATTAGCTGGCATTTCTCTGAAAGGAAGAGCTTTTTCTTTGCCTTCATTTGTTATTTTTTATATGGTTATTGTTTATTACTATCAGTACAGACTTATGATTCTTTTTTTAGTTCAGTGGGTCCATTAATGTCATTTTGACATATCTCCATTATTTCCTGAGCACATTTTTACTTTCTGGCACCAAGATGTGGCAGACTTACCTTATGTTTTCCCTATTACTGTTCTGGAATTAGTCACTTCTCTAAAAAAGCCCTGGTTTCTTTTAGTAGGAAATGGTATTTAGATAGCAAATCTTAAAGTCGCAATTTTAAAATAAAGTGTTAATTTTCCAACAAAAAATTGCTTGCAGTGTCACAAACTCTGAGTTAGAGATTGTTCAATAATATTCCTACTACAATAATACAGTAATATTCCTATGATGGAGTTCTCAGGTTTTTAACATCTGTGACTTAGGTTATTATAGATTGGCTGAATCCAGATTTTACATCTCTTCCTTTTCTTCAAGTTAGTGGGCTTCTTCTCAACTATTTTTGTAGCACATTCTATTTTATGCTGGTACCCTAATTAGGAGATAGTGTTAGCATATTAAATATATTCATAATCCTGATAAATTACTGATTTTAGAGTATTTGCAATTTCCAAATTAGTCCAAATTCATATGTAAAGAATGTTAGTAAGTTCAGCTGTGGAAGAAATGATAATGACAAAATAGTTGAGGTCTCTTATGTTTTTTTTTCTTATTTTATATGTTTAATAGTACTTTTCTTCAGAAAAAAATGTATATATTTCCTGTGTTTCTAATAACATACTGTATTTCCATTAGGTTAAAGTCATATCTATTCCCAAATAAATGGTTGCAATAGCAAGAAGTTCTTTAAAATTATGAGAATACTGCCTTCAGGAAATTGTACGAGATTTTTTTGATTATGGTTGTGTAGAACTTAAAGGTTTCATATTTACTGAATATAAAGGTGATATCACTAACAAAGAACACTCTGGATTTTTAAACTACTTAGAATATCTTATAATCACCTGGCTTTGTTGAAGGAATAGCTGTATTTGGAAATTGTTGATCAGTCTAAACTACAAGGAAGTTACGTAACTTTTAAGTAATTTTACATTACGGTGTTATCTTTCCTATTCCAATTTGCTTTCCCTTGTAGAGTTCTTATTAGGATTTATGCCTGATTTTTTTTCAGTTAATATTGTATCATCCAGAAAAACAAGGAAAAAAACCTTAAATACAGGAAGTATCCCTGTTTCCTTAGTAGTAGATGAGTTCTATCCATAAAGTTGTTTATGGACTGCATTAGATTGAGGTACATGCTGCTGTAAATGTCTTTTAGGGGAGAGAAGGTTATTGTTCATGTTTGGAATTCCAAAGCATGTTGGAAACAAGACATTGCTTTCATTTTTCACGTATTTTAATATTATTCATATATTTCAGAAGATTCCATGCCTATGCCTGATGAAGTAAGCATGCTAACAGCGATTGCACTCTTCCTGTGGTCTGCTAGTAGTGAAATAATAGGAGTCCAGTCATTACAGAATGGCTGCATGAACAGATTTAAGAATGCATTGAATTCATGTGACCCATGGGTAAGTTACACTTAAACATAGAGGTAAACATTCCACTTTATCAATAATATTTCAGATTGGTTCACTAAAAGGGGTAATACATCAAATGAGAACCTAAATATTTGCTATGTGGTTTTTAAATAGAAAAGCTGGAAAAGATCACAGGGTTTAAGCACTAGGAGACACATTATGTGTATGTTTATTCTCCAATGTCTAAAATATTTTATTAACTCTGACTTATATTGGTAGAAATTTTACATGAGTCTGCGATTATATTTTTCACTGTTTACTTAATGGCACCAAGAACATTAAAAAATAAATTTGTATTATTACATGTTTTGATGAACCTATTGGAAACTAGTTTTTCTAGAAAAGAAATTTTTTTGGTTTCACAGTGTCAAAGTCTGAACTAATGATTCTCAAACCTGCTTCGTATCAGAAAAAAAAAACAAAAACCAGTTTAGTAACATGATTCCTAGAACTCTGCTACTGTCTTCCTGAATCATAAATCTGTATTTTAAAAATATTGCCCAAGTATTTATGTCCAGCAAGGTCTGGTAACTTCTCTGCTACCAAAGTGCTGAAACAGCTTTATTCCACTATTTGTCCCATATGGTGATGGACCTTCCTTTGATCCTTCCTTCCTTCCTTCCTTTTTTTTTTTTTTAAATGGTAATATGAAGTATTTCTAAGCTAAAGTGGAGTCAATGAGATTTTACTTTCTAGAGACCTAAAAAACTTAAGTTGTCATAAGCAGTTATTTCCAGGGAATTCAAATGAATGTGAGGTGTCTTGCCAGTGTATTTTTATAGCATTGTTTGACATCAGTTAGATACTTGCCTTCCTTACTAAATATGTTAGGTTAAAGTGGAAGGGACAATTGTCGAGTAAAGAAAAAATTAAAAACAGAAATTGGAATTCCTGGTTTCTAGCGTCTTCCACACTATTGAAATATACAAATTATATAGGCTTGGTAATTTGGCAGTTACCGTATAAGGAATGTTTTTTTGATTAATTTCTTTTAAGTTAGTTTTTTTTTAGTTAGCTTATTGGCAATTTTGTTATTTTAGCTTCATTTCTATAAATAGTAAATGGCATTAATTCATCCTACACTTTAATTTTCATCCTATAGTGTCATATCTTTTCTTCCTATATTAAGTTGCAGTGTGAGTGTACACAAACAAGAACTATTGCACATGTTAATTAATGAAATTACTTTCTTCTATAGGTTCAAGCCAAATGTTACCAGCTTCTCTTGTCAGTCTTCCAACATTCCAATCGTGCCCTTTCAACTCCTTATATCCATTCCTTAGCTCCAATAGTAGTTGAAAAGCTGAAAGCTGTTGAAAGAAACAGACCAGCCAGTAGCACAGAACTTTTAGCTGTTCAAGAAGGAATCAAAGTTCTTGAAACGTTAGTTGCTCTTGGGGAAGAACAGAACAGTAAGTATTTGTATAAAAATCCAAGTCTCAAATGAGGAACTGTATTATATATATATACATACATATATATATAAAATTTGATATCGGACACAGGCCATTGCAATAGTAAGTTTACTAGGAGTGGTTACTATCGGAAAGCTTAATATTTTTCTTAGGGTGCTAATAATATAGTGTATTGAGTTGATTTATATTCATTTTTTTATGAGCAAGAGGTTAAAATAAATTACTGATGGCATTACAGCACATTGATGTTTTTTCCTAGGAATGTACTCTTTTTTAAATTTTTTTTTTTTTTTCAACGTTTATTTATTTTTGGGACAGAGAGAGACAGAGCATGAACGGGGGAGGGGCAGAGAGAGAGGGAGACACAGAATTGGAAACAGGCTCCAGGCTCTGAGCCATCAGCCCAGAGCCCGACGCGGGGCTCGAACTCACAGACTGCGAGATCGTGACCTGGCTGAAGTTGGACGCTTAACCGACTGCGCCACCCAGGCGCCCCAGGAATGTACTCTTTAAGAACTAGGGAAAAAAGAAAAAAAAGAACTAGGAAAACTATGGATGTTTAATAGATTTATAAAAATAATTTATTGTTGTGTTCATAATAGAAGTACAAAAGCTTTATAACAAACATGATCAGATTAGTATTAATACCACACATCATTACTAAAATCCTTCCAATTTTGAAATTTAAAAATTATTTTTATTTAATGAAAAGCTACCACATACATACATCAATTTAATCACAGACTTAGCTTAATACCTACTCTTTATTCCCTTGATTTCATCACAATCTAAAATTTGTCTTTAGAAATAGGACTTTTAATTATTGCAGAAAGACTATACCTTTTAAACTAGTACCTTATGATTGAATATTAAGCTAGTTCCAATTTTAAAATCATAAATAATTGAGCTAAGTATCCTTGCACACATTTGGTATTCTTTGTATCTTTCTTTGGGATTCTAAGTATCTTTGTACAGATTTTTTATTCTGTTTCTCAGACAAATTCCTTAAAGTGAAATGACTGGGTTGAAGGAAATGTACATTTTTAAGGCATTTAATATATATTGCTGGTTTATGCTCCAGATAACAATTATATCCATTTTTTCTATCATAAGTTTTTTCTTCTTCCCTTGAAAAAAATTTTTACAGGAAATTGGGAAGATAGGAGAGATTTTGAAAAAGCTATTGTTACAGTTTCCCTATAAAGTAATGATCCAGGGGTACCTGGAACCAGGGGCTCAGTCAGTTAAGCATCTGACTTCAGCTCAGGTCATGATCTCACAGTCTGTGGGTTGGAGCCCCACATTGGGCTCTGTGCTGACAGCTCAGAGCCTGGAGCCTGCTTCAGATTCTGTGTCTCCCTCTCTCTCTGACCCTCCCCCTCTCACACTCTGTCTCTCTCTCTCTCAAAAATAAATAAATACCAAAAAAATTTTCTAAATAATAATCCAAAACTATGATAGTGAAAAAGGATAAACGTAAAGGTGATTATGAAGAAAAAGGTTTTTTTTAATTTTATTTATTTATTTATTTTAAGAGACAGAGACTGAGTAAGTGGGGGAGGGGGAGAGAGAGAGAGAGAGAGAGAGAGAGAGAGAGAGAGAGAGAGAGAGAGAGAATCCCAAGCAGGCTCCAAATTGCCAGTGCAGAGCCCAGTTAGGGGCTCGAACTCACAAACTGTGAGATCATGACCTGCGTGGAAATCAAGAGTTGGATGCTTAACCGACTGAGCCACCCAGGTGCCTCTGAAAAAAGAAATTGATCTTATACACCAGTCTTATTGTACATCTTAAAAGTCTTGGTATAGGGGTGCCTGGATGGCTTGGTCAGTTAAGCATCTGACTTCAGCTCAGCTCGTGATCTCACGGTTTGTGAGTTCGAGCTCAGAGCCTGGAGCCTACTTCAGCTTTTGTGTCTCCCTCTTTCTCTCCCCCTTCCACCTCTCGTGCTCTGTCTCTGTCTCTCTCTCTCTCAAAAATAAATAAACATTAAAAAAAAATTTTTTTAAGTCTTGATGTAGTACACAGCATCTGTTATCTGAATGAAGCAATCTTAAAAAATGAAGAAACTATGATAATACTTATTGTTGATGATATTTCACTAATATTTATTATGAGAATATATAGCAATTTACATATATAATATATAGTATAAAGTTATACTTAATACTACAATACATAGTTATAGAAAATACAGTACTATAAAACCCAAAGTGTAAATTTTCAGCTTTTAAATTTGCTTTATCACTCAATGTTTTTCACATCAGTTCCAAATGCTAATTTTTGTTTTTAACTTGATAGTATCCATTACAGAAATAGACAATGAAGTTTTTTCACCCGACATGACCAGGGTTACAAGCTAAAGACATTGGATTTATATTTGAGTCTTAATTTTTATTCATCTTTATCCAATCTGTTACTCAAAACTTATCCTATCTTTTTTTGAAACTTCTCTAGGATTCAAGAGACTCTGACTTCCTATTCTTATATCTAATCATCTCATAACTAGATAACTATAATAATTTCCTAAAAGTATTCCCCATCAATTTTACCTAGAACAATTTAACTCTTCTTTGTTTAAGAACTGTGCGTAGTTTCCTCTTGCATTACTGCCTCAAGTCTGAATATTCTTGCTGTTCTCAAAACTTTATTCTACTCCCTAATGTGTACTCACTAACCTGACCAGTCCAGTTTTCTCCTTCAGCTTATTTTAATCTCTATACAGTCGGCATTCTGTTTTCCCTTTTCTTGGGTGTGTTTCTTCCCCCTCTTTCTCGTTATACAAACGGATTCAACCTGTGTCAGATCTCATTTCTTTAGGGAAATGTTGCCTGATTACTCAGCCCTCTCTGACCTCTCCCTTCATACAATTTCTTTGGCAGTTATGATCAACCATATTCTATGGCCCTGAGATTTTAAGATCATCACTAAAAGTATAAAATCCCAAAGTATTCCTTAGCTGTGTGAGTTTTTTGAGGAACTCTAGCTCAGATGCCAACCACAGATTTTTAGCACTTAGTTCTATAATTGTTTGGTGTACTGTATACTCTTTTTTTTTTTTTTAAGTTTATTTGTTTAATTTGAAAGAGAGGGTGAGTGCCAGCAGGGGAGGGACAGAAAGAGAGGGAGAGAGAGAGAATCCCAAGCAGGCTCCGTGCTGTCAGCCCAGAGCCCTATGCGGGGCTCAAACTCAGGAACTGTGAGATCATGACCTGAACTAAAGTCTGGAATCAGATGTTCAACCAACTGATCCACCCAGGCACCCTGTGCTGTATAGTCTTTTCAGCTAGGTAATAACAGTTTTAAGTATAGATGAATTATTAAATATTTCCTAGAATGCTTAGCACATTTCTAGATACTTAATGGGTAAATAATTTATAATGTATTTTTTCCAGTTAATTAAGTGTTAAAACCAAACCTTGCTTTTCAACGTAATGGTGGAAAGCCTTGTCTGCTCTAGTATGCACAGTGTGCTGAAGATAATTTCATATTTATTTGATAGTTTACTATTATATGTTCATTATGAAAGTTCTTATTAAACAGTAATGTTATAATTCTGTGTGAGGAACATTCAGCTAACTACCTTATTTGAGGATTCTTGGGACTTTTAAAATATCAGCTTGTTGTCTTCTTTCTTCTGAAATTTTATCATGGAAAAATCCAATTGATAAGAACCTCTGAGTGGTTTTCAAGAGAAAGGGTGTTTATGTGTTTGCTCATCCATTCAACAAATAGTTACTGAATGCCTGCTATGCACCAGGTGTGTTCTAGTCATGAAGTAAACACACAAAGATCCTTGCTCTTTAGCCCTAAATTCTTGGTTTTTAACCCTAAATTCTATATATTCCATTATTTTTGTGAGATTCTTTTCCCTCACTTACTGTGCGTTTGGGGAGATAATGAAATGGGAGAGAGTTATATTTCCATTTTAAAAAGAAAGAAATACTTAGTTTTAGTTAAATGTTAGTAATTGGATGCTGTTCCGGTATCTGTTTCCTACTCGAACCTCCCTATTCTGGAATACCCTTAAAGATGTCATAATCTTACTAGCCGAATACATTCCACCAGATGGCAGTTGTAAAATGCTTGTTCCTTTTTAACCTTTTTAGGCAGTAATTTTTTTAATAGAACAAATTAATATAAACCTAAGATTTACAGTGTAACAAATCTGGTCTCAGCCAGATAGCTTAGCATTAAGTAAATATTTGATATCAATTATGAGTTATTGTTGAGTCTAAAACAGATTGTGTACGTGTATTTGCTTATGTTGTATTATGAGTGAGACCACCATGGTAATTGCATAATTTTAAAATTAAAGTTTATTGTAATTGACAGACCCGGGATGATCTTCAGACTTTATCTTTGTTCTTTACAGGAGTCCAGTTACTTGCCCTTTTAGTTCCCACTTTGATCTCCTACCTGCTGGATGAAAATTCCTTTGCCTCAGCAAGCACGGTTTCCAAAGATCTTCATGAGTTTGCACTCCAGAATTTAATGCATATTGGACCTCTGTATCCACATGCTTTCAAGACAGTAATGGGAGCAGCGCCTGAGTTGAAAGTGCGTTTGGAAACTGCTGTTCGGGCAAGCCAAGCCAGCAAAGCTAAAGCAGCTACCAGGCAGCCAGCCCCGACCGTACATTCTGCACCAACGATTAAGCTAAAAACAAGTTTTTTTTAACTTGATATTCCATTTGTTTTTATTTATACTACCTAGTGGCACCTAATTAGCGATAGCAACTGTATCATTCCAAGCTATAGGTTCTGCGTCATTTGAATTGTATGCCTCAGATGAGCAGGACAAGTAAAGTAATGCTCATGCCGCCGCTTTCTGATTTTGAAGGAGTGATTGTTTTTATCATGTGGTAGGTGTGCTTTCATTTTTCTCCTAATAATGTTTTGTTTTTGTTAATTAATTTATTTTTAAACACTGAGCCATAGGCTCTTAAATTTAAATGCTAAAAACAATTATATCATGTAGTTGGGCAGCCTATTGATATTGTCAGGAAAAAACAGGTCAGTATTCAGCATCTGTCATGAAAAAATTTAATTGAAAAACATGCAGAATTTAAATTTTGAAGTAACCAGAATAACGGAAATTATCTGTTTTGCGGTGTATATATAATATGAATAAAATCCCATTTTCTTAGCATTTCTCAGAATGTCCTTACCTTTCTGATAGATCTTTTTACTTTCATATTAGATTACTAAATTATGCTTTGTGTGTAGTTTAATTGTTAACTGAATTAAAACTCTCATTTAAAGGTCCATTAAAATGTTTCAAATGTGGAATAATGTTCTGTGGGTTTTTTTGTTTTTTTGTTTTTTTTTTTTTGATGGCTAAAACTTTGGCCTTGGTTATGTTTTATAATTACAGTGCAGAGTCTTGAGCCCTGACTATGATGGTTACTTTTGTTCATCAAATATTTATTGAGTGCCTGCTGCATATAAGGCCTCAAGCTGAGCGCTGCAGGGCATACAAAAATGAATTAGTCATAATTATGATTATGCCAGTCTTTTGTGCAATGGGAATTTTACCGCATCAAATAGATAATTGATGAAACGAACATTTGCACAGTGTTGAGCAAATATTAAACACCAAGTTTTACCAGACGGTGTTACGTAGACTACAGGTGTCACATAGACTGCAGGTGTCTCATGGACTGCAGGTATCGCATAGACTGCAGGTGTCACATAGACTGCAGTAGCAACAGCACCTTTTTGAATATTCCAGATGCACACCTGTTTCTCATCGGCTGGCCTTCTATTGGCTTGCATACTCTCACCAGCTGGCAGCTCCCATCTCCTTGCTGGCTTTCCTTATTCAGTCTGTTAGGCCTCTCAGAGGGGGCTTTCGTTTGCCCATTCCTTACTTTCTTTTATGGCTACAGGGTTGTTGTTTCATCTCAAACTTGCTTTTCCAAAGTTATTCTTGTTTCAGGGGAGATGTTTTTGTAACAGTTTTATTGAGATGTAATTCAGACACCATATAATTCACCATTTAAAAGGTATAATTGAGGGGCACCTGGGTGGCTCAGTCGGTTAAAGCGTCTGACTTTGGCTCAGGTCATGATCTCACAGCTCTTAAGTTCAAGCCCAACGTCGGGCTCTGTGCTGACAGCTCGGAGCCTGGAACCTGCTTCAGATTCTGGGTCTCCCTCTCTGTCTACCCCTCCCCAACTCACGATCTCTCTCTCTCTCTCTCCTTCAAAAATAAATAAACTTTAGGGGTGCCTGGGTGGCTCAGTCGGTTGAGTGTCCGACTTCAGCTCAGGTCATGACTCGCGGTCCATGAGTTTGAGCCCCGCGTCAGGCTCTGTGCTGACAGCTCATAGCCTGGAGCCTGTTTCAGATTCTGTGTCTCCCTCTCTCTCTGACCCTCCCCTGTTCATGCTCTGTCTCTCTCTGTCTCAAAAATAAGTAAATGTTTAAAAAAAAAAAAAACTTTAAATAAATAAATAAACTTTAAAAAATAAAAATAAAAAATAAAAGGTATAATTCAATGGTGTTTAATATTTTCACAGAGTAGTGCAACAACCATCCCTACAATCAATTATGAACATTTTCATTACTCCAAAAAGAAGCCTCACGCCCTTTAGCAATCACCCTACAATCCTTCCATTTCTCCCTAGCCTGTCACTACAACAAATTTACTTTCAGTCTCCATCAATTCTCCTATTATGAACATCTCGTATAAATGAAATCATAGAATGGGGTCTTTTGTGACTGGCTTCTTGACTTAACGGTTGTTTCTTTCTTTGTTGGTTTTGGTGGGGGTTTATTAGCCTTCAAAAAACTTTACTGGGGGATAAGCCTAGCTCTAGTGGAAAAAGCCCACCTATGAAAGAAGACTGATTATTTAAGTTGGTCTGATGTACATCTATGAATTATACATTCATGGCTCAAAATAAAGACCTTCAGGGTGCCTGGGTGGCTCAGTTAAGCGTCTGACTCTTAGTTTTGGCTCAGGTCATGATCTCATGGTTCATGAGTTCAAGCCCCACATCGGACTCTGTGCTGACGGTACAGAGCCTGCTTGGGATTCTCTCTCTCTCTCTGCCCCTCCCCAGCTCACACTGCCTCTGTCACTCTCAAAATAAATAATCTTTTTTAAAAAGGAGGGCGCCTGGGTGCCTTAGTCAGTTAAGCGTCCTACTTCTGTTCAGGTCATGATCTCATCTCAAGCCCCACATTGGGCTCTGTGCTGACAGCTCAGAGCCTGGAACCTGCTTTGGATTCTGTGTCTCCCTCTCTCTCTGCCCCTCCCCTGCTAATGCTCTGTCCCTCTCTCAACAATAAACATTAAAAAAAATTTTTTTTTAGAAGGACCCTCAAATACAAATGATTCTAAAGCCATTACAACCCATGTGATTCACTTATATTGGCTCCTAAAATATGACCTATGTACAGAGGAGCTATACCTTCCTCACAATTAACTGAAGCACAGGGCCATTAAAGGGAGGGAGGGCAAAAATGACAAATAGAGTATAAGGTCCTCCTCTCTACACTATCCAATAAACATATATCCAGAATGAGAATGAAATGGAATCAATGCCCAGGTGCCTCTCAAAGAGAGCAAGTCCTTGTGGCGCATGGGGTTTGGAACTTTCTAGCATAATACATCCCAACTACTCTGGGTACACACAGTTTGCACCTAGCCCCTGTGCAAGGTGTAGCTCCACTATAGTTTTGATCACTGCCCTTAGGGAACAACCTTTATGCCTCATTAACACCAATCTGTGGCCCTCACTGACTCCGTGGTGCTTTTTTTGTTTGTTTTTTGGTTTTGTTTGTTTTTGTTTTTGTTTTTGTTTTTATAAAAACAACCAAAGAGGTGGCAAATGGTTGCAACAGACATCAGGTTACAGCAATTCCAAAAGCTGAAAAAGCTCTCCATCCACTGGTCCAATCTTCTCCCCTATTGTTACTAGTTTTGCCACCAACGGGGGAAAGATGGTGGACAACTTCTTTGCAACCAGTCCTTGGCAAAAGTCCATAAATAAGAAAGCTTGTCAAAGGCAGAACCATTATATGGGCTACCTCCTCTAGCTGCAAATTTGGGGCTTGGGAAAAGAAGGAGCCAGGCGTGTGTGCAAGAAAGAGGTAAGAGTCCCTTTGTCAAGGGTTTGGTGACCCATCCCCAGATGCCCATCTTGGTGCCCACAGACCAGGGCCCACCAAAGCCCATTATTCAGATGGAAAAGGAAGCGAAACACACACACACACACAGTCCAGAAATTTGCACAAGTGATACTTGTTCCTAACAGTAAGGACTTTTGAATGAGAATCCGGAAACTTGAAGAACACACATTTGTCTTCAGGATTTAAAAAATTTTCTCCTGTACTGAAAGATTACTTCAGCGTGGGTCAGGTCCAACAGCGTTTATGAGAACTTGGTTGTTAAGCACACCCAGCACTGGGAAGAAAACTTCATCTGAGCCAGTGGCTGGTGGACTGGCCTGAGGCCACTCTTTCATAGGTCCCCAAACCCTGTCCCCAATTGTGTCTCCCGTCTCCACCGTTCTGATCAGCAGCTCGCCTCATGCTAGCGGGGGCACGCCAAATTCACACCCCTCCCCTCCTGTGGGCAGCGAGCGGTGCCAAGTGGGAGGGCTGATGAGACTGAGTTTGCCCACCAAGGGCATCACGACAGTGGCGACGAACCAGTCCCAATGCCCGACATATTTGCCTTGGACATGGCCAGGATGCGCAAAGCCGCCGGACTCCAGGTCCCAGGCCCCTCATGACATGGCCCCCTCTGCAAGTGGAAGGTACGAGGACGCAAGGGCCGCAGCTAAGGAGCCGAAGGCGGAGATACCCGGATGTGGCGCCTCCCTTGACTTCGTGTTTTTAAGCTTCCTCCACGTGGTAGCACACATCAGTACTTCATCCCTCTTTATGGCTGGATTACACTCCGTTACACGTAGACCACATTTTGTTTATCCATTCGTCAGTTGATGGGCACTTGGGCTGTTGCCACCTTTTGCCTATTGTAAATAATACTGTTGCGAACAACTGTGTGCAAGTTTTTGAGTAGACATGTGTGTTTTCATTTCTCTTGGCTATATACCTAGAAGCGGAATTGGTAGCTCTTCAACTTTTTAAGGAACTGCCAGACTGTTCTTCAATCCCTTGTTTCTGGCGCATATAACCCCTTTTCACTCACCTATGTGTAGAGAATAAAGTTTATTTCAGCCTTGGCTGTTTTCTTCTGTTCTTGGTACCTCCCAGACTTTTCCCATCATTTCGTACTTTGAGGTAGGGTGCATCATGCATTGGCAATGATTCTTTTTTCCCTCCCTCTCTCCCTCAGTATCTTCCTTCCTTCCCCCTCTCCCCAGTTCTTTTTTATACTTTCCCTAAACTCTTCTGAGCCACTTACAACCTAACGTCTAGGTTTCTGTGATAATATTTATAAAAGAAGCTCTGTTTGGTTTGAAGAATTATATTTATTAATTTGTTTCACCGCCCAATCCATGAGCTTCTTCTCAACCTGAATAATTGTATCTATTTGCTTACAAACATCCAGTATCAAGAAGCTAAAAGGAGAAGCATCGTGGTAGCCAATGGATTCTTTCTGAAGCGTAGTTTGAGCACTGTTAACATTAAAAGAAATACAGTATTTTCAATTTCCTTTCCAGGTTCTTGTTAATATTGTCCATTTGGATTCTGAATCTAATGAGAGAGAACAAAACTTTGAAGTCAGGTTTCCCTTTTCCAAATAGGTTCTGCCATCAACTAGGGATAGAACTTTGGACAACCTAACCTCTTAGGGGCTTCAGTTCCCTCCTCTAGAAAATGAGAGGAAAATTTACTGGGTATTCTCTCTATGATCTTTTGCACATCTAAAAAGTACGTATGTCTGTATGTTTATCCTGCTTATTTTTATCAAGAGAGGGAATCTTTGGCTGATCCTTTAATATTAGCGCATAATATTGTTTCGTCTGATTAGTTGTTAAGTGGATATAAAATAGCTATCATGGTAAGACAGTATAAAATACATTAAATCCAGAGAGCAGTTAAATATTGTAGATTATCACTATCAAGAAGAGTTGCCATTCCCATTGTGTGCCAGGCACTGTGCTAGGCACTTTTATATCCATTATTTCCTTCTACGCAAACAATGCTGAATGAGGTATGCAATTAGCACAATTTTCAAAAACACCTTTACTTGTATGAATCACTATACCTCACATTTTCTTCCTTCTTAATTGGAATTTTTAGGTCCATGCCAGAAATGGCTAGAGTCCAGCTATAAATAAATGTCTTGCCTTAATGCTTTCCATCACATGGATTATTTCAAAAACTTAATTTAATCATCACGAATCTATTTCTACTTGTAAAAACGTATGAAATTATTATTGACAGACTTCACAAAATTTTACCTAAAAATTTCATGTCTTAATCACAATTTAGAAAAATTATCCTGAGCTAAGTTCTTGGTGCTGTCACTAAACAGACATGTGAGGACCATGCATGCACAAGTAACAGTACAACCATTTTTTCTTTTGTTTCCAGAGCATTTGTTTACAGCCTTGGGCCCCTATTCACAATTCCCTGTCTCTTTTTACCATTAGAAGTCAGGGTTTCCATTTCAGGCATCGTTTTTCTCATACCCATATGCCCTGTTTGCCCTTCCCCCCCCCCCCCCACCCCCCCAACTTTCAATGCAAGTCAAAATAATACATGAAGGGGCACCTGGGGGGCTCAGTCAGTTGAGCGGCCCACCAGCTCTTGATTTGGGTTCAGGTCGGGATCTCATGGTTGGTGGGATCAAGCCCTGCCTCCGGCTCTGCATTGACAACGTGGAGCCAGCTTGGGATTCTCTCTCCCTCTCTCTCTCTCTCTCTCTCTCTCTCTCTCTCTCTCTGTCCCTCCCCAGCTGGTGCGTGTGTGTGCACTCCTTTCTCAAAATAAATAAATCAACATTAAAAAAAAGAATACATGAAAATTTAAGTGAGTTTGTTTGGCTTTTCCAACTTCTAACTTTGATTATTCATTCTTTCTTTAAACCTATTCCTTCTTTCCAACTTATTTCCATTTGTATAGGAAAATACCTCTCTTATTTGTGAAGAAAATGGAGGGGGGAGGTGGGTGGGACTTTAACCTTGTCTAATGAGCATAAAAGTAGACTCAGGAGGAAAAAGGAAAATAATTTTATACATTATTCTAAATTGATTTTAATTAAAAAATGTGCATTCATTAAATTTTGGGGAAAACTTCTCACAATTCACCACACAGAGACAATACTGTTGATATTTTAGTCTATTTCCTTCTACATTTGTAATCATCCTGAAATGGAATGCTGTATCCTGCTTTTGCCAACTTATTTTATAAGCATTTCCCCTTAGAATCACTCTAATAATAAAATGAGATAGATTTAGTAACCATCATTTTTTGATGGCTACTTAATGGTGGCTCTACCACTACTGACCTATGCTGGGTACTGGTTTTTACATTTTTCTAAATAATGCTGCATTTGACTTTTAAAAAATGTAACTTCACAGATTATTTCCTTGGGATAGATTGCTTTTTAAAGGGGTTATAAAAAGATGACAGATTTTAAATTTTGATACACATTGCTGAGTCTTAGAAAGTGATGCTTTTTGAAATAAAATATGTGAATATGAAACTGGGCCATTGTTTTCCAAAGTCGAGAATATACCTGGGAGTATCATTAAATCACAAATATTTGGTTGTACCTAAACATTTTTTTAAATGTTTATTTGTTGTGAGAGAGAGGGAGGGGGGAGGGGCAGAGAGAGAAGGAGAGAGAATCCCAAGCTCAGCTGACAGCACAGAGCCTGACGTGGGGCTCGATCCCACAAACTTCAAGGTCGTGACCTGAGCCGTAAGCCCAAATCAAGAGTCAGATGCTCAACCAACTGAACCACCCAGTTGCCTCCCTAGACATTGTTTAAAAATGGCATTCTAGTTGACTGTAAATCATTATGAAGCTAGCAGAAACACTTAATAGAGTTTGGCTGTTTTTAGTCAAAATATGCTAGCTGAAACAAGAAAGGTGACAGTCCTACTCTGTACCCTGAAGGACCCAGTGTGTATGTGTGAGGCCTGGGCTTGGGGTTAGAGGATCAGCTTCAGATGCCATGTATCAAGAGCAATGACAGACTAAGGTGTATCCAAGCCACGTGATAAGGAGGAACTGAGAATAAAATGGGCAATTTGGTCATTAATCTTCAGATAGCAGTACCAGATAGTGGATTGCACCAAAAGGTCAATGTTTCAAATAAGTGGTGTGCGATTGAATATAAAATGAGAATTTCTGAAGAGAACCGTTAAAAATGATTGCCTTATGATAGTGCGTTCCTTGACACTGGACATGTACAAGGAGAACTTGAATTCCTGTTGGTCAAAGATTTTGTGATATGGTTGTCTGATGCTGTCTCATTCGCTCATTGGACAATTATTTATGGCACACCTTTATTCCAGGCATTGGGAAGAAAATAGCGAAGAGTCAAGCAAAGAATCTGCCATGATATGTTTACATGAGAGATATGAAATCGTCACAGGTTGTGAGAAGTAGTTGGAGGGAATGGTATGGAGTATGGTTTGAGAAAGAACAGGCGGGGATTTCTATGTAGAATTGTTCAGAACTCCAGACTCTCATCTACTCTTCACACCTTAAATGTGACTACCCACCCTTGGTTGTCTCAGAGATTCCTCAAACCCAATTAATTTTAAATTGAATTCTTCACCTGTATCTAAAACCAACTTCTGCACTCGTGATCTCCCAGTAAGTAATACAATTATTATGTCCTGTCATGTAAAATATAGATTGTGATGTCATCCCTGACACTTGCCACCTTCTCCCTCACTATGCTTAGTTCATCAAGTTTCCTAAATATCTTGTCAAATCCCTTCACATGTCTTTATTGCCATTATTGTCGTCTTAGTCCCAATCACAGCATCTGGTTGCAGTATACCAAAGTGGCTGGTGTGGACTGTAGTGTCAGCTTTCCTGGGGTGGAATCTGGCTCTATTATTCACAAACTGTGCAACCAGGGGTAAGTCACTTGTTCTGTCCGTGCCTCAGTTTCCACTTTTGCAAAATGAAAATAACAATACCCGTTTTATAGAGCAGCTGTGGATTAAATGAGTTAAGACTTGCAAATGTCCTGAAAACAGTGCCTGACTCTTAGAAAACAGTTTAGAAGTGTTAACTAATACTATGTGTTCCACAGAGAAACTGAAATGATCTTTATAAATTCAAATCTGATACCTTGCTGAAAAGTCTCCAGTTGCTTACCTTAGCTAAAGACCAATTCTTTAAGGGGACTCGAGTAATCTGGCCCCTGCCTACTTCACCCATTCATTTCATCCTGGTCTTACGGCCATATAGTAGTGTCCCTATCTGTTAAGTGAAAATGATGTTAGTACTTACCCGTTAAGGACATTGTAAGGATCAAGTTAATGCATAGAAAACGCATATATATATATATATATATATATATATATATATATATATATATATATTTTAGTAAGCGGTGAATAAAAGTAATAATTGTTATTACTTTCCTCTTGCTCTTTATGTCAGGTATATCGGACTTCTTTCAAATGCACGATGTACTTTTCTTCCTCAGGTGTTTGAATTTGGCCGAAAAAGCTCCATTCCACCCGGTGCTAGCTAATTTATACTCTTCCTTCATGTTTTAATCTGGTGTATTCTCATAAAAATGTTGCAGCATTAATTTGATTATTGCAATATCCTAAAAATGGTATTATTTAAATGATCTTTTTCTCCTCTAATGAAAATGTATGTGTTGGCTCCTTCAGCTTGAATACAATCAGCTCGCAGGCGGTAATGTTGCACATTATGATTTCGTGTGAAAGTGTGTTTGAGCTGGTTCAAACCCCTCCTCCTCTCGTTACTTCATGTCCTGCAGCTGGGGGGAAATCTGGGCAAGGAGATAACATAGATAATGGGTAGAATTTTCCATTACAGAGAACAACTCCAAGTGCTAAAATTAATACTGACTGGATAGCAGTAGCGAATTGAGGGCCTGCAGGGGAGAGGGAGGGAGATACACTCCGTGTATCTTGTTTGGGAAAAGTTAAGAAAACAGGGGTCTTCAAACCCTAAAACAAAAACGTATCAGACTTTAACTTCACTCATTTTTCTTATTTTTCTGGCACAATACCCAGATTTCCCATCACGTTTACAAATAATACTGATGATGCACCACATTTAAATTCTTTTGAGAACTGACTTAGTTTATATTTAAGGACTATCAGATAGGAGTTTGGGGAGGGGAAGCTGCTGTTCTGAGCAATTCAAATCTAAATGAAGGTTGGGTGTCTTCTTCTGAGCACAGGCTCCACCTGGAAATCAGTATATCTCTGTTTCATGGTTGGCAAGGAGAGTCAGCTTATAAAAAGGTTCTCTCCCCACCTCAAGCCTCACAACGGTTATTTTTACGTAAAGAAGTTATGTGAATTGTAACGAAGTTCTGTGAATTGTTTAAAGTTCAATTCCTGCTTTAGAAATAGAGGCACCATAGTTATTAAGGAGAAAAAGAGGAGGAAGGCAAGAACCAGTTGAGTAGAGCTTTCATTCCCTGGAAATATTAAAAGAGACAAGGATAGAGAAGCAAGGCATGGAGTTGATGGAGAGGATGAAAGAGAATGTTCAAAAACCAGTTGATCTTTGCTGAGAGGAACAGAATCTTAAGTTGGTCACCACTGATATTCTGAGAGAAGTCTTGCTACAGCTTCAGAGCTGTATTATCATTTTAGCCTCCTGCAGTGTTAGCTATTTAGATCAGGGAAAGTAATCCTGACTTTAGGTTTTAAGTATCTATTCCTCCATATATCAGCCACTACAAAATTAAAATTAATTTTAATTTCAAAATGAAATTTTATTTAATAGTTGAATTTACTAAAATGTGTTAGTAACATAAAATTTCTTAAAAAAATTTTTTTTTAATGTTTATTTATTCCTGAGAGAGACAGGGTGAGCTGGAGAGGGGCAGACAGAGAGGGAGACAGAATCTGAAACAGGCTCCAGGCTCCGAGCTGTCAGCACAGAGCCTGATGCGGGGCTCAAACTCACCAACTGTGAGATCATGACCTGAGCCGAAGTTGGATGCTCAACCAACTGAACCATCCAGGCGCCCCGGCAACTCTCTAATTTCAACCACACTCTTCCAAAAGAAAATAATAGTAGTAATAATAAATAATAGTAGAGGCGATTTTCCCCATCCTATCACGTGACTGTGAGGTAGATTTAATTCTTGGACTCCAAGAACATTTTCAAATAACGGAGTTCCTTTACTGCCCAATTTTTTATTGGCTGTTCTCCCAACCCAGTCATTTTTCAGACTTCCAATCTAAGAGGGAGCTTGGAAGCTGAGGAAAAGTAGAAGCAGGGTAGGCAGAAAGGAGAGGTGAGGGAAATTAGGTAGTGGCCAGATAGTACAGAGGCTGGCAAACAGTGAGCTGTTGAACATGTCTGTTCCCCAAAGTTCTCTTCATGCTAGTGGAGGCCTATCTCTACTCAAGTGGTCCACTCTATTCTCTGGCCAGAATCCTGAAAAAGCCATGAAGCTCAATTTGAAGACTATTCTTGGAGCAGTTAAAAAATCAGAGACCCAAGTGACTTGTCATTTATTTATTTATTTTATTTAAAAATTTTTTTTGAGTAAACTCTACACTCAACATGGGACTCAAACTCACAACCCCTGAGATCAAGAGTCACATGTTCTACCACGGAGCCGGTCAGTCTCCTGCACAGTTTTTTAAAAATACCCACTCATTTTAAAAGCCAACACTCTAATTATCTAAATAAACATTTAGCATTTCACGATTTTTCACTTTATACTGGTTATACTGATACATGAAACAACATTTTGACAGCTCTCTCTGTGCTTGGAAATGAAACTTTATTTCTTGTGTCATAGGTTTTATCAATTATCAAATGAAATGATCAGGAAATCAGTACCACCTTAAGGTCTGAGGCTTAAGGGTAAGGCATAGACATTAATATTTTTTAAAGATTATTTTAACTCTGCTGAATTGAATTTCTACATAGGGGATTAGAAAGAAAAAAGAACAATTATTTTCCCCCCAGTATTTATCGTCTTTATATGTTACTCAGTCTTGTGAACTCTGTTATAATAATAGCTATCATTATTTGGTATATGCTATTGGTCAAGCACTATGCTAAGGGCTTTACATTTTTTCTCTTGTCTAATCTTTGTGGTAACTTAAAAGCTGAATATTATTCTCATATTAAAAGTGACAGAATAGTGAATCAAAAAAGTTAAACCATTTGTCCAAGATTTCCAGATTTAGATAATTGTAGAGTGAGGAATAAAATTGAGGTTCTTCTTTCTCAAGATTGCTTTGGCTATTTGGGGTCTTTTATTGTTCCATACAAATTTTAGGATTCATTGTTCTATTTCTGGGAAGAGTGCCTTTAGAATTTTGATAAGGATTGCATTGAATCTGTAGATTGCTTTGAGTAGTATGGAGATTTAACAAATATTAATTCTTCCAATCCATAAGCATGGAATATCTTCCCATGTTTTTATGTCTTCTTCAACTTCCTAGTATCTGGTAGTTTTCAGCATACAGGTTTTTCACCTCATTGGTCAAGTTTATTCCTAGGTATTTTATTTTTTTGGATGCACTTATAAATGAGATCTTTTTCATAATTTCTCTTTCTGATAGTTCATTGTTAGTGTGTAGAAATGCAACATGTCTTAGTGTATTGACTGTATTCTGCAACTTTACTGGATTCATTTATTCTAACAGTTTTTTGATGGAGTATTTAGGGTTTTCTATATATAATGTCACGTATATAGTGACAGTTTTACCTCTTCCTTTCCAATTTGGATGACTTTTATTTCTCTTTCTTGCCTAATTGCTCTGTTTAGGGCTTCCAGTGCTGGGTTGAATACAGGTGTTGAGAGTAGACATCCTTGTCTGTTCCTGATCCTAGAGGAAAAGCTTTCATTTTTTAAAAAAACTTTTTAAGTGTTTATTTATTTTTGAAAGCAAGAGAGACAGAGCATGAGCGGGGGAGGAACAGAGAGAGAGGGAGACACAGAATCCGAAGCAGGCTCCAGGCTCCAAGCTATCAGCACAGAGCCGGATGCAGGGGTCGAACTCACAAACCACGAGATCATGACCTGAGCTGAAGCCAGACGCTCAACCGACTGAGCCACCTAAGCGCCCCAAAGCTTTCATCTTTTCATCATTGAGTATATGATGTTAGCTGTGGGTTTGTCATAGGTAACCTTTATTATGTTGAGGTACACTCCCTCTATACCTGCCTTGTTGAGTGTTAACATGATGTATCACACTTATTGATTTGCAGATGTTGAACTATCCTTGCATCCCTAGCATGAATGTCACTTGACCATGGTGTATGATCCTTTTAATGTCTTGTTAAATTTGGTTTGCTAATATTTTGTCAATGATTTTTGCATCTATGCTCATCAGGGATATTGGCCTATAATTTCTTTTATTAAGAATTGTTTTAATGCTTATTTATTCTTAGAGAGAGAGAGAGAGAGAGAGAGACAGGCAGAGCGTGAGCAGAGGAGGGGCATAGAGAGAGGGAGAGACAGAATCTGAAGCAGGCTTCAGGCTCCAAGCTGTCAGCACAGAGCCTTACGTGGGGCTCGAACCCACAAACCACGAGATCATGACCTGAGCCGCAGTCAGGCACTTAACTGACTGAGGCACCCAAGTGCCCCTATAATTTTCTCTTTTTGGTGGCATACTTGTCTGGTTTTGGTATCAGGGTAACGCTGGCCCCATAAAATGAGTTTGGGAAAATTCTCCCCTTTTCTGTTTTTTTTTTTTTTTTTTTTTTTTTTGGAAGAGTTTGAAGATTGGTATTAATCTTTCTTTGAATGTTTGATAGAAATCACCAGTGCAGCCATCTGGTCCTAGACTTTTGTTTGTTGGAATGTTTTTGATTACTGCTTCTCCTTACTGTAATCAGTCTATTCAGACTTTCTATTTTTTCACAATTCAGTCTTGATAGGTTGTAGTTTTCTAGGAATCTATTCATTTCTTCTAGGTTATAGAATTATTTATAGCAGTCTCCTATGACCCTTTGTATTTCTTTTTTTTTTTTAATTTTTTTTAACTTTTATTTATTTTTGAGACAGAGAGAGACAGAGCATGAACAGGGGAGGGGCAGAGAGAGAGGGAGACACAGAATCTGAAACAGGCTCCAGGCTCTGAGCTGTCAGCACAGAACCCGACGCGGGGCTCAAACTCACGGACCGTGAGATCATGACTCGAGCCGAAGTCGGACGCTTAACCGACCAAGCCACCCAGGCACCCCTGACCCTTTGTATTTCTATGGTATCAGTTGTAATATCTCCTCTTTCATTTCTGACTTTATTTATTTGAGTCCTCTCCCTTTTTCTTGATAGTCTAGCTAAAGGACTTATGGGTTCTTCGACAGCTACCATTAAATGTAATTGTTTTGTAGTGTGTTATGAATTTATTTCAGGGAATTGTCAGCCATGTCTTCTATTAGAGAAAAAAAACAACTTTCTAACATTTTAAACTTGTGAGAGTACTTAAATCTTCCAGATGAGAAAATATGCCATAGTGGCATTATTGTCCCTTCCACATTCTGGTAGGTCTGATAAGAGAGGAGGCAACGTGTTAATGGAAAGATCAATGAACTAGCAGTCAGGAATTCTAGTTTCTCATTTGGACTGTGCCACTCACTCAAAGCCTCATTGTGGACAAGTTTCAACTTCTTTGGACTTAAGTTTCTTGAGCTGTAAAATGAGAGGATTGGGCAGTGTCTCAAAGGACACTGAACAGCCAAACTACTTTATGACACAGGGAATTTGGCCAAGCCTGGATCACACTTTTATTATAATAAAGAATGAATTCATGAAGCAGAAACATTCAATAAATGAGAAAAGAGAGCTTGCCATCTTTATTTGCAACCAGGGCAGATACAGTGTGTTTCCTGTCTTTTCCACAAGCAGCCATGGGAAGGGAAGGGTTGGGGGAGGACAGGAACAGGATGTCCTTCCCTGACATGTCACCAGGCAGCTTAAATCTTTACATTTTTTTTCATGGCCATCAGGTCTGATATCCCGGAAATCCATCCCACAAAATAAAAGAATTACAGATAACTCGTTATGGGGACAAGATAAGTGCTTCATTTCATTTTCATTTGTTAAATTTTTTTCAGGCGCCTTCCTTTCATTATTGTTGTAGTGTGACTTCATAGTGACATATTTTCAGGGACTTCGGAGGATAAGATTTGGAGAAACACTTGAGAGGACTTTGATGTGCTTTTGAAGGCTAATACTGCGGCGGGTTTGCAGGTGAACCGTGGACGAAACTGGGACCGGGACAAGTGAAAAGGGAGAAGTGCCTGGATACCTAAGACAGTTCTAGGGAAGAGAAAGGGACTTTGTTCCTTCAGGTGGTGTTGATTTAAGGCACTGTGAGAATTGATTATATACTTGCCAATCTCCCTTTGATGACAGGAACTGTGCCATTTATCTTTATGTCCCCAGCGACAGAAATAACTGACAATCAAATATTTGTTGAGTTGAACTGAGTAAAAACTGCGCGGGAAAAGGTAGAAAAAAAGGACACCGAAATAACACCCTTGGATATCTGAAACGTCTACAGGACTTACTACTGCAAGATTTACTGCAGGAGAAAGGGACTTCAGCGGAGCAGTGTTTCAGATGAAGTGCCAACAATCCAGAATGTAGAAGCTGAAAAGGGCTGGTCCAGGAGAGAGAGGTGATCAGAGTTCCTTATAAGTGAAAACTGATCAGGCAACAGGTTTGAATCCGTAAGGGAGAAAAAAAAAAAAAAAAAAAAAGGGAGGAGCGATAGCGATAAGCAGATTGCCAGAACTTGAGGAGTGTCTGGGGCCAGAGAAACACTTAAGTTGGAGCCAAAGGGAGAGGGTTAGATCCAACTAGCTGGAGCCGTCCAGGAGCTGGACCTCCGAACCTCGCTTTGAGCTTGTTTCTTAGCACAACCACCAGGAAGCCCTGAAAGATGTGCTGCTCGGACTGGTATCTTGGCGCGATAACTTCCGTGTGTGTGTATGTGTGTGTGTATGCAACAGGGCGCGCCGCCCGAGAACTTCCGCGTGCGAGGGGGGCACTGGCGCGCAGCCCGCTCGCGCCCGACCGGCGGGTGAGGAAACCCGCGCTCCCGGCCCAGTCGGCCCCCACCGCCGCGGGCAGGGGCGGGCAGGGGCGGGCCGGGGGCGGAGCTGCGGCCGCGCCCGAGTCTCTCGCAGCCCCACAGGCCGCCGCGACCGCGCTTGCCGCCGCCCCGCCCCGCGACTACAACTCCCAGCAAGCCCTGGGCCGCCCGCGCGCCGCAGTTGACCCATTTCCCGGCCCGTCCCGGGCTCGGCCGGCCCCCGCGCCCAGGCGGCTGCTCCCTGCTGACTGGGGTGTGGGCGGGGAGCGGCGGAGGCAGGAGGAGGCGCTGCTGGCCGCCGCCGTTGCCTCCGCTGCTGGGCTCCTGGGCAGCTCCCGGGGTTTCTGCGGCCGCCATGGACGAGCAGGCGGGTCCCGGCGTCTTCTTCAGCAACAACCACCCGGGCGCCGGCGGTGCCAAGGGTCTCGGGCCTCTGGCGGAGGCTGCCGCGGCCGGCGACGGGGCGGCTGCGGCGGGGGCGGCGCGAGCCCAATACAGCCTCCCTGGGATCCTGCACTTCCTGCAGCACGAGTGGGCCCGCTTCGAGGTGGAGAGAGCCCAGTGGGAGGTGGAGCGGGCGGAGCTGCAGGTAAAGACCCTCCCGGCCTGGCCCTCTTCATCCCGCCTCTTCGCTCCCTTCCGCCCCGCCCAGGACCCTTCCCCCCCTCCCCCTTCGGCCCCCCTCGTCCCCTCCCCCTTTGCTCCCGCCCATCCCACTCAGAAACCGCATCTTTCCCCCCTTCACCTTTGCCTTTCCCTGACCCCGCTGCCTTGACCTAGGTTCCCACTCCAGCCCCTGATGCGTTGTTTACCCTCCCCGTTCCTTTTCGTCTGCTCCTTCACACTCTTAACTCAGTCTCATTTCAACTCTCTTGCCGTCCCACATTTTAGGTCGTCCCTTTCAGTTAACTAATTGGGCTGACAGTAGTTTTGAGAGACGTCTAGCAAATCATCCTCTGCCCTAGTGAGTCCCATCCTAGGTCTAGAGATGTTCCCTGCGAAAGGTATTGGTAGTTGGCTCCTGTCTCTCTGAAAGGGAGGTGACCAAAGCAGACAACCGAAGTTGTGTGCGTGGGGCCTTGACTTTAGGCAAGAAGCTGATGTTGGGCTAAAGTATTATGAGGGATATCAGCTCCTTTTTGATGTATGTAAACGTTTCTTCTCTTTTCCTCTTCCTCCACCCCCCCCAACCCCCCACCTCCGCGTTTCTTTTAGGTATTTCAGATCATGAAGAACCTAGATGATCACCGTCAGGTGATGGTTCGGAGATGGTTTCCTATTCTCAGAATCTGAAACTTCCTAAGGGTTAATTTTGTGCCCAATGTTTTGTGAGATTGCCTTGTACTTTGAAAGGAACTAAAAGGGACTTTAAAGTTGGTTACATTTCCTTGCATAATCTGCAAGATAAAGCATATCCAGGAAGGAGCTGTTGTGGGCTCTTAGAAGAAAGTGAGGCTGATACTTTACAGGCCATTCTGAATTGCTAAGTGTGTTTCCGAAGCTGATCTTAAAACTTCCAAGGCACACACCAATTTCACAAGGAACTCGAAGAACTGAGTGGCTGTGCCTTGCTGTTTTACTGGCTAATCTTGTACACTTCTGAAATCTGAGTATAGTTTTGGTTGGTGAAACACTTGAAGTTAAAATGCTACCCAGCGTGTCACTTTTTTTGGTAACGGGTATTTTCTTTGGCACTTAAAAAAAGAAAAGAAGGAATCTGTTAAATAGAAAATCATGTGCTGGAGCAGGGTGCTTTGGCCTCGTGGAAGTGGCTATGGAAAGAGGGAGTAGACAGCGTTTTAGTACCAGCTGTGCTTACTGCTGGCTGTGACCTTGAGGAAATCCTTTAACCTCTGTGAACTTCAGGTTCATCATTTATTTATTCAGCACTTTATTGAGTGCCAGCTGTGTGCCTCGAGGGCCTGGGATGAACACAACTGACAGAGCTTCGGCCCTCATAGAGCTTACGTTTTAGTCGGCAGGCAAAGAAGCAGCAAATGTAAGTACATAATGTACCGAACCATAATGGCACCTTGGATGAGGAAAATAAATCAGGTACAGAAATAGAATGTGATAGGGACAGCTATTTTATTTGTTTATTTTTTTTATTAAGGTTGTTTATTTATTTTGAGAGAGCGAGTGAGCAGGGGAGGGGCAGAGAGAGAGAGAGAGAGAGAATCCCGTCAGCGCGGAGCCCGATCTGGGGTTCGAACTCACAAACTGTAAGATCGTGAGAATCTCAAGTCAGCACTGAGCCCCATCTGGGGTTCGAACTCACAGACTGTGAGATCATGACCTGAGCTGAAGCCAAGAGTCAGATGCTTAACTGATGGAGCACCCAGGCTCCCCGCGGCTTTTTTATTTTAGATGGGGTGGGTGAGGAAGGCCTTTGGGAGGAGTTGAGTGAAGCGAGGCAGTGACCCATAGTTTCTAAAATTTCTTCTCATTCTTTATTTCCACAGTTCTATGTGTGTATTCTTTGGCAACTTTTTTTATGTCTGCCGTTATGTACTTTAGTATCTAGTCTGTTGGTATTTGTAACTTTTCTCAAAATGAATCTGACCATGTCTGTATAGTGATAAGCAGACTTGAATGCTTCATTTAAATTTATTAGTAATTCACTTTATTAGACAGTGCATTCCATAAATGAAATTGTGGATTTCAGACTTCAAGGAAGTGTTAAAGGCAGGCTTTAGCGTTAACGTTGTTCGGGTGTGGAGAATGATTTTTTTATGTGGCTGCTTAAATTTTAATTTCCAGTTTAGGGAAGGTGAGTCACACTAATTTGGTCAAAAACAAACAAGATAATAACTCTTCCCTTTTTACTTGTGGAGGTTCGGGAGTTTGCAGCTCGTCTAACCTTTGCCCTATCTCCCAGTTCTCCCCTTCCACCCCTCCATTTCAACTTTTCAATTTACCTATAATTGTAGTCACTCTTCAGTTTTACACACACACGCGCACACATGCTATTTCTGGGATTTTTAATGGCAAATGTTAAAGCTCAGGTAGGTTTCCAATTGGTGCTCCTCACACTGAAAGCACTACATTTTTACAGTATCTTTTCGTTTGTGCTTACACTAAATTAAGCATCCAGGGAGGAACTTTAAAAATGTGTCATATTTTCCAAACAGAACAAATAACATACTTTTTGGGAAGAGAGTTTGTGGGAATCTCACAACTGAAAACATATATATATATTTTTTTATCGTTTATTTATTTTTGAGACAGAGAGAGAGAGAGACAGAGCATGAACGGGGGAGGGTCAGAGAGAGGGAGACACAGAATCCGAAACAGGCTCCAGGCTCTGAGCTGTCAGCACAGAGCCCGATGCGGGAATCGAACTCACGGACTGTGAAATCATGACCTGAGCCGAAGTCGGCCGCTCAACCGACTGAGCCACCCAGGGGCCCCTGAAAACATATTTTTAAAGTAATTTCTTTTTATCAACATCATTAAATGTGAACATACCCCTTCATTTTTCTTTTGCCATTTAAATTTTTCTAGAAGAAATCCGGAAGTCAGAGAATGAGTGGTGATGAAATTTGGATTAATTGATGTCCTCTCTTTGGTTTTTAAATCTCTTCTCAAGTCATTAACACCGAAGTCAACAAAAATACCTTTAAGATTAAGTCTAATTGGTCTCTTCAGGAACCTGTTAGTCTTGCTCTTTCAGATTGTCAGGACAGAGTTGTGCAAGGCAATCCAAGCTGTCACCTACCTGGTCTGCCTTTACCACTTCCTCCCTTCTTCAGGTCTTGGGAGGAAGGAACCAGTTATACTGTGCTGTAAACTTGTCATTTTCCCCTCCTTGCCCATCTCAGTTAATGTAGAATTCTCTCTCTCTTTTTAAAAAAATTTTTTTAATGTTTATTTATTTTTGAGAGAGAGAGACAGAACGGGAGCAGGGGAGAGGCAGAGAGAGAGGGAGACACAGAATCTGAAGCAGGCTCCCCAGGCTCTGTCAGCACAGTGTCCGGCGTGGGGCTCGAACCCACGGACCATGAGATCATGACCTGAGCCGAAGTCAGATGCTCAACCAACGGAGCCACCCAGGTATCCCTAGAATTCTCTTTATTTTTGATAATCCCCCTCCTGCCTCACTACCACCATTCAGATGAGAATAGGCAGTTCGTGGGAAAAGAATGGTTAGGGTTATTACTGAGCTTTATATTTGTGAAAGGAATTGGAGTTGGAATACTAATCATAACAATCGAGGGAAATTTCTTTATGTGAGACATTGAGCTAGATGACCTTCAAGAAGTATGCAGTCTAGTTGGAGTGATAGACAAGCAAGATGTAGAAAAATCAGAGTGTTTATCATTGTGGGGGCTTAGATTTTCTTAGAATAGCACAAAAGAGAGCTAGCAGTGAATAGGGAGAATAGCAAGAAGAAAGAACTTAATGAAGTAATGAGAACCTATTTGAAAATTACTGACTTAATAGAAAGCAGGCATGTAAATACAAAACAAAAACTATTGGCCCTAGATTTTGGGGGGTGTGTGTAGTAGGGGAGGCTCTGTTATTTACCTGGAAATGTTAGAATTGTATGAAAAAGGTGATATGATTGAGTAGCTTAGGGCATGTGGCATAGAGACTGGAGTATTTATTAATCTGGATTTTGGCATTATTGATTCATATTTTCAGTCAGCAAATGTTATTCACCCATTTTATGCCAGCTCCTGTTCTAGGCACTGGAGAAACAAGATGGTTAAAATAGATCCTACAGGCAGACAATAATGAATACTTACATACATAAAATGTTAGGTGGTAGTAAGCACCACAGTCATGTGGTTGGTATAAGGGGGATATGGAGTGCTTGGTGGGGTAGAGTGGGGAAGAAAGGCTTACCTGATGAGATGCCATTTGAGCAAGACCTGAAAAGGTGAAATTAAGGAGGGGGTGTTCTGGGAGGGCAGAGAGAACAGTAGGGGGGAAAGGAGCATGCTTGGAATGTTTGAGGAATAACGAGGCACATGTGGCTAGAGTAGAGGAGAAGAATGGAAGAAATGCCATACTGGGTCTTGCCCATTGTAAGGATTTTAGATTGTACCTCAGCCAGATGGGTGACAGTTGAAATGTTTTGAGTAAAGGAACAGCATCGCAAGGGTTTAGAATGCACTTGGACGGAAGACAATGGTAAGAGAGTCATGGAGTCTAGTTAATAATCCAGGCTGGAGATGAACTAAGCTGGTAGTGATGAGATATGTGAATGTCTATTTTGATACGTATTCAAAATCTAATGGATTCTGAATGCATTTTTGAAGGTAGAACCAACAAGATGTGCTGAAGGATAGGATGTGACGTTTGAGGAAAAAGGAGTCAAGTATGACTCAAAATTATTTTGTCACTTTAGTTCAGTATTTCTTAGCTTTAGCTCAACCTTAGAATAATCTGGGGGAACTTTTAAAAATCTTCATTTCCTGTGCTCTACCCCAGACCAGTTTAATCAGAATTTTAGGATTTAGTGCCCCTGGTATTAGTGTTTTTTTGAGCTCCCTCAAGGGAGCACGGATTGAGAACCACTGCTTTAGTTGTTTGTTTCTGATTTTACATGTATTGTTTGGACACATCTGTTAGTATTCCAGATATGGATGGCTTTTTATAGAATTGGGATATAATTTTTGTTACGTTTCTATTATTCTTTCTGATGATAGCTAGCATTTTATTTTTAGCCAGTAGAATATTATAATTTGATTCACCTCCCTCTGACTGAGAGAGATAATGATAGAGTAATTTCTGAGCTGGAATGAACTTTGGAAAAAATCAGCTGCAACCTTCTTCCGCAGGTAAAGTGAGGCCCACAGAGAGGTTGAATGACCGAGAATGAAACAGGTTTTTGTACAGACTGTCACTTAAGTCTCCAGATACCTGTACAGTTTTTTCCAAGCCCTTAAATTCATTATCTTGCTTGATCCTTAGACCCTTCTGAGATAATCAGTCACACTAATGCTTACTTATCATTTTTCTTTTTATTTAAAACAACAGACCTGGAGATTTTACTCTGTTCCACTGTTTTCTAGCTTATTTTATTGTCTACATTTAATATTTTTTTCTGGACTTTGTGTTCTGAGTTTCATTATGATGTTTCAGGGTATATATTTCTTTTTATTTTATTTGTGACTTTGTTAGGCTCTTTGAAAAATCTACATGATCCTCAATCATTATCTCTAGATTTCTGCAAAATCATCAGTCACTATCTCTTTAGATTTCTGCTTTATCCCAATCTGTTTTCTTTAATCTTTAGGTCTCTGATTACATGTATTTTAGACCTTCTTTATCTGTTTATTCTGACTTATTTGCAGTCCATTAATTTTCTCTTCAGTTGAATTTAATCTTTTAAAGCCATCTGATAAGTTTCTAATTTTAATTATTACTGAAGTTCAGTTTGGTTGCATTTTAAATCTGCTGGATTTTTTCTTAATAGTTTCCTGTTCCCTGAAGATATCTTCAAGTTTCTTTTTCTTTAAACCGAGTGAGTATAGTTGTTTTTATAGGTGGTATATCTGTACTTCCTCTGCATGAAGTCTTGGAGATCTCTTTCTGTGGTCTCTTGTTTTTGCCGGTCCTTGTTCATGGTAACTTATTTCTTTGTATGCATAGTTATTTTTGTGTGCTGCTCACTGTCCTTGGAAAGGTGTTAAGACTAATCTGAGGTCTCAAAAAAGGTGTCTTCTTTAGAAGGTCTTTGCATTTGCTCTGATGGGTTTTTGGAGGCATTAACAATCCACAACCATTTTAAAACCAATTCATTGCTTGAGGTTTTGGACCACCCAGCTGATGCAAATTTTGGCCACAAATACATTTGAGGACCAGCATCCTTCACCTTTGCCTTGAAGGAATATGCTACAGGGTCTTAGCTAAATGTGGGACATATCACCTGTTAGACTTTTTACTCCGGATGGTCCTGGTCTTTAGTTTTTGCTCTTTGGGTCCTATAAGGCTGTCCAAACTTAAGGTTCAGATTTGTTCTGATTGGCTAGTACCTCTAGAGCAAAAGTGGCTTTTGTTCTCTTACCTTACTAGGTTCCCATTTTCCTTTCAATTTTGGCCAAATAATTCCTTACTTCTTATCAGCTTTGCCTTTTAAATATGTAAAAATATTTTGTCCAGAATATTTAACTGTTTTCAGTAGAAGAGTTAATTTGAGGCACTATTACTGAAAACTGAATTATCTTACTTTGAAAAATTGACAAATAAGAATGGCCCAGTAATTATCTGTAGAGAAATATAATTGATACTTTTTCTCTATTAAGAGATATCCTTATTTGACCCTAAACTTTATTTACTATCTAAGTTTACTTTTCTTTGAGTCCCAGTGGTGGGGGGGAGACTACAACTTCTCTCCAAAATCTTGGTAAAATTAAAGCAGAATTTAAAACAAACAAACCAACCCCTTTATTAATCAGCCCTTGATTGGTGTTTGAAAGTCCAAATAATCTGGACTGATTTCCCTTTGTCAGCAGCTTACTCTCTACTTGATGTCAGGCTTATTTTATTTTATTTTGTTTTATTTTATTTTATTTTAATTATTTTTACTTAAAAATTTTTTCAAAAATTTTTAATGTTTATTTTTTTAGAGAGAGAGACAGAGCGTGAGTAGGAGAGGGGCAGAGAGAGAGAGAGAGGGAGACATAGAGTTTGAGGCAGACTCCAGGCTCTGAGCTGTCAGCACAAAGCCCAACGTGGGGCTCAAACCCACAAACCATGAGATCATGACCTCAGCCGAAGTCGGATGCTTAACCGACTGAGCCACCCAGGTGCCCCAGCATACTTTTTGATTTATGAATGTTATTAATGGATTCCAGGTTTCAATTCTGGGCCATTAGAAATAAACTTGCCCTTGGGATCTTTGGAGTTTCTTGCTTTAGTGGTCAATTTGACACAACAGTCTATTGTCATTGTCTCTTGCAGTGTGGCTGTGGAAAGTATGGGCCTTAGTTCCATCATTTCCAGTATATAATTTTTCTGGGCCCCATCTTTGTTTGTAAATATAGCCACCAAACAGAGTAGTTGTAATTTTAAAAAGATAGAGTATGCAAAGTTTGTGACCTATAATAAATGTCCAATAAGTGGTTTGCTTTTGCTGGTTGAGATTTCTGTGGAGAGAATACTTTTAAGTGTTTTATTTATTTATTTATTTATTTATTTACTTATTTGGTATTATTTATTTAAATTAAACTTTAGGAGCCAAGAACTAGTTTAAGTGATGCATTTGGCATAGTGGCTACTTATGCCACTGTTAATAGTGATAGTAAAACTGACAGTTTAATAATACTGACAATAAACCGACAGTATCGGAAGTAAGGAGCAGGCTAGAGATGCAGTAGTAGATGGTAATAACTGGAAAGCATTGAGGACTGGAGATAGGAACAGAGGAACTTTGCAGTTCAGGAGAGAAACCTGAGGCAGGAGAAGAAGCTAAGGAAGGGGGTAGAAGAAAAGAAGAGACAGAGAGGGAAGAGAGATGGGGAGAGCAGAGACAGACAGGAGGAAGAAACTGTACACATGAACCTGTTGTTAATTCCTAGAGTATGTATTGTCTGTAGTCTTCATCTTAGCACATGTAACTGTAGAATTCTAGGGCTGACAGGGATGCGCGTGTGCACGTCCCCTCTCTTTGCCCTGCATAGCTCGACTCCCAATTTTCTATTCCCTTCATTAGACTAAGAATATTTTACCTCCTGTGGGACCTTAGAACTTGCATAGTCTCATCCCTTGTTTTTTTTTTTTTTTTTTTTTTTGGTGTGGTTTACAAAAGTGATATATATTTTTTTCTACTTAATTTTATTTATTTATTTTTTAAAATTTGCATCCAAATTAGTTAGCATATAGTGCAACAATGATTTCAGGAGTAGATTCCTTAGTGTCCCTTACCCATTTAGCCCATCCCCCCCACAACCCCTCCCGTAACCCTCAGTTTGTTCTCCATATTTATGAGTCTCTTCTGTTTTGTCCCCTCCCTGTTTTTATATTATTTTTGTTTCCCTTCCCTTATGTTCATCTGTTTTGTCTCTTAAAGTCCTCATATGAGTGAAGTCATATGATTTTTGTCTTTCTCTGATGGACTAATTTCACTTAGCATAATAGCCTCCATTTCCATCCATGTAGTTGCAAATGGCAAGATTTCATTCTTTTTGATTGCCGAGTGATACTCCATTGAATATATATACCACATCTTCTGTATCCATTCATCCATTGATGGACATTTGGGCTCTTTCCATACTTTGGCTATTGTTGATAGTGTTGCTATAAACATGGGGGTGCATGTATCCCTTCGAAACAGCACACCTGTATCCCATGGATAAATGCCTAGTAGTGCAATTGCTGGGTTGTAGGGTAGTTCTATTTTTAGTTTTTTGAGGACCCTCCATACTGTTTTCCAGAGTGGCTGCACCAGCTTGCATTCCCATCTCATCTCTTGTTGTATCAGTTAGGGCCACAGAGAGAATAAGTAAATGGTCCTTGATCACTCTGAATTGGTGGGGATTGACTTTAGAACCCACGAGTCGTACTACCCAAGCCCAGACATTGTTCTCCATACATCATCTCCTTTTATTGGTCCCTTACCCTGTGTAGCTGCTTCTGATCTGAAGTAGCCAAGTGAATTACAATATTTAGATGATTAAGTATGCTTTGAGTAGCTGTCATAATGTAAATTCTTATATATTTCAAACTTCAAGCAGAACAACTTAGTGAAATGATTGCATTTTAAGGGGCTCAGGAAAGTTTTCAATGATTTGTGTTCCTCAAAGGTGTTTAACAATGTGTCACTCTAGTTTCTTCGAATCGTTTTATTTTTGTGTAGAGAATACTGATGTAAAATGTTTATTTCTTTAAAAAAGTCTGCAAATTCGGATCTTTTCCAGCTTGTTCTGAGGGTAGCCTAATTATGTTGTGTGTGTGTGTGTGTCTGTGTGTGTGTATGTGTATATCTCTATATACATACATATATATACTAACTATGCTATATACAGGCACATATATGTATATACTAACTATATATGCTATACTATATATACTAAACATTATATTAAAATATGTATACATGTATATTTTATACATATTTTATACATATGTATGTATATTTTAATATAGTTAGTGTTTATTGATTGTATATCACCTTTTGTGTAGTGCTTTTGTTATTAGGTTATTCTCAGCCCATCTGTTTTACATATGCTGTTTGAACAGAATAATAATGTCAACCATGTATTTGCTGTTATGCATTAAGGTATTTAAAGAAATAAAATCACTTTCTTTGGCAGACAGTGCTATTTAACTTTTATAACAAAAGTACCTTATCTAAATAAGATGATGGAATATTCGAAAATACTGATATGCAAGAAGGAAATTTTATTGTAGACTGGCTTAGAAGCAGTATGGCTCAAGGAAAAATGAGTAGTGTTCTGTTTTGTTTTATTTTTTTTTTTAATTTTTTTTTTTTAACGTTTTATTTATTTTTGAGACAGGGAGAGACAGAGCATGAACGGGGCAGGGTCAGAGAGAGAGGGAGACACAGAATCTGAAACAGGCTCCAGGTTCTGAGCAGTCAGCACAGAGCCCGAGGCGGAGCTCGAACTCACGGACCGTGAGATCGTGACCTGAGCCGAAGTCGGACGCTTAACTGACTGAGCCACCCAGGCGCCCCTGTTTTGTTTTGTTTTGTTTTGTTTTGTTTTGTTTTGTTTTGTTTTGTTTTGTTTTGTTTTAGATAAGAACAGGAGAAGAATAAGGAGTAGAAGCCCTGGAATTAACGGGAGCGCTGGGAAATGTTGAAGAAGGTTGGGTGGAATAGGTATTTTGGGTGTGGTGAATAGGTTCTTGGCATGACTGCACTACAGAGATCCAAGGAAAGGGCCGGGGGAGTGTTACACACAGGCTTCATTAGCACTCATTTACATATGACAGAAATTGGATCCAATACCAGCATATCTAGTTAGGAGAAATAAGTAAGATGTCAGATTCCATAAGGGTGATAACAATTTCACCTGATGGAAAATTACAGCCCAGTCTGGGACTTGCTCTCAGTTTTTTTGTTTGTATTTCCTAAATGAGAAGGTTCAGCAGTAAGCAAAGCCTAAATTATATGCACAACCAAAACCTGCTCCTGAGGAATGTGGATTCATGTAAAGCTAAAAGGGAACAAGGAGGAGCCTGGAGATCTGGGTCAGCACACTTATTGAACTTCAAAGAGTCCTTACTTGGGGAAGATGGTACCATGGTCCCAGTACTTTAGCTTTTGTTTCCTCTTCTTTCCCCTCCAACAATAATAACAGTTTTTATTGTTGTTGTTGATCCCTTACCATGTGCTGGGTACAGTGTAGAGCACTTTACACGTGTGATCGATTTTAATCTTTACAAAGCTCTTTGTGGTAGGTAATAATTATTCCCTAACTCATAGAAAAGATAAATAATTTGCCATAAGAAAAGTTTGAGTGGTGGGACTGGGCATGGTAAATGGAAGGAAAAATATTTTGACACTTTTCTTGTTCTCATGCTTTTGAGTCAATGTATAGGGTTGGGATATTTTCACTCCCTTGTCTGCCTGGTGAATTTCTAATCCTCTTCCAAGTTTCATTTTACTGTCTTTGGGAAACCTCCAGACACAGTGAAGTTTCATGCTCCCCTAAGAGCTTGTATAAATAACAGAAACACCATCCTGATCAGTGGTTGGGCAGTTAATCTGGTTGAAATGATACCAAGTCATTTAAGTTAAAAATAATATAAACGCATAGTCATTTGTCACTGTAAGACCAAGCCCACCTGCCCTTCACTTTTTTTTTTTAAGAACACTGATTGGAGTTGTGTGTTGTCTTTCTTGAAAAAGCTACAATTACAATACATTGGTTATGATTTCTGGTTTTGGTTTTCCTTGAGTAAAGTATACAGTACAGAATCCTCGATTTTTATGACTTTTCCCTAGTCTTTCACAGTTGTGTCACCCACATTTAATTTGATAGCAGGTCTCCTGCTTAGTAGGTCTCCTTTGTTGTGTTGTCTTCCCAAAGCATTCAACTTAGTTTTTCTTTTCATACGTATGTTTTATTGGTTTATGTAATGTTTAATTGAATTATGTAATCAAAGCAACAAGTGCAATTGGCATAAACAGGTTTGGGAGGAAACCAGGTTGACTCTTGGTGAGCTTATACAACTTGACTGAAAACGCAGTGTATGGGTGAATTATAAAGAATAGCATACTCTAGCTGTGAATACTTAATGTGCCCTGGGCGTTGGGCAGTGTTTTACCAAGGGACTGAAGAATACTGGTTAATCCAGAGGTTTGGTTAAGAGAGGATTAGTGTTGAGAACTTCTGTGTCTCAGTTATACCACCTGTCTCCTGCTTTGTGTGTTTGTTTCCTCACTAGGTTTTGAGTCACTTAAGGGTGTTTTAAGGTCTAGCAGTTACCGGCACATAGTAGCTGCTTACTAAATGGTTCTTGAATGAACGAATCATATATTAGACTACACTGTTACTGAATATGTATTAAATATATGTGTTTAAATATGTATATTATGTCTCTCAGCTAAATTGTCATAAGGGCAGGTCCTGTGACTCAGACATCTTTGATATTTACAGCATTTGTCAATTTTGTGAGTGTACAATATATGTTGGCGTATATGGGAGCAGAGGGTCTGTCCCTCTTTCTGCTAGCTAGTTCTGTCTTATGACTTCCCTTGGAAAGGGCCTTTTAGAGCAAGTAGTGTCTGTATTCTGTTGTGTAGAGAGCATTGCCTGGGCCCTGCCAAGTCATTCTGACAGAGCTCATTTTTAGGGATGCCACTGGCTTCATAATTGCAGGTTGATGTTAGCTGCAGCAAATGGTGCTTGGGTTTTGGTAGTTGTGAGTGTAGGTTTGTTTTCTTTTCCCTTTGTGTGTTAAACACTGACTGCCAGGAAGTGTCTTTGGCATGGTGTCCTGAAAAGTCTTTACAATCAGCAGGGTCACATAACATTTTTTTCTTTTCTAAAATCCATGCGTTCAAATTTTATACACGTTCCTTATTCCTTCTAAATAAATAAGGAATTATTTTTTTTCTGTGAAGATGAATCTTGCTTTAAATAAAATATATAGTTTTCATTACTTTGTATTCTACTTTTCCAGTTGTATTTATAGTTGCATTATTAATATACTGTGATTTTAAACTTTTTTGAACTCTGCTACTTTAATAAAATAGAAATGCCCCAGTTATCCATAATTTAGAATTAAAATTCGGACTTTTTTTTTTTTTTTTTTTTAACCCCTAAGCCTGCTTCTTTTCATCAAAGATGAACGTTTGGTTTTCCAGATCCTTATAGCTAGCCAAGTGAGAATGAACACAAAAAAGCTGAAGTATGGAAATACCAAAGTTGCCAAAGCTTCATAGAAAATACGTTGTGGTTTAACAGTGGAAAACAAGCAGATATAGTTCCAGCTCCTGTAGAGCTTATCATCAAGTGATGATTCTTAAATTTAGATAGACCTGAATCCATTATTCCAGTGGTAGTATCCACTGTGGCAAGGCCATTTTAGTTTTTCCCATTTAAAAACCAACCAAGCCGATAGGGATAATAAAAGAAACCCCTTTGTCAGCAGTCTTACCCATTAGTAGACTATCTTGTTCTCTTTCATTTCGATAGGATGTTCTCAACATCCTATCTTGTTCTCTTTCATTTCGCTGTTAATTTCTCTGTACAGACCACATTTAGGACCTTTGGTTTTCTACTAGTCTCATTTTCCTCCCTCTCAGTTTCTTTGTTCTCTTTCTCTCTCTTGGGTTATTTATTCCTCAGTCTCTTATGATCTTGCTTTCAGGCCACTGTTCAGATACTTGTTTGCCAGATTATACTGTTTGTTTTTTTGTTTGTTTGTTTTTTGTCCCCCACCCCCCCACCCAGCTGTTTCTCTTTGATTTGAATCTTCCCACTCCAATTGATTGCTTTTATATAGATAGATGTCTTATAAAATTATATCTCTAGGGGCGCCTAGGTGGCTGGCTCAGTTGGTTAAGCATCCGACTTTGGCTCAGGTTATGATCTCGTGGTTTGTGGGTTTGAGCCCTGCATCGGGCTCTGTGCTGACAACTCGGAGCCTAGAGCCTTCTTTGGAGTCGGTGTCTCCCTCTCTCTCAAAATAAATAAACATTAAAAAAAAGGTACTCTTTTTTCTTTTTGCCTATAGTAGGTTTCAAATCTCTTCCATGATTAGACTGTTTATATTTCCTACCTATTAGGGTACTGTTCCTAAACCAACATAGTTTAATCTTGCTTTGCACATAAGCCACGTCTACTTTTTTTTTTTTTTTTTAATCATTGCTCAAAAAGTTTCATCATTCTGGAATGTCCTTCCACCACCTCATAGTTTGTATTATTCTTTCAGATTTATATATTTCTTTATTCAGATTTAGCTTAATCTCATTTCCAACATGAAAAGTTTTTGGTTTTGGTTTTGATTGTTCCTTTTTTATTTAAAAAAATTTTTTTTTTTTCAACGTTTATTTATTTTTGGGACAGAGAGAGACAGAGCATGAACGGGGGAGGGGCAGAGAGAGAGGGAGACACAGAATCGGAAACAGGCTCCAGGCTCTGAGCCATCAGCCCAGAGCCTGACGTGGGGCTCGAACTCCCGGACCGCAAGAGGACCGCAAGATCGTGACCTGGCTGAAGTCGGACGCTTAACCGACTGCGCCACCCAGGCGCCCCGATTGTTCCTTTTTTAATACTTGCTTTGTCATTTGGCACTTAGGATGTGCTATCTTTTACTGTTTACTGCTTTTTATGAATCTGTTCGATTAATTTAACAAATGTTTATTGGGCATCTTCCACATGCAAGTGATTGTTGTAGGCATTGGGAATATAGCAATCACTTGCACAGTCTCTGCCCTCTTGGAGCTTTAGCAGCTTCCTTTGTACCACATTTTTTTTTTTTTAATTTACTTCTAATACCTAGTGCAGTATGTATTAACATTATGTGTTAATAGTGATAATATTACAGTTGAGTTCAGTTTTGCAAAACGGAGCCCAACTAATAAAACAAAAAAACCCTGCCTTGCTGCCAACCAGAAACCACTGATAACTATAGAGAAATCGATAATTTTTCTGGAGAGTGAGGATATCTTTTGGAAGGTGGCTGTTCTCTTTGAATTCAATTATAAGTTTTTTTAAAAATTGGCCAAAGTAATACTGCCTTTGAAGATAGTAATTCAACTGTATATTATTAGTCCCCCATACAAATAAACAGAATGCAAACAGAAATAGAAAAAAATACTCATTGTCTTGGAATCAGGACTTAACTCACATATCATTTTGTTTTCCACATATCACCTTCAGTTCCGTATAATCACAGAGTGTTAAACTGTTTCCTTGTATAGTTAAGGAAACTGAGGCTCAGAAAAGTTTAATAAGATCATACAGATTAGTGAGAGAACCAGGAGTAGGAATCTCCCAATTCCCATATCAAAGAACATTGAAGTTTTGTATAGTATATTTTAATAATTGATGTGTGTAGTTCTGGTCCTGAGTTACCAAGAAAAATTATGTTCCCTGGCTTTTTTTTTTTCCCCCAAAACAAAAGCAGGAATTTGTTGATCTTTAAGATTCAGTGTACATCAAAGCTTAAGTTTATCCCAGGTATTTTTTATGTGTGTCTAGTAAGTCTTTACTATTTTCCCTACTTTGTGTTCTCTTGGTTTCTTGTTTGAATAAAAATGGTTACTGATATTTTGACCTTATTTTATATATACATTTTTTAAATCAGGAAATGAGTGTTTTATGAAAATCAGGTAGTTGTTAATAAAAGCTTGTTTTTAATAAACTTGACTTCCCTAGTTAAGGAGTCTATGCTGATTTTTTTTAAATGTTTTTGTAAGTTTGCTATATTGTGAATTAGAGATTTAGAGCATGAATCACTGACTAAAAACCACCAATTTTTCTATAAAAAAAGTTTTAAGTTTTAAATTTTTATTAATTTTTTTAATGTTTATTTATTTTTGAGAGAGAGAGAGGGTGGGGCAGGGGCAGAGAGCGAGGGAGACATAGAATCCAAAGGAGGCTCCAGGCTCTGAGCTGACAGCACAGAGCCCAACATGGGTCTTGAATTCTCGACTGTGAGATCATGATTTGAGCAAAAGTCGGATGTTTAACCGACTGAGCCACCCAGGCACCCCAAGAAAGTTTTTTTTTTTAGTTTATTTATTTTGAGAAAGAGAGAGAGTGGGAGGGAAGAGGCGGAGAGAGAATCCCAAGCAGGCTCCACACCATCAATGCAAAGTCCGACGTTGAGCTCAAACCCACAAACTGTAAGATCATGACCTGAGCCCAAATCAAGACTTTGACACTTTTAACCAACTGAGCCACCCAGGTGCCCCCCAAAAAGAGAGTTTTAAACTTTATTTAGAATTCAGAGTTAAACTTAGACTTTATTTTTAGAAACTGTCTAAATTTTACATGTGGCAATACTAAAAAAAATCGAGAGCTGGACAGTGGTTAAGGTGGTAAAAGCAGATTTTAATCAGAGACTATTGTAATAGGGGGAAAGAGATCTCAATGGGCCCAATTCTGAATACAACAAGGAAAATTGGGAATTTATAGCCAGGGCCAGGTGGTGGTGGTGTCAGTGGATGTAAATTATGAAGAGTAAACATCAGAGGTAGGGGGATTCTGGCTAAACTGACAGAATCTGACAGGATTCTTGCTGAATCCAGGCCAGAGTGACCAAATGTCACCTGGGGTACCGGGGGGGTTGAGGCATTTGATCAGATATATTGAGGGTGAGGAGATATTGAAGGTGAGGGATTCTTGCCAAAATGACTTACAGTGAGATTGCTGCAAAAATTGGGGGATGTGAAGGTGGACGTGGAAGTCTAAAGATCTGGCCTCGTGGAGCAGAGGGCTCACAGGAGCCTGACTGAAGTTTGGTTGAGGAGAGACTCTTTGTCAGAAGAAATGATTTCTTTAAAATAAGACTAGGTGTACATGTGAAATACAAGATACTCAGCCATATCTCTGGTATCTCCCTCGTTCTAGTCCTTGTCACAAATGTACTCTTTAGAGGTAAATTCTACTAACAATTTAGTTTGTGTCCCTACAGAATTTTATGTGTATGCACACACAAACACACACTTGGGCTTTTCATTGAACTTGCATTTACTTGGCAATGATCACTTACTGCCTTTCTTGTTTAATCTATTTTTATCTCCATTCTCGTATTCTCCTTTCATTTTTCTTTATCTTTGTAAAATATTTTTTCTGTACATGTGCTTTTTATTTACAAAAATCAAACTATGTCATTTTTTCCTCTTTTTAGAAATATCCATTTGTGATATTTTGTATACATTAACTGTGTTACTTTGAACTGTTTGAGAATTTCTTTAACATAGTAATGGTTTGTTGGGCATGCATAAACCTAATTTGGCTAAATTGCCGATTGCTTTTGAGAATGACTGCCCTTTCTACATTACCTACCAGAGCATGATCACATATAGCTTGGCATTATCTAGAATTCTACTTTTTTGCTAATCTCATAAATATAAAGTTATATCTCCTACTTATATTAGCTTGCATTTTTCTGGTTATCACCAAGATCAGGCATCTCTTTCTGAGCTTGTTAGCCTTTTGGGTTTCCTCTTCTCTAAATTGCTTATTCATATCCTTTATGAGAGCATGGAATATCTATTTCTTGAGATCATCTTCTGTCTATATTAAAAGTAGGATTAGTTTTTCTTCTTTTTCTATAATTTTGGTAATTTTTCAGGTTAGTGTTACAGTTTTAGCAGGAAACAGAATGGTAGTTCTATTTATTAAAGCTAAATAAATCTAATACTTGTAGAGTAGGTTAAGATAAAGTCATTGGGATTTGTATTTATATTAGGAATATTACTTAAAATAATAGGCATTGTTTTATGTGATGGATTTAATTCTAAAAAGGCATGTTTTCTGGATCTTATTCTCTTACAAATTAAAGAAGGAATATATATAAACACACTCATAGAGGTATCTACATACATATATCTGTAGACACACACATACTTGTAGCTACTTTAGCTGATTTGGGACATGTCATAGGTTTGTGTATATGAAAATCAAGGTTACCAAAATATATTTCTAGTCTGAAAGCTGCAGTCCTGCCTTGCCTACTGCCTGTAGGGCGTGACCACCTTAATAATACAATCAGCAACATATAAATTTACATTTCAGTCTTACCCTACTTCACTACAAGGTCTTTAAATTTAACTCTCTAGCATCTGTGTTTTCTTCAGATCTCTGTTAGTGTACACATTTATGTTTTAAATGTGATTGGTTTGGGGGCACCTGGGTGGCTCAGTTGGTTAAGTGTCCAATTTCAGCTCAGGTCATGATCTCACGGTCTGTAAGATTATCTCTAGGTAGTGGAATGGGGGTAAAGGAATGGATTTGCTGGTTTTGCCTTTATATGTTCATGTAAAGTTTGAATATTTTCCCCCAGGTTTTGGTATTTTTAATGAGGAAGAAGAATTTTTTTTTTAAAGCTATCAAAATACAGCTTATTGAACTACTCTCTTAATGAGTACTTGGATGGTTCTGTTATAGGACAATAGTCAACATATGGCAAAATAGTCAATATTAATAATTGTCATCAAAGAAGTACTCATTAAAGCAATGAGATACTTCTTTCTATCTATGAATTTTTAAAGATCAATGACAGCACCCAATGCTCGGGGGGAGAGGTGTTAAACTTCACTTTCATACATTGTTGTTGGTATTATCAACAGTATCTATCTGGTCAGTATCTCTTAGGAAACATACTTTGACCTAGTAATTCAGTTGGTTGTGGTCTATCCCAGAGAAATAAATAATTCCCTTAAAAGTCTATAAGCATGAAAGGTAGCCTACTGAATTGGAGAGGATATTTGCAAATGGCATATCTAATAAAGGGTTAATGTCCAGAATATATAAAGAACTTATGCAATTAAACATTCAAAAAACAAATAATCTAATTAAAAATAGGCACAAGACATGAACAGATGTTTCTCCAAAGAAGATGTACAGATGGCCAATGGACACATGAAAAGATGCTTAACATCACTCATCATCAGGGAAGTGCAAATCAAAACCACAATGAGATATCACCTCACACCTGTCAGAATGACTAAAATCAAAAATACAGGAAACAACAGATGTTGGCAAGGATGTGGAGTAAAAGGAACCCTCTTGGACTGTTGGTGGGAATGCAGACCGGTATAGCCACAGTGGAAAACAGTGTGGAGATTTCTCAAAAAGTTAAAAATAGAACTATCTTATGATCCACTAATCGCACTGCTAGGCATATACCCCCCAAAATACAAAAACTAACTCAAAGGGATACATGCACTCCTATGTTTGTTGTAGCATTGTCTACAATAGCCAAATTATGGAAGCAGCCCAACTGTGCATCAGTAGATGATGGATAAAGAAGATGTGTTTATATATATGTAAACACAGTGGAATATTTTCAACCATAAAAAAGAATGAAAGCTGCAACAACATAGATGGAGTTAAGTGAAAAAAGAGTATAAAGTTAAGTGAAAAAAGTCGGAGAAAGACAAATACCATATGATTTCACTTATATGTGGAATTTAAGAAACAAAACAAAATGAGCAAAGCAAAGAAAAAGAGACAAACCAAGAAACAGGCTCTTTATAAGAGAACAAACTGATGGTTACCAGAGGGAGGTATGTGGGGATGGGTGAATAGGTGATAGGGATTAAAGAGTACACTTATCATAGTGAGCACTGAGTATTATGTAGAACTGTTAAATCACTATATTGTACACCTGAAACTAATAGAACACTATGTTAACTACACTGGAATTAAAATTAAAAGCTTAAAAAAAGTCTATATGCATGAAGAACATCATTAGCAATTTATTTTGTAATAGTGAAAAGTTACAGTCTGAATGTCCAACTATAGTGAAATGAGTATTAGGAAGTAAACCCTTTTAACAGTGACCTAACAAAGGTCACAAGTCTGGTGGTGGGTAGTCTTTTTCTCTGACATAAGCTGGTGCAGTTATTCAGCGATGACGTAAAGAAACTAGGCTTTTTTCTGTTATTCTCTTCTGCCATCCTTCACCCCCAGTGTGTTGGCTTATTGTCTTCTTTGTTGCATTATGGTTATAAAATTGCCATAGTTACAGACATCAAGTGAAAAGTAGCAAAAAGGTTTGCTTGGGTGTTTTTTGTTGTGTCTCCTTTATCAGTGAATGATAAACTTCCCCATAAGTACCATCCCCATGCCCAGCAGGTATCCATATATATATATCTCATTGGTTGCATAGCCATGTTTGGCCACAACAGAATCTAAGAAAGCATGACTTTTGCTTTCTAGACTCTGTAGTGGGAAGTTACAAGGTAGAAAGGGGTTGGAAGTGTGTATTTTGAGTAGCCAGTCCAGAAGATCTGTTGCAATGGTTAAGTAAGTATGGTAACTTGAAGGTCTGTAATAAACTCCATGAAAATGATGGTATAAAAACAGTAATAACACAGAAAATTAGATTAGTTACATACTGTGTTTAGCAGAATGCCTGGTTCTCAAAAACCCTTATTTTCTTGCCTCCTGACTGAACATTAATTTAAGTGCCATAAAGTAGTAAAACAGTATTTACATACAGAGGAGTTTTTCTTTAATAGAAAATAATAAGTACTCTTGGGCTTCAGAGAAGGGAGAGATTACTTTGAGCTAAATAGGCCAAGACTTGGCATTGGTAGAATTTGAAATTTCAGAAGAGCGTTTGGGGAGGTAGTGGGGATGAAGAGAGGAACATTAGCCAAAGTGTGGGACTGGGAAAGTTCAGGCCATATTTGAAGACTAAAATACTGTCCCCTTTGATTGGAATACAGGATGTGTTCAGGAGAAGGGAATGTGGAAGACAAAGCTGGACAGGTGAGGTGGGAACAGATTGTAGATAGCCTTAAATTCCATTGGGAAGATTTTGGGCTTTAGTTACATAGCATTGTAGATTTATAGGTCCACAATGTAGACATAATGAATGAATGTTTTAAATATGAAAAGTGTTGCCTCTTGAAGACTGTTTCTTTAGAGATTATATATCAATCAAAAGGGAATTCGATTGGTGTAAAACATGTTCAGAACTGCTTTGAAGTTTTCTGACCATAAAGAAAATGATACATTATAGAAAACTTTTCATATGCAAGGAATACTTTCTGAGACTTTTTGTGAATCCTCAGGTTTTAAAATTCAGACCTCTTTGTGTGGGATCCTTGCTTCCTCTGAATTTTATTTCCTTTGAGAGTCACGTTTCATATGTATATATGAATTCCTGTTAAGTTAATAGTCTTCTCAGTGTTAATGAAAGTTTTATTTCTTTTGATGAATCGATTTTGCTCAGGTTGGAACACTTGCTGAGTCAGTTTAATGATTTTTTTTCTTTTTTGTATAGAACAGTTGGTGGACTTGTTCACATTCATACTTACAAGCTGTTACCAAATTTGACATTTTCTGACTAAGAGCTGTCACTTTCTTAGTACTTATGTTTTTCTTCACTTCCAACACCACTGCTAGCCGTTTGGCTTTCTTTGGGGTTGGGAGGAGACATTTTTGATAAGCTTAGTTTTTAAAAAATTATTTTAGAGTTATTGCTTTCGACCTTTGAGATGTGAATGCTTGTTTAGGCTAGCATTTACTCTGGATCTGGCCTCTAGCCTCACATCGTCTTAATGGAATGTTTTCTGGGTGGTTCTCAAACAATGATAACTGTGAATATTACATCTTTGAATGTCAAGTTTATTATACTGCACATTCACAGATCTATCCCTTGACTGATATCTTATTCTCTCACTTCACTCTGTGTATGTATATGAATATGTACATATTTTTCTTTTTCCTTTTTCCAGCTTTATTGAGATATAATTGACATATAACATTGTGCAAGTTATAGTGCACAATATGTTGATCTAATACACTTGTATATTACATATACATGTATGTGTGTCTACACATGTAATATACACATGTATATATACACACATATATATGTAGATGAAGTTTCCATTTCTTTGTGCAAATGTTAGAAACATTTGTAAAGATTTGAGATATAGGAGGACATGCCATGAGAATTGATTGGTTGAAGGATAGAGGAAACTTTATAAGGAGTCAAGAAACCTGATGTACGATTATTTATATTTTGCCATCACCTGATAATGTGTATGTAATTAATTTAGTGTTTTAAATGTGAATTTGACCAGTGGAGAGTTTCTTGTGTAGGACAGTTTATATTTGTAATCATGTATTTAGGGATGGTGGGATTGCTGTGAAAGAATACACCCCTGTCTCTTGTAGAACTTCAGACATAATCTGTCATCTAGAAAAAATTCCTCATCTTTTCTGGAAAGGAATACTAGATAAGTAAAAATAATAGCATGGAGCTTTTATGAGGAAAATTTCAGGAAACTCATTCATTTGTTAAAAGATAAAGCTAGCTGTAAAGTTAATACTAGATTAAAATACAGTTTCTGAGATGAACATCAGTTTTGTACTTGACCCCAGAATTGAATAGGCGTCCCACTGTATTTTGTGTTTATTTTTTATATTCAATGCTTTTGCCTATAATTGTGTTTCTGGTTCTAGTTACATACAACATATGCTACTGGTCCATCTGTGTTGTATTCGGCATACAATGGTTCTTCTACTAGACTGTTTTGTTGTTTTGTTACTATCATAGCCCTAGTGTCAATAACTGTGCCTGGTGCAAGGTAGGTGCTCAGTTAATATTGTTAAATGAATAAATGTGAATATTTTACTAAATTTACTACTCAAATCCTCAGTTACTAGGAGACCTCATTTTCTGGTCTTAGCTTTTTTCTTTAAAATTTTTTTTTAAATGTTTATTTACTTTTGAGATAGAGAGAGAGGGCACAAGCAGGGGAGGGGCAGAGAGAGAGGGAGACACAGCATCTGAAGCAGGCTCCAGGCTCTGAGCTGTCAGGACAGAGCCTGATGCAGGTCTTAAACTCACAAACTGTGAGATCATGACCTGAACCAAAGTCGGATGCCCAACTGACTGAGCCACCCAGGTGCCCCTTAGCTTTTTTCTATACATACGTGTTCTGGTCTTGCACCATCACTAGATTGGAAGCGCACTGTGAGTAGGAACCTGGTTTTATTTGTTTTTCCTTTTTTCTTTACAATAATTTGGACTGTGGTGGGTAATAGGTATTCTCTAAAGATGTGATTTTAACTGAATGAAAAATGATCAATTTTATTTTTTTTATCACGAGACTACAAAAATACAGTCATAAACAAGAAATTTGGCAGAGAAAACAGCTAATGTGTCTTTGTCTGTCAGCTTGAGGGCCTATATAACACTTTGTACTTCTGTGGCATAGAGAGCTGGGGTTCTGGGACAGCTCTGTTTCTTGCTCTTTAACGGCCTATTTGCTTTATTTTTGGCTTTCTAACTATGTCACAGATGGTGTAGGTCAGTGGTTCTCCAAGTGTTGTCCCAGAATAGCAGCATTAGCATCACCTGGGTACTTGCTAGAAATGCAAATTCTCAGGCCCATTCCAGACTGAGGGTGGAGCCTGGCCCGAGCAATGTGTGTTATAGCAAGTCCTCTCTTTGATTCCTTTGCAGTACAGTTTGATGTCTCTGAGTGGTCACACTGTCTTTAGGAGAGAGGGCTGCTAGAGGCAACAGTTGTGTGCCAAAGAAAACCAACTTGCAGCCAGAATTTAAGAGAGCAATGTAATCCAAAGTTTTTCAGAGGGAACAAGTGTAGTTTATAAAGGTGTTAGGATATAAAGCAAATTATTGAAACTTCATTGTATGCTTTTACTTAGCTTAAGTAAACTGTATTATTCACTTTTATTTTTCAAGGATTTCTCTTGTTATTTGTGAGTTTATGCTCAAATGGAAAGTGAGAAGCTTAAATTGGTCAAGTTTTCTCATACTTCAGATTTTTGCAAAAGTGAGTGCTCTGCCCATTGCAGATGAGCAAGAAACAACTGAAAAGTGTCCAACCCAAGCTAATATTTTGCGTATTTTTCTTTTTTGAATATGCTTTACAGTGATTTCAGTTTTGAATTTGAAACCTTTTAAGATTTAGAGTACAAGATAGTTTAAATGGTTTCAATAAATTAAATGGTACATTTAAAATAATTTGTTTTTAGATATTCCTGTGTGTGCAGATAAACCTTAGATATAGCAGGTTTATATTCCTTATATATGTCCTCTTGACAAATTGGAATTGGAAAGTAATACAGAAATTAATTTTTGTTTACCATGTAGACTTAAGTTGTAAAATATCCAGTTATTGCTGTTTTTATGTTTTGTATTTCTAATGGTTAGGAAATGAAGACCTAATTTTAGGTAAATAATGTAAAATCTTAATAAGGCTTGTATGCGTTCTAACTTTTATTTTCCTTGAAGGTAATTCCAAAGTTTTCTTTTCACAAATATGTGCCATTACCATTAGGTTTCCCTGTACACATAAATGGATGTATGATGATTTACAATTTAAAAAATATTCTATCTGTAATACTTGAAAGCTATTTTCATACTTTATCTACTTGATCATGTTGAATTTACTTCATTTTTCTACTTTTTTTCTTAAGATTTCAATTGCATGTCATAATCTTTTGTTCCTGGAACTCTGGAAAGTTCAAAAGAGTTCACTCCAAGAATGTTGAGGTGACATTAGTGAAGGCAGAAGTGAGAGTTTTAGAAAGTAGGCAAGTTGTAGCTTACGTAGTTCAGAGAGAAGTGAACCTATGCAATGAAAAATTCAATAACTGAATGCATCACTTCCATATTACTGGACAGTATCGGAATATATTTGCTCCCTAGAAATCTGTCTCTCTTAGTTTAGAAGGAATTCTTCTATAGTGGTGTGCAGGGAGAACTTTTAAGGGGCCCTTTGGACAATGTATTGTCTGTCATATCCTTGTTGTAATACTCCCTCTATGTTGCATGTGTGCCTTGAGTTTTCCAGGTGGTGATTCATTTATGGTCTTGGACTGTCATCTTAGTTCATTTGTGAGAATGCTGTGCTCTTTAGGGGCATAAACTCAATCTCTTGGTGCTTTTTTTTTTTTCTCTTTTATAAAAATAATGTATTTGGATTGAAACATCCAAGACCAAGTCTACAAACTGGTGGCTTGTGGAGCCAGATCTAGTGAACTAGTTTGGCTGTAATCGTTTTAAGTTTTTCAGTTAAGGGACTTTTATGCATAGTAACATGCCTATAGGACAGCATTCAGAAGGCGTAAGGAGGGACATGTACATTTAAAGGTAGTTTTAGCTCTATTCTTCTTTCAGCCACCCGGTTGTTTTCTTTGAGGACCTTCAGAATGGATACATATTTGTGAATCATTCCAGGGTTATTACTTATACAGAGAAGCATAATAGTATATTTACCTTTTTTTTTTTTAAGCCAAATGGTTGCAAACTACATACGTTGTTCTGTGTTTTGCTTTTATTTTCATTTAATCTATCTTGGAATTCATTCTATATCAATATAATAAGAACTGTCTTCTTTGTAACAAATGCGTAGCTTTCCTTTGTATAGATGTAGCCCACTTTTTTTCCTATTTTCTTTGTTTTTTCCTTTCTTCCTTCCCTTCCGTTCTTTCAGTCTTTTCTTCCCTTCAGTCTCCGTCTTCCTCCTGCCTTTTTCAGTTAAATAATCCAATTCAAACAATAGTATCTTACCATATTAGAAAAACCTTTACCTGGGATTTACCTTTTATTTTGAAAGGGTAGAATTTATGCCAGTTATTATGTTTTAGACTCAGGTGATTTTTATAGAAGAAATTAGTCTGTCAGAACATGTGTTTTCAGATCTTTTGTTTCTAACTTTTTGAGTAGCGTTTTCCAGAGGGAAAAAAATTTAAGACATTGGCTTTTTCTTCCTCTTTTTTTTTTTTTCAACGTTTATTTATTTTTGGGACAGAGAGAGACAGAGCATGAACGGGGGAGGGGCAGAGAGAGAGGGAGACACAGAATCGGAAACAGGCTCCAGGCTCTGAGCCATCAGCCCAGAGCCCGACGCGGGGCTCGAACTCACGGACCGCGAGATCGTGACCTGGCTGAAGTTGGACGCTCAACCGACTGCGCCACCCAGGCGCCCCCTTTTTTTTTTTTTTTTTTTTTAAGATATTAGTTGAGGACCTGATTTTCTATTAGTTTTACTCATAATTAATTTAACCAGTTCCCTGTAGATGGACATTTGGATTATGCATACATTTTTGGGTGTAATTTTTCAATATATCATTTCACACATGTGCAAATATATTTGAAGGGTAATGATCTAGAATTAGAATTGCTGAGTAAAGAGTGTGTGCATTTGCAGAGTGGATGGATGTTACCAAATTGTCCACTGTAGTGAAACTGACAAATGCCTTTTTCCCCTGACATATTGTTTTATTACATTATTGAACTTAGTCTGATAGAAAAGGGCAAATCTGATTATAATTTCAATTGGTATTCTCGTACATGTGACGTTAAACATCTTTTTAATAAGTTTGAGCTTTTTGTATTTCCTTTCTATCAATATGTCCTTTGTATGTTTTTCTGTTGAGTCCTTGGAGTCCTTGATTTTTATCTTATTGGTAGGTGCTCTTACTATATTAAGAAAAGCAAACTCTCGTGATTTGTGATATGACTACATTTTCTATTTTGTTTTGACATTTGTCAAAAAAAGAATTATCTTATTTCTCATAATAGTTTTTCAGTAACTTTTTAATTGCTATATGTGTAAATATTTTTTGAGATAAAATTTATTAGTCTTTTATGGCTTTGGGTTTTGTCTTATCCTCAGAAAGGCATTCCTAACCCTGAGATTATTAAAACAAAAGCAAACCCTACCTTTTTTTCACATACTTCGGGGTTCTTTGAAAAATTTTTAATATTTTGATGTGAGAAATATTTTCCAGATAGCTGCCCATCAACATTTATTGAATAATCCATGTTTCCGCCAGTGATCTGCAGTGTCCCCTTTAGCTTATACCAAATTCCTATATATATTAGGTTTTTTTTTTTTGATTGCCCATACCATAGCTCTCTGTTCATGCATCAGTACCACCATTTAAGTGACTATAGAAATATGTTTTAAAATATTTCAGGAATTTTAAATAATTTGTTTATTTTGCTTATTTAGTTTTCCACTTATACTTTAGAGTCATTGTGTGCTGTATTCTTTGCATGGCTTTTATTTTTTTATTGAAAGATTTATTGTAATCAGCTTATTTTTGTTATAAATAGGATTGTTTTCTATAATTATGTTAACTTTTTATAGAAGCTCATTCGTTTTAATTTTTTTTTAACTTTTTTAAAGTTTATTTATTTATTTTGAGAGAGAGAGAGAGAGCATGTGCATGCATGCACAAGCAGGGGAGGGCTAGAGAGAGGGAGAGACAGAATCCCAAGCAGGTTCTGTACTCTGAGCGCAGAGTTCAATCAATGCAGGGCTCAAACTCATGAACCAGTGAGATCATGACCTGCAAGAGTTGGATGCTTTACCGACCGAGCCACCCAGGTGCCCTTTATGGGTTTTAATTTATTTTAATACGTAGCCAATTTACTAAAATTCCTCTATTTTCTTAAATACGTTTGTAGTCAGTTGCCTTGGATTTTCCATGTATCCACTTGTATCATTTGCAAATAATGATGATTTTATTTCCTCTTTTCTGTTTTTAAACATTTCTTTCTTGACTAATGGCATTGGCCACCACCTCCAGAATATGGTTAAATATTTGTGATGAAAAATGGACATCCTTGTTTTGTTCCTGATTGTCAGTACCTCTTGGGTTTTTCCATTATGCATGATGCTAACTTTGAATTGAACTTGTATCTTATCATATTAAGGAAGTTGGCATAGTGTTTCAAAATTAAGAAGAAAATTTAGATCTTGTATTGACAGAACTGTCGCAAGGGTAATACACAGAATTAAAAAAAATTTTTTTTTAACATTTATTTATTTTTGAGAGACAGAAAGAGTAAGAGCGTGAGCGGGAGAGGGGCAGAGTGAGAGGGAGACACAGAATCCAAAGCAGGCCACAGGCTCTGAGTTGTCAGCACAGAGCCCGATGTGGGGCTCGAACTCACAAACTGTGAGATCATGACCTGAGCTGAAGTCGGACACTTAACCGACTGAGCCACCCAGACGCCCCCACAGAAACCATTTGAGGACAAGTTGTCAGGTAATCTGATAGCCTGTTGTTTCCCACCAAATACTTTAAAAGTGTTTATTTCCTATAAATAAGTACTATCTTATGTAACAACATATAACCATCAAAATCAGGAAGTTAACACTGGATATATTACTACCATCTAATCCTCAGACCCCGTTCATGTTTCATCAGTTGTCCTAATAATGTCCTTTTATAGCCAAATCCAGTTTAGAATCATACATTATACTTGGCTTTCATGCCTTTTTAGTCTCCTTCAATCTAAAACAGTCTTTCCTTGACTTTTATGACTTGACACTTTTGAACATTACAAGAAATCTACTGTAAAATGTCCCTCAAGTTGAGTTTGCCTGTGTTTCCTTATGATGCATTTCGGGTTATGCATCTTCGGCAGAAATACCACATAGGTGTTCTGTGATCACCAAGAAATAACACAGATATTCCTGTTAATCTTTTTTGTTTTTCTTTCCAGGTAACTCTATCTTCTCTGCAATCTTTCTCTTTAACAGTTCTGGGTCTTTTATTTTTATTAAATATTTAATCCGATATGTGAATTGACAGGAAGATGGAGAAGCAAGTGTACTGGGAACACAAGGAGTGGCTGGTGGGTTCAGAAATGAGTCACAGTAAAGACTTTTCCAGTATTATGGACTGAAGTTTGAGAAGCATCCAGGGACCACGATGGAGACAGAAGTATAAAACTTGCCGAAGGATATATAGTGGAAGACGTTGATCGTTGATGTTATTATTACTTTGATTACATAATTATGCTGATTAGATTATTATTTTTATTAAAGCCATTTTGAAGAGTATGAAGAATTCTATGCCAAAGCACTGTTTGGTCAAAGCAGTTGGACTATCATATCCTTTTGTCAGGACTTCCATTTTTGTCAGCTTTAGATGAAATTATTATTATGCTTACATAAAATAATGATTGCCTTGTAGAGTACATAATTTCAAAAGGTTTTATGATCATTAAGTGTAGGTAGTGTAGATATTTGATGCCTTTTCCTTGTGTATACAATTGTTTTTGGACAATTTTTAATTCAATAAGATGGAAATAATCCTTTTAATTGCAATGTAACTTTTTAAAAAATATAATTTATTGTTAAATTGGCTTTCATGCAACACCCAGTGCTCATCCCAACAAGTGCCCTCCTCAATGCCCATCACCCACTTTCTCCTCTTCCCCACCCCCATCAACCCTCAGTTTGCTCTCTGTATTTAAGTCTCTTATGGTTTGCCTCCCTCCCTCTCTGTTTGTCACTCCCCCCCCCCCCCCCCACTTCCCTTCCCACATGGTCTTCTGTTAAGTTTCTCAAGTACCACATATGAGTGAAAACATATGGTGTCTTTCTCTGACTGACTTATTTCACTTAGCATAATACTCTCCAGTTCCATCCACGTTACTGCAAATGGCAGGATTTCATTCTTTCTCATTGCCAAGTAGTATTCTGTGGTATATATAAACCACATCTTCTTTATCCATTCATCAGTTGATGGACATTTAGGCTCTGTAACTTTTTTTTTTTTTTTAATTTTTTTTCAATGTTTTTATTTAGGCTTTGTAACTTTTAAGAGCTTACTGAAACGAGAACAAAAACAGCACTACCTTCATTTTGAAGGTTATAAGATGCTTGGTAAATTGGATTTTATGTTCATTATGGCATTGAAAAACCAGAAAGGAATGTTATTCAAATGGAGTAGAAGTAAGTTTAGTGGCTCACTCACTAAACCTTGGTTGGACAATCCACAATTTCTTAGGGGTGTGGTAAGGTCATCATTAGATACAAGTTATTGCTTGTTAAAGCACTGTGGAAATATAAATAACATTGTCATCTGGGTTAATGTAATAGAAATGGGAGGGGAAAACATGAGAACAGTGAAATTGATATAGCAATCCTTGAGGGCCCTTAAATGCCCTATGTATTATTTTAACTAGTTAGTGTTTGCAACACAGTTTCAGTTCCTTAAGTGGAAGTTACTATTTCAATTCTACATGTCTTTTTAGATATTCTGGAGAGCCATTCTGCCCAAGCTGTGTTTCTGAAGACATGAGTTTTACAGTTTGTTTACATATTAAACCGTAGGGTTTGTTTTTGTTTTTGTTTTTGTTTTTGTCTTTATTCCTTGGAGGGGCTAGGAACCTCTGGAGGGCCATTGTCTCTGATTTTCCTTTTTTGAACTTTCACTTTTTACCTTGCATATTAAATCTCTTAAAAGGAGGTGGGGTGAAAGGTAGGGATTGAGAAAAGGCAGCTACTTTTCATTTGTAGGGGAGGTCCAGAATAAAGTCTTTCAAGACAATCTGAAATCCATCATAAGATTTAAATATGTAGTGAAGCTGTGAGAACTGTTACTTTGCGATGATATTATAAGAACTCATGATTTTATTTTCCCACTTTCCCCATCTTCATTTTTTATAAAAGAGAAATCCCCTTAATGCCACAAACATTTGAGCAAACTATACTGTATCCTTTGCATATGTCTGCATTTATATTGATTGTTTTAGATTATGGACTCTTAGAGGATATACATTACCTGTTTTAACATCCCTAGTCTGAAGTAAAATGTGTATTTAAAAAAAAGTTTTTCCCCCTTGCAATCAGTGCCTTTCTATATGCTTACATATTTTGTGACATGTATGTAAAGGAAGCATATTTGTCTCTAAGTGCCCTATCTTCCAAGGGTTCTTTCTTCAGCTGAGTTAAAAACTTTTTTTGTTTGGTCCAAACTGAGTTTTGTCTTCTTCTTTTTTATCTACTCAGGCCCAGATTGCCTTCCTTCAGGGGGAAAGAAAAGGTCAAGAAAATTTGAAGAAGGATCTTGTGAGGAGGATCAAAATGCTGGAGTATGCTCTTAAACAGGAAAGGTAATTCAGTGGGATGGAAGGCTGTGTTCTCTTTAAAGACTGGACTAATTTTTCTGTTATTCCTAAAACTAATCCAAATGTTAATACTTTATACTTTTGAATTAAAGAAATAGTACCTGTAATGCACATTTACAAATGGTTGTAATATTGAATGTTATCGTGACTGTTTAATGGTCATGAACAATAAATCGATTTGTATGATTTTTTTATTTTTATTTATTTATTTTTTCAACGTTTATTTATTTTTGGGACAGAGAGAGACAGAGCATGAACGGGGGAGGGGCAGAGAGAGAGGGAGACACAGAATCGGAAACAGGCTCCAGGCTCTGAGCCATCAGCCCAGAGCCTGACGCGGGGCTCGAACTCACGGACCGCGAGATCGTGACCTGGCTGAAGTCGGACGCTTAACCGACTGCGCCACCCAGGCGCCCCTTGTATGATTTTTTTAAAAGTTTAGTAACATTTTCCCCCTGCCCTGTCCTTTCTAAGGAAACTTATGTGCTTCCTGAGCTGTCATGATCCATTTCTTTATGGGATTGAACTCGTTTTTGAGTTGTAAAGGAAATTTCTCTAATGCCTTTTCCTCATCATCTGGTATTCAGTTCGGTGTATTTTCTTTGGGGAAAAAGCAGACTGGATTGAGAACCTTTTCTAGACTTTTTTGGTATTTTGTTCCTTTGCTATGAGCTATTCATATCTCTCCAGAAGTGAATCTTCTCTTTCTATGTTGCTAGTGTTTAACCTTGGTTCACAGGGAAAGGACAATAGGTCATAGATGAGAGTTTAGGAGATTTTTGTGTGAATTATAAGTGTATATGTTTTAACAGGTGGTCTTTGGAATTTTTTGTCAGCAACATGAGACAGTTTTTTTGTTTTAGGTAATTGAGTACTTGATAGGCGATACTGAAATTCTCTATTTTGCTTGTTTTGATCACATGCTTTTCTCACTTTTTTTTAAGTTGATGAATGGGCTGTTTGCAAAACTGTCATAAAATAGCATTTAACAGATAATATTTATGGATATCAAGAAATAGATTAAACTTTATTAGAACTCATTTTCACCTTTACGTGAGATCTTTAAATGGCACAAGAAATTGAAAACACATTGACCTCTTGGTAAAAAAGAGATGATTCTTTTTTATTCCTTGAGAGGTTGATTGAAAGCTGTATTGGAGAGATGGTGTGGGTGAGGAACTACTTTTAAAAGTGTGCAATTTGGGAATATTTGAGATTTTAAGCAATTTAAATTACAGGTGTCATCAAAGAGAAAGAATAATAACATTAATGGCAACTTTATTAAGTACTGTGCACCAGGCCCTGAGGTTTAAAAACTAAGTAACTTGAGTATGTAGAGTTGCAAAGTTGTAGTACAGCTGTGATTCAGATCCTGCAGGTCTGTCTGATTCTGAAGTCTGTACTCTGTACCATCTATCATAATACAGTAGAATTAAAATATACAGGTACTCAAGTAACCAAGGATATTGCATGTGCGAGGCGTGTGTGTGTGTGTGTGTGAGAGAGAGAGAGAGAGGCCCTCCTCATTAAATATAGTCATTGCTCTATCCATCCAACTTAAGCACTGTGTTGGAGCTGAGTATAAACAAGGTCATTGTCCTTGTCCTTAAGGGCTCAGAGTAGCCCGAAACAGACTTGTAAACCACAAAAGTGCAGTGCAGTATCATGAGTGCTATGGAAGATGTCTGTACAGGGTACAGTGGGGTCACAAAGAAGGGAGTGGTTATTTGGATCTGGAAGGTAGAAGTAAGTAGAAGTGAGGATGTAACAAGAGGAGGTGAGACTTGAACAGCAGGTGTTTGCCAGATAAGCAAGGTTCAGGAAGTAGAGAGTGTATGTTTGGCAGGGAACAAAGCAGTTTGGTGCGTTCAGAAATTTACAGTCACGGTGTATGGAGGAGGGTAAGATGTTAGTTGTGATTTGATAAGTGATAATGATAGATGTGGGCAAGAACCAGATCATGGAGAGCCTAAGGAGTTCAAAATTTTATCTTACATATAATAGGAAACATTGAAGGTTTTTCAAAACCTTTTATTATAAAATTTCTCAAGCTTATAGAAGTTTCAAGAACTACATGCCCTTTACCCAGATTCACCAGTTGACATTTTGCTATATTTACTGGTATGCTCATTCTGTAGACATACTGCTTTTTTCCTGGATCATTTGCTACTTAGATGAAGACATTATACCCCTCATGCCTCTAAATACCTCCGTATATATCTTCTGCGAACAGGGACAGGGACATTCCCTTTTATAATTACAACTCATTATCAAAATTAAGGAAACTCAGTGTTGATATAGTTCTATTGTTTAATATAGCCCATATTCATATGTTCTGGTGATGATCTTTATAGCATTTTTTTCCACCAAATACCCCAGTAATGATTTTTATAGTATTTTTTTTCCTGGTCTAGGAATGCATGTTGCATTTAGTTGTTGTGCAGTTGAAAGGAGCATGGAATAGTGTGAAGTAGATTTTAGAAAGATCACCCTGACCTCAATATGGGGATGGACTGGAAAGATCTGTTAGTAGAACCAGGAAGATTCTAATAGTCTAGGATGAGAGATTATAACATAGTAGCTGCTAGAATAGAAGAGGCATCAGCTATGAAACATTTTAAGTAGAATCCATAAAAATTGGAGATGACTGGATATAGGGGATGAGGAAGAAAGATGATTCAAGAATGATTCCCAGGTTCCTGGCTTGAGTCAAAGTTTTGTTAAATTATCAAATGAATTAAAGATTAAGAAATGAGGGTTGAGGGGCGCCTGGGTGGCTCAGTCGGTTGAGCATCTGACTTTGGCTCAGGTCGTGATCTCACAGTTTGTGGGTTCGAGCCCTGCATCAGGCTCTGTGCTGACAGCTCAGAGCCTGGAGCCTGCTTTGGATTCTGTACCTCCCTCTCTGCCCCTCCCCTGCTCGTGCTCTGTCTCTTTCTTTCTCTCTCAAAAATAAATAAACATTAAAAAAAAGAAAAAAGAAGGGTTGAAAAGCAGATATGAGAGTAAGGCTCATGACTAGAGATGTATACTTGGGGCTCATTAATACTGTGGATAAAGTTGCAGGAGTAGTTGAAACAAGCAGTTGAACAAGTTCAACAAGTAGTTGAAACAAGTGTTGTGGGAAGAGAAGAATCAGCCAGAGCCCCAGGAAATGGAAAAGTTTGAGGAAAAGGGAGAGGAAGAAGAACCAGCAAAGGAACAGTTGGAGAAGGAAGGAGAGAGCAGTATATTGCAAGCAAGCTAAAGAAAGTGGGGGTTTGACAACTGTAGATGCCACACCGACTCTGAGTAAGCTGTAACCTGAAAGTAGTCATCCAGATTTGCCAGGTCAGAGCTTGTAAATGGCCTTGCCAGAAGAGCTTCAGGGAGGTAGCAGGAACACAAACCAGATCACAGGGGCTTGAGGGGTGAGAAGGTCAGATAAAGTGGAGACAGATATAGTCGCTTATTTTTTCAAGTAGTTTGACTTTGAAGAACAGAAGAGATAAAGAACTGGGTGGGTCTGGGGAAGACATTTTGTTTTCTTTCAACTAATGGAGTTCTCCTGGAAAAGATTTTGTATCTTCTGAGATTTATGGAATGATTTGAGGTTATTCCTGATCCTATGGCACTATTTAAGTGTAATAAATTAAGGAGTAACAGAGCATTTCTTTGTGGATTAGAGTCTTAAACATTTCAGTTCTTTAACTCTGAAATTATTTTTCTAATGCCCTAACGCCAGGAAGTTTTACAGATTTTGGAGTTGTAGAACATTTCAGTTCTTTTGATTCTGAAATTATTTTTCTAATGCTTTAAGCAAAGAATTTTTAAGAAGTTTTTTTTTGAGGAAAACTTGAAACATAAATGTAAAGAGAGTAATATCTTCTATATACACCTCCAAGCCTTAGCAGTTAATGTTCCTGTCAGTCTTGCTTCATCCTGATCTATTTTAGAACAGCAAATTCTAGACGTCTTTTAACCTGACACATTGTCATTTAACCTGACACACCTAAGTGTAAGGATCATAATTTAGAATTGCTGTGTTATTGATTTTCTGAGTAGTCCCATTTAAAAAGATCCAAAATTAAGTGAAACTGAATCTTTAACATTACAGAAAGATTACTCACCTAGCAATGAATTTATTTAAGGCATTCCCTAAAGTATAATAGAATATGCAAAATGAGCAAATGTATATCTAATTTTTCAAGAGTACACAGTGTGTAATTCAAGATTTACTCTGGAACTTCTATACTGAAAAACCTTAAATACTATATAAAATACAATTCTGAAACATTCCATTTTTCCCTGTTTCTCTCTTACATCTGCACTACTGTAAAAACCCATATGTCCTCTTTGCCTGTAATAATTCCATATTCTAATTCATCTTCCACGTTCACAGGATTCACTTTTTGAAATACAGGTTGTTCTATCCCTGCTTTAAAATATCTAGCTAATTTCCAAGTTCTTTTTTTTTTATTTTTTTATTTTTTTTATTTGGGACTTCAAGTTCCAGATTGAATTTTGTTTTTTCCTTCCCAAGTTCTTAGTAGAACCTTTTACAGCCAGGCCCCTTTCTAGTCCTGTACACACACACACACACACACACACACACACACATTTTTTTTGACCCATTGTGTATTTTTCCCCCACTTTTTCTTCTGACAGAAATACTCTTCATCAATTTATTTGTCTGACTAAAACCACTGGTTTTTTAAGGTTTAGCTAAAATCTCTTATGTTACCTCCTTTTTGGTAGCTCTCCTTGACACCACCTTTGACAGAATTAGATAATCCCTTTTCTGAATTCCTATAACATTTGATGTAACGCATAACTCTTTTTTAAAAAATGTTTATTTAGTTTTGAGAGCGAGAGAGCGCAAGCGGGGGAGGGCAGAGAGCGAGGGAGATACAGAATCTGAAGCAGGCCCCAGGCTCTGAGCTGTCAGCACAGAGCCCCATGTGGGGCTTGAACTCACTAAGCATGAGATCATGACATGATTAACCGCCTGAGCCACCCAGGCGCCCCTGATATGACTCCTAACTCTTAACACAATGTGCTGTAGTTATTTTAATCTCTGTCTCTTAGGCATCTCCTTGCTCTGCCCTAAACTGACTGTAAACTGCAGGTCTTTCCCATCAGCCAGCACACCACCGGACCTGTCACGAGAATTCAGAACCTGTCCGTTGATTTAATCAAGTTATTCTGAGCATGAACATTTAAAATGTGATTTGGATGCTATGTCATATTCCTAGCACATTATAATAGACTTTGAAACAAAAGTATAATGGGACTTCTTTAATTACTATACAATTTTTATGCTTTTTTAACCCAATAAAGGCCAGTTGGAAGGCCTAGCCACGTATCGTACGTAGAGTTCTTAGATAGGAGATCTGCTATTTATTTACAATCTGATTTAGACAAAAAGATTAGGGAACAAGAGGATTGGTAGGTAACACAGATCAAGTATTAAAACTGTAGGAAACAATATGAGTGAATTTAGCATATTGGCTTCAAAAGGAATGTTACTAAGTTGAGAAGAGTTCTGGGAGTAAATTATTTTTCAGTGAATTTAACAGTTCAGTAGAGAGACCCTGCTTTAAGGGAACACAGCCTGTGGTAAACACAACAGTTCTTTATTTATTTTGTCTAATTTTTTATGAAATGTCAGTTTATAATATGTTGTTTTTGTTACGTATATTGTAAAGAATATTTTCTATTCCCTTTTTTACATAAACTCTGTTGCAGTTTTTCCTAAGACCACTAGAATGCACTATAGTGTAGTATTTTGCGTTTGAAATGTTTTTCTATATATGTATATAAATGTACTCCGTAATACTTTGTTGATGCTTTTATTCTGCCCTCAGACCAGATACTTTCAATTGCTATTTGGCTTCTAGGAGGTATTGTTATTTTGTTTCATTGTAGATGAAAAATCTGAAACTTGACAGTTACATTAAGAACCTTATTTACTTTCTGGTAACTGTAAGTAAAGTGGCTTTAAATATCACTGTCTAATAATCAACATTATTACAAATACATTGAAATAGACTGGGAAATGTTTAATCTGGTGATGAAATCTTTGTGACTCACAGAAGCATTAGGAATAGAGAAAAACATACTCTAGTTAATTTGGAACAAAAATATTTACTAAAATTTAAAAAAAGAAATATATGCATATTGTTAATTAAGCAAATAATACAATTTGGTCTCCTTTATGTATCAGTTCATTGATTTCCTTTCCAAAAGGAAATCTTAGTAACTAATGGCTTATGTATTGTGTATACTTCCAGAACTTTTCTATGCATATTAAATACATAGAACATACATATATAAACCAAATATCCTTTTTTTATTTCTAATGGGTATATATTATCACAAAACATTTTATACATATGTAAAACATATAAAGACTATTATAAAATCTATTCATATACCCACCGCCTACCTTATATAGAACATCAGCTGTTGTAATTTTCACGTTTTCTTAAGATTCCCCTCTATATAAACTTTGATTTTTCTGTTGTAACTGCAAATGAATATGAATCCAGTACTTTGCACGTTTGAGTAAATAATTTTCCTTTATATCATTTTTGAAATGATACTGAAATATTGAAACTTTAAATATTAAATATTGAAATATTGAAACTTTAAATTTAAATATTGAAATATTTAAACTTCTTTATGTTAAGTACTCAATTAGTTTTATAAAAAAGTTAACTTTCAATTTGGCTATATTATCCCTTCATTCCTTCTTCATTACTTTGGTTTTTCAAATTATTGTGTAACCTTTTTACATTGAATATTACAAATGGCCTCAATATTTTCGGGAAGCAAACCAATCAAAATATAGAAGTACACAAAGTAAGTATGGACATTTTTGTTGACCTTTACAATTTTTACCTTATCTGCATTATTTTTCTGATCTCAGATGATTAAATCTGAGATAGTGAAATCAGGTTAGCCATAAATAATTACATTTAGCTAGCTTTTAAAGGGGAATAGATAAGAATTTCTGTTTATAATTCTTCCTGATTGCTTCCTGAAAAGGCAAAGGATATCTTGACTATTAAAAAAAAATTTATTCATTCCTACTGAAATAGCTTATTCAACATGAGTGATTTGGGCTGGTTCCCCCTCCTTCCTTTGGATTGTTTACTATAATGCATACTTGGCAAATCATAATTGCCTGATAAGGCAAGGGGTATTACAGATGATTTAAAACACTTTTTGGGTATAGTTGATACACAATGGTGCATTAGTTTCAGGTGTACAATATAGTAATTCACCATCTCTATATGTTATGCTATGTTCACTACATTTGTAGCTACCATGTGTCACCATAAATGGTGTTACAATATCATTGACTATATTCCCTGTGGTGTGCCTTTTATTCCTGTGACTTATTCATTCCATAACTGGAAGCCTGTATCTCCTACTCCCCTTCACTCATTTTGCCCATGCCTCCAGCCCCCTTTCCTCTGATAATCCTCAGTTTGTTCTCTGTATTTATAGGTCTGAGTCTGCTTTTTGTTGTTTACTCACTTGTTTTTTAAATTTCACATAGGAGTGAAACCATATTTGTCTTTCTCAGTCTGATTTATTTCACTTAGCATAATACCCTCTAGGGTCCATCCATGTTGTTGCAAATGGCAATATCCCATCCTTTTTTATGGCCGCATAATATTCCATTGTATATGCATACCACTAGATGACTTTTCTTTTTAAATATGTAAATTTTGAGAAAGGTTAGTCTTCTATAGGCTTATTTCACAATCCAAACTTATCTACTGCTTTTATAATAGAATTGTACTTTGGCGATCATCAAGAAAATTTGAATACTATAGAAATTAGAATGTTATATCGTTCATTTGTAATTATACAAAGATTTGTGGTTCTCAGTGTTATTCTATTTGTTATGATGGCACTTGATGGTATGACAACAATAAAATAATAATAATGACAAGCACTTTTTATTACTACTTTGACACCATGGAAGGCTATGATGACTACTCCTATTACATATCCTAAAGTTAATTTAAATATATTTTAAGATGGTTTGTATTTTCTTATTTCTTTGTTAGAGCCAAATACCACAAGTTGAAATATGGGACAGAATTGAATCAGGGAGATATGAAGCCTCCAAGCTATGATTCTGGTAAGCTAATTTTAAAGGAAGTTTAAGTGATTAAAAAGAAGTTGATACCTAGTTTTTTTGTAGCAATAATACTTACGATGGCAAGTTAATTTCTAATTATTTGCATATTAGTTATTTTTTCTGACCTCATTTTTGGCACCAAACATTTAGTGTCATTTAGATTATTTTCCAACACCTTCCTTCCTTTTCCCTCTTCCCCTTTCTTCCTCCTCGTCCTCCCATTTTCTCCTTTGTTCTCCACTTACTGGAAGGACCAGAATTCATGGAGTAATGCACTGACATAACTGTGTCTTGTTGGGTTTCCCCGATGTTAATGGGAACTTTGAGATGTGCTTTTTAAAGTACATCATGCCCTTGAAATCCTGAGAGAAAGAGAAGGGATGATGGAGTTCAGAGACTTCTCAAGTAACAGAGAATTCCTAATCTCCTCAACCTCATCCCTCAGCTGCAGGTGCAAGATTGTTTTTGGACTCTCTTACCCATGGGAGTTTTCTGCAGCCAGACCATCTTTTAACAGCTAAAACTTTTATTATCTTTTTGTGTTATTTCTTCTTTTTTCTTTTCCTGTCTTTTCATCCCTACAAAAATAGCACTTTGTAAGCAATCAGATATTAAGGAATATAGATGTAAATGACACATTAGTAGGTATAAGGGATAGTAAGAAAAGTTGTTCAAAAGTTACTATGTTTCAAATGAGAATGTTTTGACATAATTTCAGATTAAATTTCAAGATCAAATATCTGAAGATCTCAATTATTGTTTATATCATTTGCTGAAATACATGCCTTGGGCTAGGTGCTTTGTGTATATTAGCTTCAGATAGTTACTCATAAAATAGTTACTCGTAAAGATGACATGTCTCTAATTTTACCTAAGTGAAATTTGAACCCCGAGAAGTGGAGAAACTTGTACAAGGTCACACAACTATTAAGTAATGGGAATATGGATCTGAGCCCTGGTCTGTTGACTCGAAAATTCACATATATATTTTTTAAGTTTATTTATTTAATGTATGTAATCTCTATACCCAGCATGAGGCTTGAACTCATGACCCCAAGGTCAAGAGTTGCATGTTTTTTCCGCTGAGACAGCCAGGTGCCCCATATGTATAGAATCCAAAATTCATATTAGTCCTATTTTACCACACTGCTTTTTTTTGTTTGTTTATTTATTTTGAGAGAGAGAGAGAGAGAGAGAGAGAGTGAGCGAGCGAGCATGAGCAGGGGAGGGACAAAGAGAGAGAGAATCCCAAGCAGGCTCTGCACTGTCAGCGCAGAGGCCGATGTGGGGCTTGAACTCACGAACCGTTTGATCACGACCTGAGTCGAAATCAAGAGTCTGATGCTTAACCACTGAGCCACCCAGGCGCCCCAACCACACTGCTCGTATATTTGACAATGTATGAAAAAAAATTTACAAAGTAAGTTCTGAACGTGCCACTGATTTTATAATTGAATTCAGTGTACGCATTTCCACAGCTGAATATTGAGTCCTTGAGATTTAGAGTGGTACCAGTTGATCATTGGTTTGGTTTTTTTGCTTTGTTTTTTTAAATTGTTCTGTCTTACTCTGGTGTCTCTTCTTTTGACTTGAGATACACTTAAATTAATTTTGTTTTCTTTTTTTAAATGTAGGCTATTTGTTAAAGGCTGTCCTAAAAGTTACCTTGTCTGATTCACAGAAGGGATACAATCAGTACTTTTATATAAAGTAGTTTATTTCCTAAGTTTTCAATACTAATTTAGGAGTAAACTTTTAATTTAGTTAATGTTTTCAATATTAATTTAGGAGTAAACTTGCACCTAGTAAAGGTCTAGTTGCAATATATACAACATGTTTATAAGTGAACAAGTGGCTCTAGAAGAAGTTTGACTTTTATGCGTGTAAGTTCTTAACTCTGCCCTGACACTTTAAATACCTGTGGTATTAATCTTTCTGAGATTGTTCTGTTCCTTATCTGAAACTGGGAAAAATAGAGGAAATAATTCCTAACTTTCAGGTTTATTTTCTTAGTATACAACACATAGTACCAAGGGTGAGTTCATCTACTGATCTTTCAAACTATTTATTTACAAATATTAAATATGTAGTGCTTGTCAGACCTAGCACCAGATTCAGTGAATGAGATAACAGTGCCTTACTGGATTTTTACAGGGGAGATAAGAAAAAAGTGATTACAATAAAATGACCTGTATAATGGGGAAGGTAATAGGTGTTAAGAAGCACAATAGCAGGGGAACCAAGTCTAGGCTTAAGCAGTCAAGAAAGGCTTTTTTGCAGGAAATGAACAGTTAGCGTCTGAAGGACAAGTAAGAACTGGCCAGGGAAAGTGAACTTACTAAATTATTGTTGAATGAGAGGTAGGAGAAAGACAGAGGGAAGATATATGGCACATTTGAGAAATAAAATAACCGGCTAGTAGAGGAAGGCCGGGGAAGGAGTGTTTCTAGATGCAGCTAGAGAGTTAACCAGAGGGGCAGATGGTAAAGTATGTTACACGCGTCTCGTAAAATATGTTAAGGATTCTCATTTTATCCTAAGAGTTTTGAGAAGGCATTTGAAGGATCTTAACTCTTGTGATCAGATTTGCTCTTATACCCCACGGGCGGCAGGTGTAGCAGGCATATGAGAGAGGATCTGGATGGGTGATGGGACACACCTGGCTGAGTGTGGAAAGCTGCCTTCACAGGGCACTGACAGTGGAGATGAGGAGGGTGGGTGTGTTCAGGAAGTACTTAGGAAGTAAAATCTGCAGGAATTCGTTCTTGTTTCTACGTTAGGGATGAAAAACAGGGACACTCAAAACTCAAAGATGGCCCCCACACTGCCAGTTTTGCGAACTAGCTCAGATGTAGATTTGGAAAATGATGGGTTCACTCTTGGATTTATTTGTCAGGCAGTCAAGTGAAGCTGGCTGGTAGACAGCTGGCTGTGTGGGTCTGAAGCTCCAACCAGAGGTCTGGGTTGGATATGTAGATTTGGGAGGCCTCAGCATGCAGTACCAAGGGCACTCAGGTCGCTGGAGAGGAAGAACTCACCCAGGGACTTAAGGCACAGTAAGAGGAGGACCAGGATCTCTAATACAAAACTGGTAGAAGAGTAGAAAGCTGGAAAGGAAACTGATAAGAATTATCTTAATGGTGGGAAGGAAACCAGGAGAACGGAGGGATTTCACAGGAAAGGACTCTACAGCACTGTGAGTAATGGCCAGAGGTTCTGAAGAAGTAGCCTTAAGATTTAGTGATACATGGGTCATTATTTTGGGCAGTTTTAGGAGAAGGGTGAGGGCAGAAACAAAGACATGAATGGAAAATGAAGACTCCGTGTAGTCATCTTTCAGGAAGTTTAGATTGTGAAGGTGAAGAACAGGGACAGCTGAAAGGATCCATGGGGTCAAGGAAAGTGTGTGTGTGTGTGTGTGTGTGTACATGTGTGCAAGTGTTTCTTAGAAGAGGAGCAAATAAAAAGGAAAGAGAAGAGGTATTTAAAATAGGAAGGTATCTGAAGAAGTGATAGGGACTGGATTCTGAATTAGCTGGACAATGCTGGGAGGAGTATGTCTTTTATTGTTCCCAAGAACGAATTTAGAAGTTAGGTGTTGGGTTTGTGAGTTTGGGTTTCAGTTTGGTGGTGGGTATTTAATATGATAGCTTTATGTGTAAGACTGGATTATCTGCTAAGAGTGTATGACAGGTTTAAGAAAAGTAGAGAAGGTTTAACATAATAGTGAGCAGGAGGACAAACTGATAACAAATAGTAGGATTGAGAAAAGCTAAGGGTCCAGTCAAGGTGTGTGATCATGAGTTTATATAGAAGCATTGGTTTACACCCTTGACAGCTTGGGTGGAAGTTAAGTAGGATGAAAATAGTTAATAATGGAATTCATTGAATTTATGGAGAGACAAAAGGAAGGAGTAACTTGAGGATATTGGCTAAAGAACAGTTGCAGTGATAGACCGTGAACTAAAACTAGGGAGGGAAGGAAGTGAAGACAAAAAGGAGGCTAATGGGTAAAAGTAAGGGGATGGGCTGTTGTCTGGAGCAGGCCAGCACACTGGTGTCCCGTAAAGGGCCAAGTAGTAATGTTTGGGCTTTCTAGGCCATATGTTACCTGTTGCAGCTACTGAGCTCTGACATCCTAACATGAAAGTAGCCACAACATAGAAATGAATGAGTGCAGCGGGCCACGTTTGACCTGCAGGCTGTAATTTGCTGGCCCCTGATCTGAGGTCCCAGCTAAATGAAAGAACTAGTGAGGTGGGAGTATGAGCCTGAAGGATATGCTCAGAGAGTGAGTTTGCATCTGTGTCTGTTCTTCATAATGACAGGATCTGAGGTCTGACAGCTAGAGAGGGTGGTGGTTGTGGGGAGGCTAAGGTGGATCACCCACACGAATGTTAACTGCTCAAGATGATGTAAACGTTTGGTTGCAGAGGAAGCATGTAAGCCTGGTTCTGAGCGTTATCGAGGGATTCGTAGGTGACAGTGATGAGGACAGTGACGAGGAGAGGGTCGAAGGTGGTGTGTTCACCACAGGGTAAACTTTAAAGAAGCAGGAATTTTCCTAGTGCTTGATCTTTTATCCATTTATACTACTTTTGTTCAAACTGATAATCCAGACATTTTCTGAAACATTTTTCACTGTAAAATTCGTTTCCTTTCTGCCTTTTTTTTTTTTTTTTCCTGTTTTGTTCTATTTCCAAACCTTCACATTTCTGTTTTAGGAGAATATTACCCCAGATTATGTTAATCTTATTTATCTTTCCATAGTTCAGTTTCTTCTATTTAATATTAGAAGGCAGGTACTTATTAAAAATAGAGTATTTTTAAAATTTTTTTTTTTTCAACGTTTATTTATTTTTGGGACAGAGAGAGACAGAGCATGAACGGGGGAGGCGCAGAGAGAGAGGGAGACACAGAATCGGAAGCAGGCTCCAGGCTCTGAGCCATCAGCCCAGAGCCCGACGCGGGGCTCGAACTCACGGACCGCGAGATCGTGACCTGGCTGAAGTCGGACGCTTAACCGACTGCGCCACCCAGGCGCCCCCAAAATAGAGTATTTTTATCCAGAGTGACAGATTCTACCTTTTCATCACGATGTTTAAGACCATTTACATTTCACGTGACTATCGATATGGTTAGATTTAAAGTTCCCACCTTGGCTGTTTGTTTTGTTTGTTCAGTCTGTTCTTTGCTCCCTTTTCCTTTTAGATTTCTTTTGGATTCATCTAGTTTTTTTTTTTTTTTTTTATGGTTCTATTTTCTCTCTTGCTCACTTATTAAAGTTTTTTTTTTTTTTTTTTTTTATTTTTATTTTTGAGACAGAGAGAGAGACAGAGTATGAACGGGGGAGGGTCAGAGAGAGGGAGACACAGAATCTGAAACAGGCTCCAGGCTCTGAGCTGTCAGCACAGAGCCCGACGCGGGGCTCGAACTCACTGACCGCAAGATCATGACCTGAGCCGAAGTCGGCCGCTTAACCGACTGAGCCACCCAGGCGCCCCAAGAAATTCTTGCTCACTTATTAGCTATAACTCTTTGCTGGTTTGGTGGTTGCTTTAGGGTTAATAGTATACTTCTTTTTTTTTTTTTTTTAAACCGCCATCTATCTTTGAGTGACAGTATACCACTTCTTTTGTAGCGTGAGAACCCACGTATTTCCATTTCTCTTTGGTAGTTGTTCTCACATATTTTCTTGTATTATATTATAAGTCACACACTACATTCATTATTTGTTGAAACAATCGATTCTCTTTTAAAGGGATTTAAATAATACAAAAAGTATACATTTCCAGTGCTCCTCATTCCTTTGTGGGGATCCATATTTTCTGGCATCATATTCCATCTGCCTCAAGGGCTTTTATGTATCCTGTAGTATGGGCTGTTGCTGATGACTTCTTCCAGCCTTTGTGTGTCTGAAACATCTTTATTTTCCTTGCTTGCATTGTTTCTGATGAGATACCTTCTATCAAACTTACCTTTATTCCTCTGTATGTAGAATGTGACCTTTTTCTCTGGCTGCTTTGAAGAGTTTTCATTTGATCATTGGTTTTAAGCAATTTCATTATGATGTGCTATGGTATAGTCCCCCCCCCCCCCCAATTATATTTCTTGTGCTTGGGATTTGTGGAGTCTCTTGGATCTGTGGGTTTATAGTTTTCATGAAACTTGGAACTTTTCATTCATCATTTCTTCAGATACTGTTTTTTGTTCTCCCTCCCTATGCTGTGATCTAGAAACGCTGTCCAGGCAGTGAGCGGGAATAATCACAGGGCTCACCGTGCTTCTCTTCTCTCAGGGATCATCTTCCTCTGTTGCCTGATGTCCAGTGTCTTAACCATGATTTCATCTAATTTGTTTTGTACTTGTTACAAGCAGGAGGGTAAATTGGGTCCCTCTTCTCCAACTGCACTGGAAGTACGACTCAAGTACTTTTAATATTACCAAGCAATTCAACTCTTACCACTTTAGATAAAATCCTCACTTTTTTTGATGTCATTTTTTTTTAAACTTGGTAAGGTAAGAGTGACTCTGATAGTTGATTGAGAGAACTGTGAGTTTTAACTTGGATAAAGAACGGTGGGAAAATTTAGGTTCACATGTACAGAAGTTTTATTTTAATCCAAGACTTTAAAAAAAAATACGTTACCCAGGGAGTCAAATTTTATATCAGTATACAAATACACTTTTTTTTTTAAAGAGGGTGAAGATGCATTCTTATTTGATTTGGCTTAATTTATTTTTTATTAAGATATAATTTACATAAGCAAAATTTACCTTTTTTAGTGTTTTCACAAACATATATGGTCTTGTTCCTACTACCCTTCTTCCCCACTCTAATCCCTGAGCAGCCGCTAATCTGTTTTATGTTCCTGTAGTTTTGCCTTTTCCAGAAACTCATATGAATTCCAGGATCATACAGAATAAATATAGCCTTTTGATTCTAGCTTTTCTCACTTAGCACAATGCATTTGAGATTCATTCCTGTTGGTGTGTTCATTCCTTGTTGAGTAGTATTCCATTGAGTGCATGTGTCACACTTTGGTAATAACATCATGAGCTGCCAAAGTAGGCAAAGACAGTTGAGTATATCTGAGGATAGTATAGAAAGAATTCGGGCCATGATGGGAAATTAAATGATCTCAAAAGTTCTTTCACATCTGAAATTTTTAGTCTTTTGAAATGCCAATGCACATGTTCTCACTTGGCAGGTATAGGTTACTTACTTCACTTAAAAAGGGGATATATTTAGAACATACCATAGTGTATTCCTGAATTTGTGGAACCATTTGTGAACCATAGTTCCTGAATTTGTGGGTCAATGGAAGCAGATGTGTTGTTTTTCCTTAATATTGGGACATCATTTTGCCCTCTTTTTTTTTTTTTTAAAGTATACCCTCTGAAGTCATCCTATCCCACAGTACTCTTATCTTTTTAAGGTATCTTAATCCCTCCCACCCCCCACTGGACTGCTATTTCTTTGGTATATCACAGAGCTTGGCCTAACTATTTTAGGAGAAAATCGAAAATGGAAGACCAGATTCTCATTTACTTATTTCTTTAATTTCTTCTCGCTGTAGTGAGAGCATGTAGAGGGAAACAGAACTCTGGAGTCACATGTGATTTCAGCACCTTACAACTGTGTTTCTAACTTGGGAATCTTACAGTTAACTTGTAAAACTCATCTTGCTCATCTTTAAAATGGGGATTTGGGGTTGTAAAGATTAAAAAAGATAACATATGTGTTTTTAACATAGCATCTGGAACATAGTAAATGCTTAACATCAAAATCATAAAACAAATTTTCCCAATCTCTCTTATATCTCCACTTGAATAAAACCCTGTAAGAGATCACAGTTTCTTGCAGTTTGATCAAGGGCTGATGAACAGTGTGAACTTTTTGGTTTTTTTTTTTTTTTTTTTTTTGTATTTTTAAAGTTGAGTCAGTATAGTTTGGAAATTCTGTAGTCCAGATTTATCACAGAGAGGGCTCTTTTCATTTTACTATCTTAAAAGGGTTCAGCGTCTACCAAATGATGAATTAAAGCTTTACGGGGCTTAGGTGGTTTTCATTCAAGGAACGTCTTCAAAAGAATACTTGAGGTTTTTACTTAATAACTAGTGAAGGAAATAGATGTGGATTGAAATTATTTCTTACCTATATCTACTCTTTACCAGACTGGCTTTTCTGTCATCATTCCTGAGTACTTTGTTCTAGTTCTGATGTGGTGCTCCATAATACTTTCATTGGACTCCTATTGTATGACTTGATTTGAGTCAGTCTTTGTCCTGGAGGAAAATTCTTAGGCTACTAGAGATTGGGAAAATGTCATTATTTTAGTTCTGCTACTCTCAGGGGAATCTAGTAGCTATAATGAATTTATATTTTGTTATGGAAATTAGATTTAAAAAACAGAATTTACATTGTCCTAAAACATACCTTACAGTGTAGTTTTGCATATTCTGATCTAATAAATTTTTATTGGACATATTTTATGAATTGAGATACTCTCTAATGTACAAAGCAAGGCATTTTTATTATGATTTAATGTTTTCCAGATGAAGGTAATGAAACAGAGGTACAGCCACAACAAAACAGCCAGTTAATGTGGAAACAAGGTCGACAACTACTCAGACAGTAAGTATCCTGTGGTTAAACAAAGAGAAGTATATTTCATCAGGGTACACGTATATATATCTATATATCTATATATGTATCTATAGATATATCTATATATAGATATATATATAGATATATGCATATATTTTTTTTGCATTTGCAACTCAGTACAATATTATCTCTTTTATTGTTAGACTGCTGGTATGAAAAAACTTAATTGAATTACTGTTCCTTTTTCATATTATACATTTTCCCCCTGTGGTAGAATTCATTTTTTATTAAATATAACAAGAATTACCAAGAATAAATTCTTTTATTTTATAATTTTAGCTTTATCAAAGAGTATATCTAATAAGTGTTTATTTATTTATTTTGAGGGGGGTTGGGGAGGGGCAGAGAGAGAGGGAGAATCCCAAGCAGGCTCCACACTGGGAGCAGAGCCTGACCTGGGGCTTAATTCCACAAACCGTGAGATCATGACCTGAGCCAAAATCGAGTTGGATGCTTAACCGAGTGAGCCACCCAGGCATCCCTCAGAGATTAATTTTAAGCTTCTAAATTTTAATATATGCTTATGTTTACATTTTAAAGAATTCTGTATTCCTAAAGTTATTTTTGCATCTTTTGTACGTGAATATACGTGTGTCCTAATAGAAGTCTAATCAATATTAAGATGTAAAATTTTGGGTTGTTTTTTAAACTTTCTATTTTAAATAAATTGAAGAACTTCTTTAATTTTCCCAATTTGCAGATATTGCACTAACATGTACTTTCTCCTATAAAATGTGTTTTGAGACTATAAAGAGGAAACAAAGCTGGAATGAGGTTCAGATGTCAGGTGGTAGGCTATAACCCGCTTTACCAGCTCACTGCCTGGTTCTTGCATATCACATTTGAAATTGGTATTCTAATTTGTGCTTGAGTAAAATGAAATTTACTACCTGTTTTGGATTTTGGGGTTTCCTGTGAATAGTCTACATCTATGGTTTCCAGAGTGGATTTGTGCCGGCCATTCCTTTTGACTAATGGCAGAGAGAATATTAAAATGTGTCCTTTTATGTATTTGTTATCTATTCAAAGTTAAAGAAAATGAGAATTCACTAATATTTAATAAGTGGTTTTCACTGGTGCCCTCACTTTGGTCTTAAATATGATTATGAATTTTTCTTTTTATAAATGAGTGTTCTTAAAGTGATGATTTTTTAAATGAGAAGTGGTTATCATAGTGAGCAATCTGAGAGAGAATTTTCAAAAACTTTTAAAAGATTCACAATCTGCCCCCTCAAAGAAAAGGTGACATTCTATCAATGAATAAAGAGGTTTTCTTTAGTAAAGCCAACTTACCTATGGAAAGAGCAGTTTTTAAAACAGTTACTTGTAATGTGATTTTGTTGACAAAGATAGGTATGTATCAAGTGTTAAAAACAGAAAAATATAACACCTTTGTATTGGTTTGTAAGAACAACTAATTAAATTCAGGAAAGTTAAACATTTATTCAGATTTTAATCAAAACCTTTTTTTTTTTAAGTTTATTTTATTTTAAAAGAGAGAACAAGAGTGTGCACGTGCACATACAGGAAAAGAGCAGAAAGGGAGGGAGAGACAGAATCCCAAGCAGGCTCTGTGCCGCCAACATGGAGCCTGATGCGGGGCTTGATCTCACTAACCGTGAGATCATTGCCTGAACTGACACCGAGAGTCAGACGCTTAACCTACTGAGCCACCTGAGTGCCCCTCATCAAAACCTTTCTATAAATATTGGATAGTATTGAAAAATGAGTGTCTTGATTTGGTAAGATACACTTACTCCATTTCAGTCACACATCTTTGTGAAATATCTCTTTGAGCTGTAATCTGTTAATACCTGATCTTGAAATAAACTGACCCGAAACTAATTATCTTGTCCACCTTTGTTTTCTCTTTCATTTCATAGACTTGATGCTTACTTATAGGTTCATGCCTAATATTTGTCTGTCACATTTGTTAATGACAGTATTTTGGCATGACGTTTGCCTTTTTCATGTTTTTGCTGCTACCGTTTTTGGTCTTTTTTGATCGATCTTTGCTGTTAAAGGATAACGAATGCCTTCTGTATGCCACCCAATGTACTAGATGTGTCACTCTTAGGAGGGAAGAAAGCTGAAGTTCAGGAGAATTAAAGTTACACAGGAAGAAAGTGGCAGAAATGGGCTTTAGAACCAGGTCTAGCTCTCAGTACAAACCTATTTTTTCTGTGCCGCTGGCTCTCAGTATCACACACACCCACGTGCACACACGCATCCCACATCCACAATTGAATTGTGGGCTATTTTTACTTTAGAGTTGGCTTAGGATAAAAGCTTCCTTTCTGTAGAAATGACTCTTTGGAATGTACTCTTCTTGTATGTCTTGGAGGAAAGCAGATATGCTAGAAATATTCTCTCTAGCTCTCAGACAGTTGATCCAAAAACACTTTATAGCAGAAATGTAAAAAGAGTACTGGTTATAATAATTACTGTTATAAAATAGTAATTTATTAAGGACCTGAGAGTGAGTTTGCTCCAATCCTGCCTAGAAGAAAGAATGTGCTATTAGGTATATTAAGGAACAGCTTCTTCTTATGATAAATGTAATGAATAGTGTATTGTATAGTTCTTTGATTTTTTTCAGTGACCGTAGAGGCTGGTACTGCAAGAGACATCTCCATCTGGCAGCTGGAAGATTATTTATTAGCCAGTCTTACCAGCATAGTACTGTACTGTTAAGTCTTCTGCAGGCAATGGATTTAAAGAAATACTTTTATTTACATGTTAAGTTATAGAATACTGATTCCAAAATGACTGGATTGTAAGAATCCTCTTCGCACACAGGTATCTACAGGAGGTGGGTTACACGGATACTATTCTAGATGTGAAATCTAAACGAGTACGAGCTCTCTTGGGCTTTTCAAGTGACGTCACGGACAGGGAAGATGACAGAAATCAGGACTCAGTTATAAATGGCACAGAGGCTGAAGTTAAAGAGACAGCAATGATTGGGTGAGTATTTTGTCTGGGTTACTAAATAATTTTGGTTTATGGGTGACACTTGTGATACTTGCAATTTTAGATACTGTTACAGGAATAATTTTTTTATAAAGTTTAATTAAAAAATGGAAATTTCATTTGGTAGAAGATAACCTATAGGGATTAGAGTTATTTGTGATTATTATAATATTTTTTGTTTAAGATATTTTTATTTGCTTGAAATTTATAGATTTAATACAGATTTTAATATCTTGAAGCTCAGTCACTTACTGTTAGAACTTCACAAAAGATCATCTTTCAAAATTCAGTTCAAATCTGTAAAAATGAAATTTCATTCCTGGTGATCTAGAACTCCTATAAATTCCTCAAATTTTTTAGAAGTAAAACTTTTAACCATGTTTGTGTATTTAATAATACTGTAACCCCTCTTTCTTTTGAAAAATTATCTATTTTAAGTTTATGTTTTTAATTGATAGAATCAGTGTGAGAAATTCAATAGCTATTTGAAATATTTTGTTTTGCATTTTGGATCATATGTCATACAATTACACGTAATTTTGTTTAAAATGAACATGAACAGTTAAATAAGGAGATTCTTTATTGAACAAAATGTTGGCATGATTCTTAAATAAAAAGCCAAAGATTCTATGAAAGTCTAAATATTATGTTACTTCATTTTAATGCATGTTAAAGCCATAAGAATGGTTTAAATTGAACTCTATACGTTTTCTAGTAGGAACATCGTTTCTGTTAGTTGGAACGTTAAAATTATGGGATATGGGTATAAAGGCTCAAAAATAGGACTTATAAGTTCTCTAAAGAAATGTCATTGGAGCCTTCTTAAATGTATTCAGTAATAACTAAGACTACATTAACTTGTTTTTATAAATGTAAGATTAGATTGTTTCTTTGTGTAGATACAAACAATGCAGGCCTTATTCCTGATTATAGTTTTACCTAAAGGGTTATTGTAAGTCATTGTAAAGATGTTCAGAAAAGACCACTCTAATTGTCTTGTGTTTTGTCCTTGACCTGTGTTTTGAAACTGAAAAGGGTATTATTCTGAATCTGTCTGATTTATGTAGGGATAGAGAATAGGGTGGAAAAAAACCAAAAACATAGCTCTCAACAGATTTGAAATTTGAGATGTATCTGTTTTGAAAATTTTGTCCATAGTTTTGGTTAATTTTTTTTTTTTTTTAAGAAAATGCCTTTTATCTAAAACATTTCCTAATGAACTGGAGAGAAATCATTCTATTCTGGCTATTAGAAAATTATTTACTAGATTTATTTTGAGGGACTAAATTAAAATTGTATATGTTTGAAAAGTCAGTCATTTTGAAAATGAATGGTTTATTCATTAACACGATCAAGTTTTGTAGTAATATTAGTTTGACTAATAAGTTATTTCATGTGCACATTTACTTTTTTCAGCTCCTTAGCTGTTCAGCAGAAATGTAAGATTGCATCAGAGAAAATTGACCTACTAGTTATTTTTTTAGTTATAGAAATTTATATTGTTGGAGGAAGAGTTGCAGAGAGTAAAAGAATAGAGAAAAATAGAAAATATTTTTAAATGTTTAAAAAGAAAATATTTTTAAAAAGAAATACATTAAGTTTGACTTAAGGATCAAAAGAATACTGAATCAGGAGGGGCCATTAGTCTGAATAGTTATGATTGTAAAGTACTTTAAGAGTAACCACTTCCTATAGTGCTTTTCCAATTAAAATCCATGGAAATGTAATGGATAAGAATCAGTGTCGTTCATAACATGATTTGAGGGGTCATAGTTATAATATAGACAAGTTAATGCAGCATATCATGGATTAATTCTTATGTTAAGTTTAAAAAATGAACTGAGCAAGACGTACATGTTTTAAACCAGAAAATCCGAGTTAACAGATTCTGCCTCCGTGCTGGATAATTTCAAATTCCTTGAAAGTGCAGCTGCAGATTTCAGTGATGAAGATGAAGATGATGACATTGATGGAAGAGAAAAAAGCATCATTGATACTTCAACGGTGAGTTGGTTACTCAGATATTAATATTTTTAGGGATCATTATGTGTACTTTAAAAATAATCTGTGTTCTTCAACCTAAACTCTTAACTTTTTTTGTGTGTGTGAATTTGGGGACATTTAATCTAAGAGGTTTTAGTTTTAGTATTGAGTTAAAATTCAAGAATATTTTTAGGATGGCAGCTTTCTCTTGAAGGTCCTCACTCTTTGGGGCACCTGGCTGGCTCAGTTAGTAGTACATGTGACTCTTGATCTCAGGGTTGTGAGTTTGAGCCCCATGTTGGGTGGAGAGATTACTTAAAATATAAAAAAAAAATCTTGAAATGTCCTTACTCTTTGACTTGTTAGCTCATTAAACATTTCAGTATTTCTGCAGAGCTGGTGAATGTGGTAAAAATGTGTGTGTTATACCAGTGCAGCGTTATTGGTGCTATAAGACAATAGAACTGACAGACCCATTATGGTGCCTGATGGCGACTGGTATCACCTCTAATTGATGAGGTTTTTGTGACTTTTGCCTGGGTTGCTTTGGTAGACAAATGTTACAGACTCTCAGAACTCTTCCATTAGATTTCTTCAAACAGATTTAAGTTATTCTGCAGTTTTGTTTAGATCTTCATAAATTTATTGACTTTCCCATGGTAGTTTCCTGGAATAAGAAGTGTCTCTTGCTTCTTCTCCCTTCTCTTCCCTTCTCCGTTCTGTCACCTTCAGCCCCTCTTGTTATTTTCCCTCTCTTCTTTTTTCCTCCCTTCTTTTTCCTCCTCCTCCTCTCTTCTCTCTCTTCTTCTTCCCATCCTTCTCCTCTTTTAAGTAATAGATGAGGTCATGCTTTGTTTAGAAAAATGTTTACATTTCCTCTTCCATGTGTATTTAAGAAGAGTAAGGTAGAAAGCAAGGTAGGGAAGCTGACTGGACCTAGAATTGAAAGCCTTGGGGTTAAGTTCCATTTCTGTTACTAGTTACCTGTGCTTCTTATCCTTCAGGCTTAGTTTTATACTTTGTAAAACAGAGGTCATAATACCCATCTTATCCTCAGAGGATTTTGTGAGGAATAAATGAGATGGTGTATATGAAAATGATGTATACGCTTTCTGGGTGTAACTCCTCTGTTCTTGATGCCGTTTGCTTCCATCAGAGACTCTCAAATTATTACTTCCGGATTCTTATTTCCCTGAGCCACTGTTCAGTAGCATTCTGCTGGTACAGGCTTGTCATGGGCATTATTTGAACTTCAAGTAGTCACCCCCAATTTTTCGTATGCAAATACGTAGTAATAGCATGTGTTTTAATTTCCTATATGAAAAGAAAATGCCTAAACTTGTATGATCCCTTTTCTCTGTCCTAGTCATTTGGAAATTTTCTACTGCCTTGTGATTTTTATGGGCTGATTGCATTGAGATCATATTTTCCCATCAAAATACTTTATTTGTAACTCAGTGGTAAATGATCGCTGATTATGATGCTTTACATTATTTGTTAGCCATTATATTGATTTAAATATTAAGAAAATCTGTAAGTTGATTATTCTAAGTATTAAGTATGGTCTTCCTAGAAATTCCTAACCGTAAACTGGTTTCAAGAATTTTTAAGTAATCAAATTCATAAAGATCTCCTATCTTCCAGTTAGTGCAGATTGTAGCAATTCTGTGACCAAGCAGTGAAGGCACAGCTAATATAAAATACTTAACCCCACTTAAGCACTGGATTCAAAAATCCTTTTAGCTTTTCAGGAAAAAACATCTCTAAACAAATCATTTCTTTGTAAAGCTTTGCTAATTTTTAGGATACTGTACACTCATTTTCATGGCTGCAGGTTAATAGCCACATACCAAAAGGACTTTCAAAGTCTAACTCTATGTAGCAATGAATAAGCATGACTTAGAAAACGTATCATGAAGCTATATAGAGAATGGCTGAAAATTATTCTATTAAAATGTTTCGTGAACAAACAGGTTTTTAAACTGTTATTTCTTTAATCAAAATCGTTTAATAGATTCAACTACAAAAATATAGGAACAAAGCCATTAGTAACTTTTATTTGTGTGTAGGCTATAAAATAGTATTGTGGTATCTTCAAAAAACTGCTGTGTTCTCTTATCTTGCTCTTTACCCTCTATTACAGTTTGATTGTTCTTTGAGTTACATTCTGGATCATTTCCTCCTCTTTCCTTCTTCTTCCTCATGATCAACCTCTTCATCTTATTTTTCTTTACCATCATGGTCTTCATTCTTATCATAGTACCATTAGTTATGTGTAATAATGATCTTGAAATTATACACGTATATATAAAGTGATTATCTTTAAAATTTTGAAGGGTAACTTCACCAGCAAGATTTAGTCTCCACATTCAGATACTTAGGAAGAAAAGTAATGGGATTAAGAATCATTAACTGTTGTGTTAGTCACAGTCTTGTCCCTATTTATGTTATATTTCTTCTAATGATTTGAAAAGGGACCTTCTATCCCTTTTTCTAATCTTTGTGGCACCCTGTACAACTCCTAACTTTTTTGTATCTGCCTTAATTTCTTAAGCTGATTTGTAAACTCACTGAAGGTAAGAGTGGAGTGGAACCTTAGATGTAAGGAAAAGTAATACGTGCTTATTACAACAAACCCCACCCCTTCCCATTTACTAATCCTACTCTTTGTTGGTAACCATACTTTTCTTCTATGCCTAACCATTAAAAACACAGGAGTTTTGGGGTGCCTGGGTGGCTCATTTGGTTGAGCATCCGACTTCGGCTCAGGTCATGATCTCGTAGTTCGTGAGTTCGAGCCCCTCGTCAGGCTCTGTGTTGACAGTGCAGAGCCTGAAGCCTGCTTCCGATTCTGTGTCTCCCTCTCTCTCTGCCCCTCCCCCGCTCATACTCTGTTTCTCTCCCTCTCAAAAATAAATAAACATTAAAAAAAAAAGTAAGAACAACAACAACAAAAAACCCGAGAGGAGTTTTAATTTATTTAGGTTGGGGAGACTTGATAGACAGTGATCTGCAGGTTGCCATATTTTCATTCATAAGGTTATGTGGAGGAGATGAAACCTAGAACAGATTAGGAGTTAATTTTGTGACTTAATACCATATTTAGTAATAAGAATGTTGAAAATACATTCAGACTTTCAATGTAAGTCTGTATTTTCTCTGCCCTTTTTGTCAAGCATCGAGAACAAGAATTCTCTATCTACAAGATGTTGGTGATGGCCTATCTAATTTATATCTGGTGTCCCATTAGGGTCAAGGAAAGAGAGGGATCAAGCCTCTAGGGTAAAAGAAGAGGGATTAGGCAGTGTGTTTGTGGAGCAATGAAGGTTAGCATCTTCTCTTGGCATAACTCTTGAGAGATACTTTTTGACCTTGGTCTGGCCGCCCAGGGAAAATTAGAACAAATTATTGGCATGTGGTTACAAAAGAATTCACCTTCAGCATGGGTTTTCTGTTCCACAGTATGTCAAACTGGTCTTGCTTTTTTTGTTTGTTTAATAGATTCGTAGATGGGAGATTGGAATATGCTGTAAACATAAAAGTATGTCTTGATTTTAGGGAAATATTCTGAATAGTTAAACCACTTATTCTAGCAGCATTAAAGAATCCTTGATTTCTCCTATTCAGTTTACACACACACACACACACACACACACACACACACACACACACACACACACCAGGACAGTTAAGGCAGATAAGGTTTCATTCATTGCACCAGCTTTCTTCTTCTGATAGTGGCTTCCTGGAGTGCTGCACTGAGAAGGACTTTTGAGACTGTATCTGATCTTAGATGAAAAGCACTATGATTGGTAACTGATACCAGGAATGAGCAGGAGAATAGGGTAATACAAGTCAGGTATTTGTTATCTCTTAGAGTCTGTTTCTAGACTCTAGTCTGTCCTATTGATGAGTCTGTTGAACCCTTAAAATTTTAAACCACTCACAATAACCCACTGATACAGTTTGATCAGCTCATGCTATTTCCATTTTGCATGAAATGAAGAAGCTGAGGTCTGGAGAAGTTGACATACCGAGTCCATTGTAGCAAAAGAAACTGCAAACCAGTCATCCTAATTTCTTTGGGCTCTTAGTGGTGCAGGTGACTAAAAAGAAGATGATTCATAACGAGTATTGGCATATAGATCTCAAAAATTACCGCTGCATGCCTTAAGCCTAAATTTTAATCCTTCAACTGGATTTGTGATTCCAGAGACATTCCTAAATAGATAGAATGAGACATAACAGCCCTTGCCAGATTTTCTAGTAAATCTAAGTTAAGTCACATTCTGAAAGATCAAGGTTTTAGAAAAAGTTTAAGTATGTAGAGAGTTATTGGAGAAAACTGATGCCAGGTTGGAACAGTAGAAATAGTAATGGGAACCTTTTTTCCCCCTCTAACCAAATACTTTCTAAGTCTTAAGGCATGCATTTTGGGATTTTAGATTTTTAAGGGAATGATGTAGTAGAGCTAACCTTTATCATGGTTATATTCTGTAAAACCTTTGCATTGTTGTGTGAAATGTTTCTCATTTTGGTTAGAATAGAATGTCTACACGTTACACAGGCTGCATCCAAGAAATGTAAGAGATGGTTGTAGTTCTCCTAGTACTGTAGTATGTCAGGGACATTTTTCATCGACTATAACAATGTTTTCAATATCTGATTTCATTCGTTTATTTAAAACAAGCCATCATTGAACAAAGTTTAAATGTGTAATGTGTATCTTTTCAAAATGACCCCTGTTTTCCATTGATTTGGTTAGGTTATTGCAGCTATTTAACATAACAAAGATCTACTTTCTGAAGAAACCAATAGTTGGGTTTTCTCATTCGATGAGAAAGGGATACTGTTTTTCTTTATTTAAATTAATTCCAGGGGCACCTCGGTGGCTCAGTCAGTTAAGCGGCTGACTTCGGCTCAGGTCATGATCTCGCGGTCAGTGAGTTCAAGCCCCGCGTCGGGCTCTGTGCTGACAGCTCAGAGCCTAGAGCCTGTTTCAGATTCTGTGTCTCCCTCTCTCTGACCCTCCCCCGTTCATGCTCTGTTTCTCTCTGTCTCAAAAATAAATAAACGTTAAAAAAAATAAAGAAATTCCATAATATATCCTAAAATTTTAATTTAGCATGTTTTTTTCGTTAGATTGTTAGGAAAAAAGCATTGCCTGATAGCAGTGAAGATCGAGATACAAAAGAAGCCCTAAAGGAGTTTGACTTCTTGGTTACGTCAGAGGAAGGAGACAGTGAGTCTAGAAGTGCAGGCGATGGAACAGAATGGGGTAAGGAAGCATATGGATCCCACCAGAGACGTTAAGTAAAAGAAACCAGTATTTTACCAGCAGGGCAACATCTTGAAGAACACTGTAAATTTCTCATAATGTTGAAATGTTGAACATCCTATGAACTTTTTACTATTGTCACCTTTTATCCGGTGTATATATCTGTGTGTGTGTGTGTGTGTGTGCATGTGTGTGTCTGTTTAAAGAAAGTTGTATTGGTTATCTTATTTCTTTTTTTAAATATAAGCAATATCCATGAAAATAATTTGAATCTGTATACAGACTGTTCTGTGTTTTCTGCCTAGATAGTAGAACTTGTAAATCTAGATTTTGTAGAAATTGAGTATGAGAATGTAATAGAGGGTTTTAGAGACTCATCTCTGGCATCTTCTGTGCAAAAAGAAGTACAGATTTAAAAAATTGTAGTTACTCATTCTAGGCAGATTTCATCAGTTTGTACAAGGCATAGAAACCAATTGTATGGAAATCAATTTGACAATAAATTTCATATATTAAAAAAAAAAAAAGAATCTTGTTAGTTTCTGGCAAGTAATAGATTTCACCACACATCTTCTGTGACCTTCCATTACTATTGTTGTGAGTCTAGTGAAGATAACAATAAGGTTTAACTTTTAATTAAAAAAAAAATGGAAGACACTCTAGGATCCAAAAGCTACCCAGTTTAATTTATTACTAAGAGCTGATTGATGAAATATTAACATTTTTTTTAATGTTTTTTTTGAGACAGAGGGAGACAAAGCTGGAGTGGGGGAGGGGCAGATAGAGAGGGAGACACAGAATCTGAAACAGGCTCCAGGCTCTGAGTTGTCAGCACAGAGCCTGATGCGGGGCTCAAACCCACGAACCGTGAGATCATGACCTGAGCCGAAGTCGGATGCCCAACCGACTGAGCCACCCAGGCGCCCTGAAATATTAACATTTTAAATTGTTAGATCTTTCTGGAAAAATAGAGTATTTTTATTATTGATAGATTATAGTTAGAGCTATAAAAATGTTGAGAGTTTTAAAATTTATTGTGTTTAGTATATTCAGAGGCCCAGTAAAGTTTTTAAAACTGTAGATTGAAATTTAAACTTGTTAAAAATAGATTCCTGTTTGTTCTGATTCATTTAGATTTATTCCAGTCATCCAACAAATATTGATAAAGTGCCTTCTATGTGCCAAGTCATTTGGTGAAGATCCTTACCCTTGTGGTCCGTATAGTCTGCTAAGGGAATATAGCCAGTAAGCAATACACATAAATGATAGAGCATGTCAGAAGGTGATAAGTGTTATGGGAATAGAAAAAGTAGAACAGAGTAAAGGAGATAGGGAGTGCTGGGCTCAGGGTGGCCTGGAGGAGACAGATTACAATTTAAAATTGTAATGGGGTAGGCCCCATTGAGGGGTAACATCTGGACAAAAGACTTGAAGTGGATTGATGGGTTGACAGTAAGATATCTAGGGGAGGAATATTCAGGGAAAAAAAAGCTACAGCAAATGCCCCAGGATAGCAGTAGCCCTCATATGCTTGAGGAATTCTGGGACACCAGAATGGCTGAAGCAGAGTGATTCTAAGGGGAATATGGTAACAAATGATCAAATCGTGTAGGGCCATAGACCACTGGTGAGATGGGGAACCACAGGGGAATTTGAGCAGAAGGGTGACATGGTCTGACTTTTTTAAAGCATCATTCTGGCTGCTGTATTGAGAAAGACTACCTATAGTAGCCATTTTTGGTAATAATCTTGATGTTAGGGGAAAGGGGGCAATTATTGTAGTAATTCTAGCAAGAGACAGAGTGATTAGAAAAGTAGTGTATGTGCTAAGTAGTCAGATTCTGGATGTGTTTGGAAGGTAGAAAAAACAGTATTTCCTGAAATATTTGATGTGAGGTGTGAAAGAAAGGGAGTTTTTTGGTCTGAGCAAATGGCAGGATGAAACATTGGATTTGGAAAAGGAGGGAATTTGATTTTATATGTTTAGTTGGAGATATCTTTTAGAATTTCTCGTGGAAATGTAGAGTGAGCAGTTGGATATGAGTCTTGAGTTCAAGCAAGAGTTCTGAGCTAACACATAATGTTATATAGTATATAAATTTATACTAAGTATAAAATATGTAACATATTTACTCCTTAAATTTTCTTCTCTTGAAATAGTGAAAATTAATGATTGAATTTCTTATCTGCTAGAAGCTCAGTTTCCTGTTTAAGAACTTATAGGCTAACAAATCACTTAAATTGCTTTAAATTTTGAATGAAGGTTGATTGATAAGTTTACAAAGTGCTGTTTATAAGGCCTGTAAAAAAAAATGATTAGTTGATGAACACATGCCAAAAATATAAAATTTTTGAAATGGAAAGATCATTGAAGACTGTTTTGTATAATCTCTTAATAATAATCTTCTCTCATTACATAAATTAATAAGTGTTTTTTTTTGTGAGTCAGTCATAACTGAATTCAGAAAATGGAATGAAAATGAGGGCTTCTCATTATAGAGTTGTGGGGCTTAATTTAATAAAAGTCACTCAAATCTTCTAGTGTTTTTTTCTGTTTCTTTCAAGAGAAATTTAATATTATTACCTAGGAAATTGAATTGTCGTTTCTTAGATATTACATTTTGTATGACTTATATATCTAAAGAATAAGCAATAACTTTAAAATTAGTGTTACATTGAAGAAAATGGTTGTTGTCATTCAGTGACACAACAGTGAATTGACTTATAGCGTTCAATATTTTATTTAAAAAGGCTATTTCATTTGTTTTACTCTATTTAGAAAAGGAAGACCAGTGTCTCATGCCTGAAGCCTGGAATGTGGACCAGGGAGTAATTACCAAACTCAAGGAACAATACAAAAAGGAGAGAAAGGGGAAAAAGGGGGTGAAGAGTAAGTGGAAAACATTGTATCTGTAAACCATAAATCTTTCCTTTTTTATATCCCCCAATTTTTTTCCCCAATGTTTTCCTAAAACCACTTACTCTTTTTCTTTTCTGCTCCTGGTCTCTTTCGTTTTCATCTGCTCTCAGGGGTTGAAATTAAGTGGTTAGTTATTTGATTGTGACCTTAAAAAAATAAAAACAACCATGCTTCTGATTATGGAATCATAATATATCCCAATAATAAATCTAGAGCCTTGTGAGAATATGGAACTATATATTCAAAACATAGTGATAATTTCATCTTTAAAGTATATGTGCTTAATTACCACAATGATTTTTCACTGTTGACAGTTTTAAATCTCATCTAGTTTGACCCTCTGGCAATCCACCAAAATTACTGCATATAATTTTAGACCTTGGAGACAGAAAGTTAATTTCTACCCCTGAATATTCTGTGTGTTCATAACACACAGTTCATTTGCTCTCACTACTGTATGCTATACAGGGCAGAGAGTCAAATACACAACTTTTAAAAGTATTTATTTTCTAATTTAAGAATTTTGGCCAATTTCATTTATAATAATATTGCCAATTAGCTTTTTTCTTTTTAATAAGATGTCTGCCATATAAAAACTGAAAGCTAAAATGAAATTGCTAGCCCTGTGAACCATATATAACCATATATATATCTATATATCTATATATATATATATCATTATGCAAATTACTAGGTTTAGCAGTAGGTCTAATTAAGTATGTAAAGTAGAAACCTTGAAGAAGCTTTCAAGCATCCCTGAAAACCATCTAAAACACCTTTTTAGGACAGCAAAGCTAAACTACCTCCTGTGCTTCCACTCCCGTTGACCATATGCACATGGGTCTCCCTTTTATGGCAAAAGGAATTGCATCCTTTGGGATATTAAAGTAGTTTAAAGTGGGATTAAAATCCAGTTTGGTGAAACATGTATTTAAAAGTTGGAAAAAGCGTAGTTGTTATTGATAAACAATTCAAATCTTTATTTAAAATATGCTAGGAGTTACAAGTATTTAACTTGAATGGATTAAAAAGTCAGTGGCTATTTTTGATGTTATACTTGTAACGATTACATAACTAAGAACTATTATTTGATGCCTTCTCAATATAAATTAAATTATAATGAGAAATATTAATATTAAAACATTAAGAGCATTTTGTACTTTTTATCCAAATGTATGGATAATAAATGTGATCTTGAACAGTAATGAGACATGATTTACTAGGGCTTTTCAGAGCCATGGCAAAACCAGTTACACTGAAATTTTAATGCAAATGTCATAAATGAGAAAGGAGAATATTTTAATTTTCAGGTTGACATAAGTTGATATTTCTTTAAGTAATTATGCTACAATAATGTTTTGAAATGTAAAAAATCTCTCATTTGGAAGTGTATCCAAGATTTACGTAGAATCCACCTACTATTATACTGGTTATTCAGTTCTTGTCAAATATCAAGACATTGCTATAGTTGGCATTTAGCACTTACGATCTAAAATGGCACCATTTGACTGGAACCGTATTCCTACTAATGGAAGCTATTGGCTTTCCTGAATCTGGAGATTATGATCAGCATGCAGGTATATAGCACATAGTTTTTTCGTATGACAAAGAAAAATGACTACAGGGGGAGAAATTTTAATATCTTAGGGTAGAGGGACTGCAGGGTGAGGCTCCACACATTTTGTTTATCATCATCAGTTCACACTGTTTTCATAAAATGGTGATCTGGGAACAAGTGAAGACATGGTAAAAACAGAACTGAAGCAAAACTTTGACCTGGTATGAAGCAGAAATTTACAAACCCCCACAAATATTTTTTTAATTGAACGTTTACTGTTGGAAAAATTTGATTCCTATTGATATGGGCCAGTAGAAATATTTCCAGTCAAATCGTGTACTCCAATCATACGGTCTTGAAATATATTTCTAGGTAGTAGTTAAAATTGCTTAAAAATAGTTGTATTCTTTGCTGGTATAGGAAAAAAAACCATAATGGACTATGGGTAAGATTTTCCCATTCTTAATTAAACTTGTAACAGGAAAAACTACCGAAGATCTGTTTCAGCCTCTATCCTATATAAAACAGTCAAAACAGGGATGTGGGAGAATGAAGAATCAAAGTTCAGGTAAGTAATCAGTAGGGTATGAGACTTCACCTCGGGTACCATAGCTTCAGGATGTAAGGCAGTGAATGCAACTTCACATAAATGGACAAAAAGGAATGTTGCCGTTTAACTCAGTACACAGTAGCTTCACAATCCCTGGTATCTGTCGTCATTTAGAGCAATATATAAGGATTAAAAGAATGCTATTATTTTTAATGGTCCAAATTGCATATGAACATGATTTTTTATTGAAATAGCGATATTATTCCATTAGCTTAATTTTTAAAATATATGTAAAACATAATTCTTCTCAAGAGATAAACTTTTAAAATAATTTGAAAACTTGGAAAGTAATTACTTTTTAACATAGTAGGGTAGTTTTAAAGGTGAATGTAAGCAAATGTGAATAAGGTTTATGGCACCATTTTGATACAGTTGGATAATTCCATTCTTTTTTGTTCTCTTCCTCCCTGTTTCTGGGCTAGGGCCCAATAGGTCAAAACTACAAGATATGCTTGCTAACTTGAGAGATGTTGATGAACTTCCCTCGTTACAGCCATCTGTGGGTTCACCTTCCAGACCCACCAGCTCCAGGCTTCCAGAACACGAAATAAATAGGGCAGACGAAGGTAAGTATATGACACTCCCGAGTGCGCGCATACATACACACACACACACACTACTGGGAAATGCATATCTAAATTCAGTTATTAGAAAGGCTTTCCTAAGAAAATAACTTTATTTTACGTATGTTTGATCGACATGGTGTTCCCCAAATGTAGGCTTTCTTACATTCAAGGGGTTTGATTCCCCCTTCAATCTGTTAGACTTGAAAAGGGTGGATAAACGGCAAGTCCAACTCCAGATTCTAGTCCACCTCCCTAGAAGCCGTGTATTTGGTATGTACAGGCTGTTTTATTCACCCTACTGCAACAAGAAGAAAATTAAGTCCATATGATAGGTAGTAAATGTTTACTTCGAGATTCACATAAATATTTTCAGATGTTTTCTTTAAAGTCTGTCATTGATAAGTGAAAACGGGGCGGGGTGGGGGGGGGGGGAAAGGACACCTGAAAGTCTACTCACACTTGCAACTGTGTTTCTTTGTTCCCTTTCAGTCCTTGTCTAACTGTGTGTATTTTTTTTTACAAAGTTACAGTCACCACGTAGAATAATTCTATCTTGTTTTATTTATGTAACAAAGTCCCAAAACAACTTTCATAATTATAATTTTGAGATTACACATTATATTTTAGACTTGATACTTCACCATATCCCTTTTGGATATTTAGGTTCCCAGTTTTTTACAGTACCGTCTTACGATATTTAAATACAATTCTGCCTGTTTTCTAGACATAAGCTCTGACTTATCTATTTATAAATAGATAAAATGCTTATATGTAGAAATTGATCTAAACTTTTTTTTAATGTTTATTTATTTATTTTGAGAGAGAGAGAGAAAGTGTATGTGCAAGTGGGGGGAGGGGCAGAGAGAATTCCAAGCAGGCTCTGCATGCTGTCAACACAAAGCATGATGTGGGGGCTTGAACCCACGAACCATGAGATCATGACCTGACCCGAAACCAAGAGTCAGATGCTTAACTGACTGAGCCACCCAGGCACCCCTAGAAATTGATTTTAAAGTATGTATTTACATTAGCTGAAAATCCAGTATGATGTAAAAGGAACCTAATGATTAATAAATATCTTTCAATATTTATTTTTTAAAATTGCCTTGAATTTAAATACTGTAATTGTTTGCAGTGAATATGCTTCTTCAAATTACTATTTATTGAATAAAACAGACTGGGAAAAAGCCACAGAAAAATCATAAGTGTTTTTCCTTCTTGGGTTTTAAATTCAGTTACATTTTAGAGAGACATAAACTGATAGAACCTTGATGGACAGATTTTCATGGTCGGAGTACTTTTTAAATGAAACTTTTGACCATCACATGGTTAATTATTTATTAGAGTTAATTTTATTCATAGTATACCTGGAATTGATTACTCATACATTAAATAATGAAGACTTGTACATTACACCTTTATACTCTAAATACACAATTTCTTTGATATAGAGACGTCTTTTGAATTAAAGATGTGAAGTCATGGACCTCATTAGGTGTGTTTGTTGTCCTCTAGGAGATACATTCACTTGACACTATCCATGTGAGAATTTTAATCAGTTTGTTATTCTAAGATCAAGTCTAGATAAGAGGTTCATTTTTCTTTTGTTCTAGTAACTCCTAAAGAGTTTTATCAGAGATTTCATCTTGCAGAATTCTAATAACAGAGGCAGAATAAGTACTATATACTAAATGACAAATGTATAGAAGCATTACATAAGCCACAGAAAGTGCCCTTCATGGAAAAAAATATTGAAGAACCTTAAAACTGAAGCGTTGAATATCTAACTTACTGTCTCTAACATGGGTCCTATAAGCTTTCTTCCTCAGTGAAAGGTTTTCAAAAATATAAGAAGTATGTAAGAAATACACGGTGTATTTAATTGCCCATGAATGATGCCTCTTGGTCTCCAGTTTAGTTTCAGAAAAAGTGTCCATAGCCTGTGTGTGCTTTAAATATTTATCACTTTATTTTTGTTTTAATGGTTTTGTTTTAATTATTTAACTGTAAATAGTAAAGAGGCACAGTTAAATAATTTTGTAAAAGCTGAAGAAATGTGGCCTATCGTCTCAAGTTGTAAGGAGTCTTAGAGTTCTGCCCATGGTCGCTCCCTCTGGCCCTCGGGTCTGCTGGCTTAGCCAGGGAGTGTGCTGGAAGGAGCTCTGCCTTTGTTTCAAGGTTTTACATGGCCATTTTTAGAGCATTGTTTAAATTAGCCCAAACAGAGTGTATGCTCAAATCCCATGAATCTTAGTCTTGTTTTTAAGAGTCCTTTTTATTTCACACCTGAACAAAGTTGTCTGGATACAGTAGAAATGAAAACAAACAAAACACCTGGCTGAAGACCCAGTCTCATAGTCTCCTGTGAGTCATTTGATTGAAATTTGGCATGAAAATTGCTATTCTAACCTAAACAGTCTCCACCCTGCAGTAGTTAATGTGAGAGCTGCTCGAACCCCTCAGAGGATATGTGGTATGTTTGGGTAAAACCCATTTTTATTATTGCTGCTTTATTGCATGGTGGTTTTAATTGCATAAGGTCTTAATTTATGTTCTCCTTTGTTCTTACAAGGGTTTTAAGACATAACTCTTATGTCTACTATTTTTAAGACATAACTATTCTTTCATTTCTTCAACAAATACTTATGATTGAATGTAAACTTACATAATTTAAAGCTGAAAAACACCTTTAAATCCAGTTTTCTACATATGCTAATTAATATATTGACTTGTTTCTCTTAAGGAAACAAAACATTTTTTAGCAGCCGGAGTTTAAACTGTTAAATTCGTCTTATCAACTTATAAATGTTTGTTATTAGTAAAGTAACCACCTCTAGAAAACTACTCAAAGACTATCTTTGACAGTTTGCCAGCATAATTGCATTTATAAAAATCAACAATTTACTATTGACCAAATTAGGTAAAACTCCTGTTTTACTTTGGCATTTTGCTTTTTTTTTTTTTTCCAACGTTTATTTATTTTTGGGACAGAGAGAGATAGAGCATGAACGGGGGAGGGGCAGAGAGACAGGGAGACACAGAATTGGAAACAGGCTCCAGGCTCTGAGCCATCAGCCCAGAGCCTGACGCGGGGCTCGAACTCACGGACCGCGAGATCGTGACCTGGCTGAAGTCGGACGCTTAACCGACTGCGCCACCCAGGCGCCCCTGGCATTTTGCTTTTAACTGATTCTTCTATGATGGTGATTGGAGGAATTGGATTGGTATGTTCAGTGTCATCTATTACAAAGAAGATATGGCGTCAGCTCGCGGCTAATGAAACTGTTCAAACGGACACTTCGTTAAAAAAACGTCTTTGAAATAAAAATCCACTTATAGTGAAAAGAAAATGTCTTTGAAGCAGACATTTTTAACTGAACTATACCTGTGGAAAACTGTAGAAGTGGTAAGGGAGCAGGTCAGTGAATTATCACAAAGTGAACCCAGCTGTGTTACCACTCCCTCGGTCAGAATCCGAACATTACCAGGGTCTTGAAGGGCTGCTTGGGCTTCAAGTTACTGCTTCTCCTCTTCTCTCCAGACACAGTCCTGAGTTCTAACACCAACATTAAGTTTGCCTCATATAGGCATATTTTATAGTTGTAACTATTTTACTTCTTTCTTTTTTTTTTAATGTTGATTTATTTTGAGAGAGAGAGAGAGAATGCACCATGAGCAGGGGAGAGGCAGAGAGAAAGGGAGAGAGAGAATCCCAAGCAGACTCTGTGCTGTCAGCATGGAGCCTAATGTGGGGCTCAAATTCACGAACTGTGAGATCATGACCTGAGCTGAAATCAAGAATCAGACGCTTAACTGAGCCACCCACGCACCCCAGTTGTAATAACCATTTTCGTTTGAAATTTTCTGTATTCTTCCAAGTTACAGAATTAAGCAATTTTATTTTGAATAAGATCAGGAGTGTTCAGATCACTTGTTACTTATGTTTAATATTTGATAGAAGTAATTTGAGTAATTAACATGAAATAGCAAACGAGGTAAGCCTACTTTGCTTTAGTCGTATTATATTTTTGTATATTGAAAAAGAAGGGACAATGGTCTATTGGATTTGTTTCCTGTTGTACTTTTCTTTTTTCTCTTTCTTTTTTTTTAATGTTTATTTATTTTTGAGAGAGAGGAGAGAGGGAGCCAGAGGATCCAATGTGGGATCTACAGGGGCTGCGGAGAGCCCAATGTGGGGCTCGAACCCACAAACAGCAAGATCATGATCTGAACCAAAGTCAGATGCTTAACCGACTGAGCCACCCACAGGCCCCTTGTGTTGTACTTTTCAAATTAGATACCTTTGCCTATGGTTAAGATACGGAAAAAGCAACCAGTTCTTGAGGATTTTCTGCTCACTGAATTTTACTGTGTTTGAATGCATTTAAAAATAATCAAATATAGACATGCCCTTAAGAGACTGTTTACGCTTTAGAAGTTTTTTTATGTGTCTTCTGTCTTCCCCCTTCAGTGGAAGCATTGACCTTTCCTCCTTCTTCTGGGAAGTCCTTCATCATGGGAGCAGATGAAGCCCTTGAAAGTGAACTGGGACTTGGAGAATTGGCTGGACTTACAGTGGCCAATGAAGCAGATTCACTAACTTATGATGTGAGTCATGCTTTTATTTTTGTTGTTTTTTCATTTCTTAAAAATAAAAAGTTAACCTAATAGAAAAAGATAACAGTGGTAAAATTTCTTTACAGGTATAGAATTTGGTTCTGTTTTAATTGCAAACTTTGAAAATACAGTATTTTTCACATTGTGTAGAGATTAAAATTATGGTCTTTGCCTAAATCCGTAAGTTTTTATATCTTGTTTATTGGTTTTAGATTAAGGGAAAGAATTCCCTTTCTGTTACCAAGTTTGGGTTTTATGTTTTAAGGCACCAGAGATCACTTGAAATTCATGCCTCCCTAATGGCAACATTTGAGTTTCTTCTCCAGTACATTATCAGTGAATACTTGGTCTACAGGAGATTTTAGTTATTGTTAGGCAGGGATGTCTACAGGGTGTCTTGCAGATGTTAAGGCCGACCCATCAGTGATTTAGACCAAAACTGAAATCGTCATACCTTTACACATGCATGCGTTTACTTAATCCCAAACACAGTTGTTTTATAACTACATTTAAATTGTCAGAAAAACAGTTGCTTGTTTTATAAAGTATTTACAACCTGTCTTGTCTTGATGAAAATGGTCTCACTTTGATACCTCATTATCTTTGTTGGAGAACACAGTATAGCTCCTACCACATGGGGGCTGTAAAGATGGATGCTTAAGCAAACCATGGATATGAGAAGGATGTGCTCCAAAGAGGAACCTCACCACTCACTCCTCTTCCTACAAATCAAAATTCTCACTCTTTGCTAAGTCCATTAGTAAGTCTTTTGGGTTCTTCCTCCAAAAATACCTAAAATCGTTAGCTGTTTTTTACTTTTCATCCTACTCCATTGTTTTCTTCACCTGGAACTACTACAATAACCTCATCTAAATGGGCTCTTGGTTCCCCATTCTCTGCATATATGATACAGGTTTTTAAAAAATATTTGTTTCCAGTAGTTTTGTATCCTTATATTCTACATCTGTTGTGTATAAAAACACAACTTAGTTGACTTTTGTTTTTTCATCTAATATTTGACAACCTTTTTATTTTTTTAATTTTATTTAATTTTTATGTATGTATGTACTTATTTTTGAGAGGGCGCAAATGAGCAAGGGGCAGAGAGAGAGAGAGACAGAATCCCATGAGGGGCAGAGAGCGAGGGAGAGAGAGCGAGCGAGAGAGAGAGAAGCGGGGCTCACGCTCGCCCCATAAGGGGCTGGAACTCCTGAGTCACAAGATCATGATCTGAGCAGACGTCGGATGCTTAACCAGCTGAGCCACCCAGGTGCCCCTGACAACGTTTTTAATTGGAGCATTGAGTCCATTTCTTTTTAAAGTAATTGCTGATATATTTGGATTTAAACCCACTGTTTATTTGTGCTACCTGTTCTGTGTTCTTTTTTCTCCTATTTTTAGCTATATTGGGATTCTTTTTTATAAGTCACCCCCACTCCATTATTTGGAGATTATGCAGTCTTTCATTACTCTTTCTATTGTTACCCTAGAGATTACCACACATATCCTTATCAAAATTTTAATGCACAGACCTTTAGAACACTTTTAACTATACTTAAAAAATTCCTACTGTACATATATGTTACTATTACTATATATTTTGTCTCGACATTTATCTCCTACAAGATAACGTTTTATACACTCAACATTCAGTTAGGGTTATCCGTTTTACATGATTCATTTTGCTTTATTCTGTTCTCCCCTGCGCATCTGACTGTCCATCTGGAACACTTTTCTTTTACTCTAAGAAATTCCCTCGGTTTTCGGAATTCCCAATTCCCTCAGTTTCTGGTTTTATTAAATTGTTTATTTAATTGTTATTTAAAAGTGGGTTAACTTTTGGGGCGCCTGGGTGGCGCAGTCGGTTAAGCGTCCGACTTCAGCCAGGTTACGATCTCGCGGTCCGTGAGTTCGAGCCCCGCGTCGGGCTCTGGGCTGATGGCTCAGAGCCTGGAGCCTGTTTCCAATTCTGTGTCTCCCTCTCTCTCTGCCCCTCGCCCGTTCATGCTCTGTCTCTCTCTGTCCCAAAAATAAATAAACGTTGAAAAAAAAAAAAAATAAAAGTGGGTTAACTTTTATCTCTGGTATTGAGTTCCAGTTGGCAAGGTTTTTGTTTTGTTTTGTTTTGTTTTGTATTTAGTTTCACTTTAAACATTCTAAATATATTACTTCATTTTCTTCCTTTGTTTTCTGCTAAAGTCAGCTGTCATTTCTTTTATTGGTCGTTCAATGTTAGTCTGATTTTTTTTTTTCTTCTATGACTCATAATCTTCCTATGTCTTGACTGTTAGCCAAGGATTAGTTTTCTTTTTATTTAACCTTCATGAAGTTCTTAGACCTTCTTGGCTTAGTATGTTTTTCTCAGTTTTATATAAAGTTCTCAGCTATTTATCTTCAAATACTGCTTTTACACATCTCTCTTTCTTCTCCTTCTGGAACTCTAGTTATATTGTTAGAACTCTCTACATCCTCTGTCTCCTGCTCCCTTTGTTATGTATTTTCCATCTTTTGTCTCTGTACTTCACTCTAGATGTTTTTATGACCCATCTTCTGGTTAACTAATTCTTTCTTCAGTTATGTGTAATGTGTAATTAAACCTATCTACTTAGGTCTTACTTTGTTTGCTTCTAGAATTCTTTTTCTATAGATTTATTCCAAAATTTACAATGTTGTCTTTTATCTTCTTGAACACAGTAAGCATGATTATGTTCCCAGTGGTTTTCATTAAGCTGTATAATCTTGTGTGGGCATGGTTATTTTTTATTGTGTCCAAATAGCCATACTTGAAAAAATGTCTATAGAAATAACTTTAGGCCTAGGATGATACCTTCCCCCAGGGAGTATATTTTAATTTGCTTCTCTCAAATGTCTGTAGCCAGTAGAAATCTGGATCACCTCATTTCAGTTTCAGTTTTTCAGATGATTTAAAGCTGATCTGCAGTCTCTGCAAGGGCTTTTGTTCTAGTTCACGCTTCTGTCTAGGATGCAACCCTTTGGACTCAAAACCCAAAGCACAGTGGTTCACCAAGCCCCACCTTCTTGGCAGGCCCTGGACACCAGTCTGTATCTCCTTGCACTGCCCAAGCGTCAAAAGCACAGCCTGACCTCTCAACCATCCCCTCTGGAATCAGTAAATACCCTCTGGGGAGAAACAACTCCAAATATCAGGCTCACCTTTTTAGATTTCTGTCTTCCCCTAAATCCTGGCCTCCTTTTTCTTCACTATTTTTCTGGTTCTCCATTTAAAAATTATTAGCTCTGCTTTTCTACTTGTCCTCAGTACAGACTTGATCCTAATGGTCTAGTCTACATCATGGCTAAAAGCAGAAGTTCCCATGAGATACTTTTGTCCTCTCTATACGTACCTCACAAAGATTTTGTCCCATATGTTACAGAATTCAGTCATGTCTCTAGACAAATGTCATTCTTCTTTTTTTTTTTTTTAGCTGTTGTTAAAAACTTAGTGTTATGTCTGTGTTTCTAAAAGAAGTCTCTAGTTCTAATAAACATATTAGTAACCTACCGCTGTGTAACAAATTGCACACGACACAGCTTAAAACAACATTTGTTACAGTTTCTGGAGGCCAGCAATCTGGGGCAGCATAGCTGTGTGGTTCTGGTCTGTCATGTGGTTATAGTAAGCATGTAGCAGGGGTTGCAGTCTTAAATGAAGACTTGGGAAGATCTCCTTCCAGGCTCTCTCATGCAGTTGTTCAAAAGCCTTGGTTCCTTGCTGGCTATTGGCTGGGGACTAGTTTCTCACCCAGGAGCCTCTGTGTGGCGTTCTCGGTGGAGCAGCTGGCTTCTCCCAGTGTGGGTGTACTTGAAAAGAGAGTGAGCAAGAACACCCAAGATGCAAGGTTTTATGACCTGATTTTGGAAGTAATTTGCCACCACTTTTGCTATATGTTATTGGTCACACAGAGCAACCCTGTATTGTGGCAGGGGACTTCACAAGGTGTAAATATGAGGACGTAGGGCTGATCAGGAACCATCTTAGTGGCTGTCTACCACATTAAGACATTCAGAAGGAATCTAATTGTTTTTGTATATGAAAATCTTTTCAGCTCTTCAATAAGAGCAGACAAGAGTCAACTTAGTTGTTCTGCTTCTCCCCCTGCTCCACGCACCCCCAACCCCCACGCAAAGATAACCAGCCCCAGATCTTATAGTAGTTCCTTGCATCGTGTGTTCTGTCTTCTTACTGCTCCAATTGTGACCTGCTCTATCCAAATTTTTCTGCAGACTTTTAAACTTCTGGGTCCTAAGTTAATAGTTTGTATTACGAGTGTAGCCTCTTAAGTCAGGCTATTTGGTTTTGAATCCTGAGTCTTCCACTTACTAGAGGGAACTCATTCAGCTTCTCTTTTCTTTACATGTCTGGTCCTTAAAGTGGGGATAATGTTGATTCCTTCATAGAGCTGTTGTGACACTTAAGTGAGTTAATGCGTGTTAAGTTTTTGAAAAATGTATAAAGTAATGAATAATGCTCAAAATAGCACTTATTATTAGTATTGGTTTTTTTTGTCATTGTAAGTATGGCAATATTTCTTCAGTGTGTTAACCAATATGTGCCCTACTCGTGCTTAAATCTAGAATGCTTGTTAGTCATGGAGTGTAAAGTAATATGTGATAGGATATGTGGTGCTAGTGTAAAGTTAAACATGAACCTCTTTGGCTTTGCTGTTAGTTGGAAATGAAAAAAAAAGTTGGAATATTCTTGGAATGAAAAACTGCATTTTTTAAGTTGTTGAGATGGAGTCTGTGTGGAGAAAAGCAAGATAATGTTGTGTTTTGCAAATGGAATTTATTGTTTTGTAACATCTGATTGTCTCTTCCAGGGTTAACATTTTATGTTTCCAGTTTATAAACGTTGTTACCAATTTGACAAAGAAAATTTAGCTTTTCATAGAAAGTACTGAAAATCTAGAAGTAGGATCATATTCTATAATGTTAATAGGTTATTAAAGGTAACTTAGTTTTCAGGTTTTATCCCAAAATAGTTTCTGTTCTATAATTTAGGTTGAAATTACTTGTCTGTTTTTTTAAGTCATCCTAGTAAAGACCCATTCTTGTTATTTAGTCTTCTTTCAATTTTGAATTATGTTACTTGTTTTTATGTTGTGTATTCATTCATATTTCTTCAAAGAAAACCACTGTTGACGTACTGTTAATTTTGCCTTTTGATTTGATTATTTGCATTTAGAAATTATATTGTTTTGACAATTGCACAATGTGATGATTTAATGACAAATCAGCAGGAATTAATGTTGAAATATAATTTTTTTCATGTCCTGAACCAGATGTCCGGGTATCTTTCTTTTGTTTCCTTAATAGATAGCAAACAATAAAGATGCATTGAGGAAGACATGGAACCCTAAGTTTACATTACGAAGTCACTTCGATGGCATTCGAGCCCTTGCTTTCCACCCCACTGAGCCCGTTTTGATAACAGCATCAGAGGATCACACATTAAAAATGTGGAATTTGCAGAAAACAGCCCCAGCCAAAAAGTGAGAATATTCTACTTTAACTGTATTTGAGGGTTTTTTTTTTTTTTTTCAGTTTATTTATTTATTTTGAGAGAGAGAGAGAGCGTTCATGGGAGGGGCAGAGAGAGAGGGAGAGAGAGAATCCCTAGTAGGCTCCACACTGTCAGCACAGAGCCCAACACAGGGCTCGAACCCACAAAAGGTGAGATCATGATCTGAAACGAAATCAAGAGTCAGATGCTCAACCAGCTGAGCCACCCAGACGCCCTGTATTTGAGTATTTTAATTATCAGTTTTCAGCAGAAAAGTACTTAATTATTTGCTATTAAATTTCTCAAGTATACCTTCCAGCTTTTTCTTCTTTACCATGTCACATAATTAGAATTTTTCCCTTCTTACTCACAATCTGATATCAGGTTGGAAAACTGACACTGAGGGAGAAATAGTATTATCTGATAGTTTCCCAGAGCTTGTGAATGCTGTTTACAATACTTACACAGTATTTTAAATGGTTGTCATATTTGTGGATTCCCTTGTCTATATTGAAGGTTTCTACTGTTGTTGTAAAGAGGTGTAGGCGTGTCATCATTCCCCAGCACAACCTTGCCATATTATTTATTAGGTTTGGACTTAATGATGTGGAAGGGAGGCTGATTGAGGGGTGAAGGACTGTTCTTTGGTATTGTCTTTTGGCCTTGACCTTTTAGGTACTTTCCATACCTACCAACATGTATAGACTGAAAAGCACTGTTATTCCTGTCACTTAACTGCTATTTCTTCCCTCAGCCCCTCGGTTCCTCTCTTAAGCATGAACAGACATGAGTTGTTATAATCTCTTTTATCAGTGACCAAGCTAGTCCGGGTCCCACTTGGTAGGGTACTTACTGGAGGTCGCTCTCCTGTGTCCTTGAATCAGATGGTCCAAACCTAGCATGTGCCAGTAATGGCCCTTCTCTGGTGTCAGGCACTTCTGTTATTGGAAGGAGAAATAAACATGAACTGGCAAAGATTATAGAAGTTTTACTACTGATAGAGGATATCTATTGCCAAGTTTAAACGAGATCAGTGAACATTCCTGCTGTGAGTCCTACATAAACTTGATAAAATACTTGATTTATCAGTCTTCATCAACCAGTTCAACCAGATCTTGCTAAAACCAAGTGACTTCTCATAAGGATCAGGTATCTTCAGCAGAGAGTAATTATTTCTTTGTTATAAATCATGCCTTTTGTCTTTTTAGTTCTCTGGCCACAATGGGCATCTCATTCGACCAAAGAATGTCAATGTCTCATATATTCTTGACTAAAACTTAGAAAAATATTGAAACAAGTTTCTTAGCTGGTGATAGCTTAGGAACAATATCTCCACATGTAAATAACAGTGACCTGCTTACCTTTGAGCATAAAATTTTGGAAATGCTTGAGGAGAGAATCATATAAAAAACTGTAATACAATATAAGAAATGGTAAGTAATTGACTTTACATCCAGTTTCCATTAACAGTCATGGCCAGTATTAGTGTAGAGTATCTATATGTTCAGTGTTCTGATTAATGAATAAACTGATGACTTGGACAACTTTTACAAGTATCGAGGACAGATACCTTAACCTTTATGGAAATGCAAAGAAATTAAAGTGCCATGTGCTGAAATCCTGCTAATGCCTGTTTCTAGCCTAGTCTGTTTTACATGTAGACTTTTATTTAATCCTGTGAGTATTTGGTATTATCCTGATTTTTCAGTTTTGTTTTAAATATGTAGAGGAATCTGAAGTTCCAAAAGAATAAATAATTTGCCTGAAGTTAGCCAGCTAATTGAATCCAGAAATGTATCTCCTCAAAGCCTATGATGCTCTTTGAGTGTGACTCTCTCTTCCTTTAGTCAAATAGACTATGATAATGCTGAGAACACTACAATCAGGTATTATTACTAAACTACTACTAAACAAGTGTTTCTTGAGGCCACAAAAATATGTGATTGATATCAGATAAGCTGTCTTAGGTGTCCTAGGTTGAGAATGGTATATTACCACAGTGTTGGTATTTCTAAAGGCAATTTTGTGGCATATATTCAGGGCTACTGTTTACTACTGAAACTTAGAGTGGTAAAAGTCCTCTCTCTCTTGGATTTAGGAGTACATCTCTTGATGTGGAGCCTATCTATACATTCAGGGCTCATAAGTAAGTATATGCTTTTTCTTTGTTTTAAGTCAGCATCACTGTACATCAGCCTGATTAGAGTATTTTATTTTCTTTCCCTTAAATATTTGTGTTATATATTTTTTGTATTTAGTAGCTTTTTTCTTTTGTAAATGTAAAAGAAACTGGCAGATAATACAGTGTTAAAAACAAGTTTATCACTACCAGAGATCCTTGCTAAAATTAGGTTTTATTTGGATAATGTTTAAATATGATCTCTCTCTTGCTTAAAATAAGTTGATGCAGTAAGGGTTAAATATTACAAATCCTGACCTTTGTTTTCCTTAAAGATAATATAGATTAAAAAAACCCAAGAATTTTAAAATTATGAACACATATTGCATGCTGCTCATATTTCCACATAAGCTTAAGGGTTATACTTATTCACTTGATTTAACACAGAGATTGGCATTTTTTATAGAAAGGGTCGGATAGTAAATACTTTTTCAGCTTTGTAGGCCATATATTTTCTGTTGTATATTTTTGTTTTTAGTTCAGTTTTTTTTTACAACCCTTTAAAAAAAATGTAAAAACCATTTTTAGCTTGAGGACTGTACAAAAACAGACCATTGGCTGGATTTGGCCCACAGGCCATAGTTTGCCAACCTCTGGTTTAGCAGCAGAAGAGAGATGTGCGATGCTTCGATAGTATTTTTATTCATCGTAAAAAGCTGAAACATAGAAACCATATTAATTAAGCACTCTTATTTCTAACAAGTCCTATTATCAGATTGATTTGGGGGAATAGAAATTGCTTTTTCTCTCCCAGAGGACCAGTGCTCTGTGTGGTGCTGAGCAGCAGCGGCGAGCAGTGCTACAGTGGGGGTGCCGACGGACTGATCCAAGGCTGGAATACCACCAACCCCAACGTCGATCCCTATGACTCCTACGGTAGGTGTTTCCCCCAGGATATGCAAGAATAACTTGTCTTCCTTTTACACATTTTACATAGCATATATAAGGATAAAATGAGATATGTTAATAAATTGGTAAAAGACAACAAGGTCTTTATATGGTTGAAAAGGACTCTTGTATTTAGGAATCAATTTGATATATGATGTTAAAAGAAAAAAGAAACAAAATGGGTTATTCCTGCAAAAAAACAGTTCCCACCCTCCCAGAGTTTTGTTGATTGGAAATGGTGGCTATGACTGACCATCGTTTTCTTCATTTTGGGCATCTGTACATTACTTGAGACATTATTACACATTTCATTACTGTTCTTGACAAACAGCCTAAGGAAAATTAATGTTGGCATCATCTTCTTGATCAGTTACTGGAGTGTGTAGAGGGTAATGATTTTTAAGCTCCATGACACCAAAATACTTGAAAGGCCTTAAAAATTAAGAAGTGCCTTTAGTCTTGGGAACAGTGCTGTGAAACATAAATCCACATGATAATCTATCTCTAGATTTTACCATAAATTTTTTTGCAAAAACTGTTTAGGAATTGACTCTTTTGGTTTCCTCTTATATTCTCAGATTTTAGAATGGTATGAAGTGTCATATTTGTCCTAAAACCATATTTTCCTCTTCACTTTAGATTAATTTTGCCACCAAACCTAAGTAAAGATAAATTCGATAAACAAAAAATTTTCCCAACATATATTTAATAAACATTTAACATGTATTTTGTGAAAGGTAAACCCCCTCTCTCTCCCCGGGTCTCTTAAAAATTGATCTGTTCCATATTTTTCCTTACTTCCTTTATCTCTCTATGAGAGGATCAGTTGTTCTGTCCCAAGGCAACCAGCCCTTCTCCTTTGGCTCTTGACCTCATTCTCTCTTGTTTCTTTTGAGACTGCACTTGATTCGTTCTTGCTGTCTCTCTTGCTCTCATCTTAAGCCTTGCCCTCTTTTCTCCTTTCCACCCCCTCCACATATAAGTAAATCCAGCTAGCTCCTCTCCTGGGCAAGGGGAAGCCTTTTCTTGACTTCATTTCCCTCCCTGGCTTCTGTTTAGTCTCTGTTTCCCTCATCATCTGTGTGTGTGTCTCTTTGGGGGTTGTGACTAGAATACACAATTTGGAGTTACTAATTCCATGTCCTTTCCCCGGGCATCATCCCTCTGCAGTCTGTCTTCTGGTCATTCCCCTTAAATATACCAAGATTATCAGTGACTACCTGATTGGCTGATCCAAGGGGTATTTTCCAGTCCTTGTTTTTCTAGACGTATTGGCTATCTGAAACTGTAGAACATTCCATCCTTGTTGAAATTTGTCCACTATTGGCTTCTGTGACAATTTGTTTCCTATCCTTCATAAACTTTTATTTTTCTTACCTTAGATACTGGCATTTATCAAGGCCCACACCCTATTCATTCCTTCTTTTGTATGCATATTCTTTGGTAGACTGAATCCACCTCTATGGTTTTATATGCTGTTGACTCATAAATATCTTCTGTAAGCCTCAGACTGCCTACAGAACATTTCAAAGTCACCATCTCATTGTCCATAAATCCCCGCAAGTGCTGTGTTTCTTCTCCCATATATTCTTTATGAGATGGTGGCACCACCACAGTTACCCAAGCTAGAAACCTAACAGTTATCCTTGTTGCCTTGTTCTGTTTGCTATCTGCACCTTATTAATTTCCTAGTAACTAGTATTTACCTAATATTAATTACCTAAATACTCCTTGAATATAGCCCTTCTGCTTTGCCCCCTTTCCCAATGCCCTCCCCTAGGTGTTCATCATCACCCCCCCCAGACTGCTGGAACTGTTCCCTTGCCGTCATCTGGATTCTGTCCAGTCTGTCTTCTGCACTACAGTGAAGGCTACCTTATTAAATACCTACTTCATCCTACTGCTCCTGGAAAACCCCGTAGTGGTTCATTTTGCTTTCAGAATAACTCCTAACTACCTTGATATGCTGTAGAAATCCCACCTTAAAGTAGCCGCTCTCCTCTCATCTTTCTGTCTCCAACTTCACACTTCAGTGGTGCTGAATTGCTTGTAAATTTCCTCACATGTCGTGCTTTCCTTCCTTTGTGATTTTGCAGGTGCCGCCTCCTTTGCCAGTAGTGGCTTCCCTCTAGTTTTGACTGGCCAGCCCCTGTAGACTCTAGGTGTCATTCTCTCCAGGAAGCTTTCACTCAACCCTGTTACTCTCCATGGATACAATGTCAGTCACTGTTATTGTACTTATCACAACATCTTTTGAGACCAGGATAGCACTGTGTCTTAATTATCTGTGTGGCCCCAGCATCTAGCATAGTGCCTAACACACCGTGTCTTCAATAATTATTTTATTTAAAAAAAAATTTTTTTTTTCCAACGTTTTTTTTATTTATTTTTGGGACAGAGAGAGACAGAGCATGAACGGGGGAGGGGCAGAGAGAGAGGGAGACACAGAATCAGAAACAGGCTCCAGGCTCCAAACCATCAGCCCAGAGCCCGACGCAGGGCCCGAACTCACGGACCGCGAGATCGTGACCTGGCTGAAGTCGGACGCTTAACCAACTGCGCCACCCAGGCGCCCCTACAATAATTATTTTATGATATGACAGAGAGTAGAGGACAGATAACATTGACATTTTAAACTTAACATGTGTGAGCCATCTTGAAAGTACTGCTTCATAGAGTCACTGTGAGGATTGATAATTACAGTTTCCAGTTTGACTTTTGTCACGAAACCGTGCTAAGTGAGCCTCCTTCCCTTCATGCACATCATTCACATGTCGGTTAGTGCTGTTAGAGGGGAATACCTGTATGTCTCAGTTCGTGTCCACCGTGAATTCCAGGGACCTGTTGCTCCCAGGAATAACTGCCATTCGTATTGCGGAGGTACAGGAGGCTGGTCTGAAGAAGCGTATCCAAAGTGCTGACAGAGCTCAACGAGGAAAGGATCTCTGTTCATTTCCTCGAGGAATAGTTGTGACTTCTCTGAACGCAGATTAAATTCAAATGATGTGTGTTAACGTGCTTTTTAAAAAATCTAGACAAATGGAAAGAAGGGAAGGAGAAGGAAATACCTGATTTTTTTTAAGGAGAGAAATATGTACTTTAAAATTTTAATTTATAAGTCCTAGACTCTGCATGTGCGTATTTCCAAGCCTGTTTTTAGTTACTGCAACATTTCAGAAGAGTAATAGAAACTAGGAAGCATATTTTGTGCTGTTATTAGACGCTTTTGTTTGTATTTCCTTTCTCTGGAATCTGAGTTACCTTTATGACTTGTTTTTTTCTCCTGATTTTGCATTCTTGCTATTTTGTGTAGATCCTTCTGTTTTAAGGGGCCCTCTGCTGGGCCACACCGATGCTGTCTGGGGCTTGGCTTACAGTGCTGCCCATCAGCGCCTGTTGTCCTGTTCAGCAGATGGCACTCTCCGATTATGGAATACAGCCGAGGCTGCTCCAGCCCTAAGTGTATTTAATGATAATCAAGGTATATGCTTTTTTTTTTTTTTTTATCATTCAACTGAATCTTTTATAAAGTGTCTAATTCTAACAACAAGCAAATAAATAAGTAAAGGATTCTATAAACTCTTAGAGTTTAAATTTAATTTGAAGGGTTTTTTTTAAAGTAATGAAAGCGTATTTGTTTGAACTTCCAACTTATGATTTTTAAAAGCATAGTGTTCAGTGAAAGAACACACATTAAAAAATGTTTTTTAAATCAAAATATAACATCTACAGTAAAAATGGATATTGAAGACATGTCTTACTGGGTTTGACAAATATATAACTCTTACACCTCTCAAGATCTAGAACCTTTCCTTCACCTCTTCAAAGTGTCTTTGGGTCCTTCCCAGCCCCTCTTCCCATTTCCAACCAGCGGTATGATTTCTTTCATTACAAATAAGTTTTATCTGTTCTAAAATTTCATAGAAGTGAAATCATATAATATGTACTCTTTTTGTATCTGGCTTTTTACTCTCTAATGTTTTTGTGATTCATCTGTGTTCTACATATCAACTTATTTTTTTTTATGTTTAATAGTATTTCATTAAACCAGTGTGTTTATTTATTTACCTTTTGATGGACATGTGGGTTGTTTCCAGTTTTTGAGTATTATGAACAAAACTACTATGAACATTCTTTATTTATTTATTTATTTATTTATTTATTTATTTATTTATTGAGCTAGTAAAGAGCTAGAAGTAGAATTGCTGGGAGTTAGAAGTGGTTTTGTGTGTTCAACTTTATGTGAAATTGCCAAACTTATCCAGAGTGGTTGTGCCATGTTATACCACTGACAGCATGTATGAGAATTCCAGCTGCGCTTCATTCTTAATTAATTAGCATTTGGTGTTATCAGTTCATTTAGTTTTAGCCACTCTGGCGGGTGTGTAGCAGTGTTTCATTGTGGTTTTAATTTGCATCGCTTTGGTGGCTAATTATTGTGAGCACTTTTGTGTGTGTGTGCTTATTAGCTATTAATGTATCTTCTTCTATAATATACAGATTTTTTAACTGCTTGCTTGCTTTAGATTTTCAACCATATAAAAAAATCAGATTATATTCATGTATATGTATACATGATATGTATACATATCATTCTATTCTTTTATGTTTGTAAGTACACTGTAAGTTTAACCAAGTTTTATCCTATTCTAGATGATAAATAAAGTACCTTCTTTATTCTTGAGCTGTTTTAACTTGTGTCTGGGTTTTGATGAGTTGCCTGCATTTGATATTTGCATGACTCTACCAGTAAATAATAATTTGAAATTTTATTTTTTTAATTCCGTATTTTTGATGAGTTAGAATTCCTCATAAGAGATGGTCTCTTAAAGAATTCCCACAATGCCACTCTAAGCCTCAGGTAAAAGTGTAAGCAACAAAACTTGTAGTCCAGGAATGTTTTCCATTTATTTTCTGAGTAAAGGCCTGCATTCTGTGAATATATTAGCTGAGTAACAGGTAGAAGACTTGCTGAACAGGTAAAGATAATAAAATAGGCTAGGGCTAACAGTAAAAAAAGAAATAATCTCTACTGAATGGCTAATGAGCTAATTTTTATTCTAATGTTGAGCCTTCTTTACTTCTTAAGGAAATCTTGTGACTATTTGTTTTGCTATATTATAAGGACATTTTCAACTAGACCCTCTGATCGCCATTCTCTGAATATGTTCTGACTCTCTTAGAATTGGGAATCCCTGCGTCTGTGGATCTAGTGAGCAGTGACCCGAGCCATATGGTAGCATCGTTCAGCAAAGGATATACAAGCATCTTTAACATGGAAACGCAACAGCGCATTCTCACTTTAGAATCCAACCTAGATACAAGTATGTATACCAATTTTAAGTATTCTTTGTTTGGGTCAAATTTTTAAACTTTCTCAAAATTATAATTACTAGAGTCAACTACAAAAAATACTTGTTATTATAAAGAGTTCTGCCTTTTAAATCACAGAACACAGTTACTTGGATAAAATGATTTACAATTGATTTTAAGACTTTAAATTTATGCACATTTATAACTATACTGTTTGGAATAGCATTTGAGCTTTTCCAAAGAGGAGTCAAGTCACATCCCCAAAGGCAAAGGAATTAAAAGCAAAAATGAACTGTTGGGACCTCATGAAGATAAAAAGCTTCTGCACTGCAAAGGAAACAATCAACAAAACTAAAAGGCAACCGACAGAATGGCAAAAGATATTTGCAAATGACATATCGGACAAAGGGCTAGTATCCAAAATCTATAAAGAACTCACCAAACTCCACACCTGAAAAACAAATAATCCAGTGAAGAAATGGGCAGAAAACATGAATAGACACTTCTCTAAAGAAGACATCCAGATGGCCAACAGGCACATGAAAAGATGCTCATCAGGGAAATACAAATCAAAACCACACTCAGATATCACCTCACTCCAGTCAGAGTAGCTAAAATGAACAAATCAGGAGACTATAGATGCTGGCGAGGATGTGGAGAAACGGGAACCCTCTTGCACTGTTGGTGGGAATGCAAACTAGTGCAGCCGCTCTGGAAAACAGTGTGGAGGTTCCTCAAAATATTAAAAATAGATCTACCCTATGACCCGGCAATAGCACTGCTAGGAATTTACCCAAGGGATACAGGAGTACTGATGCATAGGGACACTTGTACCCCAATGTTTATAGCAGCACTCTCAACAAAAGCCAAATTATGGAAAGAGCCTCACTGTCCATCAACTGATGAATGGATAAAGAAGTTGTGGTTTATATACACAATGGAATAGTACGTGGCAATGAGAAAGAATGAAATATGGCCTTTTATAGCAACGTGGATGGAACTGGAGAGTTTTATGCTAAGTGAAATAAGTCATACAGAGAAAGACAGATACCATATGTTTTCACTCTTATGTGGATCCTGAGAAACTTAACAGAAGACCAAAGCCGGGGGGGGGGGGAGGGGGGAGGAAGAAAAAAAAAAAGGGTAGAGAGGGAGGGAGCCAAAACATAAGAGACTCTTAAAAACTGAGAATAAACTGAGGGTTGATGGGGGGTGGGCAGGCAGGGAGGGATGAGCACTGGGTGTTGTATGGTAACCAATTTGATAATAAATTTCATATTAAAAAATAATATGGGGATAAAAAAACAAAGAGGAGTCAAGTTTTATACCAAATGATTAGTTTTCAATTCTGTTTGAAGAAAGTAATATTTATTCTGAATATAAAATAAATCTGTTTTTCATTTCTCATAATTTCATTTTTTAAATCAATTTAGTTTTGTATTAATAATATTATTTGACACAGCTCACTACTGATTAGACTGTAAATCAAGTTGTGTCTCTTAAAATCTCAAATATGAAGCTTCTCATTGGATACAGAAAGTCAGGAAATAATTTCTCAGATTGTGAAAAAGATACTATAGAATCTTTTTGATTTTTGGCTTTTTAACCACTGCTTTCTGTCTTTAGGCTTAATCCAGACAATTACATTTTAGGTTGCAGTTGACAAAGGAAGCTGTGTACATATATATTGTTGTTTTAATCTGAGAACTAGCTTTAAAAATAATTACCATGGTGTGTTTGTGTGTGTGTGTGTGTGTGTGTGTGTGTGTGTCTGTCTGTCTGTCTGTCTCTCCTTCTCCCTCTCCCTCTCCCTCTCCCTCCCTCCCTCCCCCCACTCTTTTCCTTGCAAAAATTTCCCTCATTCCATTTTGGCTTTCTTCATTTTCTCTTCCCGATCTGTTGGCCTTTGTTTTTTTCTGAGGTCTTAGGAGAATTGTTTGGAGAAATACACACGAATAGAGTTTTGAACTATTTGGATGTAAAAGAGAGGGGTGAAAAAATAAAAACTGATATTATGGAATAAGAAAAGGAGAAACTTTTTTTTGTCAAGAAATAATAGGTTTTAGACTCTCAATAAATTTAAAATCAATTTAAATATATGACTTAAAGGTACAGTAGTAAAATACAGATAACAATATGAAACTAAGAAGGATGTGAACATTTTTGGAATTACCTTCAGAAATTGTAGTCAATTCTTAGAATGTCCTGAGTGGTAAATACTGACTTTAATGACTGCTACAAATTAATAAGATGTCAAGTCTGGTGGATGAGATGGATGAACTAAACTCGGCAATCCCAATTTTCTCTTTAAGTGTGTGACAATAAAGTCATGTGACTTTTTGCCTGATACTAGAAACATTTTCTGAAGAAAACTGCCAAAAATGTTTTGAACAAAGGCAACATTATTGGAATAAGTGATAATTACTTTGAGTTATAATAATAATGTCCTGACATTTTCTTTTTTAAATATATCCTTTTTTTTTTTTAAATGTTTATTTACTTTTGAGAGAGAGCGAGTGAGTGTGAGAACACAGGCAGGGGAGGGGCAGAGAGAAATGAGAGAGAGACACACACAGAATCCAAAGCAGGCTCCAGGCTCCGAGCTGTCAGCACAAATCCCGACATGGGGCTCAAATCCACGAACCGCAAGATCATGACCTGAGCCTAAGTCGGACGCTTAACTGACTGAGCCACCCCAGGTGCCCCTGTCCTGACATTTCCTAAATTATCAGTTTGATTACTTTAGAGTTGTATAAATTATCAGTTTTATTACTTCAGAGCTGTACTTTTATTCTTTTCTACTGTGACTACCCCTGCTTGTTTATTTTTTTACTACATTGTTCTTTTCTGTAATTTAGCAGATTTTTAAAAAATTAAAGTTCAGACCAAAAACATGTTTCAAGGTAAAAGTAAATTTCTTATAGAATTAAAAAGGATGGAGGTTTTTGTTTTAAAAATCAGAGTAGACTCACTTTCTGTTCATTAATGTCAGTGGTGATTTGTGATAAAGTCAAAGGTATTTGAAGCAGGTAATTGAGGTCTTGTCAGTCCAGTGAAAAGTAAGCCATTTCTACATTACAAGCTGAATACAAATACTTGCAGGAGTTTTTTAGATTCATTGCTCAATTTATTCCTAGTGTTCTTTGCATTTTGCTTACATGTCTGATTTACCATTAAGTGGAGAAACTTCCTTAAAAGTATTACTAAGTAAAAACTCTTTTGCTTCCTTCCATCATTTGATTTCTATCATAATTATTTTCTAGATCTCAGCGTAATTGAAGCTATTCTCAGAAACCTCTCTCTCAGAATACATGGGATATTTTACTTAAAGTATTTCTTTTCTTTTGTTACTCTCCTGCTAGATCCTACAGAGGATAATGCTCAGTGGTATGTTATCTCTGGAGGAAAGAAAAAAAAAAACAACAACTACAGGCTGAGCTTTGAAACTAAAGTCTTTGTTAAGGACCATTTAAATTGAGTATAACTGACTGAGCTTACTCCACGTGGTCAAGTGACTTTTTCTTTTATTCTTAGATAACAGGCTCTTAGTACTGGAAAAAGATTACCTTCAGTTTTTAAGATGTCATATTTTTAGGGACCACAAGAAAATCCAATAGAGTACCCTAATATTACCATTATTTTTATCTATATTTAGCTATATTTTCTATTATGTGAATGTAAATTCGTAATAACTTTACTAAGATTTAAAAAAGTTTAACTCTTTTTGAAATAATTTTAAATATGCAGAGTTTCAAAAATAGTACAAGAACTAGTTACATTTCACACGGATTCATCAGTTTCTACCATGAAACAGTTCATGTACTGTGATACGGGCCTAATGACATGTGGCCTGCTTCTCTCATTGTGCGTATAATTGAAATTCTTTGAAAGTTACTGTATAGGGCACAAAAAATACTGTTAGGATGCTGACTATTTGAAGATTCCAAACACGGTAGACTGTCAAATGATAACCATTTCTATTATGATGAGAAAGAGAAGATTATACATTTCAGAAGCTCTCTTTGTCATATTTGTCTTCAGATGATAACCATGTGATAAAGAATATCTAGAAAGAGTGGAGATTTAAATTTGGTTATCATCTACTTGTAAGTAATGATGGAACTTTATTAAAGCTGCAGAAATATCATAGATCATCAGAGAATGAGAAATGTCTGTGGCCCCACGCTCAGCGCTAGGTGGCACCCATTGATTGCAGGTGGTGGAAAAGAAAATTCTCATTTGTAAGTACCTCTACATTTGTCAGTATGGTATTGTTCAGGCACTTTTTCTTTCCTAACATTGATATTGAGAATACAGTCACAGAATAAATTAACTAAAGACATATTAAAGTCACAAAGTCTCATAGGTGAGCATTCAGTCCTCTTAAATGAAGAAATAGTAGCGTTAACTAACTTTGTTGCTCTTTTTTTTTTTTCTTTTTCGCAGCCACCTCTTCCTGTCAAATAAATAGAGTCATCAGCCATCCTACTCTTCCCATCAGCATCACTGCTCATGAAGACAGGCACATCAAATTCTATGATAACAACACAGGTAAGTGTTTATTACAGAGTGATCAGTGTTAAGATAAATAAATAAAACCCACTGTAAGTAGGCTGACTTGGGTGTCTGTTAGTGGCTATATAGTCTAGGAATAAGCATGGAAACAAACACTCTTCCAGCTCAGTTTCTGTTCATTCTGTCCAAATCTGCTAAGAACTAGTCTTCATGATAGCATATAAAATCATCTTAGGTTATTTAAGTCATTTACTTAATGTTTTATTTATTTTTGAGAGACAGAGTACAAACAGGGGAGGGGCAGAGAGAGAGGGAGACACAGAATCCAAAGAAGGCTCCAGGCTCTGAGCTGTCAGCACAGAGCCCGATGTAGGGCTTGAACCCACGAACAGTGAGATTCACGACCTGAGCCAAAGTTGGATGCTTAACCAACTGAGCCATCCAGGCGCCCCTCATCTTAGTTTATTTAATAATAAGTAGATACTATGTTTTGGCCCTAGCACCAAGGTTATCACTAGGGACACAATTGAAAAGGTCATTCAAATACCAATAAAATTGATCTCTTGCTGTGAATATGTTGGGGAAAAGTAGAAACATGTTAGAAGTAAGAGGCATATGATCATTATATTTTGTTTAAAATTGTTCAAGTTTGGGGTGCCTGGGTGGCTCAGTCAGTTAAGCATCTGACTCTTGATTTCAGCTCTGGTCATGATTTCACAGTTCTTGAGTTTGAGCCTCGGTTCATGAGTTTGAGCCCCATGTCAGGCTCCACACTGACACTGCGGAGCCTGCTTGGGATCCTCACTCTCTCCCTCCCTCTCTCTCTCTCTCTTTCTCTCTGCCCCTCCCCAGCTCACAGTTTCTCTGTAAATAAATAAACTTTAAAATTGTCCAATGTTGGAGAGCCTTAGTGTTGGAGATAGAAACCCCTAAGTCATTTGTTTTTTTGATTCAGTTTTCCATAGACTACTCTTTTCAGTATTATAATATTGACTGTCTGGTCCTGATTGATTTGAATTACTATATGTAAGGTGGGGAGGGTATGTGGGCTTTCCCATTTTTTATTAGCTTTCATTCACTAGTCAGAAGGAAATTCCTGAAGAGCTGTGTTCAGAGGAAAACACTCCATATTGGCAGCCATATTTACCTGAGTATCTGCTATTAGCTTTGTAGATATATTAACTTTTGCTGACTTTGCTTAGCTGTGAGTAATGAGTAATTTAATATTTTAATCCCTTTCTATATGTTGTTTCCACCAATATTGTGGCCAGGTTTTCCCTCCGTTCCTTTGTCTTCCCGTCTCTTCTGTTCTCACAACCCATATAATTTGCCTGTAGCTAAAGGATGCAAAGTAGGTGATTCATGTCTTAGTCTTAGTTAATGAACATGGCTTAAGGGAATATTTGTGTATAAATGACTGACTTTTATATTGCTATTTGAATGACAGAAGTATAATCTGAAATTTAAGCTTTTGTTTCTCATTACCATGGCTAGAGCAGGAGGGAGACCCATTGTTTTAGCTGTGATGGAAAAAGCTATTGATGCAGTAAGTACACAGAGAGGGGTGACTGGAGAAATCAGTGTAACATGGTAACTGGCGTATGTTCAGGATGAGGAAAGCTGTTAATAAAGAGTAACAATCTCTTTTTCCCAAAGGCAAACTCATCCACTCCATGGTAGCCCATCTAGAAGCTGTTACAAGTTTAGCAGTTGATCCCAATGGCCTGTACTTGATGTCTGGGAGTAAGTACATCAACTATGGATTATTTATTTATCCTTACTATTTTCATGTTAATGTAATTTTTCCTTTCAATTTCTTTTTCTTTTCTTCTTTTTTTTTCTTTTCTTTTGATACAGGTCATGACTGTTCAATACGTTTATGGAACCTAGAAAGTAAGACGTGTATCCAAGAGTTTACAGCTCATCGGAAAAAGTTTGAAGAATCAATTCACGATGTAGCTTTCCACCCATCCAAATGCTATATAGCCAGTGCTGGGGCTGATGCACTGGCCAAAGTCTTTGTATGACACAATGCATCATCTTCACCTTCTAGCTCTTTATAAATAATCAACTGCACAAAAGAGATACAGAAGACCAGGGCAAGAATCAACCTGTCCTGCCCTTTTGTTCTGCCGAAGGAGCACAGAGAACATTTGTTAAAGTATAGTTTTGCAATTCGTATACTGTTTTCTAAAACTAAGGTTTGTTCTGGTTGCTGCAAGCTCAGCTGAATCTGTGAGCCTGAAACCTGTTTCAAAATTTCCCCCAATAGGAGCTATTATTTCTGAGGTTGTTCTAATTCGCTAGGCAGGCCTGAGCGAACATAGGTTTAGCCTGTCCCTATTGAGTAAATAGGGCATGCTATAAGGGATAATTAAAAAGCTTGATGACTGGGAATGATAGAGGAAGAACAGAAATTTAGACCCAGTTCTCCCCTGAGAAATCTTGTTAACCACATTAGGTAGTCAAAACAGTAATCTTTACCATATCTGCTGTACTAACCCCGATGTGCATAATGAGCAGGCAGTGTTCAAATGAGTTTTTAATTTAGCTCTCCTTTCATCTGTGCACATAAAAGCACCTGGCAAAGCATTTTACCATTAGGGGAAAAAAAGAAATGCAATAATATGTTAAATATATTATTATTCAAAAATGCTAAACAAATATTTAGTTTGTAAGCAGATTTCTATATTGTATTACCTTTTTGAAAATAGATTTGGTACCATTGTAAAGTTAAGCTGTCAAAAACAGTCACCATTATCAATAGTCAGTAGAGTCTGCTTTTACTAAATAATTTAACTTATTCAGGTTCAAGATTCTGTTTATTTTTAAGGGCAAGCAGGGCATATCTTGATAATTTCTATTAATTTTAAAATTCACTTTATTCATGTGATATTTCTAGTACCAGAGTGGTTATCTCATATTGATGAAATCTTACCTTTTAGTGGTTGAAAAGATGGAAGTTATCTGTGAGTACTTGTTTTTCAAAATCCACATAACCATGCTTCGGATGACCTCTTGCTTTTTCTTTGTCTCTCATATTCAAATTATCTGACACCTACCAAAAACAGTTTATAATTATGTTTTGACAGTCCAAAGGGTATGGTTAAGGTCAGGCAGCTGCTTTTGCAGTACTAAATAAAGCACCTGGTTTGTGCCCCAGAAGTCTTCCATTAATCTATCCAAGAAGAAGAGCCCGCTGGAAATCTGGATGGAAGAGTTCAGTGCATCCCTTGGTTAAAGAGTTTTCTCTTTCCCTTCCCCTACCCCTCCATTCTTTAATTGGAGTACACAGCGTGTTTTAATAGGCAGTGTGTCAGTATTGTTTCTGTGGAAAACTGTCATAAAGGACCAGGGTTCCTTGAGCTCACCTAGGTTCCTTGAGCTCACCTAGCCTGTGACCCACATGTGACCAGCTCTTAAGATTCCCATGACCCCACTCTTTGGACCTAGTGTCTTCACATTCTTTTGTTTGCCCCAAATGTCAGAGACCAGTGTAGAAATTAGGAATAAATTATTAATGCCCAACTTTTCAGCAAAATGTATATATAGTAGTTTTCATACTTAAAATCCATATCCATAAATGTTTTAATCTTTTAATATAATTCCTACATTCCTCTCCCAACATATTCCATTGTCGTAACAATGACACTTCTGATGATATGTATATTTACTCTGAAAAAGTATTCTGGTGGTGATATGGATAGTAATTGACAATTTTTCTTTAAAATTTCTGCTTTTCTGCCTCTAGAGTTTTGCAGCATACAAGCTAGATTTGCCTGGTTGATAGACAGATATACTTTAATATTTTGACACAGCTACCTTGTCATTTCATCTGTGCTTTGGTTCACAGTGGGCTCAAGGGACTCCTTTCTATAATCGAATGAATTGACCTGGACTTGAACTCCCAGGTGAATGTTTATATTCCCATGCAGATATAGAAGTCCACATTGTGTTTGGTTCATTCCTCTTTTTGGTTCTTCAGTGAGTAAAAAAAAATGGTGTTGCTAACCTAACATTTATATAAGTATACTGGAAAATCCAGTCGGGTGCCCTTACTTGGCATGTTTATGATGGACTAAGCTATTGTTTTACCACTTACTGCTTAAATTACCTCGCAAGGTCTCCAGTGCCTGCTTTACTTACATCACTGAAATTCTCAAAACCAAGAAAGTCTCTTCCCTTACGTTTTATACCTCCTGGTTGAAATTTCTCTCTTCGTGAGTGGAAAATGACCATGAGATAGGTAAACTGTGGTGCAGATGATGGAGCTTTGGAAGTTCTTTAGCCAGCCAGTGCCGGGCCATTGGAGACCCTAGACAGAAACAGATTCCTCTCCACTAGCACTGTGTGATCACAGCCTAGAAATGAGCCAAAGCTGTCTTCCAGCCAGAGAGAAGCATAGACATGTATCTGCTTTCCCCGCCAGCCTGTCAGAAATTTAATCCCCCAAATGAACAAATTCAAGATTCACACAGTCATTGAAATGCTTTCATAGTGCTTGGTTTGTAAATATTTTGGGTGAAATGTATTGGGAGAGTATGAAAATCAGCAGGAGACATGGTCCCTGCCTTATTTTCATATGCTATGAATACATCTCTGGGACTTGCAGCACCCTTCTCAAAACCCAGATGTCATATGGAGCTCATTTGCTACTCGAACCCTAGACAGGTATTTAACATAGGTGATATAATGACCTTCAGTATTTTTCTATTGAACAAGTTTAGCGATTTTTGCCATTAAACAGATAATTAGTTATGCAAAGTATTTAGCTTTTATAATCATTTTAGTTATGACTAAAAGGGGGGAAATTATGCTGCATCACTGATAATGAACTTTGTGAAAAATTTTTGTTTATCTGACTTTCATTCCTTCAGTATTCTTGCTATAAATTTCTTTTGGAGATAATGATAAAGATTTATTTGAAAATGTCTAAAATGTATGTATATTTTATAAATATATATTATATATATTGTAGGAATATATATAATATATATAGACTATATATATTATATATATATTTTATATATATATATATATATATATATATATATATAAACCATAGGTGCATTTTACTGTTTTGTATTTTCATTCTTAGAGGTCGTGTACACCACAGGTAATGATGAGTATGATGAGTGTTGTGCTGTTTGCTTTTGCAGTATAATATATAGTTCTAAATGTTTCAATTACTGTATATACTATATTCATTATAGGCTAGCATGCTTGTTTTAAAGACTGTCATTCTAGTTTATTAAAATCTGAATGTAAGAAAACCTGGCTATTCAAATGTGAATTGAAAAATATTTCATTCTCAGTACTGAACTATTTCCATTGAACATTCAGGATTTTTTTTAACAAAACAGATATCATCAAGAAGGCAATAGCTAGAGAATGAGAGGTGCCTTTAAAATAAAATACAAATGCAGCCTTACAGTGAGGATGAGGATTGAGCTGGGGGGGGGGGGGGCTATGGCAGAGAGAGATTGAGAGACAGAGAGAGAGTGAATGTGTGTGTGCACGTGTGCGTGTGTGTTTGCCAGTCTGTGAAGATCCTGATTTGTGACCATCAATGTCTTTTCAGTGTATCTGCTCAACTTCTAGGATTTCAAGGGACATTTCATGCACTGTCTTCGTGCTCTTCTGAGCACCACGTGTACTTTCCAAGGATTTTGAATGTGAATTCCTAGAAATTTCAGTAGACAGGAAAATAACTATTCTTTCATGATAGTTAAGTTCAGGTAAAAGGAGAAATTATTGATTCACCAAAATTATGGGATCTTCTAATGTTGGCTAGGTAATTTTGTAAAAATGTAATTTTTAAAGGCTTACTTTTTTAGTACTTCATATATTTCCCTCTTACACAAGAGCATGCCATGAAATTCTTCTGTGATGAAGATCCAACTAGTAAAAATTATTTTTAGATTAAACACCTGAACTAGTTAAAATACCACCTAAGAATAGTGTTTAAATGGCATCTTTCATATCTACCTCGTTGTCATTGCTGCCATTTTAATGAAAGCAAATCTTTATGACATCAGAAATGACTGGATGCAATTTCTCTGTTGGTGCTTTTCTCAGGCTTTGTCATTTAAGTTATATTGAACTAAGATGTCACAAATCAGATTGAAAGACTCAGAGTTTTGGTTTTCTTTTGAAAGAACTGCTTAAAATTTATCATCAGTGTTGATAGTGAGTGGATATAGTTCAATTCTGGTTAGTATACGTCTGTGATATTTTCAGCCAAGAGCCAAACTGTTACTGAATTTACATGGAAAAAGAGCTCTAAGTACAGTTTTCTTCAGCTTACTTTATTCTTTGAAAGCTATTTCAAGGCTATTAAGTACATAATCATTAATTTTATGTACTCAGAAGTTGCCTTTGTTACTGTTACTTGTCTAGTTATTTATATAATTGCAGTACTTTATGTGTTTGACACTGGGATTCAGGTTGTATAAAAGTAGTAGCTGACCGAAAATTATATGTATATTTTTGTGAAATGTATCAATTCCAGAAGTTCCTTTTAGGGGAAGGTCCAGAAAACATGTCCATCTTTAAAAACAAAGGACAGGTCATTGGTAAATGATTTGAATCATTTTTACTTTCAGCACTGGAAGCTTTTTAATTGGCCGTATCCATCATCTAGCTGGACCTCCATGTCAGTGTAAGGGACACCAGATTGACAAAGTATTTAGCAGATTGCATCAGTTTTGTTTTTGTTTTTCTGTTTTCGTTTTTTTTCTTAATCGGAAAAAAAAAAAAAACACAAAAAAACAAAAACCAAAAAACTAATCTAGGCCAAACAGAGATCCCTAGATTCCACTTACTTATTCTAGCAGTATTCCTGAAGTGGTGCTTAGGGGTCAGAATTTTCTGGATCTTTGCTAGTTAAGCTTTAGATTTGATTTAACTGGGACCACATGGTTGCCATCCCTGTGATGCAAATTAGAAAGTTCATTTTAATTTAGATTAACTTTAATGTCTGCCTGGATTTTTAACAGGCTGTGAACCAGTGAGTGCCTTGTTAATGTAGAATGATTTTCCCTGGTTGTTAGCTCCTTTCTGAAAATGTCTCAGAGAATGGTATTTTAGTTGACTTGTACAGATCTGCTAAGTTCGGTATTATCAGCAGTCAGAAAGCCTTCAGTCTACCATGTACCTCCCTCCCTACTTTCTTCTCATTGTTTGGCTGAAGTTTGCCTCTTGTGAGAAACAAATTCGACCCCCCTCTCCACACACTTTTTTCAATCCAGATTAAGAGGTATTCCCTACATGCATTCCAACTGTATGATCTAATATCTGTTTTTAGGAGGAACCACTTCTTTGTAATCCTGAAATCTACTGGTTACTTTATGTCCTTCTTAACTTCAGTTTACTAGAGCTGACTCCAGGGCATCATCAGTTTAGATTCCTACTAACTTCTTTTCTCCACCTCCCCCCCACCCCCTCCCCGCAACTGGTGGGCCCTGGACCAGATTGTTTGATCTTCAGGTATTTTTAAATTTAGTTATAATATCAATTAATGTAAATTAATCCAAATGCTAATTTTTGTGGTGCAAGAAGTTTCTTTTGTAAATTCAGGGTATGGATAAGCTAATTAAGATATCTTTATTTGGTGGCTCTAAGTGTATTATTTGTTTTTAAATAAAGTGTACAAATATAGATAATGTGCTATAGGTGTCTCATGAATTGAAATATTTTGGAATCTAGTGGATTTGCAGTTTATTATAAAATACTTTAATACAACTTGATTTTGTTTTTTCCAGTAGGGGTGGGGCAGAAGAGGCATGCAGAGGAATGAAGGAGTATTAGACAAAGTAGATGTGAGTCCAAAGTAATAAGCCAGTCTTAATTATTGATTGTGAGGAAGATAGAGAAATTTATCATTATAGAGTGTGAACCTTTGGAAAGCCAGTAAAATTAAAATACCCCATGAGATTGGATAATTGATACTTTCAGGGACACACATATATTTTTCAAGTGTTTAGTTATATATTTTTTAAAAATGACACACACATATATAAATTTAATGTGTTTTTATTTTTATTTAATTTTTTGTTTGGCTACTTAACAAACATAAGCCCTCCCCTCCCCCTTGCCTTTTCAGATCAACATTAGTTTTCAAGAGCTCTCTCTGCCCACAGCTCACAGTCTCTTTGTTCCAATCTGAAGCCACCATACTATGTGGAATCTGAAAGTGTCCTTGAAACTATCTGCTGTTCTCTGATGTTTTTGTATTCTGCTGTAGTGATGAGTTTATATCCTTTAGCACGTGCACATTCTTCAGCAGCGTCAGAAATACCCCTTTTTGTGCCTTTTAATAAGAACTGAGACATTGCTGGAGTAATTTTTGAGTAATCTAGTACAGAAGGCTAGGAAGATGCCAAAAGTTTTTTCATGGATTAACGGGCCCTCTGGGGTGCCCCAGAGTGTTCCTCTGACCTGCATTGGGTTCCCCAAAACCATCACCGAGGTTTTGAGGGGCCCCAGAGATGTTCTGGCACTTAGGATAGTCCCCAGGAACACCTAGGAATCTGGCAGCGCCATGTAACTCAAACACTGTGGCTATGAAGTGCCCCTCCACTTGTTCCTTATTAGTTAACACCTGTTGCTTACAGTGATCGGGATACTCTGATTTTATGGGGAATCACTGTTATGCACCTCTAAAAATTGGAAACCCTGTCTTCTGGAACACTAACTTAGTATAGTTTGTATACTTTCAAAACCACAGAATTCAAAGTTCACCAACCACAAAATGACTCACTTTGCATTTCACTTAGATCCTACAACCCCAAGTCCTTTCTCCATCCTAGTGGTTTAATTAAGGGTAATGGTGGTTTTAGTCAGACTTGAAGAAGGATCTATTTGAGTGAACAAAATCTGCAATATCCTGCTAACAGGAAGGGCCTGTTTTGTAGAAAATTCCCTTGTCCTCGATGATTTAGCCATTCACCTTACATTGCAGGCTGGTCCAGATGCTAACTCTGCATTGACTTTCCCTGTGTGCCTCTTTAAAGATATAATTAATCCAGTAATGTAAAGGAGAACCCACCATAAAACATCTGTTAAATAGCACTTGGAGCACTGGAATGAGTATGGCTAATTCATGTGCCAAAGTTTTCTGTGCTCTCATAAACTGCAGTATATATACCAGGTTCCCAATCTCTAACCTCAAACCACAGATATTTTTGAATTACCTCATATAATAGCATCACCAAGTTAAGGGTAATGGTAAGGGAAATCCATCATTTACAAATGAAATTTCCCAAACTGAAAAACTTCCTTTAATTAAACACTGCATGGAATGCAAAAATTTTATGTTTAGTATGAGTTGTAAAAACAAGGAGTTTGTGACTTGTGTAAGATGTGCTGAAATGTTAAAGTACACTGACATCTAGCTATTTTCTGAGTGAAATGGACCAAGGCAGTAGTTTTTCATAAGTAAGATTAACTTACTTAGAGCAAAAGAAATCTCATCAGAAAGTTTACTTTGGGTGCTGGCTAACTTGGGTGAGAGTGTGGGGGAAAACTACCGTACCAAGAAGGAAAAGCCACCAGCCCTGCCATCTGGACCCACCACCCATTGGCTCCCTTTTTTCTTTAAATGACTTGGAACGATGACCTCTGAGATCTTTTGACCTCTAAAAGTGAATAGTTCCAATTCTGCCTTGTCATTGCTCCCTGTTACCTAAATGAAAGATTTTTAGGAAGTACATCAAAAGTATTCTAGAGCTCCCAGGTAAAGTGTCAGCATAGCTTTTATTATATTTTAGGAAGCCATATTAACATAGACCCAAGTATGTTGTGCCACTTGTATATGTCAGAATGACGACCAGAAATGTAAAAATGTTCTCATGAGGCCAAGTGATAATCCCATGAAAAGATCAGAAAGTCATTTTTGTAGGATGAGTTGTTTTGAGTGATTTTACTATGCTTTCAAAACCATTTAAAAATATATTTGCATGTTTCTCTACAGACTTTTGAGCCCATATATTTCAGAATATCCTGTTGGTGGAATAATTTTATTCAGTGTGTATTTTAGAAAAAGAATTCAATGGTCTCACATCTTTTGACAGTTATTAATGATCAAACTCCTGACACTCCCTCCCCTTTTCCTCCCCTCCCCGCTGGAACTCATTGGTATGTAGACCAGTAGCATATGTCTCCATGTTTTGGCTGCCTGGAAAAACAGCATGTTGTATAGTTTGCAGATAAACATGGAGCCTTGTATATTTGATACATGTCAAAATGATTGTGAATATCATGTAAATAATGTTAATTAGCAGTGTCCCCTCAGCTAACAACATTAAGGTTAGATTCTGCCAATTACCACTCAGGAGTTTTGAAAGTATGCACATTGAGCTAAAATACCACTTAATTCATTTAAATGGAAACTTTATTTTTCAGTGAAACAGTACGTGTTCAGTTTCCTTGTAGATCTCAGGGTCAGAAGAAATCAGGCTTTCTCCCAACTCTAAAACATTCAGGCTTTCTTTTATTCATTTTGGTCAGCCTTTTAAATAAGCAAGACAATAAACTCCTATTTCTCATATCCTACTATACTTGGGAATACACATCTAATGATTCCAATTAAGAAAAAATAAACCCTGCAAGCAGGCTTCCCCCCACCCTCCCTCCCCGTCTTTAGGAACATCATTGCTTTCTGGAGGAGAAATTATTTTACTTCAGAAAATGAAGGTGAGAGATCCATGCAGTTTTGTCTCCTTGATATATGCAAGTTATGTACAGCTTGCCTCTGCAGAAAAACACAAATTTTATTTTGTATGATTTTTAAAAGTTATTTTGGAAGTACAAAAATCAGCAAGGAAGATGTGATAAGTTTATTTTATATACTGTCTTTCAAAATCTTAGATTTTTTGTGTTGCATGGGAAGCATGTAGTGATGAATTTTATTATGAATGCCTTGTTTCTACCCCATCCTCAACTCACATTTTACATATCATGTATTGCTCAGTGTCACGTAACTAAAACAGGTAAATGATTGCTTCAGTCTCTATAAGCTCATTTGTTTTTCTTATATTCTGCTTAGCACCTCTCCTGGTGCCTTCCCATATAAAAAGTACTCAAATACTATCTGTGGGTTGAGAAATTAGAAAGCACATTTTCAAAACTCTAAATCTATCCAGATCTTCAAAAACAAATAAATCATCCCTGCAGGTTCCTAGCCGATCGCAGATATATTTAGATCTGTGAGGCTGATCCTAAGATTGAGGTCTGTACCCTAACTGAGGAGGAATTTGGATCTCACCTGGAAGGTGGCAGCAGAATGGCCAAGACACCACCCTCCTGCACACTTCCAGTCCTGCCTACGTGGGAATTAAGCAGAGCATGTGGGGGATAAGGACATGTGTCTGAACACTGTTAATGGTGCATCTTCTTTCCCTAACCTCTCTAGCACCAACCCACTGGCCTTTGATCTCTTGTGGGGCAGCTCCTCCAGTCTGGAACTTAAACCTGCCGGGACTGTCTTGGGCCCAGGCCAGATCCACCACCCTTTCCTTGCAACCCTCAGACGGTCCAGCTATTCCTAACTGGCTGTTTTTTTCCCCAAAGAAGTAGGAAGTACCTCCCAGTAGAAGATTGTCAAGAAAGGCATTCCTCTGCGGGAACTTGCCTTGGATTTGAAGAATCTAGGACAAATCCCTCGGGATGTTTTCAGGGCTGCTTTTTGCCTAGAAGATTTGATGGTAATTATCTAAATGTTTATTAACTCTCCTGGGACCGAGCTCTGTGTTGTCTTGCTTTGCAGCTACCATTCCACCAAGGCCCAAGTGGCTTGCAGCCTTGAGCTGAAAAGCTGAATTGCTTCAGGAGCAAAATAGTCAACAAGTTAGAGACAGACTATATTTTAACAATCAAATGACTTTTATTTTTTTTTCAACTTTTTTTTTTTTTTTTTTAATTTATTTTTGGGACAGAGAGAGACAGAGCATGAACAGGGGAGGGGCAGAGAGAGAGGGAGACACAGAATCGGAAACAGGCTCCAGGCTCTGAGCCATCAGCCCAGAGCCCGATGCGGGGCTCGAACTCACGGACCGCGAGATCGTGACCTGGCTGAAGTCGGGCGCTTTAACCGACTGCGCCACCCAGGCGCCCCTCAAATGACTTTTAAATAATTAAGAGAATCATCAGAAGAGTAGTGAATTGAATTTTTCACATTTCCATTTCTAAAGGTTTATTATAAATAAAATTGAGTGTGAAATGTTCAATTAAATCTCAAAATAATGTTAAATCTATATATTATGTAAGAACTATTAGCTCTTCAAATTATTAAAAGAGGATTATTTTAAGATCAATCCAGGACAAAGGAAAGAACAGGATTTTGACCTGGACACAGGACATTGTCGGTGAAACTTTAGTGAGACTAACTCTTATGAATTGGTTTCTCATCTATGAAAAGGGGATTATACATCTGCCTGATAGATTGGTTTGAGAAAAGAGATAAAAACACCTGATAAAATGTTGGGCAGTCTTAATAAGCATCCAACAAATAATTATTCACACCCTGAGTTCAGACTTCTTGTCCATGTAATTCTGTCACACTCCTGGTAACTTCTAGAATATCAGAGTTTTAGGAGAAATGAGGTTAAAATGAACATTGAGTAGCCCTAAAGAAGTTACTCCTAAAATATTACTTTCCTCAATATTTGAGTGCCTGCTGTGTGTCAATCAGTTCGAGGTGCTGACATTCAGCAGTAGACAAAGCCCTTTACGTGATACAGCTTACGTTCCAGTTGGGAGGAACAAATAATATCAATAAAAAATATCGAATATTGGTGATAAGTGCTAAAAGGAAAGGAGATGGGTGTTTCACAGATGTAAATAGGGGTACAATTTAAATTACTGCAATTAACTAAAAGAGAAACAAGGGGCATGTGGCTGGCTCAGTTGGAAGAGCATGCGACTCTTGATCTCGAGGTCATGAGTTTGAGCCCCGTGTTGGCTGTAGAGATTACTTAATTAAAAAAAAAAAAAGCAACAAGTGAAGTAATGAAGAGACATAATGGCAGAACTCATATCCCACCATACCACTCTACTCCCACCCCATTTTGTAACAGCCTGATCTATGTATCCCTATATTTGTTCATCCAGATAGGTGTACACAAATACTACACAGGGTTTTGTCTTACTCTACATGTTCTCTGCAACTTGCTTTTAAAATTTAATGTGTATTTTGAGCACCTTCAAGTCCATACATAGACTTCTTTTAAATTCCTTAATCTACACACACACACTCTCGTGTAAATGAAATGAGATTTTTTTTTGGTGCGTCTGTTTGCTGTAAATAAGTGGGATAACACATACCCTCTGCATCTTTTCTCATCCAAAAATGTGTGATGGAAATCCCTCCAAGTCTGTCTCATAGCTGTTATTTCATTCTTCTGAATGCTGTATAATACTCTATGATGATGACTTAAACTTCTTCTCTAATTAATGGACATTTACTTTGCTACTGGATTTTCACTATTATGGTAACTATGCCTGTGCACATACTCATGACCATGATGGTGTCACTTCTGTGAAGTAGATTGCCTGCAGTAGGATTGCTGGTTGACAGCTACATAGATTTAAATTTTTTAAATAACTATTGACAGATTATTTCCCAAAAAGGCTGGAGCAATTTATGTCTTCATCAGTAAATGTACAGTATAAAAATTACCCATGCCCTTCATCCCCACTTGGGATGTTGTATCATTTTTAAAAAAATAGAAGAAAAAAAAAGACTGGTGGTGTGTATGATTTCTCAGTATTACTTTATTTGCATTTTACCTAATTATTGTAAATCTGCATAACTTTTCATATGTTCTTTGGTTATTTGGGTTTCACTCATAATTAAATTACCTTTTGTATTTTCTATTGCTGTATAACCGATTAGCACCAATTTAGCAGCTTAAAGTGATACCTGTTTATTATCTCACAGTTATATGGGTTAGAACTTCAAGCAGGCTTGACTGGGCTCTTTGTTTACTGTCTGATAAGGCTGAAATGAAGGTGGGTGCCAGTCTGAGCTCTTAACTGAAGGATCTGGGGAAGAATTCACTTCCAAGCTCATTCATGTTGTTGGCAGAATCTGAATCCTTAAAACTGTAGGACGGTTGTAGATGGAGGGCTCTGTTTTCTTGCAGGCTGTCAGCCAGAGGTTGATCTCAGCTTTTAGACGTTACTCTCCAGTCCTTGTACATGACCCCTCCCATCTTCCAAGTTAGCAAGGATTTATCAAGATCCTTCTCATGCTTGACTTTCTCTGCTTTTTCTTCTGCTGCAAGCCAGAGAAAACTCTGCTTTTAAAGGACTTATGTACCTAGGGTGAACCCACCCAGATAATTTCTGTATGTTAAGGTCTACTGGTTAGTAACCTTAATTAAGTCTACAGACTCCCTTTGCTCTGTAAATGTAGCATTATCATGGGAGGAACATCAGGGTGAAAGATTATGGGGGCCATCTTAGAATTCTGCCCTACCACAAATCTTCATATTTTTATTTATATCTTTATATTTGTGTCCATGTTTCTATTGTGTTTGCCTTTTTATTTAGTTTGTAGGAGGTTTTTGTATATTACATATATTAAGCCTTCCTACTCTTGGTTGCAAATAGTTTTACCAACTCATTTATAAGTTGTCTATTGACCACTAATATTATTAAGTACTTTTTCCACAGAAAACTTAGCCATTTGGATTTCCCTCTTAAGGTGAATTGCATATTTGTATTTTTTAATTCACATTTAAAATTTTTACTCATTTTTTCATTTACTTGATTTTTTATTAACATTTTGCCCATATGTGCACTGTCTTTTAAAAAAATTTTAAGCACTCTTTCAATCATTATATGTAAATGCTTCATCATATTATTTGCAAATTTTCTCCAAATCTGTCATCATTTACCATATTTATAATACATTTTCCCATTAAAAACTTTATATTAGTATATACTCAAGTATATTAATTTATGAAATGTGAACACTTGTAAATACATAAAAATTTCAAAGTATTCTGTATTGATTAAGGCCTTCACTTCTGGGTGACGTGTGTAGTCTCCTAGAATGTCCTCTACATTTCATTGTTGTTGTTAGTGTTTTTTCACATTGTTTTTACTCCATTTGGAATTTGGTTTTGTATAGAACGCCAGCTATGGACCCAACTCTCCTTTCTTCCACGTGGGTTGCCAGTTGTTCCAGCACTTTTTATTAAATTATCCTTTAACAATGAAATGAAATACCAACTTTGTCATATATTAAATTTTCATATATAATGAGATTTCTCAATATACTGTGCTGTTTCACTTATAGTACTCTTTATATGTGGCAATATCACACTGATTTAATTACAGTGGCTTTATGTATAGTCATACAGTGGCTTCATAAAATGGTCAGGCAGAACTTTTTCCCACCCCACGGTCCTGCATACTGTTCTTTTTACTACCTTTCTTGGCTATTATCAGGCATTTCAAGTTTGTGATCATTTTATCCAATTAGGGGTTGAAATTCCATTAAATTTAAAAATTAATTTGGGGAAATTTGACATATGATATTGTCTTCTGTTTTTATTTTTATTTTTAAATTTGATTTATTTTTGATAGAGAGGGACAGAGCACAAGTGGGGGAGGGGCAGAGAGAGAAGGAGACACAGAATCCAAAGCAGGCTCCAGGCTCTGAGCTGTCAGCACAGAGCCTGATGCGGGGCCAGAACCCACAAATTGTGAGATCATGACCTGAGCCAAAGTCGGACGCTCAGCCGACTGAGCCACCCAGGCTCCCCGCCATATGATATTGTCTTCTAAGAACTAACAAAATTATATCATTTTCTGTTTGCTCAGATCTTGTCTATATCATTAGTATGATTAAGATTTGAGAGTTTTCTTCACTTAAGCCCTGTGTCTTTTTTTTACTAAATGTAGTCTTGTTCCTTAGTTTTTTGGTCATTATTAAGAACAGATTTTTTTTCCCATTTTCATTTCTAAAGGCTTATTACAAATAAAAAGCCTATTTTTTTTTTCTGTGTGCTTAAACCTTATATGTAACAAATATATATACTTACTAAATTTTCTCATGAAGTTTTCACTAGTCTCTTGGAACTTTTAGAAATATAATGATGATACAAATATTATGATACACGAAATCACAAAAATAACTCGTTTTTTTTAAATATTTGAAATATTCTTTTCCTCTCTAGAATCTTTAATGTCTAGAAACTCTATTATAGTGTTGAATGGTAATGGTGATAGCCAGCACCTGTCACGGATTTTAATTGAAGTAGTTTATTGAGCTGTTTCGAATATTCATGTTGCTATTTGGTAAATAATCTTATCTAAACAAATTCTTGTTTTACCAAGACGTTTTATCAGAAAATGCTGCTGAATTTTGTCAAATGCCTTTTCAGCCTTTTTTGATGTGGTTTTGTGTTAGTCTTCTTTAATCTGTTGACTACTTAGATTACATTGGAGCTGCTGATATTAAGCCACTCTTGTCTCCTTGGAATAAAACCTACTTGGTCATAATGTGTTATTCTTTTTTTTTTTTTTTTTATAAATCAGTATTCCAGTTGCTAATATTTTATTTAGAATTTCAGCATGCATATTCATACATGAGATTAGTCTATAGGTTTCTTTAGTGGTCTGTTTTTATTAGGTATAAAAAGTTATGCAGGTTGACAAAATGTGGGACTAATCAGAAGGCTCGCCCACTGTGGGTGAGAATGCAAATTTATTCAAATGTGTTAGAAAACCACTTGGCTGAATCTACTAACGTGAAAATATAAAATCTAGTAATTCTGCTTCTGGGCAAACACCCAATAAAATGCATACATATGTTTACCAAAAGACATGTTCTAGAATGTTTATAGCAACATTATTAGCAATAGCTTCAAACCAGGAACTACCTAAAAGTCCATCTACTATAGCATGGATAAATACATTTTTGTGTTCATACAGTGGAATATTATACAGCAACAAGAATGAACAGTTTATAAGCACATGCAATATATGGATGAATCTCAGAAATGTTATGTCGAGCCTTAAAAGGCAGATATAAAAAGAATACTGTGTGCTTGCCTTTTTATAAGTGCAAAAACAGGCAAAACTAATCTGTTAACTGTTAGAAGACAGGAACGTGGTTATCTTCAGTGAGAGATAAGTAGAGGGGGAGGTAGTGTCTGAAAGAGTTTGAGGGGGATTCTGCAGTGCTGGTAACATTTTGTGTCTTTGTCTAGGTGCCTGTTTATGTTCGATTGTTTAGGTCATGGAAACTCATCTACTTTACACTTACATGTACACTTTTCTGTATGTATTTTATACTTGAATAAAATGTTTTTAGAAAGCAATACTTGTTTCATAGAATGAATTGGGGAGATTTCATCTTTTTCTACAGTTTAGAATTGTTTAAGAGGTCTTTGAAATTATATGTTAAAGATTAGATGAAACTTGGCTGAGAGACTTTCGGTCCTGAGGCCTTCTTGTTTAGAGGTAGGATTTTTCATTGCTTTTCTAATACCTTTGGTTCAAAATATTCACTTCTTGAATTAATTCTGATAATTTATATTTTGTAGGAAATACTTCATTTTTTTGTAGGTTTTCACATTTTCTATAGATCTGTGTTTTTATGTTTCTTGTAATTTCTTCAGTGTGTGGTATTATGGTTTTTATTCTTTTTATCCAAAGATTATCTATCTGTGTTTCTTAATTTTCAAGGAGTTCAGGAAAAGCAGTACTAATTTTTCACATTCAGTTCCTCTTGGCAAGTTGAAGGGTGAGGAGGAAACAATCAAGGTGGATCAAGAATTTGCTCAGAATCCCATCTGAAGATTCCTGGATCAGAGGAGGTGTGTTACTGAGCTTCTCCATGTCCCTTACCTTTCCTGGAAAAACAGGACACCAATTCTTTTTTCCCCTCTCCCCAAGTCTATTGCTTTACCCAAACATCTCTTTTTTGTGTGTCAGTTGGAAGAGTAGTGTGGCTCCTGATATTATAGTCAGTGGTCTGTTTCCACTAACGTAAACAGTCTTTCTAGGTACAAACATGTGAAACAAATGGCAAGGAATAATTAGGAATCGGCTATGGATATTAGCCACCTTTCCTATCTTATTCCCTTTGTGTTTGGTCATTGTTACTGGGGCCTATTTGCTGTCAATGTACAAAGTACAGCCCTGCCAATTTGCCTTTTGCTTCTGTATCAGCAAGAAATGGAATTAGCTTTTAAGTTTGAGAAAACCCAACAAATAATGGCCTAAAAAATAGGGTTTGTTTCCCTCCTATAAGAAGCCCAGTGTAAGGGAGTTGTTGGCATTAGTCCAACTGTTCAAAATGTCAAGAAGGACCCAGGCTCTTTTTATTTCTCTTTGCCCCTTCTGAGAGTATTGGATTTTCATCTATTGTTTGGTCTCAAGATGGCGCCCACAATACCAGTCATATTATCCAAGTTCAAGGCAAGAAGAAGGTAAAAAGGGGGGAAGGGCAGAACTAATTAGGACTTTTCTTTTTTTGACAGCAAAGGAAATCTGCCCAGTGGCCCTCCAGCAGATTTCTCCATGTATCTCACTGGCCACAACATTGCCTCTCTACCTTTAATGGATGTTGAGAAAGTGAGTATCTCACTGTTCAGCTTCTGTAGTAGGAGATGGCAGTGAGAAGTCAATTTCAAATGGCTTTTGGGTTAGACAACAAATGTTCCCTCTCACAACTACCCCATTGGCCAGGAACCTCTTTAATCACTCATTTCTATTTTGCATTTGCCCTCGTTTCTCCTCTCTCACCCTGATTATGAAAAGAAATATATGTGGTTTGTGGATGCTGAGTCCTAATTTTCCAATTCTTGAGAACAGTGCCTCAAATCACCTTCCAAATGAGACATTTGCTTTCTCCATGGGATATTACAGTCATTCTAATCTTGTTTGTTCATTCCCGGTTTTGAATTCACTCACTCTCTGAAGAACCATCAAACAAACCCTGATAAGTAGGCTTCCTTTCACACAAATCCTGAAGAACCCTGTTGTCTTAGATATAGCCTGGAGTTTGTCTCTAAGGTTAAGTTTCATATCAGTTGGTACATAACTCTTCTTGAATTCTTTCTGCTCCAAGAGGATTACCTTTTACATCTTAGAAGAAGTCGGTTTGTTTTCCTAAAGATGCTATAAAAAAAAAAAAAAAAAACCCTTAAGAAATGTCATAAAAAATAAACATCCTTACACATAAATTCTTGGGCCAACCAGTACCAAAAAACCCCCTAAATTTCAACCTTCTGATATAAAAAGTGTACCCCTCCTTTGCTCTTTAAAATTGAAGACCAAATTATGCTTCTGACTAAGTGAAGTAACAGAGATCAGATTTACCGTCCCCCTTTAAGCAATAGAGGGGAAAAAAACCCCAGTAGTTTTCAGACATTGAACAACAGCCAGCACAAGGCAATAATCCCTGAGAGAGAGGAAAACAAATTTCTTGCCTAGAGAGAGTGTCCTAGAGAGAGTGTCCATGATCAGTGCAAGGAGGGGCAACCCAGGCAGAGCTTAGAGATCTCAGAGTTGGGAGTTTGGTAAGTCCAAGATAGTTAGAGTTTGCAGGACAAAATACTACAGGAAAGCTCTGGAGATCTGAACTGGGTCTTCTCCAACTCTTCAGCTGACTATTGGTATGTACAAGCATGTGAGGAAACTATGAGAGGCTGAGGAAAGAGTCACCCAGCATATAGGCAGAACAATCCTCTGGTGTTACACAGGGTTGGGAATAGTTTGTTTCCACCAGGCACAGTGGAATAATATAAAATGTGAGGCATTAGGTAGAGGGCTCAGAAGGATATTATTGTCTTATCACTGTGGAAAAACTCAGCCCTCGGCTTAAGGTTGCTTTGACTCTGTCTTAAAGCTTAAAAGTAAGATCTGGAAAGCTCAAACACACACACACACACACACACACACACACACACACACCCTGAATATCTAGTTCCCCAAAAGGTAAAATTCAGAATGTTTGGAATCCAATTATCTGGAATGCAAAGAAGCAGGAAAACACAACCCCAAATGAGGAGGGAATGTAATAAATTAAAAATAACCCAGAATGAATACATACAGAATTAGTAAACAATAGCATTTAATTGTTTTTTTTTTGTTTTTTTGTTTTTTTTTTTTCCAACGTTTATTTATTTTTGGGACAGAGAGAGACAGAGCATGAATGGGGGAGGGGCAGAGAGAGAGGGAGACACAGAATCGGAAGCAGGCTCCAGGCTCTGAGCCATCAGCCCAGAGCCTGACGCGGGGCTCGAACTCACGGACCGCGAGATCGTGACCTGGCTGAAGTCGGACGCTTAACCGACTGCGCCACCCAGGCGCCCCCATTTAATTGTTTTTATAACTATGTTGATATGCTAGAAGACAGAGAAGAATCTTTAAAACACTGAAAAGAAAAAACTCTGTAAACTTTCAATTCTATACCCAATAAGAATATCTTTGAAAAACAAAGGCAAAGACACATAAGTGCCAAAAGTATTCATGACTAGCAGATATACTAAAGCAAGTCCTTCAGGCAGGAGGAAATTGATAGCAAATGTAATTGATGCAAGATAATAACATAAAAAATTACTCTTTCTACTTCTTAAATTGCTAAATGACAATTGACAGTTTAAAGCAAAAAATAAGGCGCCTGGGTGGCTCAGTCGTTAAGCATCTGACATAGGCTCAGGTCATAATCTCACGGCTTGTCAGTTTGAGTCCTGCTTTGGGTGAGCCCCACTTCTCTCTGTCTCTCTCTGTCCCTCATGGGATTCTCTCTCTCTCTCTCTCTCTCTCTCTCTCTCTGGCCCTTGCTCACTTGGCCCCTCTCTCTCTATTTTAAAAAGTAAAGCAAAAAATTATATACAGAGGGTTATAAAACAAATGTAGAAGGAAACAAATGAAAATAACACAAAGGCTAGAAGAGGGTAATAGAAATAGACTGCAAGGTTCTTATACTATTTCTGAAGTAGTATAATATAAATTATAGATGTATACCATTGAATCTAAGGCAACCATTTTAAAAAAGCCAATAAAGGAGACAAAATAGAATAACAGAATAATTCAATTAATCCAAAAGAAGACAGGAAAAGGAAAAGAGGAACAAAGAACAAGTATGACAAATAGAAAACAAATATCAAGATGGTAGATTTACACCCAACGACATAAGTAACATTAAATGTAAATGGTGTAAACACCATAATTAAAAGGCACAACTGACAGATTATATACAAATAATGAGACCTTGCCTACATGAAATGCTGCATACAAGAAATCCACTTTAAATATAAAGATTCAAATAGGTTACAAGTAAAAGGATAGAAAAAGATATGCCATACCAAAAGAAAGCTTAGTGACTATATTAACATCAGACAACATAGATTTCAGAGAAAAGAATATTTCCAGGGATAAAGAGGTTTATTTCATAATGATTAAGAGGTTAATTCATCAAGAGAACATAACAGTCCTGCAAGTGTATGCCCTTAATGGCAGAGCTTCAAAATAAGTGGAGCAAAAGCTAATAGAATGAAGGGAGAAATAGACAAATCTACAATTATAGTTGGGGATTTCAAACGTCTTCTTGGAATAACTAAGAACAAGTAGACAGAAAAGCAACTGGGATATGGAAGACTTGGGTAACAGTACCAACTTAATTAACATTTTATGGAACATTCTACCCAACAACAGCAGAAAACACCTTTTTTTTTTTTTTCCCCAAGTGCCAAGAACATTTACTAAGATAGACCATATTCAGAGCCATAAGACAAGTCTTGATAAATTGAAGAGGATCCAAATCATACAAAGTATGTTCACTGACCACAGTAAAATTAAATTAGAAGCCAATAAAAGAAAGGTGTCTGGAAAATCTCCAAATATTTGGAAACCAAATAACACACTTCTAAATAACCAAAGGGTCAAAGGAAAATTAAAAAGTATTTTGCCTGGTGAGGATGTGGAACAAGAAATCTCATTCACTGATGATGGGAATGCAAATGGTACCACTACTTTGGGAGACAGTTTGACAGTTTCTTATAAAACTAGACCTACTCTTAGTATACAATTCAGCAGTCATGCTCCTTGGTGTTTACCCAAATGAGTGGACAGGTTATAATCACACAAAAGCCTGAATAAGGATATTATAGAAGCTTTACTCATAATTGCCAAAACTTAGAAGCAATCAAGATGTCCTTTGGTAAGTGAATGGATAAATAAATAGTGGTACATCCAGAAAATGGAATATTATTCAGCACTAAAAAGAAATGAATTGTTGGGGTGCCTGAGTGGCTCAATCAGTTAAGCGTCCAGCTCTTAGTTTCAGCTCAGGTCATGATCTCATGGTTTGTGAGTTTGAGGCCCGCATTGGGTTCAGTACTGACAGTGAGGAGCCTGCTTGAGATTATCTCTCTCCCTCTCTCCCTCTCTGTCTGCCCCTCCCTGGCTTGCTCTCTCTTTGTTTCTATCAGAAAATTAAAAAATAAACATTAAAAATTTATTTAAAAAAAAAAGAATTGTCAAGCCATGAAAAGACATGGTGGAAACTTAAATGCATATTACTAAGTGAAAGAATGAACCTGAAAAGGCTACCTACTATATGATTCCAATTATATGATAATCTGGAAACTATAGAGATAGTAAAAATATCAGTGTTTTTCAGGGACTTGGGAGAGGGGAGAGATGAATAGACAGCCCAGAAAATTTTTAGGACAGTGAAACTATTTGTATGATACTATAATGGTGGATATATGTCATTATACATGTGTGAACTCTGAGGTAAACTGTGAGCTTTGGGTAATAACGATGTGTCAGAGTAGGCTCATCTATTTTGATAAATGTACCACCTGGCTATGAGATCTTGATAGTGGGGGAGGCTGTGGAGGGTGGGGGGCAGGGAGTATATAAGAAATTTCTATACTTTCTGCTCAATTTTATTGTGAGCCTAAAACTGCTCTAAAAAAAATAAAGTCTATTAAAAATATTGTGAACAAATATTTTGATCTGAATGAAAATGAAAATGCAACAACATTTGTGAGATACAAAATAAAGAGTACTCAGAGGGAAATTTATAGCACTGAACCCCTATATGAGAAAAGAAGAAAGCTTTCAATTAAATGACCTCAGCTTTCACATTAAGACTCTAGACAAAGAGGAGTAAAATAAACCCAAAGTTAGTTGAACAAAGGGAATGATGGAAATAAAAGCAGAAATCAGTAACATGTAAAACAGAAAAACAGAAGAGAAAGTCAATGAAAACATAAGCTGTATTTTTGAGAAGATGAATAAAATGGTTATTCTGGCAGGTTCTCCAGGGAGCTCCTACCTGAATAGGTGGAGGCAGGGACTTGCAATGCCTTCTCACACCCAAGAAAGATGACAAAAAAGGTCTCTGGGTGATGAGAAATACCCACTGCCATCTCTGTGGGTGGCTGATCTTCTAAAATCAAGTAAGATCTGTGTTCTTCAGTGAGGGAAAAACACAGGATTTCTTTTTTCATCCAGGAAACTTGTTCTTATCTAGTCATTTGAGAAGTTTCTATATATGCCTGAAAGTTTGAAAACAATATTTCTTCAAATAATTCTGTATTTCCGACTTCATGGTAGACATCTTTCTCTCATCCTCCCTCTTATTCAGAATTTATAACTTTGAGCTTTCTTCGTATCTTCACTTTATTTTGTTCCATGGCTTTTCAGCTTATTGGCTTTCTGTTTTCTTCTATAGGTAGCAAACCTTAAATAATTGTTTCCCCCCAAAGTATTGGTGCATAATTTTATTGCATTTACTTAAAGTATGTTGTATTTACTTAAATGATTTTTTTTTCTTGAGGCAGATTTGCGTTTAAACCAGCCATTTATCCAATATGTGGGCCCAGACAAGAGATTCTCTGAGAGTCTATTTTTCCCTCTAAGAAATGGTGGCTTCACATCTCTTATCCCACTTAAGTCCTGCAAAGATAGTAGCAGGCATCTGAAAGCCCCTCAGGAGGGCCAGGTTCTCTGCTCTTTCCTATTCCCACCCCAGCAAACCTAGGGTAGCTGCTCACAGTGTCCAGCCTGCTGCAAGAAGCTTTGCTGTGGAGAATTCTGGACCTGGTAACCAAAAGCAACACATTACAAAGACCTCTTGGTTTAAAAACATTCGTAACCTGAATCTTTCCAGGTGATTTATTTAGAAACCTTCTTAGGAAAGGAGTCACACTAAAATAAAACTAATTTTCTCCATTCCTAATTTTCCCCAGAAAATGATGAGATTTATTCAAAAGAATTTATAGGCAATGCCACATTTAGGAGCAAAAATCTAAAACCGCTCCCTTTTAATTCCCCAAGTGTGCTTTTCAAGATGCAGCTTTGCTCTTTAAACTATGGAGATGGATAGATCCCAACTCCCCCATCCCACTGCCGTGACAGATACCACGAATTGATTCTAGTGTCTCTTTCTTTAAGGGCCCTTTGGCCTCAGAGTCTCTCTTCATATGCTCCGTTAGGCAGTCACTCCTACCAGACACCCAGACGAAACCTATATACCATCCCAGCCCAAAGCTTTCAGGGTATCAACCCAGTGTGGTGAAGGTGGTGTGGTTGCAAACATGTGTATATCTGAAAAGAGAACTCTTTGTTCTGTACTTTACTCTTAGGAAGAAAAAGTTCCCCAACCCCTGGCAGAGCATTTGCAACTGGGAACTGGGACAGGTGACTGGGGTAGGCCTTGGCATTGTTGTGGGTGTGGAAGATCTGGGGCATCTAGAAACCTCTTTGAGGGTGATACTGCGGTAGGAAGGGCTTCCTAGGGCAACTTGAAAAAAACAGCAGCTGTCAAGTGGCCAGCAGGCCCCAGGCAGCCGCAATTACTGCCAGGGCCAGGTGGGCTTGCCACACTGCAACAGGTTTGGCAGGTAAGGACACAAATGGCCCAAGTGGCTTAAGACAGCCTACTACATAGGCTGTCTTGTCCCACGGGACATCAACGTGCATGGCAGGACACCAATACCAGAGGGCAGTGGATTCTCTTTATAAGCTATGGCTCAACCCTAGGGAGGGCCCAGGTGGAAAGTAAGTCCTAGGCATGATGTGGTGAATATAAATCTGCTAGCACAATTGGTGGCACATTGGGACTTTGTCATTGATGTCTAATGGTTGGTTTTCCTTCTGTCACCGGAATTTCCCTAGGCCTCCTCAGCCTGTGTGTATGAAGGCAATCATAGGAACATAACTGCTCCGTAGTACTGGCTTATCCTCATGGGCATGCTGCAGGACCAAGCATTTCTGGGGTCTTGAGGGTTGTCTCAGATCTTCTCATGAGCAAGCCTGTGGTCCAGCCAAGACACTCTTGGCCGCTGCCCCTGTGGGCATCCCTCCCTCCCCCCTGAGGCTGCCACAGCTCCACCAGCATTTGATGTCCAGGATGGGAGCAGCTCCCAGATGAAAAGGTTGATTTTTCACTTCAGGAGAATGCCCCCTCTCTGCAGAGAGAAACAGGCCTGTGGGTGTTCCAGGCCTTGCATGTAGGTCATAGGAGCTGGAAGGGTCCCCTGTGGTTTCCACACTCTGGTTGTCTCCTGGTTCAATGAGGGTATTCTCTTAGGAGAGAACCAAACTGTACTGCCGCTTTGCCCTTTAGAAATTTCTGTCTGCTCATTTATTTTGCTTGGTGCATATCTTAGACAGTTATTACCACAGTGGTTTGTAGCCTTCGACTTGCCCCTGTTCCCTCTTTGGCTTTCAAACGCCACACACACCCCCGCCTATTGAGGTTGGAAAGAAACTCCCTTTCACTGGGGTTTCAAGGAGAAACCTGCAGACTATTAGGGTAATTGAAAAAAAAAATCGATATTGTAATATCAGGATACAGGTTTACAGATGCCTTGGGGATGTCAGGCTAACAACAATTAAATTGATTTGGGGTCTGGTTTTGGTGTTTGCAGTTTCCATGGCTTCCAGACCTTCCCTGTTTCTGTGCCCTGGGCAGCCATGTAAAGGCTCTTTGTTGAGAACCCAGATTCAAATTTGCCATTAACCTGAATACACCCTGCTCACCTCAACTGAGTGTGAAACTAGAGGAGGCACAGAAAGAAGCCATTCAGCTGGGATTGTACTTTTTATAAGAAAGCCTCAGCTGCCAAGCCGAGTTTAGGATTTGCTTACTTGGGCAGCCTCTAGCCTGCAGGCCCCGTTTGTGTAAAAGGGATGGCAGGAATAAAGCTAAGCTCAGTATTTTTCAGTTACAGGAGAAAGAAAAGAAAAGAAAAAAGAAAAGAAAAGAGAGGAAGGAAGAAAGGAGGGAGGGGGGAAGGAAGGAAAGAAGGAAAGGAGAAAGAGAAAGAAAAAGCTTGCACTGAAACTGTGGTCTTTCAATCCGATTTGTTTTCCATGTAGATGGTTATTTAAACAACACATTTCTCCTTGGTCAGGCCTTCCTACTGAAAACAGAAGTGGATCCCGGAAGCAGTGCTGTGCCTCTCTGACAGTCATAACAGTCTTCGAAGGCTGCAGCCTGTAAACAAGTAATGTAAGTGTAGCCATCCAGGCAGAAGGAAGTGAAAGTCTTAGCAAGACAGTCATTGGTTTTCTGGGGTGAAACTTCTTTTTTTTTATTTTTTATTTTTTTTATGGTTATTCATTTTTGAGAGAGAGAGACAGAGAGGCAGAGCATGAGCAAGGGATGGGGAGAGAGAGAGGGAGACACAGAATCTGAAGCAGGCTCCAGGCTCTGAGCTGTCAGCACAGACCCTGACGTGGGGCTTAACCCCAGGAACCGTGAGATCACGACCTGAGCTGAAATCAGATGCTTAGCCAACTGAGCCACCCAGGCACCCCTCTGGGGTAAAACTTCTAAACAAGACAGAAGGAGACTGCACTGCTGGAAGGCTTTTATTCAGCCTGTCGTTGGTTCTTTCCCAATGCAGGAACTTGTGGACACACAGTCACTAGCATTCCAAACAACTTGATGAAGGAACTTCAAGAGGTTACTACCTGTAAGGTGATCAGAAAGAACAGTGGAGGTGCTTGTCCCCAACCAGCCACATCAGTGTGGTTCCCTGAGTGGCCTTGCTGAAGAAAGCTGCTGCAGGGGGTCAATCCTTAATGGGCAGGAAGCTTCACTCTGTTCCCTCTCTGCAGGGTTGCCCAACACTTTCCAGATGAAGATCTTTCTGGAGGAGAGCAGAGGGAGAGGGCTGCCTGGTTCTATTCTGCTCCTGACCTTCCTCCCCTTTCTGTGACTGCTGCCTCCCTAACCCTGGACTTCATGAGTTACTCCAGTTTCCTTCCAAAAACTGCCCCTTTGCTTGAGCTACTGTGAATTGAGTTCCTGTTACTTGCAACTGAGAGAGTGTTAACCAATGCAGCCTCCTGTGGCCTGGCCCCTGCCTTGCTCCCCAGCTCTGTTCCTGGACACCTCACATTTCATGCTGTCACTCTCTCTGTGCATTGCTGCTTCCTGCCTCCTTGCCTTTGCTCCTGTCATTCCCCCTGCTGGGATATCTTTTCCATCTTTGTCTGGCTAAAACAGACAAACCCAGCTCAGGAAGCCTCCCCAAGCGTGCCTGTCAACTATCCTATCAGTCAGATGTTAGCTGTTTATCTTTGTGTCTCCCACACTGGCCTCTAAGCTCCTTGGGCAGAGACCAGATCTTATTCATCATCTCTGTACCCTGGTGTCTATTACCGTGCCTGGTGCATGATAGGTGTTTGTTGGAAGAAAACATATTTGTTGAAAGAGATTCAAGAGGGTAAACTAAAAAAAGGGTTTCCGTTTCTGCAGAAGTGAGAGCAGAAGGTGAGGAGAAGAGTTACCCTGTGGGTGGGTCCCTGGAGAGGATTTTGGCCCTAGCCCTAGAAAAAGAGCGATTGTAACATACAGTAGTAGACGTCGGAAGGGCGTTCTAAACAGTGGTGCAGACTGGACGGAATTAGATCTTCTTTTTCGCTTGCCATCGTATCATGTTTCTCTCTTCCTGAAATATCTCCGCCTCCCATTCTACCAGCGCCATTGTATTAGGGGTTGACACTGTTTGGGTGATTTACATTCAAAGTTCTCATTTCCTGTGTTCCATGTCCCTAGTGACATGTGTGAATTGTATCCCCTAAAGAGAGGGACTCAGGAGGTTGCTGGAAAATGGGTGGGTCAGGATTTTGTATCCAGAGAGTCTAAATCTATCTGAGCAAATCGGAGAGGGCTCCAAAGAAGAGGTGGCATTTGGCCTGAGACTTGAAGCATAATGAGGAGTTTAACAAGAGGATGGCGAGCCCAGTGTGTTCAGGGAGCTACAGGGACTGCGGATAATAGGTTAAAATCACTCATCTCAGGTCTCCTGGGTGGCTCAGTTGGTTGAACATCTGACTTTCGATTTTCTGCTCAGATCATAATCCCAGGGTTGTGGGATGGAGCCCTGTGTCGGGCTTTTGCTGAGCATGGAGACTGCTTAAGATTCTCTCTCTCTCTCTCTCTCTCTCTCTCTCTCTCTCTCTGCCCCTCCCCCGCCCCTATCTCTCTCTCTCTCTCTCAAAAAAAAAAAAAAAAAAAAAAAAATCACTCATCTTAAGTGAGGGCAAGGTGGCCGGCCAGAGAATCAGGTGTAGGAATGGGGAGAAGTGCAGTGTACCTTGGACATTTAACAGACTCTTCACTTTGTACATTTAATAGACCCTGGGAGCACACTTTGCAGAATTATACATATACTTTAAACTGTTAAGCTTGGTAGAGAACCTTCTATGCAGCCACCATTAACAAGAAGCAAAGTGGTTAAGTATATAGACCCTGGAGTCAGATTGTCTGGCTTTAATTCCCAGATCTGCCTCTACCAGCTCTGTGACCTTGGGCAAGTTATTTGACGCCTCCATGCCTTGGTTGCATGGTCTGTAAATCGAGCATAATAGTACCTCTCTCAGCAAGTCATAGGGGTAAGATGAGTGAGTTAATACATGAGAAGCCCGCAGAATAGTGCCCAGTGCGCAGCAAACACTCACGAACTGTCAGGCACTAGTATGATTTCATTTCTCATAAGGTTGTTTGCAATCACCAACCGTGCACTTAGTGCATGATCCCATGATAGTAATTACATGGTTTTAGTTGTTCATTTGGTGGTGTTTCCCGCTGGACTGTGAATTCCTCAAAGGCATTAGCTGAATAAATGTCTCTTTCCAAAGTAATTGAATTCATGCTTTCAAGCGTATTTCCTACTTACTACATTTATGTGTTGGTAATCTAAGGGGAGAACTTTCCTTAGGATTGTGAGGGGGAAATAACATTCTTAGTTGGAAACTCCTTTGCGAGGCGGGAAAATCTTTGCACACAGAAGCATTGTCTTCTTTATGGACCCAGGCCAGCCCCTTGAGATTGTTGCTGGAAAACTTGCTTCATGGAGGTTTTGTCCTATTCAAAAGGGTTTAAGGAGCCCAGAGAAATAAGAAATATCTGAACCCTGAACCTTGTCCATTTGGCTGGACATTTTTAGCAGAGCCTTGTTATAAAACTTTTAGCAAAGAAACTTCTTTCAAAGGGCCCTAACTCCTGAAAGGTGGGAAAATTAAGTTAAGTGGAGTTTAGACATCACACGCACCCAGAGAAACTGGCCTGATGCTCCTTCTCGGCTTGTTTTGATTGCCTTGGAGGAGAAAGGGCACAGAGAAGCTTTTCTGCTGAGACCACGGAATGAAAGTTAAAGTTGCCTTAGGAGATTGGCTCTGAGTCTGCAGGACCCAGGAGCTCTGCAAAGGCTGGACCATAGCCCAGAGGGCAGACCCAGATTGTGTGTGTGTGTGTGTGTGTGTGTGTGTGTGTGTGTGTGAGAGAGAGAGAGAGAGAGAGAGAGAGATGGAGGTGAGGGTGGGGGTTCTAACTTCTAACCCTCCCCCACTCAGGAAGGCAGTCAAATAAGTCAGTTGGAAGACAGAGATCTGAATTCCCTTTGTATCTGCATGACCTTCCTCGAGACTGGTTTTTCTCTTTTGCCATAGGAGGGTTTGACGTGAGTTGTCTGTAAGGTTCTGTTCCCGGTGTTCAGATTCTGGCTTGGCCCCAGCAGTGTTGGGCACAGTCTGGGTGGAGCAAGGTAGCATTTACTTCCGAGCTTCCCACATCATCCATCACCACCAGGACCCTTATCTCCAAACTGCTCTGTGCAACCCTGACCTGACCCAGCCCACTCCCACGCCAGCCTGCCCACTGCATCATGGGGCCACTCCTCTCTGTTGCCAGCAAGCTCCCAGAAGCCTCAGGGCTTTCTTGCCCCTGCTCATCTGCACCCTAAGGGGAGGCTCTTCGTGCTCTCTCATCCCTTGATCTTCACGCCTAGGGTGGGGAGAGGCCTGCTCCTCACCTCCTTTGCCCTTCCAGTCTCCCTCCTTCCTTCTGCAATGTCTCCAGCTCCCTTGGAGATCTGACCTCAGCCCTCCACCCTCATCACTGCTGTCTTCTCCCAACTGGATCACCTCTCGTTCGCCGAAGATGGTGAAGCTTGGCTCACTACTGGTCTCTCCATCCTGACTCACGCCACCAAATTTGGCGATTTGAACATCCACTCAGATGATTCTGGCAACTCCATAGTCTCCAGGTTCCTCGACGACCTCACCTCTGATGCTCCCTTCCTCCACACACATACACTCAAATATTTGTTGGCAACATGTAGACAATGCGCCCACGTGGAGAAGTTTCATTTATCTTGAAAACTATGATACCTAAATTAGAGTGATCATATAATTTATTTTCCAAACTGGGACAGTATTGTGAATGAAAGAGGACACCAAAGTGGTTTAGATTATATTATTTTTGCAAATATTTACGTATTGATGACAAATTGGCTTTTATATTAAGGCCCCTATGAAATAATTATATTCAAAAACTATTTTCCCAAAATAAGTTTTTCCTCAAAAATTAAAAAATAACTGGGCGCCTGGGTGGCTCAGTTGGTTAAGCGTCTGACTTCGGCTCGGGTCATGATCTCACGGTTCCTGAGTTCCAGCCCTGCATCAGGCTCTCTGCTCTCAGCACTGAGGCCGCTTCAGATCCTGTCTTCCTCTCTCTCTGCCCCTCCCCCACTCATGCTCTCTTGCACACGCGTGCTCTCTCTCAAAAATAAACATTTTTTTTAAAAAGACAAAAAATTTAAAAACACTTGTATGTGTACATATTTTTATGTATGTACATTGAAGGGACATTAAACAAAACTCTTTTGTATTGATTATCTGCATATTCAAAACAGGCAGAATAAGACTTCCTTGTACTTGTTTTAACTTCTTTAATTAGTTTCTTAGCTGAAGTTCTCACTAATTGTGTGTGTCACTGGTATCTTTATAAATAATTTCCTTTTTGAAAATGTTTTTGAATTTGGAGGTTTTTGAACAAATCTGTTTGTAATCGCTTTTGAAGTAAAATTTAGGGTTAATGAATTTGAAATTGCTGACAATTAATGACTTCATTCCTCCCTGTAGACTTCAATATTTTTAGTTGACAATATACTGTCTCTCCAGGTACCGAGAAATTTGGTAAGCTTGATACAAATTCTGCTAAATAGATATCTTCAAACTGTTTATGTTAAATATTTTGTCCCAAGTGTTGACACAGGTATAATCTTTTTGCTGCCATTCATGGTAGCAGCCTTCAACACACATTTTCACGAAACACAATTTGTCAGGTAAGTCATCTTTATTAAGGATTCTTTGGAACACTCCCCCATTACACACAGATTTCATATCCTAACAGATGAGTCCTTGGCAGGAGCTGGAAGTAGAAAGTGGAGCTCAACCAAACCCCATCCTGGCTTATCTGAATGCAACTATTAATGATCATATCTGGTTAACGACAAATGCAGCGCAAATGGTAAAACTGAATAGGACACAAGGCAACAGGCACAAACAGGGGCTCTCCCAGGAAACACCTATAACACTGACCCCTCAGAGGCAGCTCATGGTTCTCAATCAATGGCAGCATAGCAGTATCGCCAGAGAGCTCTTCAAACAATGCTGGTGTTCAGGCTCCACCCCCCCGAGACCCAGATTCCATAGCTATTGGAATGGAGCCTGGGAGCCAGCATTTTAGTCTCTAAGAGAGTCTAAGGTGCAGCTCAGGCCAAGAGCAGCCTCACGCACTGCTGTTAGGCCAGATCACCGTGGTTCTCCAGGGCCGTTCCTCAACTCCTAACGCTATAGGATGCAGGTACACAGTGACTCAGATAATAGGAGGGAGGTAAATCAGGAGTGGCTATGCTGCTGCCACCCTTTCTCTGCACCCCCATGGTTGTATTGTTACCATGGGCCAGGGGTGGGTGCATAGCAGGTGCTCTGAGAAACGAGAAGAGCGGAGGGTGGTCCTGCCATAAACCCTGTGAACATTAGCCATGATATGGTCAGAATGATTGCATGTAATCCTTTAAAACATTTAATGAAGCTACTCCTCTATTGTTATGATAAAAATGAAATTTGTTGAGGGTTACAGAATCGTAATTAGAAATAAAAATGGAAAAAATCTCACAAAAGCTCTAGTGAAGCCTGTCTTAAGTTCTGCACTCGATTCTGAACATTTATTTTGAAAATAATCACCAAATGTAAATCCCCAGCACCCTCAAAATGATGTATCATTTTGCCTCATTCTATAAGTTTCTGATCATCTTTCTCACTCCAAGTTTCAAAGTATGAAAAACCACACAGGCAGAAAACAATCACAGCATATCCATTGTCCAAGCCCTACACACCTTACTGCCCCATAATGCACTGGGGTTGTCCCAGAGCCAGTCGGGAAAGCAGCATCCGTCAGTGCTTCACCTGCTCTGAATTCAGTTTCGAGGCTGTGAGTTGAACTCTGTACAAATGTTCTGGATGACCTTGGGGACAAATTTGTACAGGTTGTCAAACTCGTCGACAAAGAAGGAATGGTCCTTGGCGGGGTGAGTGGCAATGACTTCCAGCTCGTCCTGCGCAGCCCATGCGACACCTATTGCATAGGTGATCACTCCTGTGGGGACAAAGTTTAGATGAAGCAAAAGTGCCCAAGAAAAGGTACTGCTGATGAATCCTTGCCTTACTGTTGCTCTGTTGGCTATTGTGTTTGAATGCAAACAAATTCAAAATCAGAAGTGTTCCTCAAAGCATAACCACCTGCTATGTGCCAACAGTAACAAAATTGATAGAGCTGCCATCTCATAGGAGTTTGGAATCTTTGGGAGGAAAAAACCCAGACAAAATGGAATAAATAAGTAAGATGTTCATGTCCAAGGGCAGTAGAGGGTATTTTGGGACAAGTAAAACTTGGTGCCGTGTAGATGACATCACACAGTACATGCCTGCTCTACCTGTGTGTAGAGCCAAATAAAATCTGATTGATTGGTTGATTGATTTTTCAAAGATTGTTTTTGTTTTTAAATCATCTCCATACCCAACGTGGGGCTTGAACTCACAACCCTGTGGTCAAGAGTCGTCAACTTGCTCCACTGACTGAGCCAGCCAGGCTCCCCTCAGTCTTAAATGCATCAAAAGTCAGTTTGAGATCTTAACGAAAACCATGGAACTGAATTACTTTAGGCTTGAAGGTGACTTTACAAGCCATACAATGCAATGTCATTCCCAGCGCAGGAGCCCTTGCACAAGGACCCGGAGAGACGGTGACCCAGCGTCTGCTCCATCACTGGTATGAAGAAAGGCTTTCAAGACAAGGAAGTGCCCAACAGTGTTGGATGCTGCAGGGAGGTCATGTGGGATTAAAACAAACAACAAAAAAATGCACATTGGATTTAGAAAACAAGACATAGGTAGAGTGGTGAGAACAGTTTCAGGGAAGTAAGTAGATGCCAAAAACCCCAGATGAATTGCTGTGAGGTGAGAGTGAAAAAGAACAGAAGATGTGGACACAGCACACAGAACTGATCCTTTTCAAAAGTTTGGCTGCAAAGAGAAGGAGGTAGGTGGGAAGTGGAGCAGAACACGGTGTCAAAGAGTTTGGTTTTATTTTTTAGGGAGGGATCTCGGTGTGCCTAGATGCAAATGGGGAAGGGTGCCGGGGGGTTAAAGGTTCTGGACTGCAGTGAGGAAAAAGAGTCCCTAGGGAGGAGAGGACAGACTCAGAGACTAGGCATCTGTCCTCAGTGGGAAAACTGGAAGACTCGCTGCTGGATGGTTCCTGATTGGGGTTGGGGGCAGCTGGTCAGCGGGAGCTTGAGGTTACTCTGCAAAAGCCTGTTCCCATGTCACCTGCAGGCTGGCAGAGTGGGGTCAGCTACTTGGCCATGAAGCAGAGGGGAGAGCCTGGGTGTGGCTCTCCTACCCAGCCGCGCATGGCAGCCCATGTCACCATCTTCCAAGCGCCCTGTTGTGCTGATTGGAGAGTCATCCACACCTCACATGGCTGTGGCCTAAGCTGCTTTTCAACTGTGGCTCGATAAGCTGCATTTAAGCTGCCAGTCCCTTTTCTTACCTCTCCAGTGTCTTTTCTCTGGATATTGTCTATGTCGTTGTCTACAAACACTAGCATTAGGCTTAAGAATGCTGCCAAGTGGCAGTGGGAACAGATTTGCTGCACAACGTGGCTTAGATCGGCTAAGCCCTCGTTTTGCACAAAGATTGAAAGGCTGCCCCCCAATAAAGGCAACACAAACAGTATTAGAAATTTAGCTTTTCAGATCCTTGAGTCCACCCTTGTAGAGAACCTTCTACTGGCAATTCTGACCAATGGTCAGCCAGCCTTGGCTTGGACACTCCTGGGGACACAATGCTCATTGCCTCCACATAATTTGCTTCTATTGTAAAGTTTCCCAGAACGTCTCTCTCAGTCTTCGCTTCTTCTAATGAGGAGGCCGAGGATATCCTCTGGGTGAGGCCCAAAGGATGTCCATTTAGGAAAATGAGTAAGAGTGGAGCTAAACATGAACTGGAGACAGATGTTTGGAGATAGCAGGAGAGCCCTGGGCTTTCAGACAAAAGCTGGCCCATCTGGCTCTGCCCACTCACTTTGGAACTTTGAGAAGGCTGCGTCTCAGCTGTTTATCTTCACTCCGCTGACTTGAGCCCGAGGGAGGCTGTGACTGCTGGCCGACATGCAGGCCATCTACCATTTTGCTGTTGAATACCCCCCGTAGGCTCTACAAGGGCAAATCACTGGGAAGACTCTGCCTGAACCTGGTGTCTGGTTACTTTGGTTCCCAGAAGGCAGAACTGCTGGTTCATTCAGGCTTGTTTATTTTTCCCCCTCCTGGTTTAGGGAAGGATTAAAGCAGCTTTAAAGAATACTGAATATCCTGCAAACTAACGGAAATCAAATGCAGGCTCAGAAGAAGGGGACAACCCTGGCCCTGAGTGAGTCTTCCACCCTAGTATAGATCTGTCCAGTCTTTGGTGTTCACGGACAACTCAGTTTACTTTGGTTATCCTTACTATTATTACTAGCACTTGGGTTTTTGCCAGTTGTTTGTATTTTTGTGATATTTTGTGGTACTTTTCAAAATGGTGATTAAACTTGATTCTGTGAAAAAGGCATTTAATGGGACTGATTTTCTAAACAGCTCAATTTTCATAGTTTTAGTTTTTTTAATTTTTTGAGAAAGAGCGAGAGCGAGAGAGAAAGAGAGAGAGAGAAAGTGAACAGGGGAGGGGCTGAGAGGGCGGGGAAGAGAGAATCCCAAGCAGGCTCCGCACTGTCAGCGCACAGCCCAATGTGGGGCTCAAACTCACAAACCATCAGAGCATGACTTGAGCTGAAATCAAGAGGCAAACGTTTAACCGGCTGAACCACCCAGGTGCCCCTCATTTTTCATAGTTTTAAACTTTCTGTTGCCCTCTTACAAATTTTTATTCAGAAATATCTCTTTAAGTATTTTGGATGAAAATTTCTTTGAGGTTTCCTCAAAACCCCCAACATCTGGCTAGCAGCTACTTACAAAAAATAGTACTTTTCTTTTAAAACACTAGTTTTCTTCAAATTTCTAACACAATTTGGTGGCCTTCAATAGAGACTAAAATAATGAGTCAAATTCCTTTTTAATGCATTACAACTTCGTGTGTAATGCCTCAGAATGTTGGGCGCAAAGGAGAGGGTTAATGTTCCCAGTCATCTGCAGGCCTTGGGTTTGCCATGACACTTTGTAAACCATCGTGGTACTCCCCACCTTGTTCCTTCTTTGCTGCTCATAGAGGCCTGTAGTGCTTACCAACACCTCAAATACATTCCCCATGGTTTTGGGCATTTTATTAAATGGTGGACAAAACCAGTGCATAAAAAGACAGCCCCAGGGTGCCTGGTGGCTCAGTTGGTTAAGCTACTGACTCTTGATTTCTGCTCAGGTTATGATCTCATGGTTCATGAGTTTGAGCCATGCAAACAGCCACAGCTGTGCTGTGCTGACGGCAGAGAGCCACTTTGGATCCTCTGTTCCCCTCTCCCTCTGCTCCTCCCCTGCTTGTGCGTGCTCTCTCTCTCTCTCTCTCTCAAATATAAATAAATAAATAAATAAATAAATAAATAAATAAATAAATAAATAAAATATTTATAAATATATATAAATATAAATAAATAACATTTATAAATGCATATAAATATATAAAAATACAAATAAATAAAATATTTAAATAAATAAAAAGTATTTAAAATAAATAAATAAAATAAAATAAAACAAAATAAAAAGACAGCCCCCTCCTTGTCCCTCACTGGACTGGTCAGCAAGACCAGCTTACCCTTGTGATGGGCAACCATGGCCGGTATTCGGACGTCATCATAGGATCTCCCATCAGTGATGAGGATCATTAACTTCCTCTTGTTGGGTTTGGACTTCTTGAAGAGCTGTTCCAGGGCATAGTTGATGGCGGCCCCCGTGCTGGTCCCACCACTCCAGTATCCCACCCTCTTGATGGCATTGAGGATGTCAGACTTGGTGTTGTAATCGTCAAATCCAAATTCCAGCCGCTGCTCGTAGGTGTACTGCACAGCCCCAATTCGCGTGTCTATGTCTGAAATCTCAAACTCTTTGCTGAGGTTGGCCACAAACTGGAGAACCGTGCGGAAGTTGCCTGTCCCCACGCTGCTGGAGCCGTCAATGACGAAGCCAATGTCGGCCGAGTTCAAGCAGGTCTTGCTACAGGCCAGTCTGTCGGTGTCGCAGACCCGCTTCACCAGGGCTTGCACTGTCTTGTGGAGGCTGAACCAGCTCTGCACATTGAGCGAGTAGAAGCCATTTGTTCTGCACACAGCCTGGAAGACAGAGGGAAGGGACACTCGCCACGTCAGGTGTCACATTCTCCAGGCTGTTGTCACTACCCTGACCAGCAAGGCAGGCGAAGAAAGAAGCAAACAGACTCTTGTTTTCTGCACTCTTCTTCCTAATGCTCTTTCTGCACCACGGTTCCCCCAGTCAGGTGCTCATTGGGGCAAAGATCCCTCAAGTTACCTCTGGACTCAGTCTTACTCCCTCAGCTGGCTCTCCGCTTTAGGGGAGAGCTATCACTTAAGCAAATCCTTAGAGAGAGGTGAATCACTCATTTCAGCTTTGTACCTGTGCCTCCCTGGGCCCCTCAGTTCATTTGTACTGGCAGCCGGCCATAAGATTGGCACTGGTGGGCACCACCATATGAGAGGATTAAAGAAAGTTTTTGTTCTGATGGGGAAAACAAGATACATGAGAAATAGCTGAAGAAATGTTTCCAGAGCAGCCTTGCACCCAGCAACAAGGGGTGCCATACATATGTAAGGAGTCATGCTAGAAGTTCTTGGAGAGATTCTCTCATAACCCCCTGCCCTCACCCTAAAAGGAGGATATAACCCCTCTTCGTGAAGGAACAAACTGGGGGCCGGCTGTGAAGGGACATCCCTGAGTCCCTAAGATGGGAACACAAGTCTCTCTGCCTGCAAAACCCACATTCAGTCCTCCAGATGACCCTGCCTCCAGACAAATGAGTATTTATTGACTTGTGCCCAAGCGTGTTCCAGAAAAAATTTAAGGTAGCTACAAATAAACATTGAGCAACCTGACTGGTGTGCTCCTGGAAGGGACCAGGCTTGTGTTCCTAAAGTGAAGTGTTTCCTCCTTGCCGCTGTCCGTCCGGGGGTCACAGAGAGAGTCACAGACCTGGTGACTACAGATGAAGCAGTAAGATTACCAATTTATTTTAAAACAAGAAATGGCTTTAAAATATCCTAGGAAATGTTTTTAATTGGTTTGCAAAAACCTAAAAGGGGTTTATAAAACTTTCCATGAACTAGGTGGTATCTGAGCTGAGTTCTAGCCAGTGGAGGGAAAGGAGGGAGACCCACCAGGCACTGGCTGAGGTCATGGAGGGAGAGGGCAGTGGTGCTTGGCGTGGGCAGGAGATGGGTCGGGACCACACTCCAGAAGGCCTCAAGAGTGTGGGGGACAATGAAGGGTTTGGAGCAAGGACCCCTCCGGACTGGAAGAACTCTCCATAAACAGGAGTTGGGCTTCATTGTGGAATCTAAACTAGACTGGGGAGCCCTAAGGGGGAGACAGACCAGATGCAGAGTGCTAGCGTGACCCAGGGAGGTGGCATTGGGAGTTATCGAGGCCTCTGGGACAGCTGTGGGGCCATTCATGTGAAGTCCAGAGGAGGAATAAATTTGGTGGGAAAGATGGCACTCAAGCTTTTTATATGCAAGATTCAAAGCTCTTCATGACATCAGGTGGAGGGAAGTCAATTGGCTGGAAAGAGATGGAAACAGAGCTCAGGAGAGACCGGGGTTGGGGACAGATGAGGGTATTGTTGCTTGTGACTTGTGAGTGAAGGTGGCGGCTGTGGCCTGGGAGGACTCTGTGGGGAGAAAGCCCAGTGAGAGGGAAGGAGAGGGCCAAGCACTGAGTCCGGGCAAGTCGGGTGCAAGACAGGAAAGGGTAGAGAGAGCAAAGGAGATAAGAGCCATGCTGTGTCCTGGAAGTCAAGGGAGATGAGAATTTCAAGGACGATGAAGTGGTCAGCAGATTGGTGCAGGAGGTTGAGCCCTGTGAGATCTGGAGACACAGACCATCAAAGCTAGAAGGGCGTCAAAGACAAACCAGTACAACGTATTCCTCCCTCCTTTCTTTTCCGTTTCAAGCTGGGGCCTTTTCCTTGGAGGCAGGTTTATGTGGAGTCGCACTGTGTAAAACATACAAAAGGTGAGCTTCTCCAGGGGAGTGGGCGCAGAGGCCTGGCTCCCCGTCTATCCTACTCCTGTCTGCTGCCAGCCATCTCCACAGAAACCATGAGCAGAGTGTGGAAACCTGATCTGCCTGACCTGATTCAATGCCTTTCTTTTCTTGTTTATCGGGTTGGTTAATCTGCAGTGTGTGTGTATGTGTGCATGCACATGTGTGTGAGCAAGAGGACATGTGGCTGTGTGTGTGCTCACATGAGGCCTCACCAGGTGGCCTGGTGGAGGTCCTCTGTGGCCATGGAAAGAGCCTGGGGAAGCCTCTATTGGAGACTTGGGGACACTGCTTCTCCCGAGGGGCTGTTGTTGGCCTCAGTTCACCAGGTGGGTGTGGGGTCTTGCTCTGAGAGGGTAAGTCTGGCTTCCAGACTTATTAGCCCCTCACTAGAGGCTCCCCTACCTAGAAGAGAGCTCAATCCTTCTTCAAAAGTAGGAGAACAGCCTTGATGGCAGTTACAGCTTTGCAAAGTGCAGCAGATCCTGACGGTGGGTGGGTCCCTTGGGCAGTTACGTACCTTATGAGAGAAGTTGGGCTCCACCACATACTGCTTCTCATTTTCAGTGGCACCTTCGATGGTGATGAAGAAAATATTGATTCCTGACTCCCTTGCAAACCTCGAAGCCTCCTCCACCTTGTCGGTGGGCCAGCCATCCACAATCACCACGGCCACATTGGGAGCACTGCCTCTGTTCCCATTAGCTTTCGAAAAGAAGTTCTTGGTCACAAAGGAGATGGCCCGGCCTGGAAGAAAAAGAAACTTCATGTTTGGAGTGCTTAGAAATGCAGGCAAGATCCCAGTGGTGTAAAGAGAGCCAGAAAAACCCATTCATACTCTTCTTTTGTTTGTTGGTTCCCCCCACCCCCACCAACTTTTTTTTTTTTAAACCACATTAACTATTTTGAGGTGTACAATTCAGTGGTATTAAGTACATTCACAATGTTGTAAAACCACGACCACTAACCATTTCCCTCCCCCATGTCACTTTAAGCCTTTAACTTCTAATTGTCTTTTATTTAAAAAAAAAAAAAGTGTTAGGGACCAGCAAACAGATGAGAAAGACTTTCATGGGAATAAAAGGGTCCCCTCTTTGCCTGCATGCTGGAACCACACTATGCTCTTTCTGGGAGCATGGGGTGGGAGGGGTTGACCTGGAGGAACAGGAGCCTTTTCTCCACCTCCTGTCACTGGGGGTCAGCCAGCCTGGTGCTCTAGGGGCTGCTGGGTGTGGAAGGCTACATTCGAGGTTGAGTGGTGTCTTTTGTCCAGTTAGGGGCACAGGTCTGGCTGGCGAGGGAAGAACTACACCTGCTAAGAACTGAGGGACTGTGTTCTAGCCCTGGCTGTGCTGCCTACTGGCTGTGTGGGCCCAGGTAGGTCACTCCGGGACTCTGGGCCTGGATTTCCATTTCAGCTGAAAGCCACAGTTGTAAGATGTAATGGAGCCTCCCAGCCTGCCTTTCCAAAGCACATGTTTCACACCACGTAGGACCTCAGGGATTTTTCAGTCAAGCAGGGTGACAATTGTCCCAGTTTGCTGGGACTTTCCCAGTTTAAGCGCTGAAAGCCCCATATGTTCCTGGGAAGATTGGGATGACCAGGTCACCCTAGAGTTAGCATAGCTGCATACAGTAAGGTGGTGCTCTTAACCCGGGCTCTGTGGACCCCTGGGGGCAATGGGCATGTGTATCCACAAATTCCCTGAAATTATACACAACATTTTGTGTATAGAAGTATTTATTTGGGTAGAGGAGTAGCTTTCAGGAGATGCTCAAAGGGGTCTTCAATCTAAATAAAAGTTAAGAACCATCTTAAGACTTTAGGATTAACGTCATTTCACTCAATGCTTTTTGGTTTTGGCCAATATCCTGGCTCCACGGGTTAATCTTAACCTGTCAAAGGAAGGATCAAATGATCACACATTCAGTTGCTGGAGAAAAGTCTTGGAAAACCCATGTGATCTGGCTGCAGGGAGCACAGTTGCTAAGGGAAAACCTGGCTGCTGAGAACTGCCTTCACAGCCAAGGGACATGTCCCTCAAGGCCCAAGGCACCTGGCAGTCCCCTCTGGCTTAATGTTAGATGCCTGTAAACAGAGCACACCCCTGGCCTCACTCAATCTTAAATTTGGAGGCCATGGTCCATTACTGCTCAAACCACATTGTATCCACCTTCTAGCACATCTTGGAAGCAGAGGCTGGCAATCTGAAAACTACGTTGTTGAGACTCCCTTGCAACTACAGCCCTGGATTTGTTCTAGTTTCATGAATCGATGTGCATACATGAAATTTAGAAGAGTGAGGAGAGGCAGAGACTGTATTTTGGACTCTGCTCTTTCTGCTTATGAGCATCTGTAGGGTACTTGACTTCTTGGGTGGTGCCAGAGGAACTTATGTCTGCTGTCTAGCTTTGTTGCCATTGAGGTGGCAGGGTGCAGAACATTCTTTCTGTGCATGTGAATGGAGCAGGCAAGGCCTGGTTGGGGGGCTGACCACCGTAGCAGGAACTTCCTGACTGTGGTGGCTTCCTGGCTAAATCAGGTTCCTGAAGAGGCTCCACTGGCAGAATTGAGAATGTGATTTCCTGATCTTGGAAGAGGCAGCAGCTCCTTGGAGGTCCAAGTTTTGCAGGAAGACTTTAGAAAACATCTCTCAAAGTTCAACCTAGAGTTCATTTCTGCAGTCCTTTTGATTATCTTCAAAACCATTTAATACCTAGGAATAAACCCCTTTCTGCTTCAACCAGTTGAAATGGGTCCTGTTCTCTGAACCCAAACTCTGATCAGTACAGGGCAGGGATAGAACATGTTATCTGCTGAAAAAGGTATATGATTTTATTAAGACACCACTCTAATCCCATCAAGAACATAGGGTGTCTTCAGAAGTTTTAAAGTTTTGCTTCATGATACATTACTGCAGTATGACTGATATAAGTATTCAATTGAAAACAAATCAGAAATAAACTCTATCGGGGCACCTGGGTGGCTCAGTCAGTTAAGCATCTGACTCGACTTCGGCTCAGGTCATGATCTCATAGCTCATGGGTTTGAGCCCCATGTCAGGCTCTGATCTGGCAGGGCAGAGGCTGCTTGGGATTCTCTCTCTCTCCCTTTCTCTCTGCTCCTCCCCTGCTCACATGCTGTCTCTCTCTCAAAATAAATAAATAAACTTTTTTAAAAAAAGAAATTAAGTCTATTACATTTGCAATGTGGTAATACTGATTTGGGGTCCCAGATAGCAGTGACTTGGCTAATGTTTATTTAGCATTTTTCGAAGATCAAGGGCTTTTCATTTGCCAGATACTAACATACTGGTCCACAGAGATGTACAATGAAGCAGAGAACAAAATAATCAGACTTATAGTAACTTCAAAGATGTTCCTTCAGAGTCAGTTCTATTCTCTGTGTGCTCCATGCCAAGCAACTGTGGCTCACTTCTCCATTTCTTTGGGTTTCAATGATACAAAGAGGTTCCCTGAGAAGTAGACAGCCCTCCCAGTGCCCCCAAAGCCAGACTACCATTTATGAATTGATATGCTGGCATAGGCTTACTGGCAACTTTTGAGTTTGGTTAGTGTGAAAGGGTTCCCCAATGCCTGGATAGCTCCTGGTGAACTGGCAAAATGGTTTCTGGACACATTGAGGGCTAGACTTGGACTTCTGGTAAACCCCCCACCCCACCCCTAACCACCAAGGTGCAGACATCTCAGGAGACTCAGCTTGAAACAAGGAACCTGTCTCTGTTTCCAGAGTCAACACTAGAACAGGGGAGCTCATTGGAAGAAGATTCCCAAGGGGCACTGTGGAGCTTTCTGAGTGGAATTGGTTATAACATTTAATGTTAAATAGTTTATGGCTTGTCAGTCAATTAGGAAACAGTTACAATAGCAGTCCTGCTTGTCCTGAAGAAAGCTGCCAACCTGAGGAACCAGGCATGCTGGAACTCTTCAGCATATGTGTGGTGATGATTCTTACCCCTGAATCCATGATGATACCTTAGAAAAGATAGAATTCATTTGTATATGTGTGTCATTTCTTGATGGATTATTATTATTATTTTTCCTCCTCCTATATAGGATGTTAGAAGACAATCACACAGAGGGAGAACCGTGGAAGCAAGCTAGAATGATCTGAATTCGGTCACATACCTGCATTGGAAAGCCCTCCTCTCTGGGTGATTTTCTCTATGGCAGTTCTCAGATCCCGGGAATTCATGTGAGTTCTGAGGTTAAACTGGGCAGAAGGGTTGTCTCTGGAGAGTGAGAACAAGAAATAAAAATTAGCTGGAAAGAGAACATGTTATATGCTGAAAAAGGTATATGGTTTTATTAAGACACCACTCTAATCCCATCAAGGATATAGGGTGTCTTCTGAAGTTTTAAAGTTGTACTCCATGATTACATTACTGTAATGTGATTGATCTAAGTATTCAGTTGAAAACAAATCAGAAATCAACTCTAAAATCCAACTCTAAAATCCTTTGGAGGAAAGCAGAAATCAGAGTCTATTATTTTATATATGAATAGAATGGAAGCCGCTTCAAAGCCTTGAGCTGGGTTTCATAAAATGCCCCACTGTGGACAGAAGGAACAATGAGATGGGGGGACTGGGGTCCTCTTCAGTGTGTGTAGAGAAAAGTGGTCTGTTTTAGGACTCAGGGTTCTAGTTTTGAGTGTGCTATTTCCTAGCTGTGTGACCTTGGAAAGTTGTTTAACTTCTCTCAGCTTCAACTTCCTCATCTAGGTAAAAGCAAAGATTGTGACATTCGGATTTCTAAAAAAAACCAGGATGATAGTCAAGTGGGATTCTGCAAATGTGTAGGTGTCCCCAGGTTGCCTCAGACCCTCCTCTCCAGGGAGATAATCCCAGCTGGCAGCCACTGCCTGGGTCACCCCTCCACTGGAATTGCGCCTTAACAGTGTTGTCCAGGAGAGGACATCCCTTTATTTTTTCATTTTGTGGTTCCTGTGACTGGGTGAGAATATTCAAATCTTACCCAAAAGGTTAATCTATTAACCAAAAGGTCAGCTGGAGAGGAGGTGGAGTGAATTAAATGGAGAAAGGGAAGGAGAATCCTTCTCTAGAGACGAGTCTCTGTGAGTAAGCTGGGCGTACAGGCATGGGAGCAGCTGAGCAGAGGGTGTGGATACCTTTTATGACCAGGTTGGGGAGGGGGGGGGTCTATCGGGTGGGTGTTTGCACCCACAGCTGCGATGAAGTGGGGAAGCACAGTATGAGCACATCTCACGATGCACTGACACAGAGCCATTGGCACAGCTTCATGTGAGTGTGACCTCTAAGGTCACATGGGCCCCCCACTCCAGAAAAGCCAGTGCTCGGTTCAGTGCTCTGATGCTGCTATCTTGAAATCCTTAGCTTTTAAAACAGGGCCCAGCAAATCATGCAACAGGTCATGCCTGCAGTTTACTAAGCCTTCAAGGGGAGGGAGAAGACTTTTTTCTGTTTATTTATTTATTTTGAGAGAGAGGGCCAGTGCAAGTGGGGAAGGGGCAGAAAGAGAGGGGGGCAGAGAATCCCAAGCACTAATAGCATGGAGCCCTACGCAGGGCTCGAACTCACGAAACTGTGAGATCATGACCTGAGCTGAACCCCAGAGTCAGAGACCTAACTAACCAAGTCACCCAGACGTTCCAGGAGAAGACTTTAAAAAGCAGCCTTTCCACAAGCACCTGGAGTAGGTCCCAGGAGAAGCAGCTTTAGGCGGTTTAGGTGGGAATTCCAAGGGGACTTACAGTGGATTCTTAGCAAGTCCTCTAGGAGACCTGGCAGTGTGGTCACCAGGAAGCCAGTTCCCTAGGACTGAGAGGAGACATCTTCTGTCTCTCTCCCTGCTTCCCTCCCCTACTCCGCCCATGATTCCCACTTTTCTAGGTATCTCAAGGTGATCTATGTTGGAGGAGAACTCTTGGAGACTGGCAGTGTGACCCTCTGTCCTCCATTTTATTAGTAAACATGAGGGACATGGGCTGGTTCTCAGACCAAACCAAAGCAAAGTGCCCAGAAGGCATGCTTGTTTCGGTGAGAGGCAGGACAGGCTCCATTCAGGGAAGATGAGGGAGGTTTAAAAGCAGCTCAGTGACGTGAGTGTTGGGGCCAAACCCAACCAGAGAAATGCCACCAGATGAAAACCAAGTTCTAGTTTAGGATTCAACAAGAACAAACAACAACAAAGCAAACTGCAGAATGGGGAAATGTGGGCTTTTTAGCTGAGCCTGACTTTACTCTCAACCTAAGTATGGTGTGGGTCCTCACGAATGGGCTGCAGTAACACAAGCCCTGTGCGGGACGGGGAGGAGGCATCACACAGAGAAGGAGCTCTGTGGTTTCCATGGTTAGATTTCTCTCTCCCTCCTGGCTCAAGGGTTTTGGGGCTTATATGCTTTGCAGATCAATCAGTGAATGCTGAACTTGCCCCCTGGCCATCGAGACTCAAAACCTGGACTCCCATCGCTATTTGCTCATCATAGGGCCCGTGAGTCCAATCAGTAAAACCCTTCAAGTTCCTCTATACACCATCACTTGCTTTCATCCCTCCTCCATATGTCTGCAGTGACCCTCTGAGTTCAGGCACCCTGCTTCTTGCTGCTTCTATTATAAGAGTCTCTATTTGGTCTGTGCAAAGCCAATTGTATGCACATCTTCTAAAAACCTCTTCCTCATGTTCAGCTCTGAGAGTAAAATTCCTCTGCTCAAAAATCATCAGAGGCTCCCATGGTTAAACTTCATATTTTGGCTTTCAAAAGCCCATCCATAATTTAATGCCAACGTACAATGTTCATATCATGCTCTCTGTCTTTGTCCCAGGATAACCTATATCCTAGTTGGAAAGAGCTGCTCACTGTTTCCTGGTTTTTGAGCTTTGTGACTTTGCTCATTAACTCCCTCATCTGGAAAACCCAAATTGTGCTCACCCTCTACCTCTAGCTCCCTGTCACCCTGCCCGGTGCTGACAACCTCCATACCTGACTCTGCTCTCCTCTAACTCAACACCATACACAGTATGTAATCCCTGCAGGTTCTCAATGAACAGTATGAAGAAACAAACATTTCCTCTTTTTCTGTGCATCTCTACCTCTAAATGATGGTGTTGCCCAGAGTGTATCTCCCTCATGTCTCCCTCCTCATTTTATGCACTTCCCTGGGACAGCTCATCAACTTCAGTCACCAGGGGTTCAGAGACCATTCACATGCCAACAGCTGTCTGGTGCATACTGGTGGGTGCTCTGTCTTGAGCCCCAGATAGACATAAAATGACTTCCATCCATCTCTGTCCAGAATGCACTGTGTGGTGCCTGGGGGCGGTCCACAGCCACCTCAGGTTTGATATTTCCAAAACTGAAGTCATTTATCTTCTAAATCTGCTCCATCCAACCACTCATATCCCCTTCCGTGTTCCCTCTTCTGACTCATTGTCATCTCAGCAGAAAACATGCTGGACATGTTCTGACACCTCCTTCATCAAATGACATTTCCTATCAGACCAACCTCATAAATATCTCTTGCATCTCTCCCTTCCTTTCCATCCCCATGTTTGTACTTTGATCTTTCCTTTCTTGAACTACTGCTAGAATTTCCTACCTGGTCTTCCTGTACCCAGGGTGGCCTCTGAAGAGGACCTTTTTTTTTTTTTTTTTTTTTTAAGCAGGCTTCACACCCAGTGTGGAAGCCAATGTGGGGCTTGAACTCACGACTCCAAGATCAAGACCTGAGCTGAGATCAAGAACTCGATGTTTAACTGACTGAGCCACCCAGGCACCTCTCTGCAGAGGACCTTTTATTCTATAGGCTATACATGCTGATGAGAGGCAAATTAACCTGGGAGCTAATAATACTTCTTCCAAGGGGCCTAATTTTGTATTTGTAATTTTGTGTTCTTTTTCTTCACAGGACCCTTGAGCTGCATAAGCTTCAGAGTCCCCAGTCTTGATCTTCCCTTGGTTACCAAGGACTAGGAACTTTCTCAAGGCCTAAAAAATAAAATACAAGTTGAACCAAAACAAAATATTATGGGCTATAAAATTAAAAATTGCAAAATGGATATTGCCAATGGTAAGTATGTAAATTGTCTACCAAACATAACACAACTTACACTTCCATAGTTGTACAATTTTAAACTCACCAAATTTTAATTACATTTGAAACTGATTTGTGGGCTAGATTTTCTCCCTCTGCAGGATTTCCTGCATATGTGAGATGATCATGTAGAAATCATAGCTAATCATAAAGTATTGCTCATACACACATAACTTAAAAAGCAAAAACATAAAATTTTCTTTTGAAAGTTTTTCCAGAAAAAAATGTATTTAAATGTAGAACCTAGTCACTTAGTCACGTCCACAGCATTCCCTGGAATGTTGCTCAGGAAGCTGTCTTGATATTCATCACTTCGCAGAGCAATCGATTACCTGTCTCTTTCCCATTCTACATATACAGCCAAGTCTCCTTATTTGCAGTAGTTACGTTCTATAAAGTTGCTGCGAGCATCACATTAGCAAATACTGAGCCCTTGCTCCTAGGGGAAATACTGGCTTAGGTTCCTGTGGGCCTCTGGTCACAACATTTCCATCAGCAGATCGATATATAAACTTGTTTTATGTACGTTTCTGTTGGAAGACACCTAATTTAATATATGTTTCTTACAAATAATTAATTACATGCAATATTTCTGTCTAATAAAACACCAGCTGAGAAGGGTTTAACAGTTTCCTGACCCTGAGTAATGTTATCATAAATTTCTTTGGCTTTTAGCCTCACAACGCTGTCCACCTTTTTTTTTTTTTTTTTTTGGCAAATCAGTCTTCACTTCATGAATTCGTAAGTTCAGCTACTTTTTCATCTTTTTCATAGCTTCGTCAGACATTATAGATATTACTTTAGAACTTTCCAGAGCAGAAGCACACACATATCAGCGACATTCCTCTTTCTTTTTCTTTTTTTTTTTTTTTTTTAAATTTTTTTTTTCAACGTTTATTTATTTTTGGGACAGAGAGAGACAGAGCATGAACGGGGGAGGGGCAGAGAGAGAGGGAGACACAGAATCGGAAACAGGCTCCAGGTTCCGAGCCATCAGCCCAGAGCCTGACGCGGGGCTCGAACTCACGGACCGCGAGATCGTGACCTGGCTGAAGTCGGATGCTTAACCGACTGCGCCACCCAGGCGCCCCTCCTCTTTCTTTTTCTGAAAGTACTGAATTATTGGTTCATTAACTTTGAGCTCATGACCAACGCACTGTCACGCATGCCTGAAGGAAACTTATCAAACAGTTGTAGCGTCTCGGTAAGTGCATCACAGCCTTCTTGTGCTTTGAACCCTAGATAGCATTTTCAGCACCACATTTGGGGGGCATTTCAAATAGTGAACATAACCAATGACAAGCACAAAAATATGAAGACTGTGGCACTAGATAGATTGTGACAAGGAGACTTGTTTATAGCATGGCGGCTGAAACAAGGCACAACATTGCCTTGTTTGACCTGGGCTGGGGATGTGTGTCAAGCAACTCAAATCCCACCCCTATGCTGTGCTAGTCTGCAGATGACTGTAAAAGTACCATGAGAGTTTGCTGTCAAATATGGAAGCCACAAGTCAGGAGGATCGACTGTTACCTATTTGAGAACAGGCGCTATGTCCCGGTATTTCCTATCCCTAGTGCTTAGTGTACAAGTGATAATAGGTGATTGTGGAATAAATAAATGAAAGGAAGAAAGCTCAAATGTCCTTTCCTCTCTCAGATCATCCCCGGTGGAGTTGAACACTCTGCTTCTGGGCTCCACACTGATCCTTCTCTTCCTTTATTATACCATAGAGGTGGATGAATCCATCTACAGAGGCAGACAGATGAGCTATTCACATACCCAGTGAATGGATGCTTTTAATTTTATTTAATGTTATTTCTTTTAAAAATATTGCCTCCCTTACTAGATGGTGAAGTCCTGAAGAACACAATCTCTACCACATTTATTGATTTATTTTTAGCAGATTGAAAGTTTGGATCAGAGGACCTCTGAAACTCTCCAAATGCTAAAATTATGATTAGGGGCAAAGCAACTGAGCCATCCATCAAGAGACTTATAGGCAAATGTAATCAAACCACTTAGAAGAATTTTACATTAGCATCTCCTACAAATGGCATAGAGCTTAGTGCATGGTAAACACTCAATAAATCTTTATTAAATTGAAATGTAATTAAATCAGAGGGATGAGCGATAAGTCTTAAATCTGCAAACTGTAGCAGCTCTTGGTACTAGAACACATGGGTGTATGTATCCTTTTTCAGGATGTACGGGCTGGTGGCCTGACACCCGAGCCAGGTTACTTTTCAGAGACAGACTAGTTAAAAAGTTCAAAGAGGTATGCCACTACATTTCCATCTAAGTAATTTTATTACAAGATCTCATTAAAGGAAAACAATTTTTTTCCCTCAGCGATTTCAAAGCTTTCCTTTGAAAATAAGAGAAGAAAATAAAAAAAGGTTTATAGCTCAAGGAGAAAATAACAAATTGTTCTGTTTGGAAAAGAAGCTAATGATGAGAAATTATAGGGAGCCAGAATTTGTGCGTGGAAAGGAATAATTTATGTGACAGGAAATGATGAGTCTGTGAATGTTTAAGAAAAAAGAATACCTGTCAGAAATGGCCCCAGGTGATCAATTCCTAGGAAGGCTTGGGACCAGGGGGTAGGGAATTGGGATGGATATCAGTGTTTCCAGGCTTTCCTGCTGGTGCAACTCACCTGAGGCACTTGTTAAACTACATAGGTACTAGATCTCCTGCTGGCAGAAACTCAATTCAGTAGATCTGGGCTGGAAGTGGGAATTTTTATTTGTTTGTTTGTTTTAAACTAGGGATCCAGGCGAATCCTATCCTCGGGAAAGTTTGGGAAGGCCTGGGGTCTGAGGACTAATGAAGCCCTTTCAGTCCTAAGGTCTATGCAGTTCTAGTCCCAGAGGCTACTGCTTTACCCCCATAATACTTTCAGTCACACTGCGTGAGCCCCTCAAATGAGTTTTTATGCCAGTAGAGACATATTAACTGATCATATAGCAAGAACCTTTCAAAACGGGTTCCTCCAACAAGGCATCACCTTAAGGCTACTAATGCTAAATGTTATGATTCACGGGCTTAGTCACTGAGATGTACCATGTGAAATCAGGAGGATGTTCTAGGGTGACCCTGGCCACCCAAGGACATGCTGGTGGCTACAGATTGGGTGGCAAACTTGTTCCTTTAGTGCATTACCTGGCTCAGAACAGAAATGATTTTGCCCCCATCCTCTCAAAGGACCGAGAGCTATGGTCCACCTGGTGGCCTGGGCCAATCTGCTGAGGGACTTTGTACAACTAGCCCCTTCTGAAAGGACACTGGCCTTACACTTCCGAGGATCAGAGATGGGAAGCAGGGTCTCAGAATCAAATTTTGTCTTTAGATGAGTGTTTTTTTGTCATTAATGACAACAAATTCAATCCACCCACCAAAAAGTGGAGAATTGACCTGAGTACCTCTTCCTTATGGGGGAAAAGCAGACATGCAATCTGCTCATCTGAGAGTCACTCTGGAACCAACGGACTCTCAGGCTGGCTCGTCTGTGACCACATCACAGGGCTCGGAAGCACTACAACGTGGAATGTCTTGGCAACAGACACACTTGCTGGCACCCCCTGGGCTCAGACGTGCACCCGATCTCCTGGGGATCTTGTCTGATTCTATAGGTCTAGAGTGAGGTCTGAGGTTCTGCCTTTCTCCCAGATGATACTTTGGATCCCATGTTGAGAAGCAATGTCTTAGAGGATGCCGCGCCATCAAGAAAATCAGCAGTGGGCTGCCAGTGATAAGGGGAAGGGAGGAGAACAGCTGAGGAGTCTAGAGGAAGCATGAGAAAGGCAGAGAAAAGGAGGAGGAGGACGGAGCGGAGGCAGCTCTGTAGGCACAGAGCTGGGAGAGGATTCACCAGATGACAGCACAAGCCTGTGGGACTATCTGTGCCTGAGCTCTCTGGTTGCACAATATAATCACCTGGGGAGCTCTAAAAATTAATGATGCCTGGGTCCCACACTCAGAAATTCTGATTTAATCGATCTGAGGTTTGGTCGGGGAATTGGGATTCTCAAAAGCTCCCCAAGTGGTTCTAATTGCATGGGGGTGGCCATCTGCTTCTCTAGCAGAATGATCTAGGGATCTAGGGATGTAGGGAGAATGATCTCAGGGGGGGCCCTGGGATAAACCCAGCCAACGTGCGGTGGGGGCTGAAGGGGGACCGCTGAAAGGGAAGTGGTAGAAGTCAAGTGCACTCTGTGTTTTATTTGTACCTCTGGGAGAACTGAATGGTGAGGAATAGAAAAAGCATAGGGTTCTTTGTGTAGATTTTATTCATAGCTCATTCAGCTTTGAGACTGTGTCCCTGAGGAGTGTGGCACACAGGCTCACCTGTGATCCTGTCAGAAGGGTCCTGTGAGGAAGACAGAGGCAGTCTTTACAAGTTCCATTAGGCCCTTGGAGAGGCTGCTTGGGGGCCCCGTTGGTTTCTGTAAAGGCAGTATAGACTAGGGCACGAGGAGAATGGGGTGGGCATGGGAGAGATCTGAGTTCTGGACGGCGTGGCCGCTCTGCTCCTGGGAAGCCGAGCTGTGCCTGACTCTCTCAACAACAGACTGAAATTACAGACTAAAATATCAGCTTCTAGGTTTTTACCAGATTCTGACTTACTGAGTCTGGAATGGGACCTGGGCAGCGGCATCTGTGAAGCCCCCTAGGTGACACTAGCATGCAGTCGGGGCCTGGGCCGCAGCTTCTTGCTCTGAGCCCCCTGGAGCCATGTCTCATGCTCCAGCCCTGCCCACTCCTCCTTTGCTGCAGACTCAAGAGAATGTGACAGAATGGTCCTCCTTGCCAGGCATATTCGTCTTCTCTTTCCGCTGTAACAAATGGCCATAAACCTAGGGGCTTAAACGCTCAGTAGCTTACGGTTCTGGAGGTCAGAAGTCTGACACGGGTCTCCCTGGCAGGGCTGCGTTCCCTTCCGGAGGCTTGGGGGCGGGGTGGGGTGGGTCCATCTCTTTGTCTTTTCTATCTTCTAGAGGCCACTTGCATTCCTTACTCGTGGCCCCTTTCCTCCATCTTCAAAGTCAACACTCACACCTCTGACCATCTTTCCATAGGCATATGTTCCTCTGACTGATAACAGCTGGGGAAGATTCTCTGCTTTAAGGCCTCGTGTGATTAGATTGGGGCACTGGATAATCCAAGATAATCTCCCCATCTCAGGGTCCTTAACTTTAATCACATCTGCAAAGTCCCTTTTGCCCTGTGAGGTAACATAATTATAGGTTCCAGGGATTTGGATGTGGATGAGTTTGGGGGCCACTGTTCTGCCTGCCACACCAGGCCTGACATTGGTTCTTCCCTCCGCTCTGACTGTCCCGTGCACGGGGGCTCAGCTGATCCACGGGAGTCTCTGGGCATCCTTTCTTTGTGGGGGGGGGGGGGGCGGGCAGGGAAGGAGGGAGGGGAGCCGCTGAGTGTACGACTGAGGGTCTTCAGTCCAGGGCTGATAGGTAAGAAGGGTAAGAAAGTACAGCCCACTTTCTACCACACTGGACGACTGGTACAGAGCAATGAGCAGAGAAAAGTCTTATTTCATTTTGAAATGAAGAAAAGCCAACATGTGGCTTTGTTCTGTAACTGTTTTCGAATGTTGATATCCTAGGGTTGATTACAGAGTTCAGAAGCACAGGTGCAATTCTGTTCCATTTGTACCGAAACTGGGGGCTAAAACAAAATCATGTCGAAGGTCAGGGGGCACGAGGCACACGCGGATCCAGGCTGCAGTGAAAACACCAGTGTGTTGGTTTCATTCGTTCTGCCGGCTCGAGTTCACCTACTAGCCACTTGCTCCGGCTGTCCTTGCGTTTAGCCCTTCTGTGTGCCTGTTGGTATTAAGTGCAGTCACGAGCCTGGTGGCTGTGCACTTCTAAATCAGAGCTCAGCTGCAAAACAAGGGCTTGGTCCTAGGCTTTTTGCTCAAGCACAGCGTTTCAGTCTTCAGCTTGGTGGAAAGCTTCAATCATCAGAAGCTTTCTCGGCAGATGAGCAAAATCTTTGCTTTGAAGTCAATTTTGGTTGACATTGTAGGGATTAACCCAAGATTTAATACCTGCCCTCTCCCCAGTGGTCATGCATTTAGCTGTGTGCTCTTGGGCAAGTCACTCAACCTCTCTGAGGGCAGCACCGCCTCTCTTACAGCAGGCGTGTGATGATTGGGGAAGGAACTCTGTGGTTGCCGGAAGGCTGGTGCGGTTGGGGGTTAGAGGCTTCTTCATGTGCAGGGAGGGGGGACGTGGGAGCATGCTGGTACCACAGTGGTTGAGGCCTCCCCTGGTCTGGATCAGGAGCAGAAGCCCAGGAAGTGCAAGGTGAAGGTGCGGAGGAGCAAAAAACCGCGAGCCCGCTGCTCGGCTGAATGGGGAATCGAGGGGACAGAGAGACGCAGAGAGGCAAAGAGGGAAGGACCAACCACTTGTCAGTCCCGTGACATCAACCCCCCTTCCCTTGGGCTACCTGGACTGATTTTCTGTTTCTTGCACCCAAAAGATCTTTGTGTAGGATGCTTGGGAATCAGGATTCGGAATGAGCACTGCATCCTGTAAATCAGATCATTTTTAATACTTCCGGTATTTTTATCTCATATTTGCCTTTTGTTTCCTGTTAATAGTATGAGTCTCTTAAATTCTAAATTTAAAAGTCTAGATCTAGCCGTGAAAGTCTAAATTCTGACGCAGCCCTCCTAAGGAAACGCGGGGAAGGAATCTTCTGAGCCTGGCACGTATGAGCAGAGTTTCCAGATTTCAGGGACTCCTGCCTGGCCAGCTTCTTCCCAGCCCACACCTCTCCTCGGAGTGCTCATTGTTGGTAGGCTGGGCACTTCCTGTAGAGCCTCATTTCCTCTCTATAACATGCGGGACTTTCTATGGCCCCAAGGCTCTGTGATCCTGAGAAAGCAAGGCGATCCCAGTGATCCTAAGGTGGGCACTGGAATCCACTGAGGACCCAAGACTCTAGGAGAGGGATCAGATACCAAATCAGCCAAGCACTGGCCCTTCCTGCTTTTCATCTTCCAGAAACACAGGCCCCACATCTGCCTCTACCTCTGCTTCCTCCCCTTTCCTGCCCCACTCCCTCCCTCTAGGTGCACTAAGACCATTTGGTAAAGAAAGGATTGAAGGGAGCCCCCTCAGGAAGGAAGCCAGGGGGCTGAAATCAGAAGCAATTTCAGCTGGGCACACGGATTTCCCTTCCACCTCACACACACTTCTTATACCGCCCTCCAATTTATTGTGTTCCCCACATTCCACTAAAGGATGCATCACCTCCGTGCAACACATCATGTCATTACTGACCACGCCACCTAACTGGAACCAAGGCTGGAAGGAAGGGAGAGGCGGCTCGTTTAGTCTGTTAGCCCAACCTTCATTTATTGGGTGTCTTCCGAGTACAGAGCCAGTCACTGAATCACAGGACGTCAGGGCTGGTGGCGCCCTAATAAATCATCCCGTCCGCCCCCAGGACTTCACAGATGGCAGCACTCACACGGAGAGGTTAAAGCACCTGCTTAAGGTCACACAGCAGAGCTCAGGCCAGAATTCAAGACATCCTGCCACCAGTTCGTTGTGCTTTCTAGCCCACCCTATGGCTGAAGGAAGGTGCAGATGATTGATTCGCTTCTATGAGTACATAAAGTGAAGGAAAACATGCAATTTCTCTTAAGTGCTCCAAATTAATAAGGACCCAGGATACAGAAAAAGATGAATAGCAAAGGCATTTTTAGAAAGCGAAATTGGAAAGCATGGAGGTAACTCTTCTTCTGCAAATGGTGATCACATTAGGAAAACGTGGGGGGAAATAGTTTTCTGGGGGGAAGGAGCCTTTATTGAATTGGTTTTTCCTTCCCTGCTACATTTGCTCGTTCATCCGCCTTCCCACTGGCACACAACACTATTCTTCCGCCCATTTTTCTTTCCCCTGACATATTTATTACCTTATTTTCATATTATACTATAACCCTTGGTATACACAGCTTTTAAAGCAGCTATTTTTAATGCAAGATGACGCGCCAAGCTTTGAACCCCCCAATAAAATTGACCGGGGACATCTGGCACTAAAATGCTTACACTTCCTCCCTAGAGAAGCCTGCTCTCCGTTTGCTATCTTTAAAAAGTAACGTAGGAATGAAAATAGGTTGACATTTCGAAAACAAAACAATGACCAAAAAATCTCATTTTTCTATTTCAAGTTAAAGTCTTCAAGATAGATCCCTTGAGAGTTGACATTTGACGCAATTGGTTATTTTCATATATTTGACTCTGACTATATACAAGGGCCAGGTAGCTCATCTACTAATTTTTCTTCAGAGGAATACAAGATAGTACTAAACGTGTCATTGGAATTCAATGTTAAAAGTACAAATGCTATAAATTTATGAAAACAAAGGATTTGTGATTATTTCTTTTGACAATTGAAAAATAAATATTCTAGGGTCTTTGAGATAACAGCCTTGATTAAAATACAGCTCCTGGAGATCCTTGGGGAATTCCAAAGGATCTGGAGACCCTCTGGTTGTTGTCAGGTACACGTGTTTTTACTTTTTAGGTGCAGAGAAATTAAGTCGTGACTGAAGCTTCTGAGCTACAGGCACAGAGGTCTGTGTTAGTTTCCGCCGCTAAGGTTAAGCCGTGGGTCTGTGGGGAAGAAGGGGTCATCTTGTGTCTGAGAGTCCTTTGTGGAAAGGGAGATAACTATCCCGACCTTAATGGTTTCTGGTCAAAAGTCCATCTATTATTTGAGATTTGTGCTTGTTCGCTCTTCTGATCGTTTGCTTATTACCTGTCAATATCTGTATCTCTGCTTCAGGGAGAAGTAAGTTTCTCATATTATAATGAAATAAGATGGGCTTATTATCCCAAAGAGGAGAAGAGGTTGAGATTGGATGTCAGTATGAATGCTCGATTTCTACCCCAGCTAAAATAATAGAACGGAATGGGGACAGCCACCTGGTGCTCAGCTGACTGACAGAGACCACTCCCCTCCCCGCCCATTCTTCCCCATTGCCTGGTGAGCTCTTCTGGTACCAGTGCAGAGGCCTAAGGTCTTATGGAGAAAAGAGAAAGGTCAACCTAGAACACCGTATCTTCTGGGCATCTTACCTGTCGGTGGTGCAGGAGTGAGCACATGGTACGGTCCACCTTCCTCATCTACAGATGACAAAACTGAGGACAAGAGAGAGGCGAAGGCCTAGCCTGAGGCCACGTGCTTGTTGTGGGCAGAGCGAACACTGGATTCCAGCTCTCCTCCTTCCAGATAAATATCCTCTCTACCAATCGGAAGTGCAAATGCCATTTACTTCCAAATGTTCATTAACCTGTCCTTCCCTTCTGGAAGAATCAGATTTCTTTTTTTTTTTTAAATTTTTTTTTTTCAACGTTTATTTATTTTTTTTTGGGACAGAGAGAGACAGAGCATGAACGGGGGAGGGGCAGAGAGAGAGGGAGACACAGAATCGGAAACAGGCTCCAGGCCCTGAGCCATCAGCCCAGAGCCTGACGCGGGGCTCGAACTCACGGACCGCGAGATCATGACCTGGCTGAAGTCAGACGCTTAACCGACTGCGCCACCCAGGCGCCCCAAGAATCAGATTTCTTAAATGGCACCTGAATTGCTTCAGTTTCTTTCACTTACATTTGTATTAGGGAAGACATGAATTTATGCTCTAGGATGCGTTGGTATTATTTGTGGCACAAGATTAAGTATGCGACGCCACTTGGTTTCACAGCACTTACCCATACTGAACGATGCCCATCAGTGGACCGGCAGGGCCAATGTCAAGAGCTTGGGCAACATCAGCCAGGAACTGCTTTTGGATTCGGAACCGACGTTTGCCAATGCTTGAGCTCCCGTCAATTACAAATGACAAGTCAATTTTGCAGTCTGAGGAATGGAAAAGGGGTCTGTTATTCTGATGATCTCTCATTGCATTAACCTGGGCATTCTCCCCCTCCCTCTTTCCCCATCAGAGCCCTCTCCCCCTCCACCCCGAGAATCCAATGAAAAGAAAATAAAAAGAAGTGGCAAGATGCAGGGTATATTCACTTATTTATATTCCTGACAGATTTTCACTGGGCCCCAAGGTCCGGGACACTTGGACTAGTACTTATTTCTATAAATGTTTTAAAATTCTCTGCCCCAGCCACACTGATAGACTTCAGAAGCAATGACCTCCCATTCAAGTTTGGGGAAATCCTGAGGATGGTTTCCTCGGCTCAGACCACATAGGTTCAGACCCCTAGATGTAGAATTCACGAAGACTCTCAGGAGCTTGTGCTCTCTCTCATCTTAATTTTGTAGAATTATGTGTTGGGTCTTTATAAAGGCAAGAAAAAATCAGCAAGGCCAGTGCGGAGGGGAGGGCAGGAATGGTAGAATAAGAAATTAATACCAATCTTCTCATGTCCCTGGGTAAGGCAACCATAGAATTAACCATAGAATTATCTACACCTATCAGTACTTGTTTGTAGCAGTCTTTGAATTTTTCCCTTTCTTTTAGTTGTGATAAAGACTGGGACATTTTTCTGGCTAGGATCCCTGGACTTCCATGAATATATGGAGGTTATGTTGGAGGTGGGGGCGAAGAGCTATTCTCGGCCTCTCAAATGCTGTAGAAATTGGTGGAAAGCCACATAGGCTAATAGTGTCTTCTTTGCTATCGACTGAAATTGCATCACCTTAGTATGATAAAACTGATTATTCAAAGCTGATCAGAAGTTCTTATTGGGAGGTATGTATCCCTTTGATCAATAAAAAAAAAAAAAACGGGGAGGGGTGTCTGGCTGGCTTAGCTGGTTAAACGTCTGACTTCAGCTCAGGTCACGATCTCATGGTTTGTGGGCTCAAGCCCCACGTCAGGCTTTGCACTGACATCTCAGAGCCTGGAGCCTGCTTCAGATTCTGTGTGTGTGTCTCTCTCTCTGCCCCTCCCCTGCTTGTGCTCTCTTTCTCTCTCAAAAATAAACAGTTAAAAAAATGGGGAATGAATTGTTCAACAACTGCAATTTGGGAGACAAAAATATTTCAAAGCACAGTTCCACGTGGAGAAAAAGAGAGGGGGACAGTAAAATTGGGAATTTCTGGGCTGGAGCATCCACGAGGATACAAGGACCAGTGATGCCCTTTGTGCTTGGTGGCCGCAGCTGCCCGAACAAGCCTGGATCTCTTTAAGCTGCCATAGGATTGCCCATGAGGCCACTCTCAGCCTTCTCTTCTCTCCAATGCATGTTGTATTGCTTCCATGCGACTGGGGTCTTCCCTTCCCCAGAAGGAGGTCGGTGGGCAGGGAGGGATATCTATCTACCTATCAATCAATCAAAGTATATATATATATATATATATATATATATACACACACACACACATATATATGTATGTGTGTGTGTGTGTATATATATATATATATATATATATATATATATAATGAGAACAAGAAATGGACATGAATTGACACAGTTTTAAGCAGATTTGATGAGAAATACTTATTAAAGAGTGATACTACAGAATTGGCAGATTAAGGGAAAAAAGTTGTATCTGAGAATGTGCTTCATTATCTTGCACTGGTGCATGGCAATGAAAGCGAGGGGAGAAGTAGGCGATGACAGCGACCTCTCTGGGCCTGGCTGACTCTGCTCCATCTGGAATCAGTGCCTTGGCTCATTAGTGGATCTTGCAAACTTTTGCTTCCTGTCTGCCTGGACATTCAGTGCTGGCCAACTCTTCTTTTTCTGCTGGCTTCCCCTGTCCTTTGCTGCCCCCAAACTGCCTATACCCAAGCATGATCCTTGAGATGAAGATTACAGGAATCAGAGAAAATCAAGAGGTGAAGCTTAAAGATGTCACAGAAGCCTGGGAAAAAGCAGAAGAGACGCAGAACAGTTCTAGGGCTACTGATGTACCCCACACAGGGCCAGCCCATTCTTTCCTACGTCCGAGCTTGCAATGAGAATTGTTGCCAGCAGGTGGCAGTAGTGTTCTTCAGGGCTTGCCGCTCACCAGGCAGGCACCTGTGGTTTGCTAGAAATGAGGACTCCCAGGCTCCACCCAGATCTACAGAATCAGATCCCCATTTCAGCAAGAACTCCAGGTGACCTGTGTGCACATTAAAGTTTGAGAAGCACTCCTGAACAGGGCTTTTTCTTCTAGATGTCACTAGATTAGTTCAATATGCCTTTTAAAATGAAAACTCTTTTTTTTAATAACTGTTAATTAGAATAAGGCCCCGAAGTGACTTCCTTTCTTTTTTTAAAAGAATGTTTATTTTTGAGCCTGGGAGGGACACAGAGGATCCTAAGTAGGCTCCTCGCAGACAGCAAGGAGTCTGATGTAGGGCTTGAACTCAGGAACCGGGAGGTCATGACCTGAGCCGATATTGGATGCTTAACCGACTGAGCCATCCAGGCACTCTAAAGGTGGTTTTCTTTTTAAATAAATAAAGCCCACGGGGCACGTGGCTGGCTCCGTTTGTAGAACTTTGAGTCTTGATCTCAGGGTCAGGAGTTCAAGTCCCATGTTGGGTGTGGAGCTTACTTAAATAAAGCAATGAGCCTCTTCTTCATGGACAATTTTTTCTCATTTCTTACAACTTGAACCTCGTTCAGGATTCAAGTGTTCACTTCATAGCTAGGCTTTAAAGAAGTTGAGATGCTCTCTATTTGCTTAGGTCTCTTTACTACTACCTGATGGCTGACATTGGAATCACCTGTGCTCCCCATTGCCCAGAATGCTTTAATGATCTGGCTTTCAGCTCTGCGCATGTGCTCACTGAGACACAGCGGCTTTCTCGTATTGAGAGGAAAACATGCCGATATGAAGATGGCATCACTACTATAGGATAGAACTGAGTTACTAAATGTTCAGCATGAACAATTTATTACGGTCACAGAGGGCAGAGGTTGGAAGACGAGGAAGAAAAGGTAAGATATAGTGTCTACGGGAATCAATCTACCAATTTTCTTAATTGCTTTGGTTTTCTCCAACATGATACAATTTTTACAGATTAATGCTTTGTGTTGTCTCATACATTAGGCCAGTGTTTCTTAACCCTGGATATATATCAGAGTCGCTTATGCAGCTTCAACAAATAAGAATGCCTGGGAATCTCTCTGGGCTGTGCTTCTTAAGGTTTGATGTGCAAAGAAATCACTTGACTCAGTAGGTCTGGGGTAGAGCGTGGGATTCTGCCCTCCTAACAGGCCTCCAGGTGATGTTGATGTGGCCAGACCATACACTGAGTAGCAAGATCTAGGGTGAGTGGGATTCAGTAGGTATGAGCAGGAACTGGACATCTTGAGTCTTCTGGTGATTCTCACACACAGCTGGGTTGGGGCTCACAGCCCCCTGGTAGCTGACTTGCAGCGACTTTCTAGGGGAATCTGCGGGTGCTCCCTTGGGCCTGTAGCACTCACCTGCCTCTCGGTTTTCCTCTTTCCCCCCCCCCCCAACCCCGCCCGGATCCCTCCTGTCTGGTATCCTCAGGTGGCTTCTCCACCTATTTAGTACTGAAGTTCTTCAAGCTTTTTCACTTTTTAAAAAAATTTTTTTTTTAACGTTTATTTATTTTTGAGACAGAGAGAGACAGAGCATGAGCGGGGGAGGGGCAGAGAGAGAGGGAGACACAGAATCTGAAACAGGCTCCAGGCTCTGAGCGGTCAGCACAGAGCCCGACGCGGGGCTCGAACTCACAGACCACGAGATCGTGACCTGAGCTGAAGTCGGACGCTTAGCCGACTGAGCCACCCAGGCGCCCTGAGCTTTTTCACTTTTTAAAAATGTATTTAGGGGCGCCTGGGTGGCGCAGTCGGTTAAGCGTCCGACTTCAGCCAGGTCACGATCTCGCGGTCCGTGAGTTCGAGCCCCGCGTCGGGCTCTGGGCTGATGGCTCAGAGCCTGGAGCCTGTTTCCGATTCTGTGTCTCCCTCTCTCTCTGCCCCTCCCCCGTTCATGCTCTGTCTCTCTCTGTCCCAAAAATAAATAAACGTTGAAAAAAAAAATTTTAAAAAAAAAATGTATTTATTTATTTTGAGAGAGAGTGGGGGAGGGGCAGAGAGAGAGAGAGAGAGAGAAAGAGAAAGAGAGAATTCCAAGCAGGCTCCACTGTGTCAGCACAGAGCCCAACACAGGGCTCAATCTTGCAAACCATGAGATCATGACTGGAGCCGAACTCGAGAGTCGTATGCTTAACTGACTAAGGCTCCCAGGCACCCCGGAAGTTCTTCACGATTAAGCCCTCTGGTTTCCCTAGGTCACCTTTCCTGTTCTCATGACCTTGGTTTTGAACCCTAGTTCATCATCTTCCAACTCTGAATTCCCAGGGGGCTCCTCCTTCTCAAGTCAGATCTGGGGAGTCAGGCACCTACTGGACCGAATGTCTTTCAGAAGATGGAAGACAGAAACCATCTCCCTGCCCTACCCCTATGGACCTCATGGCAGTACCATTATCCCAGCTCCTTCCTCTCTCATACCTCCCCCTCCAAGCCTCTAGATTCTTCCTCTCTGTTTCCTGTTTCTCTCCATTTCCAGTTCCAGCTCGGAGCTCTGTCTGCCCTCATGCCCAGTAAGCCCCTGGCCCTGCTGGCAAGCCAGTCTCCTCCTCTACCCCCCTCCTTTGTCTCCCTTTTCCATCCCACCCTGTTGCCATAGTGATGTTTAAAAAATCCGATCCTCTCCCCTTCGTGTACACAGTTTAAATCCTCCATAAGCTTCCCTTTCCCCTTAGAACAAAGTGACAGAAGAGAGGAGATCAATAGATCCAGGGTGGGAAAGAGGTGGGTTTGGGTGGGAGTAAGCGGGGAGAGAGGGAAGCAGATTGGATGTCATGGCCACTATAGGTTTCTAGTTGTCAGTTAACTTACTTGGATCTCCCTGGGATAGCGGCTCCAAAGCCTGTGTGCTTAATTCTTCTTTTGGAACAAATCCTGGAAAGAGCAGTAAAACTTTTGGTGACTTACAAGAACAGGAAGCATCTGGCCTTACCCCAGGGATGGGGACATAATGGATATTCACACCCAGCTGCAGGGCGAGGGGCTTGGCTACAGGCTGTGTTCTTCTCCACACCACCCCACCTTGAGATAAGACTGAATTACTGACAGTCTACAAAAGACATGGCGGCTTATGGGTGCTCAGGGGTCTGAAGTCAGAAGACTTGAGTTCTGTTACCTACTGCCTGTTAACTGAGTCTGTCTGAGCCTTAGTTTCCTTACCTGCAAGCAGTAAGCACTTTACCAGTGTGAATTATCCCTCTGTAAAACTCTGAAAATCTCAAGGTCAGGGCATGTGTCTTGCCCATCATATAAACCTTCACGGTGCCTATCACCATAGGTCCTCGGTCAACATTTGGTGACTGAGTCAATGCACAAAGATGGGTGAGACACATGGCCAGTCTAACGGGGGGGGGGGCAGATGTAAGCTGCAGGGCAGGAGATAAGATACCAGCAACTCCAACAAGTGAGAGGGTCTAGAACGCAACCCCTCCCCTCCACAGCCTGAGATTAGTGGGGAAGCTACAAAAGGGTTTTGTCCTTTTAGTGTGTGTGTGTGTGTGTGTGTGTGTGTGTTGAATTTCAGCCTTGGGAATGTGCTTTAGAGCCATTTACATGGAAGCCAAGTTCACACATGTATCATTTAAGGGAATAAAGACCATCAATAAGATGGCCTGGGAAGTTGGTCTTCCTATTTTCAGCATGCCTGGAGTGTGGGGTGTCTTCCCAGAGGCTCCGTCAGAGGAGGGAAGTGCGGGGGGCTCTGCTCTTGGCTGTGGTGAGCTTTCTCCAGGCTTGTTAGTTTTTCCAATTTGCCAAGCACATGATTTCATCTTTCCATGAAAGGTCAGTCTGCTCATCCCACTTCCTCACATCATTTTGAAAATTCGCTTTGGGTGTCTAACGGCATTTCTCAGCCAGGAGCCTCTCAGGGAAACTGTCCAAGGCTCCAGGTTGGAGGGAGGGGGGAAGAAACGTGAGGCCAGAGGCCTCTCCTCCACCCCTTCGTTCCCTACCAGTAAAATCTACCCTCAGACCGAGAGCCAGAAGGCTGTGTTTGCTGTTGGAGTTTCAGACCCTTAATTCAGTAAACAGTAAACAGCAAGCAACACTCATTCATGTCAAGGGCCAAGCTGAATACCACTTTGCAAAGAAGGACAGGGCAATAGAAGGAAGTCAGAGTGTGCTTCGAGATGGAGTGAGCCTCTAAACCTAATTTTGGGGTGAGGAACTCACTCCCTTGTACGTTCGGGTCTTCATGACTCTCACTTCCCTTTTGTTATCCGGTGGACAACAGTGGCCTCTGTGCCACCAGCTGGATTATCAGACTCTCGTGATTCTGTAATCCTATGTCTCCATCTAGTCGTGGCCAGGAGGTTGGGCTGTATAATTACCTGCATCTAAAAGGACCGATCCAGGTTTCCACAAGTCCATTTCCCCTGATTTTCAAAATTAAAAAGAAGCAAACTTGTTATTTAGGTGAAACCAGCAGAAACTTTCAAGTGAACTGCCCGGATGATAACATTTTCCACTTGTGGCAGAGAGTTCAATAAAAGAACACGGGACCAGACGTTAGGAGGAGACCACCTAAAACCTACAGCGTTTTTTCTCCTGGGAAGCTCTGAAAACCAAAGACAAAAACATCTTTGCCCTTTCCTTTCTTTTACTGTGCACCAAGAATCATGGACTATAAAAATCCCGGGATTCAAGGGGACCTAAAAGCTCATCCAATCCAGACCAACCTCCCCAGCATGCTTCCACAACATCACTACCAAGTGAGTGGATGGCTGGTGCTTGGATACCGCCAGAGACAGGGAACTCATTACATACCCAACCAAGACAGTACATTTCTTCTCGGACCATTGAGACTGTTAGAAAATTTTTCATCGTATTGATCGGAAATCTTAATCCACCCCTCCATCCAAACTTACTAAGCGCCCAGCATATACCCAGTATCATTTCAGGTACATTTGACTCACCCATCTATTTTATATTCTCTTCCTTAGAACCACACAGAACAAATCTGGCCCCGTCAGGGAGTGGGCAGTCCACTCATTTCCTGGGGCTCGGCTGCTCATTGTGTGCCTCATGCAGAATAAAGCAGAGTCACCGGGCATTTCTATGTGCAGTAAAATGTTTAATGCCCCACTATAATCTGGGGTTGATAAGGTGGAAAGGGTGGTCGGGAAGGGAGGGGGATTCTTACCCAATAGTCCCTGACGTCTTTTGGAGAATCATGGCCAGGAGGGGCTCAGAGGCAGCACAAACGTGTTATGAAGCCTCATAAGGACACCAAAATAGCTGTTTCTCTTCCTCTGTCCCTTCCTTCTGTCCCCACCTCCCCAGCTCAGAAAGCGTAATCAGCCCATCAGCTTTGCAGCAGGCCGAAATGAGTAACACACCCAAAAGAAGTGATGTTTTCCTTCATAGGATGAAGGTGCCCGGCTATTTTGAAAGGCCGTCTGCGTTCGTGCACATTCTGATTTAGTGGTGAGAACTGAGTTTAATCTGGCTCAGCCATTAACCAGGCGTACACCTTAAACAAGTCTCCTACCCTCTGTGAACCTTAATTTCTCTGCGAATCACATTAGCAGGTTGGGTGAGATGATCTCCCTGTTCAAATATTTATGACTTAGAAGTTTAAACGGTCGGCTCGCCTCATTTCTCTATCGCCACCTACTGGTAAACACACGCACTTCACCCTTTCCTTGAAGAACGAGTCTGGTAGCATCTCAGTTTTTGCCCAAGGCTTTCAGCACCCTTGAATGCTACAACGAATTAGAATTCTGGGCATACTTTAGCAAGAGAGAAACCGTTCCCTGACAGCAGGGAACCAAGCCCTTCCTCCTGTCCTGGGAGCCTGTCTTTCTGTTGGTGCCACTTATATTTGTTTGGGACAAGCATGAACCAAATCACTTATCCAAAAGCCGGAGGCTGAAAAATATTTGGACAGCTGAGAGTTGGTGTTTTTTGGACTTGGTGGTGATGGGAAGGAAGCCTGTGAGAACACTGACATTCTGGTGTTGAAGAGTAACCAGGTGATGTGAGGATAAAAGGCACTGGAAGACCCATCCTCTGTCTACCCAACCTTGGCCGGGGGGTTGGGGGACTTGCCTACCTTCTCTGACCTCAAGTTTTCTCTTGTGTAAAGCTGAGGTCATGAACACCTGCCTTGACCTGCTTCCCACAGAGGTTAATGTGTACAAAATCACATCGCAAAGCGTAAACCAGTCTTAAAAAACAAGGACTTATTTTTTGGGACGATACTCGCTTGGTCATCTCATAGATACAGTCAGGATCTAAGGGAAGAACTGGCTCTGAAGGATTTCCGTGGAAAAAATGTAGATCCGTTAACGTTTACTGAGAGCGCGCTTGGCGTCAGGCACTGGTCAAGCACTTTGCAAGTTTAAGTCACAACGGCCCCGTGAGTTGCGTTACGGCTGCGACCTCACGTTACAGGTGAGGAAGCTGAGGCACAGGGAGAGGTCGAGCTGAACTTTGAGCTCAGGCTCCAGAGCCTGCACTTAATCACCCCCTGTTCATCACACGTGAAAGTCACTGTCACGCTGGCATCTCAGGGTCATCTTAGGCCACTGAAGGACACACTACCTGGCACGCTCCCCGTGACTCACGCTAAATGTGGGGGACCCCCATATCCCTGCTCTGAGACCCTGGTGATGACCTCTGCACTGGTGACAGCTTCCGTTCCCTGCACATCTGGAGGTGACCAGCACAGGACCCAAGCGGGAGCTGTAAGACACGGCCCTTAGGGCTGTAAAGTTTTATGGGGCAGAAGCACAGTTGGCCCTTTGCCCCCCCCCCCTCCCCAGAGAGTCCCCTGGAGTGTGAGTGTTAGGAGGTGGCGGTCTGAGAGGCAGCAGGCCTCCGGAGCTGGGGCACCCCCGTACCCTCCTTCCCTTGGCCCGGCTCCCTGCCTGGAGCCGCACGGTCCCCGTGGACAGCTCCCTCTTGCTGTAGTCAAATGGCACGCACTCGCAGAGCCGCTGGCTGGGCCAGAGAGAGCACAAGGGCTATCAGAGCAGGCTGAGGACAGTCCAAGGTTCTAGGCACTTGATCTGTCACCGACGCATCCATAATGCTGGGTTTACAGACGGGTTGCCCTCCCAGCTTGGTGTGGGGTATCGGTTTGGGACCTGGCAGCCTTTTCGCGTGCAGACAACATTAATTCCATGGTTGGGTTTCCAGGCAGGTGAAGCCTATTGGATCGAACACGGTAGCCTGAAGCCAGACAGCAGAAGCAGAATGGTTCTGAGGCAAAGTCACCGAGTTCTAACTGAAATCATCAGAAGCACCCTCCTTCCCCTGGAAATACAGCTGGCGTGGCCATGCTAGCAAGGTGGCTCCTGTCCCCACTCAGAGGGTGCTGGAAGGAGGGGCAGGGCCTGGCAGTGGAGGCCAGAGGCGGCAGTGGCCTTACGGATGACTCTGGAGGACCAGGGTGTGGGGCCTTCTACCTGTGGAGGCAGAATTCCAGAACCTGAAAATATCTTAGTTGTCTTTGTAGTCCTAATGCAAAGCTCAGTGTCTGACATCTAGCATGCTCAGGAAATAGGATTTCTTTTCATTAAAGAACAGTTCCTCTGCAGTGGGGGTGGTGGCTTAAATTGGGGACGTTGGGCAGAAGGCATGGTGGGAGGTGGGTTTTAAGTCTGGCGTCCTGTGAAGGAGAGGATGAACTACTGAGGCCAACGACAATCTCATGAGGTCCATGTATAGCTGTCCGCGTCTGTTAGTGGGTTGCCTTAAACACAGGTATTTAGTGGGGCTCTGAGATTTGGTCCCATGTGGTATAGATTTGTATCAGTGATGAGAAAAGAGGCAGGTGGCACATTAATCAATTATGCGGATGACAGAAAAGTCGGAAGGATAGTTAATACACTAAATGACAGAATTAAGATACAGGAAGATGGCAAGAGACAAAACTGAGGAATTTCACAGCGATAAGTGTGATATTCTAAGTTGGGTTCAAAGACTCAATGGCACAAAGACAGGACGGATGTGACCTGCTTCTGTGGAAGTGCAAGAGAAAAACACCCTGGTGACTTGAGTTACTGAGTTATTGCCATGATGGAAGCAGAATATTTGGGCAGCGAGAGGCAGTGCCCTGGCACACACCCCTCGTGGGTGGCATCGTGTTCTGGTCTGAGTGCTCTGTGTGAGTCCTTCGAGGACTGTGGTCACAATCTGCCAGGTCACAGAAAGACCTGTGGGAGGAACCGGAGAAATTGATCCTAGAAAAGATGAGACGTAAGGTGGATGTGAAGGCTCCTTTTGTATATCTGAAAGGCTCTCAAATTCATACTCTTAAAAATGACTGAAGGGGCGCCTGGGTGGCTCAGCTGGTTAAGCATCCAGCTTTGGCTCAGCTCATGATCTCACGGTTCATGAGTTCAAGCCCTGCGTCGGGCTCTCTGCTGACAGCTCGGAGCCTGGAGCCTGTGTCTCCCTTTCTCTCTGCCCCTCCACCTCTCGTGCTCTGTGTCTCAATAAATAAATAAATGTTAAAAAAAAATGATCAAAGACCCCAAGGGGTTCTTGTTTGTGTGTTATCCTACTAAAAATCAAAATGCTCGGTCATTTGAAACAGAATGTTAACTATTTCACCATTTAATATGCTTTTTTTTTTAACACGAGAAATAGCTATTTTCCAAAATAATTCAGTGACAAGGGTGACAAATTTCTCCAATGCCTGGCATAACAGAAGACTGTGGGAATCTGATATCCGTTCCTCAGTCTGTTGGGACATGTTTCGGTTGAAGGACAAGAAAGTCTGGCCTCACTCAGTTGTGCGGTGGGAGCAGGGAGGACATCCCAGGATCCCCTTGAGCAGGGTCCTCAGGCTTCACTCTGAGACACACTAGTTTAGCCAAATTAGGATCAATGGGCCTAAGTTCTAGATAGTTACGTCTAACAGTGAGGGGGCTGGGACCCCTCCTGACCGCTCACTCAAAGGTATCTGACGTGGGGCAAAAGCCTTTCTCTGGCATATTCGGTGGGGAATCAGACCGGAGGCAGTTTATGCAATTCATCCCAATTCCATGTCTCAGTGATTTTCTAGCTGAAGAACTGGGCAACTTGCCTGATAGGCCTGATTACCTCTGAGGTGAGAGCCTGACAGAAGGTATCTAAGAGCCCCAAACGTTCTGACCTGCCTTTGCTCACGTGTGCGAGTGGCTTCTGCCTGGTGAGGCCTGGGTGCCCGTGGGCTAGGAGACACTCCGAGGCCAGGGCTCTCTGGGGGTGGGTGGAAGGCTCAGAGCAAAGTTCCAGGGATGACGGAGAGGGAAGGAGCCACAGAAATGGGTAGGATTTGAGGATACAAAGGCAGCTGGGCGCATCTGGAAAGTTTAGGAAGATCGAGCATAATGGCTGGGAGCATGAAAGAGAAAGGGAAAGGAATGAGGGCTCAGAGCTAGAGAACTATAGAGGTAGCATTAGAAAAAGAGAATGGGGTCAATCACTGAAAGTAACCTTGGGTTCTTGGGAGTCAAAAGTAGGAGCTTGGATGGGGCGCCTGGGTGGCGCAGTCGGTTAAGCGTCCGACTTCAGCCAGGTCACGATCTCGCGGTCCGTGAGTTCGAGCCCCGCGTCGGGCTCTGGGCTGATGGCTCAGAGCCTGGAGCCTGTTTCCGATTCTGTGTCTCCCTTTCTCTCTGTCCCTCCCCCGTTCATGCTCTGTCTCTCTCTGTCCCAAAAATAAATAAACGTTGAAAAAAAAAAAAATTAAAAAAAAAAAAAAAAAAGTAGGAGCTTGGAGATCAGGTAATGTGCCTCATTACCAACCACCCCCTGAGCCGTGTCTGATTTGTGGTGTATGTGAGCTCAATCAATCCCAGAGGCGGGTCCTGGGGTGTGCAAGGTGGGGGCATAGGCTGCCCAGGTGGGAGCCTCTCAAGCAGACCCAACCCACGAGCGCTACTGGGTGTCTGCATGGCTGGAGATTTTTCTCGTTGACACGCCAAGAACAGACAAAGCAAAGAGACGTTTTCTAGGAAGTAAAACGCCTTGGCATGCCCACAAACTCTGACCATGTGGCAGGATGAGCTGCAGGGGCCAGCAGCCAGTGCGTGGGGAGTAAGGTATTTGCAAGGGTGCTGGAGCACGGCTGGTGAGCAGCAGGCAGCTTACCCGGGCTGACCTGTGTTCCAGCAGGCTTCTGGAAAGCAGCTCTGGGAGAATCCTGACTTTGGATACCTGATGGGATCACACGGCATCAGCTGATTCAGGTGCAACCAGCAGTCTGCTCTCCTCCCTTAATTTACCCCCTGGTATAAGTGCCCCCCGTTCAGATCTTCCTTGGAGGTCAGCCAAGCTGGCTGAGGTTGGCTCTCCTTCTGGGGGTGGTGGAGGAGGCAGAGATCCTAGCCAAGGGGACAGGCTGCGGGAGTGCCCCGTGCCTGGCTGCCTGAAGGGTCCCGGGGCCCTACTGAAGGCTAGGATGGCCTTGGAACCCTTGCCTTGCCCAGAGATCTGATTCTTAAAACCCTTTGTCCAGGACAACAGCGTGTGCTTTGGCAAAGGTACAGTTGGGCAGCAACTAGATGGGGGACCACATGGAGCCCCTGCTCTGATCCAGTATCAAAGCAAAACAGAACCTACAGTCTCTAGGAATCTTTTAACATGCGGAGGACAGACTGGTATCCCCCAGCAAGAGTAAAACCTGGACTCTTTTCCTTGGGAGACCCAGGCCCCACATGGCAGTGCCCTGTGGCTGCAAAAGGCTTTGTGTCCCTGTATCGAGTGGATCAGCTTGTGGCCCAGGCCCTGAGCACAGTTTGTAGAAAGTGCCCGGCCCTGCTGGATTTTCCTTTCTAATCTCTGCAGGCCTCCAGGGCATCACAGAGAAGAGAATTACTTGCCTCGTCCCTCTGCCATCCCAGGGCTTGGGCCAAACTTTAAGGGATCCACACAGACGTGAACAAAGGGTTGCTGGGAGTGTCATAAGTCACAGAATTCCTGGAGGAGAGAGAATGGGCTTCTATTCTCCGTATCATAGAATTACCCCAGCAAGATCGGCTCTGCCCTTCCCTAGACAAAGCCACAAATTTTTCTCTTTCTTTTACCCTACTTCCTCAAGCATAAACCCCAGAGAGTATCCCTTTTCAGGTTTACAAGAGCCTAGTTACTGAATCCTTAGGAATTTCCATCCTAACCCGCACAAAAGTGCCTCGAGGGAACAGCCATGGGTGAAAGCTTTGCATTCCTTTCAAGCTTCCTCACAAGCTGGGCCCCTGAGCAGCATCTCCTGTTGGCATCGCTGGTTTAATGCCCTCTGTCCAAATCTAAATCAAACGGCAAGGATCTGGAATGACAAAGCTCACGTAAACACGCTTAACTTCCATCAGTAGCTGGAAAGGTGAGTTCAGGTTCTTACCTGGATCCGCGCGGGGGCTGTTTTGGCCGCTTGTGTAGGTGCTGGTGGCCCAGAGATCTGTAATAACATTTGACCGGTCAGAGCATGAATTTTCATTGAACTGTTCTCATTCTTTCCATGATCTAGCCTAGCAAGACATTACCAAGGTCAGAGCTAAGGTAAAGCTTTGTCCTTGGGCGGTCTGAACCTACCCCGAGGAGGCATTGAAATGGAAAAAAAAAAAAGGGGGGGGGGGGAGCAGGGATTTAACTCAAAATACTGACTGAAAATTCCACATAATAATCATCCTTGTATTTCACAATTGTCAAAGTAAGTATCTTTTACTAAAGTGCCATATTTTTTTTTTATACTTCGTTATTCTTACAATAATTCTCAATGGTGCCACTCCTGAGGAGGTTAAAGTAATCCTTCAATAGCAATGTCACTTAACATTTAACAATTTGCTTAAATGGCGTTAACAGGGTATTGACACAAATAGCATTAGCTTTCAGTCATTTTAAAGGCACACGAAGGGTTATCCTTAATTACTTTATGAGAAAATCAAATGCAACTTCGGTGTTCATTATTTATTGGGCAATTGCTCTGAAGCAAGACTTTAAAAGGAAGGAGGGGGATTTTATAAAGAGGGAACCATGGAAAATGAGCTGAGAGAAGGAACCAAGTTTCAGGGAGGGGGAGAGAAAAAAAAGGTCATGGCACAATATCAATTTCTCTTAAAACCCAAACTGTCCACAAGTCAACGTTTCCCTCCCTTTGACTCTGTTCCATCCATCTGAATACAAACTCTAAATAGCTTTGTTTTCTGTCTCATTGTAACGATAACATGTGCTCACTGTGAAAATATATGCCGTGTATAGCAAGAACCCACATGCAATCCCTCTATCCTCCGGTTGCTGTACACAAAAGTGAGATCAGCACCCGTGCTGTTTTGTCGACTCGTTCCTTGAGTTAACAACCCACCACAGGCCAGTCTCCTGCCGGGAGGTGCGCATATTCATCAAAATGGTAATAGCTGTGTGCTAATTGCTTTAACCATTCTGATGGTGGACAATTAAATCGCTTGTACTTCTTTTTCTGTTAGGGACAACATCTGTGTCCAGGCTCCTTGTCCCCCTCAGATGACGTCACCTCAGGATACATTCCAGTAAGTGCAAATTCTGGGTCGTTTCTCTACACTTTTGCCCAAACCACGTATCCTCAGTTTCTCATGTGAATTGGTGAAGAAGGATGTGGTATAGCTTAATTTGCATTGATTTGATTCCTGGGGAGGTTGAACATCTTCTGCTCTATTTATTGGTCATTTACAGTTCTTCCACTGTGGCTTGCCTGGTCATGACCTTCACCTATTTTTCCATGGGAATGTTCATCTTTTTCTTACTATTTGTTAAGACTGGACTTGAAGACCTAAGTTTTCCACATAAACTTAAAGACAGATAAGCTTTCAGAGAGGAGATAAACGGCGAGAAGGTGAATGACCACAGCCGCCCGCATGTCTTGCCACCAGGCGGCGCTCTGCTCCCTTCCTTGGTTTACCCTTCCTCGTGGGCACATGTAATGTTAGGTCTCCTGAGTCACCTGTGGCACTTCTTGAAAGGAATCCGACTAGGAAAATCATGCCCAGCAGAGCCACCCCACCCTTGTAAGCCTGCGGTAGATTCAGCTGACCCTGCAGAGCAGGCCTGGAGGGATTTTTCCATCTTTTCCAGAACTCCTTCCCCAGCATATCTACGGATCTGGTTCTACTGGCTGCCCTCTCTGGTTGTGGGATGTGGCTCTGTGGGTGCCCGTGTAGTCTGGCTTCTCTCATGACGGACAGCCTCACTCCTGTCCCTCTGAGAAGTCTCTGTTGCTCTGGCTCTTGGCTCCCTTACCCCCAGCCTTGAATTGTTCCTCACTGTCTTATTAGGTTTGCCTATTCACGGGTCAGTTAAGGGGTGTCCAGACCCATCCTTTTTCTTCCATCTGTATCAGCTCCTCTTCTTGGGCTGGGAGAGCCCCTGTCTTTTCCTGGTACAAAGGTTCCACCTTCCGCAAGACTCCCTCCAAGTTCCTATGTTCTGTCTGAGAGGCAGCCTTTTATCTTATTGTAGAGCAAAGATACTCATTGATCCCAGAGGCAGATTGCTCCTGTTCTGGTACACACTTCTAGGTGTCCTAAGCTGAAGGGACCCGTTGCAGGGATCTTGGTAGGGTGTGTTCACAGGTGTAGCCCAGGATCTCAGGGCAGTGCCTGACACATAGTAGGCTCTCAATAAATATTTGTTGAATAAACAAATAAATTAGGTTTTACCTGGACACCCCATCTACAACACACTTCTACAGTCTTTTGACTCTCGTCAATACAAAAGAGGAGAAAACCCTTAATAAAGGTAGTAACTTGTCTATCAGCAATAGGAGAGTTGCTCTGTTATAGCTGGCAGAACATTCTCAGTTGATTTGAAGAAAAAAAGGAATTATCTGTGTACTGATTATGATTTAATATAGTTGGGCTACAAGATCACAGCACGCTACCTATAGCCATACATGAATATAGGCATTCGTGAAAGTAGACTTACGGTTACCTGGGGCTGGGGGACGGAGGGATCAGTTAATGGGTACAGGTTTCTTTTGGGGATGATGCAAATGTTCTAGAATCGATTGTGGGGATGGTTGCCTAACTCTGCAAATATACTAAGAGCAACTGAATTGTATGATTTCAATGGGTGAATTGTATGATATGTGGAAAGTATTTCAACAAACTCTTCTTAAAAAAAGAAAAAGACAGGGCTTCAAACATCCATTTTCACTTCTCTTCATTCCTACAGCAAATCCTTTGAGCGGGCAACATGGTTTCTTCATGCCCCCTCTCCCTTCCTCCCCTTCCGGTCTGGCCCATTTCTTGGCAGTTACCGTGGAGGCGGCATGGAGCGCTCGTTCTGAGTGTTTGCCTGGCAGGCTGTGGGGCGGCGTGGGCGCTGGCCGAGGTTGAAGAGGGAGGCTGCCGGGCTGGGAGGCTGCTGTCCAACGGCCCCTGTCCCCCAGCCAGGAATAATGAGGCTTTGCCAGGTCAGGAGCCACTACATCAAGTTCCTTGAGGTTTCTACCAGCACAGGCCCAGCCTGTCACAGGATTTCCAAGCTCCCAGTGTTGCCAGATAAATATGCCACATGTTTAATTACACGTGTTATGTAAAAACTGACCTCCTCCGAGGAGACACCAGGAGCAAACAACTTAACCACTCAAAAGTCTCTGAAAGAATCAAGGGCCCCTAAAGTCAAGAGCCTGAAGTTATGAAGAAGGAAAGCTTGTGGCTTGAGGGCCTCTCTCACCCAGGATCCTTGCTTCCTATTTCCTCTTGCTGTCAGGCATCATGTGCTCGTGTTAGCCGGGGTTCCCGAGGAACAGGATGGCGGGGGCGGGGACGGGGGTCATGTCCTGTGTATCCCGGCAATTATTTTTATGGCATTTTTATTTGGGTACTTTCCATCATCGATCCTTCCAGGGGTTGTTCATCCCATGGAATGAAAATAACCCTTGTTTCATAGAGTAGTTAGGAACATTGAGTAAAACAGTGCACACAGGGTGCCCAGCACAGGGAAGCATGGACTGCGTGCTCCATTGTTGTTATTCTTCACCACAGTGGGCGTTGGGGGTGCCTAACATCCTCTGGCCTCGCTGCCCCATCCGTGGCAAGGGCAGGTCAGGCCCCTGCTTCTGGGATGGCTTCATTCGTGCCTGGGGTGTTCGTTTATGGCAGGGATGCCTCCTGCAGGACAGTCAGGGGGGAACCCGGCTGCTGGGGTGCCATCGTGGCTCTGCTGTTTCCCAGCCGTGTGACCTGGGCCAGTTTCCTCACTGCCCTTCTCTCTGGTTTCCTCATCAATGCAAGGAATTAGTGAAATCAGAAGTCGTAGATCTAATTACGTAGCTCGGTTATGAGGATCTCGTAGACTAATTGTAAGGTGCTTCGAAGTGTCCAGCATGTTGCAAGTGCTGATGTTATTTGTTAGAAAAAAGGACGAATGGATGGCTGGACTCTGATATGGAACAGGCAAGGGCCCTGCTGTGTGGCTGGAGGTGAGGCTGAAGGAACAAGTCCTGGGCACGTCCTCCTAGAAGGAGAAAATGGCCCTGGGTGGGAAATATTTAGAAAAACCTGCTGTCACTCCTGCGGTGGAAGGTTCCGGACTCTTTCCAGAAGACCTTTAGAAATGAGATGGTCTTATTAGCCTAGGAAGGCTTGCATAAAAACCTGCATAGAAACTAGAGACTGAGTTATCAGATGAGCTCTTGAGGTAATACCATGTAATACCAAGATTGGTTAAATCTAAAACACTATTTAAGAAATGGATACATAAAAAGCAATCAGAAAGGGAATAAAAACTTCAGCTGTCTGGCTTTTCCTATATTTTTTTTTTTTTTTTTGGTTTTTTTTTTTTTTTTTTTTTTTTTTTGGTTTTGTTTGCTTCTAATATTTGAAGACTTCCAGGAGCATACGTTTGTCCCTTAAAACAAAACGCAACAGCATTTACCTTGAAACCTACTATCCCTTCGACTCGGCTTTTGCAATGGGAAAGTTTCACGTAACGTCCTACCTTCCTAAGTATGGTAACAGCAGTCACACTTCCGAATCTGTCTTAAGCCCCTTCCACGTGGTTCGCTTAGCTCTTAGCTTGGTCCTAACGTAGTATCAGGCTCAGATTTACCCCTGGAGTCTGGAAGGACACAACCACGTACTTCCGGCCCAGGTCTCGGTGCTACTCCTCAGCCAGCTCAAGAGGCGGGACTCTGCACGAGCATTCGGACAGAGCTGTTACCCCGGAAGCCCCGTCTCCTACTTTCCTAGAGCATGACAACACACAGTCTACCTACTGACCCAGCTCCCTGCTCCTGAGGCCCACGGGCTGGGGTCTGAGGCTGCTGCTGGTGGAGCCGGCAGATGGGGACGGCTTTGGCAGGCTGGCGTGGGCGGCTCCAGTGGCAGTGGCTCCCGTTACCTGCGTCAGGGTGACTGGCTGTGCGGTTGTTCCTGGAACTGGTGGCTTCTGGTAGGCTTTCGTGGCCTCATCTGTAAAAAAGACGAAATTATACTGAGTCCTGCCAATTGGCTGGTGGGCCCTTCGGGACAGAAACGAATGCTTATTGAACACTAGCTTTGGGCAAAGATCTCTGCTAGCTGCTGCGCAGGAGAAAATCCACCTGCCCGAAAGGAATGTACAATCTGGAGGGAACAATGAGCCAATAAACAAACCAAAGACTAAATAACAATAAAATATTTAACTTTTTTTTACGTTTATTCATTTTTTGAGAGAGAGAGAGAGAGAGACAGAGCGCGAGCGGGGGAGTGGCAGAGAGAGAAGGAGACACAGAATCCGAAGCAGGCTCCTGGTTCTGAAATGACAGCACGGAGCCTGATGCGGGGCTCAAACTCACAATGTGAGATCGTGACGTGAGCCGAAGTTGGACGCTTAACTGAGCCACCCAGGCGCCCCATAACAATAAAATATTTAAACAGTTAAATCCTACAGCAACACTGAGAAGGCAGAACATGATTTACTGCCAAATTAATTTGCCAGACACCAGAAGCAATGGTTTATGAACCTTTTTCTTTTTTTTTTTTTTTTGCTGTGTCAGCATTGACCTAGGGATGGAAGGAACTTTGGGGCTTTCACTGTGACTTACTCTCAGAGAATGCATTCTAGATGTTCTAGCTTAGACTGGTTCATGACTAGTCAACTCACTCCTCTGGGCCCCAGTTTTCTCATCTGTAAAATGGGGTAATGGAAATAATTACATGGTAAGGATCACCTAGATTCTACTAAATTGCGCTCTTCATTCATGTGTAATGATTTACATTGTTTCCATGATTTCAAGAAATTTTTTTAGTTGGGGCACCTGGGTGGCTCAGTCAGTTGAGCATCCACCTTCAGCTCAGGTCATGATCTCACTGTTCGTGGGTTCAAGCCCTGGGTCGGGCTCTGTGCTGACAGCTCAGAGCCTGGAGTCTGTTTTGGATTCTGTGTCTCCCTCTCTCTCTTCCCCTCCCCCACTCATTCTCTCTCTCTCTCTCTCTCTCTCTCTCTCTCTCAAATAAACATTAAAAAAATTAAAAAAAAATTTTTAAGTTTTATTTATTTAGTTTGAGGAAGACAGAGACAGTGTGAGTGGGGAAGAGGCAGAGAAGGAGGGAGAGAGAGAATCCCAAGCAGGCTCCGTGCCCGATGTGGGGCTTGAACCATGAGATCATGACCTGAGCTGAAATCAGAGTCAGACACTTAACCGACTGAGCCACCCAGGCACCCCTCCACAATTTTAAACAAGTCTTAATGTGTTAGTTCTCTGGGGGCCCTGACAGTTTCTCTGAAGGTTTAGGGCACCCGTGGCTATCCTCTGGGCATTGGATATTGTATTGACAGCCATGGTCTGTGTCAGAAGGGGACACAAAATGGTCCCCAAACTGAACAGCACCCAGTCCTGGGAGGGACCAGTTACATGTGTCACCTGAGCCCCCCAGCAGGGACATTAACTCCTATGCCTGCTCCTCTGTATTAGTGTCCTAGTGCTGCTGCCATAAATTGTCACAAACACACAAACTGGCTTAAAACAACAAAAATCTATTCTCTCACAGCTCTGAAGGCCAAAAGTTGGAACTCAGTGTCACTGGGGCTGACCTCAAGGTGTCAGCAGTCAAGGTGTGAGCGGAACCTGCTTTCTGCCTCTTCCATTGTCTGGTGGCTGCTGGCATTACTTGGCTTGTGGCCACACCCCTCCAGTCCTCAAGGCCAACATCCTGAGTTTCTCTCTGCTCTGTCTTCACATGACCTTCTCCTCCATGTGTATCAAATCTCCTTCTGTCTCCCCCTGCCCCAGATAATTCAGGATAGTCTCCCCATCCAAAGATCTTGACCTAATCCCATTGGCCAAGCACCCCTCCCCTTTCTTGTTTTGCCGTATATGGAAGAATTCACAGATACCAGGGACAAGGACGTGGGTATCTTTGGTGGTGCTGGGGCATTTTTCAGCTTACCACAGCATTGTAGCCATAGCTTTTTTTTTTTTTTATTATTATTAAGTTTATTTATTTTGAGAGAGAGACAAGTGACAGAGCAGGAGCAGGAGAGGGGCAGAGAGAGAGGGAGAGAGAGAATCCCAAGCAGACTCCATGCTCTCAGCATGGAGCCCGACATGGGGCTCAATCTCATGAACTGTGAGATGATGACCTGAGCTGAAATTAAGAGTTAGATGCTTAACCAACTGAGGCACCCAGGTGCTCCCCGCCCCCAGCTCTAGCTTTTAACTCTGCTTAGGGATATGCATCTTCGGTACATAGAACAGCAGGCCGAAGGGACAGCATCTGAGATTAGGTGCCGTGCTGTTCCTGTGAACCATCCAACTTCCTCTTTGACATTGTACAGCATGCTGGGAAAACAGTGTCAGCACCATGACCTTAGACCGGTCACGCAGGCACATGTGTGCCGGGGCATTTAGACCCATCACCCAGCACTGGCATCTGCTCGTTTCCCACCCTGCCGCTGTCACCTGTGAGCACTGACTCGGGAGAGCATATCAGCATACAGTGCCCCAGACACAGGTTGGAGTTTGGCCGTTCAGTCTGCTCTCGTAGGCCATCCGGGCTCTCCTTTTCCCTGTTGTCACTAACAGTCGGTCACCTTCAAATCTGCCCGGAGATGGTGGCAGACGATTGCTAAAGAGCTGGCAGCAGCTTTGGGGGGGTCAGCCAGTCTTCACGCCGTCCTCGGGCAAAACCAAACCTGCGTGGTTTATGACATTTCCGTGACTTCAAAGGAACTGAGCCTTCATGACAAGTCCTAGGGAAGTTTCTGATTTCTCCGGAGTAGTCTTCTGTCTTACTCTCTGGTAAATGCTCCGAAGCATTAGCGTCTTGTTAGGGGGATGTGGGCCCAGGTAGGACCCGCTTCATACAGGGAAGAGCCATTTAATAGAATAACATATATATTTTATGAAATAGGATAAAAGTATTAATTTGGAAAGAAAGATATAAAACCTACAGTACATTTTACTTGGAAATTGTTAATTAAGCCACAATTAAAAATAAAACTTCTAGCAGTAATGAATTTTGTCACCTTACACTCATGAGATATTGAAAACATGAAATGTCTTTTTCTCACACCATTGGCTAACTGTGAGGTTTCCAAGCACCCCCAGTCTTCTTTTGCTAACATTGATGGCTGGAGAGCAGATTAAATATCCTGATGGCAGCCAGTCGTGTTAGCTGCTTAGGACACAGATACTTTCAAGTGAGTCATAAATTCAACCAAGAGATCCATGTGTCTGGTTTTCCATGGTCTTCCATGGGCTGTTATTTCCACCTGCTCTCCTGCCTGGAACAGAACTGTCTTTAAGATGAAGACAGAGAAAGAACTCTTCCCCAATTGCTCCCAATTCCTTACGGAACATAACGCCTGATGTGACCCAAAGTGAATTCTTCATTGCACCAGGTTCCTTTTGAGCAGTTAGAAACGAAACCATTAAAATGGTTTCTTCATACAATGTCAGATACACAGAAGCCTCATGGAAATCTTTTCAAAGATTTTCATGGGAAAATGTGAAAATTTCCTTTAGGCTCTTAACATATTACTCTATGGACAAGGTCATGTAGTGTTCTTTTTTTTTTTTTAATTTTTTAAGTTGTTTATTTTGAGAGAGAGAGCAAGTGAGCATGAGAGGGGGAAGGGCAGCGAGACGGGGGGGGGGGGGGGGGAGAGAGAGAGAGAGAGAGAGAGAGAGAGAGAGAGAGAGAGAGAGAGAGAATTCCAAGCAGGCTTTACACCATCAGCGCAGAGCCCGATGTGGGGCCCAAACCTACAAACTGAGATCGTGACCTGAGCCAAAATCCAGAGTTGGACGCTCAACGAATGGAGCCCACCCAGGCGCCCCAGGTCATGAACAGTTCTGAACAACCTGCTCAACAGCAGCAGGAGGTCCTCAGAGCTCCCTACACCTGACTCATCACTGAATCATAGCGACGGTGTTAAAATGCAGACTCCAGGGCCCTAATCACATAGATTCTGATGCGCTGCATCTGGGACGGACCCTGGAAATCTGATTTGAGAACCGTCAGCCAGCATCAGGCTGGACTCCTGACTTCAGGCCTCAGCAGCTCGGCCACTACCGTTCCTTTGCTGTAAAACGGGGATGGTCAGACCGACCTGACGAGGCCGGGTCCTAACTAGGCACCACGTCTGTGAGGGGTCCACACAGTGCCCGGCACATGGTGGGCACTCGGCAAGTGGCAGTAGCTGACACTTACCGTCGTGTTGTGTCACCCCTCCCCTTCCCCCAGTGGAGGACAGTGCGGACACTGAAGCCCAGTTAACAGCAGTGTCTGGAGGTCAGGGTGACGAGGGAGGGTTTGCTCTTCCCGCCACTGAGTCAGGATTATACACGAGGGCAGGAAATCTATTCACTAAGCATCTACTACGTGCCAGATGCCGTGAAGGCCTCTTTGACAGAGGCATTCACATTGGATACCAGTCACAGTCCCGGAAGCCAAGCCAAGAAGAGGTCTCACAGACAACAGGTGGCAGAGCCAGGATTCGGACCCCTATTGGTTTGATTCCAAATTCCGTATGTCTTTCCTCCAAAGGGGAACACGGTGGAAGGCAAGTCATCAAGAGCCTCGAGATTCCTGAATGCAGTTCCCACCAGAGGGTGGCCCAAGGTCTCTCTAGAGTGGTGGTGGAGCCTGTCTTATTCCCAAGACGGGGGGGGGCTGGGGTGGCCTTGGTGGGTACAGGCTGTGAGGGCAGGAGGCTCTGAGAAGTGTAACGGAAACGTCAGCTTGATTTTCCTCTGGGGGGTGGGAGGGCCAGGGCGCGTGGCCAAGGGGAAGCAGGAGGGGGCTCTCCGGCCACTTTCACTCAGAACCCTCTGAGAAGCATTTCCTTCCCTTTCTCTCGCTGTAGTGCCAGCGATGCGCCTTCTCGGGTTTGGTGAGCTTCTCTGAACCAACACTTACCTGTTTTTACTTAGTTCAGAGTAGCTTGAGACTCGAGCCCAATACCAGCTGCCTGCCTGACGGTTGCTGCCTGCCTGGGGAAACAGCATTTAAATCAGAAGGAGCTGCCCCTGGCAAATCAAGGTGCTTTGTAGTTGTTTTTGTTTTTTTTTTTTAAGATGTTTCCTATTTGTTGAGTGAGCTCTTTTCCCATGGAAGAAGGCTGCTTTGCTGTGAGGGGGTCATCCTGACCTGATTTACCTGTTAACTCACTGTCTTGGAGGGATTAGGAAGCCTGTTATCTGCACATGCCAAGACCAGAGCAAGTAACTGCTGGCCCCCATATCGTCATCTCATCTGCTTCCCCCCATTTCTATAGGAATTTTGTCATCGGGATAGGAAAAAAGGGGACCCCCCTTTTATGGTTCTCACTGGAATTTTTTTTTTAATATTTATTTTTGAGAGAAAGCCTAAGAGCGTCCACGAGTAGGGGAAGGACGGGGGGTGGGGAGGGGGGACAGAGGATCTCAAAGCAGGCTCTGCACTGACAGCAGAGAGCCCGACGCGGGGCTCGAACTCACAAACCATGAGATCATGATCTGATCCAAAGTCGGATGTTTAATCGACTGAGCCACCCAGGCGCCCCAGTGCTTTTTATTATTTTTAAAATTTATTTTGAGAGAGAAAGAGAGGGAGCCAGTGGGGGAGGGGCACAGAGAGGGAGACAGAGAATCTCAAGCAGGCTCCACACTGTCAGTGCAGAGCCTGATGTCGGGCTCGAACCCACAAACCGTGAGATCACGACCTGAGCTGAAACCACGAGTCAGACACTCAACTGACTGAGCCACCCAGGTGCCCAGAGACTATAACTTTAAAGGGTGGCTCCTCTAGAAGCTGGGCAAGACCCCAAGTGTCCCTTTTGTGTTTATGTTGGAAAGGGATGTTTATCCCTTCTCTTTGTGTGGGAAATCAAAGTGCCCCCAAAGACACAATAACGCATAGCCTAATTCTCCCTTGACACAAAAACCTAGAACAAGGTATTTTCCTGACCTGAAGTCTATCTGTGCTCCCTTTGTGGTTCACATGACGCACAACCTCATAAACACTGTATCTTTGGCTTGGGTTATTTCTATTAGTTGTTTTCTGTTAACACCATCCTTTTTGCTTCCCTTCATTTCATACCTAGTAAGAAACAGCTTTTCCCCTTTCATCTGCCAGGGAACATTTCTAGACAGAATGTCCTGTCATCTTCTAAAGTAACAATACAATTCAAGGCAACAACCATTGTGAATGAAGATTACAAAACATAGAGATCATCTTGGAACTCGAAAACCACAACCAAAAACTGAAGCCTTACTCCTTAGCCCCAGCCATCTGATCCCCTTGATTTCTGGGGCCACGTTTCTGGCATTTGTGAAAATATTGCTGGCATCAGTGGAGCTTGACCAGATGTTAATTTCTACACTACCTCCTAAAACACGTGTTTACAAACTCAGAATATTTAGATGAAATCACATATGAACACTTGCCTGTTTTCGCAGCAGGGCTTTTAGATGATGAATATGTGAGCGCCGATGGGTAGGTTACACCCTTTTGGGATTTACCTTCTGCAAAAAAGAAACAAATTATTTGTAGAGCTAGAAGTTTTAGATGGTTCTATTCTGGTATGCTGATTCCCTCTTTCCTATTGATCCCTCTTGAGTTCAATAAATCCGTGGTCTCCCCCACCAAGCTGAACTGCTGATTACAATAAGAAAGTCAAGTGAGGTTTTGTTTTCCTGGATAGCCTGTGTTTTATTAATATTAGGAAGGAAGCAATAATATCTCTGTGACTCAGAGTTAACATTAGCAACCCTCGTTCTGCCCATGAAGATGTGACGTGTGAGCTAAGGTTTTCATATGTGTGGTGCTGAATGTTGAATTAGGCCAGTAGATGAATGTAAAAGCACTCCCCGTGCTCTCCTTCTGGAAGCTCCAGAGCTCTGGTCACAAGCTGGCTGTGCATGAATGGCTCTTTCCCCCTTTCACGGACCCTGTGGGATCCATTTGAATTCCATGGCACTAAAGAAACCTAGAAGTAGTTTTCAAAATAAGCATTTGTTGCCCACCTAGGGAAAGAAAGTTTAGAGGCCAGGTGAGGAGAAGGAATGTTAATATGTATCAGGGAAAACAAAGGAGGCATAAAAAAGAAAAACGATGAGGTGATCGGAGCTGGGTAAGCAAGTACCAAGCCTGATAGGACTGGAAATTGGCCGGGAAAGGCTGTGGCGTCTAAAGCCTTCCTCCGCCAGGAAATGATGCCTAGAATTCCACGCAAGAGTTTTGCTCCGCAATGAGGTGGACAGTGTCACTTGGAAGGTGGAATCTCCCTGGAGACTGGGGATTTGTCTCACTTGGTAACCGTTGAGACACCGCCTCAAGCAGTGGCTGGTATGTAGGAGATGATCAGTTAGTATTTATTCGAAGGAGGAATATCTTCATGCTTAGATCTCTGTTACAATTTCAAATACCCTTAAGAGGGGTCCTACCTGGTATCTAGTATTTGCATCGGACAGTGAAAGAATTTTAAATCTCAATCTAAGGAAATAGTTTTATAGGATGGGCTTGGGGACGAGACGGGGAGGAGTACTGAATGGAGAGCCCGAGCGGTAGAACAGAATCTAGTGCACGATTCTTGCCAAAAAAACCCTACTGACACAGAAGGTTGTAGAGCCGTGAAGCAGCCAGAATGATGGGGTCTCAGAAGGGACCTGGAACTGGGAATGAGAACATCTACGTTTCTGTTTGTATTTGCCATGTATTCTCTGCCTCAGCCTCTGAGACTCTGATTTTTCTCATTCAGAAAATATGGACAATGATATGGACCAACTTACTATATATTAAGTTGTAGGGGTCTAATGAAAAAAAGAAGTTAAAATGTTCTGGAACCATGTATTACCAGAGAGATGCAAAGGTTCTCTGCTGGTATGGTCTATAAATATCACTCAAAGTGGGGATGAGGCAAAATGTTTGGGCTGACTGAGTTATTTTATCCCATTAAAGTCCCCTGGGAACGGAGTTTTCCAGGTCCCCTGCCCTTGACTGGGCCTCTTCCAAATTGTGATTGAGGTTATTTCGGGCCCAGGGAGGGCCCTATGGCCATTGGCCTCACTTGATCAACAGAGGGGACTGCACAGACATGGTCTTCATCTGTTTACTGTTCTCACATTTAAAATCCTATGGCTTTTCCTGCTTCTATTCAGAAGGAAAAGGAGCGTGAGCTCAGTTTTCTGAAATGTGGATCAAAGAACAAACGGGCAGTATTAGGAAGTCCCTCTCTGACCATTCCTATCCACGGACCGTCAAAAGATTGTGCTGACCAAAGAGGCATATCCTATCGTCTGCTTCCATCCCAGTCCACCAAAGTGAATTAACTAAAGGAGCACAGCGATGCGTGAAAATTAAAAATAAGAAGGTCATGGAGGCACCGGAGCCTTCAGAGGAGGATTCTGACACCATCCAGCTGAAGTTGGTGGCCTTGAGCTCCCAGATAGTGGGGAGCGTGGCTTGGCTGCTGGCCAGTGTTGCCCCCCCAAGTCACCCATTCGAAAGAGATTCCTACTCATTGCAGAAGCACCAATGTTTATTATAATTGGCAAAAAGTGTTTTGGTTAAATGTCACTAGGTGAAATGAGGGGACATGGAAGTTGAGTTTGTAGGGAATAATCTCAGTAGACTGATTTTCATTTAAAAAACCCAAAACATCTCTACTCTCTTGGAGTTAATTTTTCCTTTAAACCTCTGTTGGGGATTCTTGAATTGCAGGCTATGCATTTAAGATGGAAACACTCTTATTTAGCCAGGAGCTACTTGGTAAACACCTATGTGGGGATTACATTTCTCTATATACTTGACAAATTTGTAGTCTAGCTATTAGCATTTTCATACGGCCCCTGTTCTGAATTCTCACGGCACTGTGGTTGATGACTTTCCACTACCTGACATAGAAGCCAGTTTAATTTGAACCCTAGGCTGCAGAATTCTGCAGGCAAGAGGAAACAGGGATTGCTCAAGTTGTGAAGAATCCTAAAAGGTCTGTTTGTAGTTCTATTAAAACTCTGAAAAAAACCAACTCTGATCAATGGAGGATAGTAGGCGTTGGGGCATGGGATGCATAAAGGTACCAGAACACCATCCAGATGGGAAGACCTACTATATTATGAAACATTTTTCTTTTCCTTGCTTTGGGTGGTCTTCCACAGGTGGCTCCTCAGGAGAGTTTCAAGATTCCTAATCTTGTTGGCATGCCAGAAGCTTTGCTAGAATATAGTTTAAAATCATGTGAAACCTCTTTGAAGAAAATGGGATATGCAAGGCCCAGCATAAGGCCAAGTATAACACAAGGATAGAACACTATGTTGTGCTCAAACACCAATGAGGACGTGCCAAAAAAGCCCAAAGGGCTCCCACTGGCTGAATTTGGAAAACTTGAGCATCAAAAAGAATAATGATAGCCAAATTATGGAAAGAGCGCAAATTTCCATCAATTGATGAATGGACACACACATACATACACATATACATACAATGGAATACTACTCAGTGATGAAAAAGGAGGAAATCGGACACACACATACATACACATATACATACAATGGAATACTACTCAGTGATGAAAAAGGAGGAAATCTTGCCATTTGCAGCAATGTGGATGGAACTAGAGGGTATTATGCTAAGTGAAATAATCCAGAGAAAGATATCAGATGATTTCACTCATGTGTGGAATTTGAGAAACACGACAGATAAACATAGTGAAAAGGAAGGAAAAATTAGATAAAAACACAGAAGGAGGCAAACCATAAGAGACTCTTAAATACAGAGAACAAACTGAGGGTTGCTTGAAGGGTGGTGGGTAGGGGAATAGATTAAATGGGTGACAGGCATGAAGGAGGGCACTTTTTGAGATGAGCACTGGGTGTCATATGTAAGAGATGAAACACTGGGTTCTACTCCTGAAGCCACGACAACACTGTATGTTAAATTAAGAAAAGAATAATGGTGATAATGGATTATAACATATTTTCAAAAACAATCCATGACTCCCTAGTGGTACTTGAAAAAACAGGTGTGCAGAGAGGGAAAAAAACCCTCTTCTTTATGTAAGAAAACTTGCTAACAAATGTGGAAGGAATGACAGAATTAGAACAATTATAATTTTGCAAATTCTAGTGTAATTCTTGCTAGTGCAAGGACCATCAATGGATGTTAAACCATTGGATGAATTTGTTGGGGAATGAGCTATCCATGCTGATTTGAAGTATCTCCCTACAGATTGCTTATTTCTTACAAAGTATCTCTACCATGGAGAGATACTGTAAAGTATCCAAGCAGTCCAGTTTAGCATCACCGACAACTGGATAAACTGACATTATTGTGTCTTCTGATATGACCACTGTGATAAAGCACAATGCATATGCTATGATACTACCTACGTAGTAACCTTGGCGAAATATGTAACCTGAATCCAATCATGAGGACATGGCTGGACATGTTTGTGGTCCAGACTGGGAGACACAGTACTGGACAACTGGCTGGGACTTCAAACATGTCATTGTCATTCATGACAAAAAAAAGGTAGTGTGGTGGTAGATAGTTTTAGATTATTGGAGAGTTAATAGACATGACAACTAAAGGCAATGGATGATTTTTATTATTTATTAGACTGTGGATCTGGAAGGAAGGAAGGGAGGGAGGGAGGAGACAGGGAGACAGGGAGACAGGGAGGGAGAGAGGAGGGAAGGAGAGAAGAGGAGGAGGAAGAAATTCCTATGAAGACTAAGATAACTGGATACTATTGAGGAAGAACTATTTGTTAGATAACATAATTGCACCAATGTTAATGTTTTAGGTGTGGTATTGGTATTGTGGTTATTAGGAAATCTTGTTTTTACCAGATGTGTGCAGAAGTATTGAGAGATAAAGTGTCATGATGCCTGCAGCTTATTTTCACATGGTTTAGAGCAAAATGTAGATAAATGATAAGTAGGTTAATAAAGCAAATGTTGCTAGGTGAAGGGAATGTGGATATTCATTGTACTATTCTTTCAATTAAAAAAGTTTCAAAACAAAAGTTTGCGGAATTCACAATAATAGGAAAGGGAGGGTCATGATAATACAGATACTAGGTCACCTTTTTTCCCGTGAAATCACACTTGTCATTAGCTCACTGACATTACCTCATTGGAAGAGGGAGGAAAAGAGTGAAAATGTTATCTACAAAAATCCTAAGGAGCTAGATAGCAAGGACCAACGAGTGAAACAATCAATTAAATAAAAAGAAATCTCAAAATTGCAGCTCAGTTCTATAAGAGCCTATATCCCTTTCCATTTACCAGAAATATCAAGGAATGAGGTTCTAGATATGAGACATATTTGGCCTAACTAAAGGAGTAGTTCAAAACCGAAGTTATTAAATGTAATTCATTTCATTAAAGGTTTGATTGGATTTATGGATAGCTGCAGTGTGTTTAAAATGAGAAATTGGAGCCTTTTAATATTTCCAGACTTTGTAGTGATTTATCACTGTAATTATAATTTATTGTTTCATGATCCTAATTATCAGAAGAGCTAATGCTTCAGACTTTTATGAAATGAGTTGGGCCATAAACTAAAACCAATAGGACATTGAAAAGAATACATTTCATCCCATGAGGTCACTTAAGCCAAGTGCCTGGGTAGGGCTGTGTTTCTCCAGTGTGTGGGCGTACCTGAGACGATGAAGGACTCTCTCCAGCGTGGCAGGGACAATGACTGGACACCATTGGAATAACTCCCCTTATAGCCAGATTGCCCGGCAACTTTCCGAACAAGTATTTTCCCTCCTGAATTATCAAGCACACCACTACGAAGAGAAAAAAAAAAAATTGAAGAACAGAAAAATATTCTTTGACACAGTCAACAGACTGATATCAAAGTAGCCTCCATCTTTATTTGAAGATATGAAAGAAAGAGCAAGATTAAGAAAAGGTTTATCCTGACTTCAGTCCATCCCCCACGAAGGGTGCCTTCCTCCCACGGCCCAGCATCTGACCTCCCAGGTCAGATATGCTTCTCTTTCTTATTACACAACCTGCTTGTTCCATTGGGCAGCAATTTCTGTTTGCCACCATGCCTCAAATTTCTCTTCCTTGGTTTGCTCATTCTAACTAGATCCTTTGAGTAAAACTTCTGACAATTTCCAGTTTGGTTTTGTGACATCATAGAATGAGTCCAGTTGTTTCGGAGGGTGGCCATGAACTTTTACCAAGCAAATTATTCCTTTTATTTTGAGCAAGGGAAGGAAGGTGCGTGGCTATACTGAACTCATTAAAAAGAGTCCTGAAGGACTTGAAATTGTTTCTTTAATTTCTAGGATTTTGAAGGTTTTAGATCCTGATGTAACAGTGACTGACATATATACCTCTTGGCTTGTATGTGAAGCAGGGGTCCCATTCTGCTTCCTCAGAATCACTTCACATTGTCATTTCCTTGCCCCAGAGCCAAAAATGGCTCCTGTGGGTATCTGTGATTTATGGCACAGAGGGAACTAAAAAAGCACTTAGATTTGTTCTCATCAACACCCTCCCTTCCCTCCAGGAGTGAGAGTTGCCATTTCCTGCCCTCCCACCTTCATGAGCCAACAAGTTTCAAGACTCACCTGCTCAGTGACCCAGAAGGAAAGATAGTGATAATAGTACTTGACATGTGGAGTGCTTAATTGATTTAAAATCATTCCCATGTATGGTATCTCACCGGGTCCACCCAGCAAACCCCTGACTTGTGGCGTAGAGGCAGTGCTGTTGTTCCCATTTCACAGAATTGGGCTTGGACCAGCGGAGTGACTCAGGCCAGATTCTGTAACTAGTAAATTGGCAAGGCAGGGATTTGAACCCAGGTCTCGCTGACCTGGAATCCCGGATCGGTCCCGCTTGGTCACAGTTGCCTCTGAGAGTCCAAAAGCACAGGCACCAAACTCCTCATCTTTCCAAATCTTTGCAACCCTGCCCTCCTTTCTCTCGGGGGCTCAGGATCTGTTACCGCACCAATTCCAGCTGTGGCTAGGCTGGTCTCGGCTCCCCGGACAGAGCACCTGGTTCCCACTCCCGTGTCTGCTCCTCCTGCTCTTTTGCTCTGGAAAACCAGCTCCCACTTCCGCCTGACAAGGCCTGTGTTGCTCAGTGCCCAACCCTTTCTTCTCTCCAGAGATTCTGGAAAGACTTTGCGGCATCCCTTCCTAACGATGCCTTAGAATCTTGTCTCACAACCGAGACTCTGATCGTATTTGGTCTTGGGCCATCTTCTAAAAATTTCTTGAGTTGCTTTTGTCTCCCAACCAGATTAGAAATGTTCGTATGGAAAAGGCAGTGTTTTAGGCTTCTGTGCTGGAAGGCCTGTCAGTGGTGTGCCACTCACGCTGGCTTAGGAAAGCCAGTTGTTAACTTTTCAGGATCGTGGGAGTTGGTTCGCTTCCCACCGTAGCTTGACTCAGCCACAGTGGGAGTATTTATGCCACAGAAGCTGGTAAAATCAGAATTACCCCTGCGTTTGAGGAGCTGGTTGTTAAACATTTACAAGCACAGCTCTGGTGCGGCTGAAAATTCTAGTTATTAAAAAAAATTATCCCATGCTCCTTTTACTTATAATTAATGAGGGAATTAGAAATCACAATAACACTTATGTTTTTATTTTCTTCCCAAGAAATTATTCTGCCCTTGGTTTCATACTCCAGTGTATTCAGGAAATGTGTGTGTGCACGCATTTGCTCCTGTTTAAGAGTCAGAAGAACAGGGGCACCTGGGCGCCTCAGTCGATTGAGCATCCGACTTCGGCTCAGGTCATGACCTCACACTTTGCGGGTTCGAGCCCCGCATCAGGCTCTGTGCTGACAGCTCAGAGCCTGGAGCCTGCTTCAGATTCTGTGTCTCCTCCTCTCTCTGCCCCTCCCTCGCTCACACTTTGTCTCGGTTTCTCAAAAATAAATAAATGTAAAAAACAAAAAATTAAAAAAAAAGAAGAACAGTAGCTGCCACCTAGAAGGAAGGGAAGCAAGCGAATGGGGGTCTGTGTTGAGCTTCCCTCAGGCTGTTCAAGGAGATGGGAAGGGTGGGGGCGGGGGTGGTCTCAAGCTGGACAGGCCTGCTGATATCCCTTGTGAGGGTGAGGTAAGGCTGAAAACCTAGACTTTGGGGAAGATGTGATACCCAGCTAGGGTGTGCTCCTGAGATTTCCCTGTTGCAGACCAGACTGATGCCTGACCCTGGCAGTGGACTTAACTGGAGGATGTGGATCTTCCCAGATATTCTAGAGAAGAGTGGATACTGGAGAGGTCAATGGTCTGTGAACTACAGGTGCTAGTAGTCCATGGAGATGGAATGCACTAGAGACTTGAGCACTGTAGGAGACACTAGAGAAGAGAGACAGCCTGAAAGAGGCTGTGGTTTTGCTTATGAAGCAGATGGGAGTCATGGTACTTTGGAGAATTTATGTACATGTGCCCTCATTTCTATCCTCACTCAGAGATAGGCACCTCATAAATATTCTCCAAAAGAGCAAAACAGTTTTACTTCTTTGCATTCCTTAGATGCCCTGCATGGTACTGGGCATGGCCTTCTCCTCCCTATCCCTGGTATCCAGGGATTGGGCTACGCTGAGGGTCAGCTGCGTGGTTCAGAGAAAAGGGCCCTTTTGAACAGCTGCCATTCTCAGGGTGGGCCTCTGGTCAGAAATCAGCATGAAGAGGGGCGCCTGGGTGGCTCAGTCAGTTAAGCGTCTGACGTCAGTTCGGGTCATGATCTCATGGTTCACAAGTTCAATCTTCGTGTCCGGCTCTGTGCTCAGAGCCTGGAGCCTGCCTCACATTCTGTGTCTCCTTCTCTCTTTGGCCCCTCCCCACTCATGCTCTTGTCTCTCTCTCTCTCTCTCTCTCAAAAATAAACATTTAAAAAAATCAGCATGAAGAGTACTCTGCATGGGGATGGCCTCCTCATCACCCCATTGGGCAGAAACCTTCCCCCTCCCTGGCACTTGGTCCCACTCTATGTATAGAGGTTAGTTCGGGACAAGATTGAGCCGAAATATGATGCCTCCAGTGTGTTCATTATCCCTTTGGGTTGACAGAATCAAGGGAACCATTCATAATAAGACATCTGATTATGATATATTGTATTAATATTAAATTCTAACGCTGAATCTGAATTTCTAAACCAAAGTATGCTCTCTCCAGCTTCCCAGTTCTGACCGTGGGGACTCTGAAGGGATAATATGGGAGGACCCGTGTGTACTTTCTACTCATGTTCTAGGTCTTAAATCCTGCCTTATGAAGACAGACTCATTCTGTTTGTGAAAAACAAAACTGAGAGTATCAAAAAACTCCTCTCTGTTCTCCCTTAAGGTCTCCATTCATCCTCCCCAGGGACAGTTTCTGAATAGTTTCTGAGTAGTTTCGCACTAGATCAGACACTGGTCCAGAAAACTACAATGGCACTCGGTTGTTAAAGTAGCAAATCTTGTGTTCTAAAACATTCAAGCTCTTCTCCTCCGCCCCTCTACCCTCCTCTGTATTCTCTCCCCACGTTCTTTCCTACTCTCCAACCCCCAACATTGGGATTGCTGAGTCCTGGTCCTGTCAAAACCCTTCTTATTTTCTCCCCAGTGGGGTCTCCATCCATCATAAAGCCATTCTCAACTCTTACTGGTCCAAAGTCTACATCTACCTCACATCCTCACTTGTACATTAAGCAGTGCTGGGACCCCTGACCCTGTTCTTATGTACATATGTCACCTGGGCTCTGGACTGGAAGTCAGGGGACATGAGGTCTAATCCTGAATTTGCAACTAACTAGCAACTTAATTAGCTTCCCTATTTCTCAGCTCCTCTTGTAGCAAATGGGGATGTTAACCGCAGCCTCAGGGTCGAGATGATGCTGGAAGGAGGGAATCATAGTGCAAGGGATTACTGTGATTATGATGACATCTTTGTGAGGTTGAATGAACTTGTGTGACTCTGTCCTGCATGGGAAGCATGGAAAGGCAAGAGAGATCCAGCAAATGCCAGAGGGAGCAGAGTGCCAACCATCTGGATCACAGATGGGAAAATACAGGCAACCCAAAGACAGGCTCAGCCTCTGCAGCGGACCCTGTGTCCACACAGACACAGCCTGGAGAGGGCCAATGGTGCTGGAGCTGACTGGGCATGCATGTGTGTGGGGATGTGGGTGTACATGCACATACGTGCAAGCACACATGTGGGAGCACGCACGTGTGCATTCGTGCATATGCATGTGTGTGTAGATTTGTGTGCCTCTTTCCTTTTTGCAGGAGATTTATTTCAGAGTGAAAGCGAAATATTTTTTTCATAGTCTGGCGTTAAGAAATAGTGTTTGGTGTAGTTTCTGTCCCTTTTTTTTTAAGTTTATTTACCCATTTTGAGAGAGAGAGAGAGAGAGAACAGCATGAGTGGGGGAGGGACAGAGAGAGAGAGGGAGAGAGAGAATCCCAAGCAGGCTCCGTGCTGTCAGCAGAAGGAGCCCCACGCGGGGCTTGATCTCACGAACTGCGAGATCATGACCTGAGCTGAAATCAGGAGTCAGACACTCAACCAACTGAGCCCCCCACGCGCCCCTGGTATTGTTTCTCTTGAATGTTTCACTAGTTCTCCGTAATAGAGCGTTTGTAGTCCTTTTCCCATCGGAAAATCAGCTCATCATCCCCCCGCAGTGGTGGGGAAAAGAGGCCAGCCAACAGACTCTTCCAGTAATTCTTAAGTCTTATTTTACACATAGACTTTGCTTTTGCTGCTTCCCCAAATTTCTGAAAAGCTGCTGACGACACACCTTCAAAGGGAGTGAATTTTACATCTTTGCCCCTCTGTCTGGCAGAGACAGGACGGCACTATCACCTGACCGGTGTGCAGGAAGGAAAAAGATACAGAAGCCTGACTGATTCAGAAACTTCATCCGGCATCTGGTGGCCGAGCACTGACTCAGGGGCCGCATCTCAAAGCAGTCTCAGAGTGGTAGTTAAGAGCTGGACTTAGGTGCCAGTCCCCACTCGGGTACTTTCTAACAGTGCAGCTTTAGAAAATCTAGTCTGCCTCTCTCTCTCTCTCTCTCTCTCAAGATGTGGACGGTAGTAGCAGCCACGGTGTTGGGAACTGTGAGGATTAAATAAGGTGACACAGGTGAGGCGCTTGACCCAGACCCATTGGCCTTTTTGTCAAAGGCGCTGCGTGGACACGCATTCCCCTGTGTTAGGACTCGCAGCCTGAGCAAAAGAGGTTACGAGCGTTTCGGGGCGCCTGGGTGGCTCACTCGGTCACGTGGCTGACTCTCGGTTTCGGCTCAGGTCATGATCTCACAGTTGGTGAGTTCCAGCCCCACGCGGGGCTCTGCGCTGACAGCACGGAGCCTGCTGGGGAGTCTCTTTCCCACTCTCTCTGCTCTTCCCCTGCTTGCGCACGCGCTCTCACTCAAAATAAATAAACTTAAAAAAAGAAAGAAGGATGAGGATTCTGTGAAGGTCACTTTTGCCTCTCCTCATTTAGGCAGTGACTTAGTTCAAAACATGTCATGCTTCCTGTCCTCCTTCCTGGAGGACAGCTGACCAAGCAGTGGCACCTGCCACCCTCCTTCTCACGTGTCCTGTTCTACTTGTCTCCAGGCCATCGCCACGGCTGTGACACTTTTTCTCTACCCTTCTGTGCCTTGCTTAGTCACATCCCGATTATTGCCTTGTTCAGCATGTACAGGTAGAAAAAACATGCTTCACGTCACCGAGAACTGTGGCTCCCTTGTCACGAACATGAGAGAGTAGAATTCTCCCCGTCCCATGAAGTCAGTCCTTTCCCCGGAGTGCTGTGAAAGGAGACTCGGGGCCATGCTTGGCCTCTGCCTAATCCCAGGGGATAGGGTTGCCACACGAAATACAGGATGCTCGGTTACATTTGTAGAGTCTCGTTTGCTAAAGCAGGCAGCCCTGCATGGCAGGGGGTGGGAGGGGTGGGGGGTGGGGGGGAGCCCTGCCCGCAGCCTGGGTGCTGGTTGTTAAGCCCCGTGGAGCTACCCACCTGTGAATCGCAGCACCGCACACGCTTGAGTAAGACGCGTAGATGTCTGTGCCATAAACGTGGTATTTGGGGTCTTGGCACCCTGCTGGGCATTTCACAACGAACTCAGGATTGATGATCTTTCCGGCTTTGACATCACAGTTGATCTGAGGCACAGCTGGGAAAGCAAAATGAGGCCAAAATTACACCTAGGGGTATCAGCTTATACACTGGGTGGCTCTGTCAGGTCATACATGATCATTTACTTAATCTCTAAAAGCCAGGGCCTGGGCCGACCCTGGGTCCTCTCCATATAATGAAAGCAAAGATATAATTAGGACATTCCTCAGGCTAAAAGAACAACAGTGACCATCCACCTCATTTAACCTGCTGAGAGCAAAAACAGAGGTGGATTCTTGTGCTTATTGAGACAATTGAAGAGGAGAACTCTGGGAAAAGACCCACCTCCGGGGGGGGGGGCGGGGGGGTCAGCAATGTCACTGTGGGTCCATGACTGGGGAACACTGGCTTTTCAGATGCTCTGGAGCTAGTTCGGGAAAAGAGGGAACTGTCAGACGACCTTTCGGGCCACAGGGAAGGTATTTCAGGGAGGGTAGATGAGGGAGCATGGGCTGGGGCCAGGCGGCCTGATGCATCAGAGGCTCTGTACTGGAGCCGGGTGGGAAGGTGGGGATTGGGGTGGGGGGGGCTGGGCCGGGTCAGGAGGCTTAAGGGCTTGTGTTCTGTGCAGGAGGTGGGACACAGTGGAAGGTTTCTGGGCAGGGGAGACAGATAATGGAAGAGATCTTAGGTCGTGGTCCTAGACAGGGGTCCTAGGTCCGGGCTCAAGATGATAGTGATATTTACTCATCTGCCTCAACACATGATGGAAAACTAGGACCCTCCCCCCCCCCCCCCCCCCCCCCCCCCCCCCCCCCCCCCCCCGCAGAGCAGCCAGGGGAAGCTCAGTCTTTCCTGTCTCCTTTGTCCTTCTTTGGCTTTGTGACAGCCATTGCCAGACTAGCACCATCCATCAGGCAAGTGTTCTAGAGCCGAAAGCTTATCTGGGAACGAGGTGAGGTAGGTTCTCCAGGGGCAGCAACTAAAAGGGGATGTAGCTGCATCTTCCTTGGAGAAATTTCCCTCAGAAACTCTGAAGGACAAGGTCTCCTGGATGATACTATACTGGTGCCCTTGCAGCTGGGAAATGTATTCCGTTCAGGGCCCTGGTCTCCAGAAGAGATTCTGAAACATGAGCATAGTTCAAAAAATAGGCAGAGGCTCAGGAGGTGTCTGTAAACCATCAGGTGGGAGGGCTGGCTGGCAGAACGGGTTGTCTGGCCACAAGGAGGAGAGAATTCGGAGGCGACAAGTGATTGCCGTCTTCACACGTAGGGCTGGTGTGTGCTAGGACACCAGAGGACCAAGCTAGAACTGAAGGAGCGACTTTCCATAGAGGCAAATTTTGCAAAGAAGAACCTTCCAGTGATCGAGGTTGTCCTTGAAGGAATGGGCTGCCTTGTGAAGCGGTGCATGAGCTGAAGTATGCAAGCAGGGACTGAAGAGTTGAAGACGAGATTTCTCCATTGGGTGGGAGGTAGAATCAAGCCCCGCCCAGGGCTAAGAGTCGGTGAGGACATGCATGGAGCCAGGATCTCTGCCAGGCCACCCACCCTCTCCCTGGGTTACTGAGATGGTCTCAGAGTTGTTAATGGCTTCCAGCTGTACCCAAAACTCCCCCCACCCACCCCCCCACTCTCTCTCTTTTAACCCTTATGTACCTGAATGGAGCAGAGTTGCATTTCTCTCAGACTGCAGAGAAAACTGATGTTAGAACTTCTGCTCTTTTCCTAAGCTCCTCCCAGACGATATCGGAAGCCCTCCTCCCCCGGGGGGTGGGGGGGGGGTGCTGAGTCTGATCACAGGCTAAAACAATTTGTGGTCTAGGTTAAGAAGCGGAGTGCTGTGCTCAGAACAGCCTGTGGTTTTCTTCTCCCTACCACAGGTTGCCTCCTCTCCAAAGCTATTTTCCTTTTATCTTTCATTCTCTTAAATCCCGATACTCAAGTCTGCATTTACTATTTTGAGTCTCAGAATATCTTTTTTTTTTTTTCTTTTGTAAGCAATTTGGGGGCTGAAGACGCCAGTGTAGTGTCTCCTTAAATTAGTTAATTGATCCCTGGGCGTAAGTGGACGTGTTCGGCTCTCCTCCCTTCCGCACACCACTTCCCCACCCCCAAATGCATCTGCTCCTTTACATGGACACAAAACGGAAGCATGCCTTCTTGGTTCTTAGGGATTTGAACCAGGAGGTGACCAGCTCTGCGAACTGGGATTTAATGTGGATGTGACTTTGGCTCTCCTGTAGGCCAACCCAAATCTTCTGGAGTGGAATAAATGGGGGTATATCTGGAAGCTTATTGCCTGAGTATTACACAGTGATCAACGCTATTGAAAGACTTTAAGGTATACACAACACACGCAAAGGATTTTCCATGAAATAGTTGTTTTAAAAAGACAAGTGGGGGGGGGGAAATGTCACATGGGAATATTTTGCTTCCTGCTAATCAAGTTCCCCTTTCCCTCAAGGGGTTTGTTTCATTTTTTACAAAGGCCTGGAAGTGCCCTAAACAAGCTCTGTTTTAACTGCACCCAATTGGATTAGCAAAATCAGTGAATTAACTCAACCCATAGCAGGGAAAAATGAAATCAAGCACATATGCTCATGTACTTTGGAAAAACAGAGTGCAATGGCAAAGTGTGGCTAAAGGTCAAATATTTGTTAAATTTGTACAGAAAATTAAGCTGGAGAGAGTGAGCTAATTAAAAGTAATTGCCCAAATCACTGGGAAGTGTAATGTCTGAATCCAGCCTCAGGAAGAAGCGGCCATTTGCATTTTGGGGGCCACTTTTCTTTGAGTATAGAAACCACAGTTTGGTTCTTTAAAGTATTCCCCCAGTTATTTGTGAAGTAGCCTGTTTTCCTGTAACCTCGAAGAATCTTTCATCCATCCACTTATAGCCCAAAGGAAGTGATTTCTCTTTTCATTTCCTCTGAATACTTTTGAACCACTCTGATCTTACAGCTTAGGTTTTCCTTTCCTTTTTCTTTCTCTTTTGTTGTTCAGGTTCATTTTCATATCTCCCTTCACCCTTCTCTGGGTTTTATCTCAACCGTGCAGAACTAAGACTTCCTTAAGAGGACAAGACAAAATTAAGGCAGCTCAGGAAGTATCATCCTCAGGTCTGAGGGGAGGAGGAAGACCTTTGGCAAATGCCTGGTGAGGGGGGTGGGCAGCGCGCGCTGCTTCCCCACTGTCAACCTCAGGGGATAACCTAGAAGGTTATCAGTAAACCAAAAGGTTTACTGCCAGCAACGTTTGAAGAAAGCAAGACGAGAGCCTCTCCCGGTCCTTCCAGAGTAGACAGGTGCCATGGTGGTGAGGGAGCCCGGGGCTGATGTCACAGAGATGCTAGGGTTGTCCAGAACTGCTTGGGTGGAACCTTTGCACAGAGACCTGTTCCTTGGCCATGTACTCTTCTTCTCCCTAGTAGGATGCCTTTAGGTTACCTTGCTTTCTCATGGTCACTATCACTTTCATGACAGAGCTCACATGAGAGCATTGCAGAATCCGCCAAGATTTCTTCCTGGAGGTCCTTGGCACCAGCCATAGGCAATAGGGAACCGCTTACAACCCAGATGATTAGAACTGAGAGATGAACTTTAGTTGCTGCTCACTGAGGTCCTGTGTTTGCTGTATGGATCTCAGCGGGTCCCTGGGCAAAACTGGTACTGTCTGAGTCACTATTTCATACAACACAGGAATACTAGGGGTAGGTCTTCTGCCTGATCTAACAATGGATCAGGTGATGGGTTATCAGACTGGGTAATGTCGCATACAATACGCCAATCACATAGCAGACCAAATCAAACGGAATACTTGTTTTCTATTCATCTTTTCACTGATCCCAGGTGAGCTACATTGCTTCTGGAAAACAGATAGGTTTCCTAATCAGTTAAGAGAAGCCCTTTGTAAGGTTGCCTCCTGGCAGCTTATGAGGAGGAATTATTATAACATAAAAGCACTTATGTATAAACAGTTTTGATGTGAAATTTGATTTGTTAGAAATTTGAAACAGAATACGAAATTTGTTAGACTGTGCTATTGAACTCAAGCAAAGTCCTATTTTTAAGATAATTATGCAAAAACATTAATTTAATGAAATAAAAATGACCTTTAAATAAAATTTGAAGATGAACCGTCTCCTTGATCCTCATGCCCAGTGACCAGATCATGTGAATCCTTCCTTGGTAGTGACTTCTTTTGCAAAGCATTCTTGCCCATTTTTCTTAAAACGGTCCTTGACCACCTTGAATCTTTGGGCAAAAACCATCAATACTATTTTGCTGCCCGTGGAAAAATTTCAGAATCCTTAAGGCCTTTCCCAATCCCCTCCACAGGACTTCTGGGCTCGCCAGTATTGCTCCTGGCACTTTTCAAATGCATGTCATCTTGCAAACTTGGCTTGTATCATTTCCCACACCTGGAACCCTCTTTCTTATATCTGTGTAAATGTTACTACTTGTCAAGGCCCCAGTTTCAGTCAGATCTTCATCTACCTCCTGGAATATATATTCCACAAAAGTAGGGATTCTTGTCTGCTTTGTTTACTGCTGATCAAAAATGTCTGCTGAATGAATGAATGGATGAATGAATGAACTGGTCCATTAGCAAATCTTATTAGTTTTATTTCCAAATCTGCTATTTCTCTCTACCTGCATCTTGGTCCAAGTCACCAACATTTCCTGTCTGGACTATTAGCATAATAGCCACCTATCTTGTCTTCTTCCTTCCATGTTGCCCACCCTTTGCCCCAAGCTTTCCTCATTGGAGAGTCAGGGTGATTCTTAAAAAAAAAATGTAATCACATTTCATCAGTTTCCTGATTAAAACCCTCACTGGCTTCTTATTGCCCTTAGGATAATGTCCAAGCTCCTTGAGATGGTCTACAAGGCCCAAAGGACTTGGTCCCTGTACTCCTGTCTACTTAATCTCCTACCACTGTTACTTGGTGATGAGAATGTGCTAGGCAACAAAAGCCTAGAAGAAGGAGCCTTCAGACAGAAAGAAGAGCCAGTGCAAAAACTCTGATGTGGGAATGGGCTTGGTGGTTTGAAGAATATAAAGGAGGCCAGTGTGTGTAGACAACAGTGGGGGAGGGAGAGAGGGATCTCTGATACAGACTGGGAGGTCAGCAGGGGTCAAATCACATGGGGACTAGATGAATTAATAATCCTGCCATAACCAAGATGTCAGAAATTGTTTTTGCTAGCCCTCTTTCCAGGACTGTACAATAGCTTTTTTCAGAAGAAATTTATTGATAAGCCTACTCGGGATAGAGGCTGAGCTTCCAAGGACCTGTGTGTGGGCTGAACTCTTCAGAGAGGCAAGGAGAAGCATCTATGTGTAAAAGGGGCTTGAGAGGGAGGTAGCGGCATGAGATGGTAAGGGAGAGAGAGCGAGGGTGAAATGAGGTGTTAGCAGAAAATTTTATGCTCTACAAGATGACCCCTTCTGTTGATCCTGGAAAGTCCATAGTAAAAGCTCCAAAATATGATAAAACATCAGATGCAGGGAAGTTTCTTGTACAAGTTAGTAAAGTAGCTGAATCACAGGGCAGGGTGGAACAGGAAGGCCATTGCAACACAGGAGTGACTAGGTAGAGAAATCAGGAAGTTGATTGCAGATTCTCCAGAAATCATGGGGAACGCTCCAGACTTTTTAAAAGATTATAGAACTGGTATTTATACAGGTTTAATCTGGCATCTGAGGATCCATGGTGGCCAAGCTAACACTGGGACGACATCACTCTAGATGATGGAATGACAGCATTAGTTAGTGGTGGGGCTGGATTTGAACTCTAACATGTCTGATTCTAACACTAAGCCACATTTTCCCTGAGACAAGCTTTTGCCAAGATGTGAAGCCTTGGGGTTAAAAATATTTTCCTTTGGTCATAAAAGATTCCTTAAGAAGACTATATCAAGCGACATTGGAGGGAAACATAAGACATGTGATGGAAATTGTTTACAAAGGCAAACCCAGTAGAGAGCATGTGCCTCAACAGGTAACTCCAAGCTCAAGCTTTAAGCACTTCTTAAAAACTCTATAAAGGTTGGTCCTTCTAACCAGGCTTCCATATGCTATGGAAGGACAGCGATGAAGGAGTGACTGGAGAACAGAGGTTAATCTATCTGTGGCAACACAGCTTTTGGGCAGCTGCAAAAGTTTGTGTCTCTAAAAATAACCTATTTTTAGTTTTCAAAGGACTCTAATACACATTTTTTCTTTCACTTGAACCCTACAAAACCTTGAGAGGTATATTATTTCTACATTTCAGAGAAGTGAGTTGACTTGCCCAAGCCCAAGTACTAAGTAAGTGGCAGAGGTAGGACCCGCACTCAGGTCTCTGGCTCTAAAGCCAAAGTTTTGCCGCTTCCACCTGTTTACTTCTTCCGTAACTGAGAGAAAGAATTAAATTACTCTTCCCTAATCTAATCCTAAGGGTTTTCCTGAACTCAGAGATCACTGACAACCACCAGTGGGTGAATATTTCTTGAAAATTTGTGTGTGTGTGTGTGTGTGTGTGTGCACGCGCGCGCACGCACTCATCTGTGCATTTATCCCATTGTTTTCCTGTTATTTCTGACAAGTGCCATGGTAGAGTTTGCTCAACTAAAAATCTGCAACACAGAGAGTGCACCTCCCTTCTCACTCCCACCTCAGAAGGAGGGCTAGAAAGTGAATCCTCTTCCTGTTTCATGGTCTGAGAAAGGGCACACACACCATTCTGTGTGGAGAACACACTGGTGTTGGTACCAGGTGTCTAAGAAGCAAGCAAGCACTGAAGGTTACTCACAAGTTGCTACAGCTAACAACACGTGAGCCTCCTCGGGAAGCTGTGTGTGTGTTCTGCCCAAATCTGACAACCACCCAGAGCTGTCTCTTCATCAGTGTCCAATGCACTAAATAACCAAGTCCCAGAACAATTACCTCTTCATGCCCAAGGCAGTACCTCTGGGAATCATCAACCTTTCAAGGTTGATTGCAAAAATCTTTCCATGCCTTACAAGGTATTAAGGTTAACTTATTGGAAAGAACCACGTGGATTAAAGGTTGTACATTTCACTGCAAGTTAAGACTATTTTAACAGACTCAATGTAATGGAAATATTTCAGAATGTAGCTTTACTGCCCTGGAGAATATCTCACTGTTACTTATCCTACTGATTGTTGTCTTCATTGTGTAGACAGCTCAGGAAACTCTGAAGGTCCCCATCATCTAATGAATGGCAAAGAACAAAGCTTCTCCACCTGGCCTTGTCTGGTCCTAACCCATTTCCCAGCTGCATCTCCCATGACTCCCCCACACTTAAACCGACTACATCACTCACTGTTTCCTGACATCATCTTCCACTTTTTCCCCAGGATGTCTGGGCTTAGTCTACCTAGAAAACCCTCCCACATACCTCTGCCCTACTTTCAGTTCGTGTCCTACCTCGAATGCTTCTTCATCAAAGCAGTATGAATCTTTTTTTAATTTTTTTTTAACGTTTATTTATTTTTGAGACAGAGACAGAGCATGAACGGGGGAGGGTCAGAGAGAGAGAGAGGGAGACCCAGAATCTGAAACAGGCTCCAGGCTCCGAGCTATCAGCACGGAGCCCGACGCAGGGCCTGAACTCACGGACCGCGAGATCATGACCTGAGCCGAAGTCGGACGCTTAACTGACTGAGCCACCCAGGCGCCCCAGTATGAATCTTATTCATACATCCCTTGTTATTCTTATGTAATCATTTGCCACATTTTGCTTTATTTTATAGTGGGTTTTGGATGTTGTTTTTGTTGTTGATTTGTCCATCCATTCAACAAATACCCAATGAGCATTCAATGAGTCTTCATGTTGCTTTTGATCTAGATGGCAAGACAGACTCTATAAAAAAGCTCTTCTAAGAATGTGGGATAAGTACAGAGCAGAGGAAGTGTAGTGCACATAGGAGCCATATAAACTCATTTAGTGTGTGTGTGGCAGTGGGAATTAGGTCCAGGAGGTCTCACCTTTGCATAATTTAATTTTATCTTCTACAAGATTGGGTGCTCACTGAAGTCAGGGATTCTGCAGGATGGATGGCTGGTAACATGTTGCATGGAGCTGATCATGGCTCTCACCTGTGTGATGCCATCTCGCCTGAACCCACTTTTAACAGAAGCCATTGCTTCTGAGGCTCTTCTGGGGCTTCCTTACATGTAGAAAAGCTATGGAGGAGACTTCATAACTTAAAAGATTTTTTCCCTCCTTTACAGACACTGCCTGGCAGGGATTGTTCCAGAGATGCTGGTGGACATAATTTAAGGGGAAACATATGATGTGTTTGTTACAGTGTGGCCTGAAATGTTCATGAGTTGAAGACTAGGCTCTTTTTTGAATGTGGAATCTACACATAGATGAAGTTAACAATTAAAATTCATAAAGTACAGTGACTGCCTTAGGAGAAGAGTCTTATGAATATACCCGAACCCTTCAATAATTATTTGTAGCCTACAACAATTGAGAAAAATGCCCCCACATTTTGGTCATTTATTAGCAACTGCTTGAATAGGTTTGTACTGACTATGTCTACCACTGAGGTGCCTCTAAGTAAGGTCAGACCCATGGCTCCAAAACATATCAGGAAAATGAGAACCTTGAGAAATCACCTCTAAAAATAAACTTGGTGAAACTCTCATTGCATATAGTGTGGTAAGCTTTACCATGGACTATACAGTGGGTTGATTTATTGAGACATTAACTTGGGTTTATTCTGATTGTATTCCTCCCCCCCCCCCTTACTATTCTAAGAAGGTAATCAGGCCTTTGTCTTCTCCCACCTCTGGAATTCAAGGTTGCAAGAGAGAGGGCAGAGTTGCCCAAAGACAGCTCTCCCTCACACATTGGGAATTCGTTTCTCCAAATCCCCCTTGTTTGAGAGCACTGAGCTTGGTCAGCCCAACGAGTGATGGAGAGGAAATGATCTTCCAAGACTGGGAAGGTGGGAGTGGGCAGGTAGGTCTCGGTGGGGGAAATGTCTCTGTTCCCTAATAGCTGCCTTGGAGGAAAATATCTGGGAGCAATACCTGGTGTGGTGCCCCTCACAGTGAATCCTTAGTCCTGGGACTGCCACCATCTTTCCCAAGATCCCACATTTCAGAAAACAATGGAGTGTCCAACTTCTACAGATAACATGGGCTTGGACACTGAGCAGGGCAGGGGAGCTCCCTGAATACTGTAGATTGCATAAGCCTTCCAGGGACTGGAGCGGGGAGGGAGGAAGCCCCTGTAATGATGAAATTTTAATTTCTCAGCCCCTGGAAATTGGCAGTTTGGAGTCAGACTTGATTTGATTAGAAAATGAAGTGATGTGATAAGCCAAGCGTGCTGGAATTACATTGTGCCTAATACAATTGTGTACATGAAAGCAAAATATTAGCTTGAAATGAATGGCCATGCATAAGAGCAAGGAGTAAGTTTGTAAGAGCTTCTCCCATTTCTTTTTTTTTTTTTTAACCTTTGCTTTCCCTTTTGTAAGACTCCCATGCCAGATTATTTTCAACATGTAATACCTTCTTGGTCTGAAGGGCCCCCAACGGAGATAAGTGATATCCATGAGGGCCTCTGGGGAGCCATAGGAAGACCAAAGAAATGGAAAAAGGAAAAGGAGATAAGAAAAAGAAATGATAAAGAAGACGAAGGAGAGAAAGCAAAGTCTACATGTAGACAGAATAGATGCACTTGTATGGCACATGGCTTCTGGCCAGACCAAAGGAAGACACCCACGCTGGTTCCTCCTTTTCCTGTTCTCACCACATCTCTTCTACTTTATTTCCTATTTGGTCAGCCCGTAGTCATCCCACACCCCTCGTCTTCTCCAGGCAACAGATACTTCGTTCCTAAGCCCTGGCTGGCTTGGCAGAAGGCACTAAGAAAGCATCTGGGGTTGAACCTCACACAGACCTGCATTTCCAATCTGGCTCTGCCAGCCTGTGGCACCAAGTCGTGGGCACTGAGTCAAGAGCAGCACTGCATGGGTCGTAGGGGTCAGTGTCCACTCACCAAAACTCTCAGATTACTTTCTTCTTGTTAGCCTTGAATGGGCACTGGTGCCAACGGAGGGCTGGCCCGAAGAGGGGCCAGAGGGCACTGATGAGTACCCATGGTTTTACAATCATATCTGCAAGTACCCCTGATCTGGGATGTCTGTCTACTTCATGGGTTCTCAAATTTCACCAGGCACTGGGATTACAGGAGGGCTTGCTAAAACATGGATGGCTGGGACCCGGTGTTCGCATGTCTGATGTCAGCAGCCTGGGCGGGGTGGGGCAGAAGGTCCCAGGTGCTGCTGGTGCGGCTGGTGCGGCTGGTGCGGCTGGTCCAGGAGCACACTGTGAGCATCACTGACCCAGTTCGTTCTCACACCGAGGCCAAAGTGATTGGTTGAAAGTCTTGCTTTTATGATTTCCCTTTTCTGCCTAAAATCCTTCAGTAGCTCCCTACAAGATACATTTTGGGGTGTCAGCTGAGCTGGAAATGAAACAACATTTTCCTTGGGGAAGAGGTCGGAGACCACCTCCTCCCCACCTCCTCCTTTTTGAGCATCTCCTGGGAATATGGGCTCCAAAAAGGCCCACCTTTTGATCTTATGATGCAAGGCCTTCAGCCTTCTGACCTGTGGATCCATAAATACTTACTTCTAGAAGGAGCTCGGGGCTGTCCAGGTATAGGGGAGACAACCACGGAGTCCATGCATTCACCTCTCAAGGAGATGAGAGAAGATGTAATTGTCGTGCCTCCTACTTCACTGTAGACCTTCGTGTGAAGAGCTGGGCAGACTCAGTAGATGCTTTCACTGTACCCGTACATGCGTGTAAATCAGTACCCTCACCAACAAACTGCATGCTCTCTCCTCTCTCTCCATTTGTCGGCAGAAAGAGTTTTGTGTTTTTTCAATTTTTTTTTTTCTTGGCAGGATGGTCTTATTTCCCCAGCACAACCCTAACTACTTTAGTCTTCTCTGAGAACCACCCTGCCGCCTGGGATGATGCAATTAGGTTCTCTCTCCCAGGAATGTGGAGTCAGTATTGACAGACACCTTGTGCACAGAGTGGGTAAAGGGAGGGGGAGAGGGAGGACCAGGGAGAGAGAGGGAGAGGGAGACAGTGAGGCAGACATGCATAGAGAAGCAGAGGTACTCATTCTTGGGGCCTTTTTGTCTGGGGTGCGGTTCCAGCGAGTTCCAGCTACCAACCCCCCACCCACGTCCTGCCAAAATCCCTTTTGGAGTTATGCTGATTGCAACCAAAATAATGTGCACTGAGATATTCCCATAGCCCTCATAAGGAAGTCCAGATTCCCGGGCACGGTAACAAAGCTCTCCACGATCCCACGCCTGTTTAGTCCTTCACCTCCTATCTCAACACCTTCACTTCCTACTCTACGTTTCAGTCACATCAAACTACTTTTTAGCTCTTTCCACTCTCCAGGCCTTAAGCGTGCTGTTTTCTCTCTGCTTGCATCCCTCTCTTCTCACCTTTGCCTGGTCTATACCTAGTCGGTCTTCATGTATCAGTGTAGGTGTGGTGCTTCCTCCAGGAAGCCCTCCCAGATATACAGCTCTTCTCCACATTCTTGGAGTACCTTTAGCTGCCTGGTGACTTGCCTTTCTTTCTCCCTAGATTCTGAGCTCTGTGAGGGCAAAGACTGTCTCAATTGCTGTTGTATCTGGGTGTCTGACATAGAAACCGGTACTTGGTGGGCACTCAATAAATACTGATCAAATGAATGGAGTGCCTCTTTGCCATCAGTCACCTACCCCAGTGGCAGACTGACAACAGCAAAAAGAAAACATGAAAATGACTTTGGCCTCAAGCCATATAGACTGTCATTTGGAAATACTCCTGAGGTAAAGAATCAGACATTGCCATGGTTTGGGAATATCCTATTACCTTCACTGTATCCCCATCTCCCTACCCCCCTTATTGCATCATTGTGCCAGGGTTTCCAACTAGAGAAAAGGCCTCTTGCATGTATTGATTCAAATGTGCTGCATCACCAGGGAGATTTCGAGTATAAGGTTAGAATTTAGCATATCAGAAATCTAATCCATTTGAGATCTCTCAAAGAGGTTTGCCTTTGGGTCATTTAGCACAGGCTTTCATAGTCACTGACAACTGTTGTCATGGTAATCATGGAGCCTTTCATGATTTTTGTAGATGAGTTAATGAAGATACTGGAAACAGCCCAAAGGAATTCATACTTGGGTGTGCGTTTGTCTCCATATTAACCCAATCATTGTTTTGAACACACATCTGCCCCTGGGCTGATTCTCTTGGCTCTTGGTACCGACAGGAATAAATAAACAGCTGATTCCTTTTTAGGATTTTAGGCTTGGAGGCTGTGGATGGCTGCTCTTTTGGTCTCATTTCAACAGGAAATCCCACATGGAGGGTTTAAAGGAGCAGAAGGGAAAAAGAATGGTGTGTGAAGCAAATATCTTTCTTTTATTTCAAATTATTAATGTTGCTGATTGCCAGCATCTAAATTTAATGCCTGTGAAGAAGTTTCAGTTGTGGGAAGCACAGAACATTGACTATATCTACAGCATTTCTTTCATGGTCCTTTATAAATATACCTTCACTTAGGCCTCCATCAAATGCACAAATTTAGATCCAGATATCTGAGCGTGTTTACAGTATTGGAGTGTGAGATTTTCCATCTATGTCCTGTCCTGCTAGTGATTTCCCAATATCCATTCTTCCTTCTTTCCTGTAATACAATCCCTTACTTTTAGCTAGGCATGTGGATGCTTGAAATGAAGACATTTCCCATTCTTCCTTAAAGCTGGCCAATGACATTTAAGTAGAAGTGGTGTATTTAACTTGCTGGACTTATCTTTAAAGGGGTGGGTATGTGTCCTTCTTCATCTCTTCCTGCTGACAGGAATGTGGATGTGATGGATGGAGCTGGGGCACCCATTCTGGGCAATGAGTTGAGAGCCACGTTGAGGAGAGCAGAATGACAAGACAGAAGGGGTCCAGGTCCCTGGAGACTGTAAACCTTCCATAAAAGCCCAAACTGACTATGTTTACAGGAGAAAGAAGCTTTGCTCCTATTTAAGCAATTGTTATTCTGGGTTTTCTGTCATCTAATTTTAACTGATCTATTATCCAAAAATGAAATTTATTTTTCCTCTTTCCACTGATGAGGTGTGAAACCTTATGCACTTTTCTGTGAGATTTACCTTCTTATCCCAGAGCATGCTGGAAGGTGAACATGTTTGCATTAGCCAGACTCAATTTTCTGGTATGGAGAATTGAGACAGCATTTCAATGGCAAGAAACTAGCTACTCCAGCTTAGCCATAGAGACTTGGTGTTGCCCGGCCTTTGTAGGTGCATTTTGAAGTTTTCCAATATGATGGGACCACATATCTTTTACCCTAAAATCAGCGCTATTTCAGATGCTTTTGTGGAATGAAGTAGGTGGTAAATAATAATTACTACTAATTAGACTGAATGCAAAGTAATTGAAGGAAGACCAAGAAACCCCAAACCTTCCAAATTATCTGAAACAAGCATAACAGCCCAATACACGGGAGATACAAGTCTTATGCTAATAAGGTACTGCAGTTTTACTTACTTAACTTGGGCCTTTTAATCTTCTTTGTCATGTCTTTATTTGAGTGTATTCCAGTCGCCAGCAAAACTACATGGAAAAAAAAATTGAAGAAAACCTAATCAGTATCATTTTACCTAAACACTTTCCTTTGACCCTTATCTTTGCTTCGATCCCACGTTAAAATATTCTCATTGGTGGAACTAATTTTCCCTTAAATGAAGGTCGGGGAAATAAGACGATTAGTTTGTGTTTTTGTCCTCCGCGGAAACAGGCCTTTCAAAAACATCTCTTGGATACCTGCCCTTTGCTTTTCTTCACATTTCACCACATCAACTCCCCTCTCTCCAATTTCCAAAGGAGGAAATGTGGGCCTGGAGAAGTCTACTCTTTGCTTGGCGCAGAAATAAATGATGGAGGAAGGATGAGCACCGACCTCTTCCAGCGCTCTTTCCGCCGGTCCACACTCAGTTTCCAAATGGCTAATTCCCCGCTGGTCGGAGAACTCCATGCGCATGCGCATGCCCGTTTGCTTGTGTGCATGTCTGCGCATGTGCATGCGAGTGAGAAAGGGAGGGCTGGCAGGGAAAAGTAAACCAGGAGGAGGGGGGCTGGGGAGAAGAGGGGGACTGGTCGCACGGTCTTAGGTGTGACCTGGGTGTCCCCTGTTGGTGCAGCACCTGGTTCTGTGCCCCATCAAGGCCAACTGCAGGTAGCTGACCTTTCCCCTCAGAAACAGGAATAGAACAGCTTTTGGAGACGGCTGTCTTCAGGAGGTGTAACACCAGAGGAAGGAGGGGGAACTCTCTCCTTTTTAATTCGAAGTCACGTTACCAGTTTGAGCCTTGTGTTTTTAAAAAATAACATTGGCCAGTTTTTCTTATTTCCAAAATAGTGCACGTTCCTCACTGAAGGATGTAAAAAAACACAAAGAACAGTAAGGAAAATATAAATATAGATGAACACAAGAGTATAATATTTTTGGGTTTTTTTCTATATGTGTACTTATTCATGCAGGTGCTCAAACAAACCTTTGATCATGCTCACACCGTTTACAATGTTTTATAACTTATTTCTACTTGAGGATATATACAAACACTTTTTCATGTCATTAAGTGTGCCTCTCACAATAATTTTAAGTGTGGGCAAGGTATTGCACTGTATGGATGTATCAGAATTTAGCTAACATCTGATTTAATATAAATTGCTTCATCTCCACACGGATCCTTTGTTATTTCCTTTATTCTACTCTACCCACCCAAAGCTGGTACTGTTTCACGTGTCTCTATTTTAGCCACGTTTTTGAGAAGCTCACTTTGTGGATGGGGTTGGGACTCCAGAGGTAAACATGGAGAGATAGAGTAATCAAAATAGGCATTCTACTTCCTGCCGTGTGTGTGTGTGTGTGTGTGTGTGTGTGTGTGTGTGTGTAACACAACTCAGATGCTCAATGTAAGCATACATGGACTTAGGAATTCTTGAACTGGCAACTACCTTTGAAGGAGAATGTCACCAGCATTCGTTAAGAAAACTTTGTATTTATCTTGTGATTAGCTAGTCTGCACCAATGGTACAGCCCTTGAATTATCCCCAGTTTCGACCTTTAATGTTAAGCGGAGGCCTGGACAGTTGACATACCATATCCTGCAAGAACAGACACATGAAAGAGAACTGAATGAGACCCAGAAGTCGAGCCAGGTGGAATGAAGGCAGACATTTTTTACGTGTTATTTACTTCTGGGGTTTGGGTGGGTGTGAGTGTCCTGGAGGTCTAATTTTTATAGTGGTCTCTGTGTCATTTAACTCTGTGCAAAGACACATCTTCATTTTATCCACGAAAACAACGAGCCCTAGAATATTTAAAAAAAAAAAAAAGCAAGTACTAAATAAGTATATAGAAGAAAATTAAGCAAGTAGAAGGAGTAAATGAAATAGTAAGTCATACATTTGGGTATCAATATTTGTGGAAAACCAAATACTGTCCTCCCAGGTCTGTGTGCCTGTGGCAAGTGGTTTACAAGTCTCTGTATCATTAGGACTATAAATACTTCGGTAAGACCACCCTATCACTTGCATTTGCTCCCCCATGACCCTCCAGGCTGAAAACATGCATAACTGGGCTCAGTTTTACCACAGTGGTTAATAAAGTCATTATTTTCAATGGAACGCAGAGGCCCTCTCCTTGGCTTAGATGCTTGTTAATTAAAACTCTCCAGAAACCACTCCTCAAAGGGAGGGCTGGTCAATAAGGCTGCAAATGTGCTTGTGCCCTGAAGCAAGTCTTCATTCCTCATATATAAGGCTTCCCTCCCTGCACTGGAAATGGTGAATTGACTGTTGAATTTGGGAAAGAGAAAAATCAGTCTTGTGTTGCCTTTCTTAGGAAGTCAGGCAGAGCGCGGGGATGGATGACCAATAAGGGATGGATGGCCAATACTCACTTCCGAGGACAAAGTGGACCACAGGTCTGAAAGCCAATCCCTTCTGTAGGAGTAGCTAGTCACCAGGCTATGGAGGCCATTAGTGTCTAGAAGGCCTGAGGATGTTAAATCTAGAGGCCAAAGTTCCAAGGCAATCATGGTTTATGAAATTTGTTGCAATACTTCTCAATTGTTGAAAATTCAATATTCTAGTTTTGAGTAACGTTGAATAAAGGGAATACGGTTCTCACCTTTTGATAGTAGTGCTTGAAATTACCAAACCAACGAACTGTTGATATTACTTTTTCAAAGAAAAGATTTCCCCCCACTTCTCACTCTCTTCCTCTTTAGAGTAGCCATGAGTACAGTTGAGAGGGCTGAGGTGTGATTGTTTTAAAATTCAATTTAAATAAATTATCATCCAGATAGCTTATAGATAAATACAAATGAGTTGGCTTAAAACGATGTTCGGTCTCATTAATGACAAGAAATGCAAGGTAAAGCCAAACATGATAGTTTCTCTTATCATGTCAGTAAATATTGAATACAAGATTATACTTAATCTTGGCATGGATTTGAGATGATGGCATTTAGGTACACTGCTGGTGAAGTCTAAGCAGGTACAGTCATTCTGGAAAGCCATTTGGCAATATATGTCAGTAGCCTTAAAAATATTTCTATTCTTTGTCCTAGAAAATATGCCCCTAGGAATATATCCCAAGTTATAATTAGAGATAAAGATAAGAAGTGAGGTAAACAAATGTCCATTACAGCATTATATATAATGGCAATCTGGAAATAATGAGATGTTGGAAATATCCCAACAATGGGAGTATCCTGAGCATTTATTACAAATGATGTGTTAAAGAATATTAAATGGCAAGTGCTCAGTTCTAAACTTAAGAATGATTCTGACAAAGTTAGAATATATGCAGAGAGAAATAACATAGCAAAATGTTAATGATGGAATTATCATTTCTATTTTCTATATTTTCCCCATTTTATAGTGTATTCCATATATGTATTCCATATTTTATATAGAATATGTTTCTTTTACAATTAGAAAAAGGCAAAATGTTTTATAATTGGGTCATGTTGAAATCATATAGGCTTATGATAATGCAAAGTCCATTCCAAAATCATTGGTATGATTAATAGGCACTTGTGTCCCAGTTCTCCCTATCAATAATGAATTATAATCAGAATTCACTTACTTTCAAGAAAAGACATGTAGGGCCAGAACATCTAATCAATGACCAAATCAGGAAGTACTTACTGAAAACTTATTATGTGCCCAGAACTTTTATGGAAGTGCCTCGTTTTAGCCCATAAACTTTTTGATAGATCCCTTCAGGACCCCTGAAGACACTAACTCCGGTGGTGTTGACAAAAACTCTCTCCTCGACCAAACTTTAATTCAACTCCTCCAGACCCTCTTCCCAGCTGGCCTTTGACCGTGGGCTTCATTGTCTCTCCTTGTTGATTCTGCATCACTTGGTTTTAGCAAGAATCCTGTTTAGAGAGAATCCTCCACCCTTGATACCTGATCGCCCTGGTCTGCCTTTAGCAAGAACCCCCCACCCTTGATGTCTTCACTCAGTAATTTCCATCCACTGACCCATGCGACTTGCTGCTTGGATAGAAATCTCCATGTTCCTTGTTGTATTTGGATTTGAGCCCAGTTCTATAGTGCGATCTCCTCTACTGCAATAGTTCCTGATTACAATCTGTTTTTACCTCTTTAAACACTATCCAGCTCTGGTTCTCTTTAAGTGTCCACAATGCCTTCCTGAAAACTGATTTACGAGGCAGGTCATTTTAAAGCAGTTCAAATTTCCCCCATGCTTTAATTTGGGATTATGTTCTCAATGAAACATCTGGCATTAAATAAATCAGAGCTTCATAGCAAAGACAGGACAACTTACTCTCTACAATCATATAAATCATACAGTTATGCTTCAGATCACAAATATTAAAGCTGGGAGGAGCTTTGCAGGTTATCCTTTTATTTTATAAAAAAGAAACAAAGTTCAAGGTTAACACCTTGGCTAAAGCGGCAGTTATTTGGGGGCAGAAGTTGGAACCAGAACGCAAGTTTGCTGGCTACTGTCTTAGCCCATGTATACCACTTGCTCCCCATAGGTGCAGTTGTTGAATTTGATGCCGTCTTCAGGTAGGTAGAGTCAGAATTGAGTTAAATTACAGGACATTCAGCTGGTGTTGGGGAATCACCTCGTGTGGTGAAAAAACCCACACATCAGAATTGGGTACAGAGTTGGACTCTGATACCTTAGAAATCCAGCATCCCTAAGGAGGACAATTTATTTCACGATTATTCCTGAGTGCCGGTGGGATGTGTCAAGCACTGGCAATGCACCAGCTTTTGCCCTCAACGAGTTCACAGCTTTGGGGGACCTGGGCTAGTGGCAAGGCAAATGCCATGCAGCTATGATGGAAATCAATACAGGGTGCAATGGCACACTTAGAAAGATGGCCTGATCAAATGAGGGGCTGAGGGAAGCTTTCTGAGGACCAGTAGGGCTTGGGGAGGTATGGAGGCAAGAGGAAGAACATTCCAGGAAGGGGAACAGCATGGTCAAAGGCCTGGAGGGGAGAAATGATGGGAGTCTCAGGGGAATGAGAAAGTCAGTACTTTTCAGGTCCCTGGAAGCCAGAGTGGACTCCGTGGGGAGCAAGGAGCACAGAAGACAGCAAGGGCCATATCAGGAAGGCCTCCCCAACAAGCAAGGCACTTTAATTGATATGGACCCCATCTCAAAGACAAAGGGGAAATACTGAGGAGTTTAACTCAAGAGGGGTGATCAGACATGGGCTTTAGAGAGATTGGGGTATGGTAGAGAAGGAATTAGAGGGCTCAGGATTTGGGGCAGGGAGGCTATCATGGGTACCAAGGAGCATGACAGGGAAATGGTCCTGGGATGGAGACCAGCAGATGAACAAGAGAGAAGCCAGGGAGGCAGACATGTGAGGACACAGAGAGGGGATTTTGTGACAGGAGTCTCCTTTGTCTACTTTGATTTCTCACTTTCTGAATGAGTAGCCCTGAGGGGAGAGAGTTTTGCAGAAAGGCAGGCTGAGTCAGGCTGGGACCAGGAAGGATAGTCAAGTCTTCCTTCTTGGTTCTGTGATGCAGGGGACATGCTGAGTATGAAATGGCCTCAGGGTTTGCTTGTTTTGTTTGTTTTACAGTCACTAAAGCCTTCTTATTTCTGACTCTCTACCTGCCCTAAATAAGAAACCTGCTAACAGGCGAGTGATTGTGGGAGGGGGCAGCCTCTCAAAGGACAAGGTCCAAGTGAAGGAGCCTGAGTTTCCCAGGTTGAATATCCTTCAGCAGGTTGGTGGGGGAGTCTGGACCAGAACCCATGTGAACCCTCCGACTCCCAGTCTAGTCTCCTTCCACCAGGTGAAAGCCCTCTTGCCTTCTCAGCTGTGTTACTTCTTTCTCTTCCATTTGCCAACTCTGCTGTGTAGACGCCCTCTGCACAGACCTTGAACATTCAGACTATGTTATGGGTTTAATTTTGTCCATCCTAGATTCATATGTTGAAGTCCCAGCCCCCAATACCGAATATGACCTCATTTTGAAATAGGCTGCTTGCAGATGTAATGATTTAAGTTCTGATGCGGTCCTACTGGACTAGGTTGGGCCTCTAATCCAATATGTTGGATTGTAAGTGTTATAAGAAGGGGGAAATTTGGGCGCACACACAGATGCACACGCAGAGGGGTGTGACGTTAAGAAGTGCCAAAGATGGCCCGCAAACAACCAGAAGCTGAGAGAGAGGCATGGAACAGACTCTCCACCACAGCCCTCTGAAGAAACCAAGCCTGCTGACACTCTGAGTTTGGACTTCTAGCTTTCAGGACAGTGAGCGAATAAAATCTTGCCATTTGAAGCACCCCCCACCCCCACCCCCACCCCCGGTTTGTGGTATTGTGTTGTGGCAGCCCTAGTGAACAGATAGACTGCCTGAAAGGGCTCTGCACACTTCCCTGGCATTAGTATCACAGCCATCCGTGGGGTCACTGTATCCAACATGGTTGGGGTGCAGTGGGGTTGAAATTACTAGATTACCCTCGGGCTTAAAGCTAAACCCGTCAACCCTCTTCTCTCTTCTGGGCGAGCTTCTGCTCCTCCAGAGCCTACCCAAAATTGTGTTCCCTGCTGATAATGGGTAAGGGTTTCATCTCCAAAAGTATGGGTCACCAGTGGTTACAAGTAAGGTCATGTCAGTGATAATAATTTTTTTTGTTTTTTTGAGGAATAAGAAACAAGAATGTTCCCAAATTCAGAATCCGTAAATGTGCTCTATCTGCGATGTTGGCTAGTTGCTGAAGAATGCACAGATATGTGCATATAAATGTGTGTAATATGTACAAACATGTAATACATACATTTGCCTTATACAAAAATATATACACACTTACATCCTGAATTTGATCCACAGTTAACATTCTCACTGAAACTTCCCTCCAAACTATGTATCATAAAAAGATACACTGTGCTGTTTACATGCACTGTCTTGGTTTAAACCTTTTCTTGGCAAGATTCTTTGGACTTTAGGAAAATGTTAAAAGTGTATCCAGATACACATATAAAAGTACTTACCGAGGAACATTTCAATAACAGATGCCTTCATAGTGAGGACAACAATCCCCATAAAAATCAAAATGGCACCCTGGAGAGGAAGAAACAATAACACCGTCACATTTCAGCCAAGAGTTCTGAAATTGGACGCATGGAGTCAGGGGGCGGGGCGGGGAGGGCTGCCTCGTTTTGCATTGCTCCCTGGAGTCTCAGGATTCTAAGTGGCAGCTTGCTCTAAGGAGCCCACAGAGATGGCAGTGGCCAGCCTCACTGGTACCCAGAACCCATGCTGGCCACTAGCCCCTATTCTTCACAGGTTTGGTCTTAGAACCGAAGACAAAGTAACTCCATCATTTCGGGAAGATGCTCAACCAGCCTTTAAATTAGGACAAAAGCTACACTTATGATATTGAGAGAACATTTTTGGATTACAAGTAAACAATGCATTCCTCATTCAATAAATATTGATTAAATTCCCATTATATGGCTAGGTATTATTAGGGAGGAAGTGATGGAAATGGAACTAATAAAGGTTTCTTAAAAGACTTCTATTTTAAAAGAAGTGGGAAGACATGTGTAGATACAAATAACCATAACGTTAGTAAGTGTGCCAGGCTCCATAAGGGAATAGAAGAGGCGTGTGTAGACCAGTGGTTCTCAAACTTTGCTGCATATTAGTATCGTCTGCGAGTTTTAAAAGGCCCTGATGTCCGGGCTGCACCTCAGACTAATTGAATCAAAATCTCTTAAGGTGGGATCTAGCATTGTGTTTTTAAGAACTCCCCAGGTAATTTCAATGTGCTGACAAATCTGAGGACCCGTGGTTTAGAGCAAGACTTGCTAAATCTTACATGCATAGGAATTACCTGAGATTTTGTTAAAACGCAGATTCTAATCCAGTAGGTCTGGGATATTGTCAGAGATTCCCCAGGAGGCCAGGGAATTTTAGAGAAAGGAGAGATAATGACAGCCATGGGGATAAGAGAAAGCCTCCTAGAGGTGGTGGCATTTGATCAACTTTGAAAGACCAACAGTTTGGACATGCAGAAATAGGGAGAAGTGACCCCAAGGTCACTTGGGGGAGGAACAGCACTGACAGGAGCTCAGAGGTTAGCATAGTGGATATGAAGATGCTATCGATCTGTACGGGGTTTCCTCCTGCTCTTGAGGCTATGAGGAAACTCTAAAAGGTTTGTTCATACTACCATTACTCATTACGTGGAGCACATACTCTGTTGCCTCAAATCTTCACGATAAGCCAGTGTGGCAGATTTTATGATGCCTTCAGGAAAGTAAGGCTTAGAAAGGTTAAATGTCACATCCCTGGTGACCAGGGTGGTCAGTAGGACCGGAATGGAGGTGGAGTAGGTAGGAAGGATCTGCCCTGGGCACAGGCAGTGAGGAAGAACATTGTCTGAAAGAATTTAAAGGCTTAAGGTTGGTCTGCTTTTTATTACCTTTATAAGCTAGCAATTCTAAGCAATGTCAGTGATAAAGCACGCCTGTCTTCTGGGGTGCATGGCTCTCTGCCCAGTGCCATTGCTGTGTGGCCTAAATCTGGCATTCATACCCTGCACTCTGCTATCCCCAGTGGTGTTATTCTCTGGGGCAGGGAGACAGGGAAAGCCCCTGACTTGTAGCGTTTGTTGATTTCTGTGTAAAAATTCCATGGCTGATGACGAAGCCACCAAAGTAGAGAATTGGAAACACCATCTAGTACTAGCTAGGTCCAGTGCAAGCTTATACCCAATATTTAGATTCAGTACTATGCAGATTTTATTAACAAAAAGCAATTATCAAATTATGGTTGAGGTAGTAATACAAGTACCTGATGCAATTAACTTAAATAAAACTTTTTAGTATATGAAAGATTTTATTACAGACAATTAAATTAGGCAGCAAGAGTAACCTCAAACAGAACGGATTATTTTGCTAATTTCCAGCAACAATTGCAATGTGTTAAATTTCCCAATAAAAGTTGTTGACTACTGTTTACATAATAGGCAAATAACGGCTCTTAGCTTCAAAATAGAAATAAAATCATACATACAGTCAGTTTGGCAATTTGATGCTTAAGTAGCTGGGTTATGTTTGGGAAATAGGGTGATAGCAATTAAAAATTTTTTTTCGTCTTTTACTATTTTGACTCTGAGAAGCTCCGGAGCCACTTAACATGTTTTCAGGACGAAACCGTTAACTTTTTATGGAATAAGTGCAGTATATCAAGCTACCCTCCTGTACCGACCTAACCCAGCCCCACCAGTTGGCTGTTACTGTTCAGCTTTGCAGATTTTATCAGGTCACCCTTGATTTCTGCTTCTCTTTCTCCACATCTTACCTATCAGCCAAGGCTGTTGGCTCTATATTCATAATGTATCCAGAATCTGACCATGTCTTATCATCTTTACTACTGCCATCTGCTCCAGGCCATGCCTCCTGTCACCTGGTTATCGCAATCAGCCTCCTTACTGGGCTAGTTCCTTCTTCCTCTGACTCCACAATCCTCACAGCAATCAGAACTCTGAAGTGGCTCCCCATGTTATTCCGAATCAAAGCCCAAGTCTTGACAAGTGGCTTACAACCCTATGTGATTTTGCACCATTGGCCCCCCTGACCTCATTTCTCCCCATTTTCTCCCTTACTTGTTAAGCTCTGAGTACAATGGCCTCCTGGCTGTTTCTAGCACACACTTCTCATCTCATGGTCTGTTTCCTCTACCTGGATGCCCCTCCCCCAAGATCAGAACATGATTTACTGCCTCATTTCTTTCAAGTCTTTGCTTAAATGTTACCTTCTCTTGACACATCCCCTTACCACCCAACATTACCTCTGCCACCCACCACCAACTGGTACACCCTATCCTTTTCCTACTATTTTTTTTCATGTTACTATTGCCACTGACATACTTTATTTATTTTACTTGTTTAAATAAATAAACAAGTGTTCTCCACTAGAATGCAAGCTCCATGAGGGCAAGGATTTTTTACTCGATTTTTTTTTATGTGCCCAGTAAATACATGTTGGATTAATGAGTGAGTAGCTGGGGCTTTCTCCTTTCCCTGGGAAATAAAAAAAGAAAACCGACAATCTTGTGAACACACTAAAAACTAGTGAATTGTACACCTTCAAGGGTTATATTATGGCATGTGATTTATATCTCAATAAGCATTATTGATCGTCAACAAACTGAAGATGGATTGCAGAGAGAAATGCTCTCAGATCTGTGTCTTACAACTTGAGGAGACATGATGGACCTGACCTTTACGTGCTGGGACGGGTGGATAAAAACAAACAGGATTCCAGGAAACACTCTAATCCTGTAGGAGTTATCACCCAAATGCTGACTCATTCATCATGGACCAGAATCACTCTGGTCTCTTGGAATCAATGTTTTGAGGCCTCTTTCTTACCACGTCAATTTCTCTCCTTGTTTGGCCCATTCACTCATATACTGAAAGAAAGTATAAATGTGCCTTTTTGAAATGTGTGTTGAAAAACCTCTAACCCTCTCTTAGCCATTCCAGAGGCCAGAAATGAGGATGGCTGCCACCGCTGTTAAGCGGTACTTGTAGACTGTCCAGTGCCACGAAACTGTGTGGTGCACAGTAATGTTGGAGCCCTGAATCCTCATGTGCTCACCAGGGTTTGAACAAAACCCAGACAACTGGAGTTTCCAAAAGAATGTGTTACTGATTCATGAATTTATGGATTGCGCCATGAGATGGAATATGGAGTCCTGAACATGAAGTTCTAGTGAGGCAAATGAAGCCTGATTGTGAAATAAAAATACACACTAACGTAAGTGGAGTAGCCAGCCAACTTAATTAGACCTCTCGTTGCCTGGATTTAGAAAAGAGCGAGTTGGTAATAAATAATAACATCACCTTATATGTATATGGTTCTTTGGGTTTTTTTCCTCCAATTTAAAAATTGTGCTAAAATGCACAAATGTAAAATTTACTATCTTAACCGTTTTGTAAGAGGTTAATGTTGACACATTAATAACGTACAATCATCACCGCCATCGATTTCCAGAACTCTTTTTGTCTTGTAAAACTGAAATTCTACGCCCATTAAAGAAAACCCCCCCATTTCCCCCTACTCCCAAGTCCCTGGCAACCAGCATTCTGCCTCAAGGATTTTGACTAAGTACTTCATTTAAGTGAATCATACGGTATTTGTCTTTTTGTGACCGGCCCATTTCAAATAGTATGATGTTTTCAGGGTTCATCCACGTTGTAGCCTGTCTCAGAATTTCTTTCTTTTTGGTGCTGGGTGATACTGCATTGTATGTATAAACCACATTTTACTTATCCTTTCACCAGTTCATGAACTCTTGGGTTGCTTCTACACTTTGGTTATCGTGAAAAATGCTGCCGTGATCGTGGATGTACAAGTATCTCTTAGACACCCTGCTTTCAGTTCTTTTGTTTATACCTCAAAGGGAAATCACTGGATCATATGGTAGTTTTATGTTCTTGTGTTTTGAGGAGCCACCATACTGTTTTTGGAATGGCTGCACCATTTTACGTGGCCATTAACAGCGCTCAAGGGGTCTAGCATCTGCATGTTGTCACCAACCTTGTTATTTTCAGTTTCTTTCGATGGTACTCATTCTAATGGGTGTGAAGTGGCATCTTGTCACAGCTTTGATTTGTGTTTCCCTAACGGTTAGGGATGTTGACCAACTGTTTGTGTGCTTGTTGGCCACTTGGAGATCTTCTGTGAAGAAATGTCTATTCAAGTCCTTTGCCTGGTTTTTTAGCAGGTTGTTTTCTTGTTGAATTCTTGGAGTCACGTATACTTTCTGGATATTAATCTCTTATCAGCTATGATTTGCAAATATTTTATCCCATTTTTTTGTACTTTGTTGACAGTGCCTTTGATGCACAAGATTTTTAAATATTCATGAAGACTAATTTGTCTATTTTTCTTTTGTTGTCTGTGCCTTTGGGTGTCATATCCAAGAAATCATTGCCAAATCCAATGTCATGCAGCTTTTGTCGTATGTTTTCCCCTAAGAGTTTTATAGTTTTAGGTCTTACATTTAGATCTTTGGTCCATTCGAGTTAAATTTTGTTTATGGTGTTAGGTGAGGGTACAGCTTTGTTCTCTTGCATGTGGATATGCTCTTCTCCCAGCACCATTTGTTTAAGAGTCTGTCTTTTCCCTATTGAATGGTCTTGGCACCGTGGTCAAAAATGATTTGACCATATATGTAAGGGTTCATTTCTGGGCACTCTATTCTGTTCCATGTATGTTTCTGTCGATGTATGTTTCTCTGCCAATTCCACACTATTTTGATTACTATAGCTTTGTAGTAATTTGTTTTTTTACTTTTAGATCAGGAACTGTGTGTCCTCCAGCTCTCCTCTTCTTTTTCAAGATTGTTTTGGCTATTTGGTGTCCCTTGAGATTTCACATAAATTTTTGGATGCGTTTTTCAATTTCTGCAAAGAACATCATTAGAATTTTGATAGGTATTGTATTGAATCTATAGATTGCTTTAGGTAGTATTGAGATCTTTTTAAAAATAGACTTTATTTTACTTATTTATTTTTGAGAGAGAGAGAGAGAGAGAGAGAGCGAGCGAGCGAGCATGCAAATGCCTGCAAGTGGGGGAGGGGCAAAGAGGGAAAGAGAGAATCTTAAGCAGGCTCCACCATGAGATCGTGACCTGAGCCGAAATCAAGTGTCTGACTTTTAACTGACTGAGCCACCCGGGTGCCCTGGTATTGACATCGTAAAAGTATTAAGTCTTCCAGAGGCACCTGGGTGGCTCAGTCGGTTGAGCATCTGACTCTTGATTTCGGCTCAGGTAATGACCCAGGGTCATGGGATCCAGCTATGTATCAGCCTCTGTGCTAAGTGTGCAGTCTCCTTGGGATTCTCTCTGTCTCTCTGTCTCTCTGTCTCTCTGTCTCTCTCTCTCTCTCTCTATATATATATGTGTGTGTGTGTGTGTGTGTGTGTGTGTGTATTATATATAATATATATATAATAAAATGAAAAAAATACTAAGTCTTCCAGTTTATCAATATGGAATACGTTTCTACTTATTTATGCCTCCTTCAGTTTCTTTCAGCAATATTCTGTAGTTTTCATTGTATAAGTCTTTAGCCTCCTTGATTAAATTAATTCCTAAGTATTTTATTCTTTTTGATGCTATTGTAAATGGAATTGTTTTCTTAATTTCCTCTTTAGACTGTACGTTCTTCATGTATAAAGATGCAAGTGATTTTTGCCTGTTGACGTTGTATCCTATTTGGCTGAATTCATTTATTCATTCTAACAATTTGGTTGTGTAATCTTTAGGATTTTCTACGTATAAGAGCATACCATCTGCAAACAGATAATTTTACTTCTTCCTTCCATTTTAGATGAATTTTATTTACCTCCCTTGCCTAATTCCTCTGGCTAGAACTTCCAGTGCTATGTTGAATAGAAGTGGTAAAAACAGATGGGCATCCTTGTCTTGTTCCTGACCCTAAGGAGAAACTTTCAGTCTTTCACCATTGAGCAGGAGGTTTGCTGTAAGATTTCATATATGGTTTTTATTATGTTCAGGTAGTTTCCTTCCATTCCTAGTTTGCTGAGTATTTTTTATCATGAAAGGGTGCTAAATTTTGCCAAATGATTTTTCTGCATCACTTGAGATGATGTTTGTTTTTTCCTCCCTTTATTCTATTAACATGGTATATTACATTAGTCGATTTTTGCATGTTCAACCATTTTTCCATTCCAGGAGTAAATCCCACTTGGTCATGTTGTATAATTACTTTTAATCTGCTTCTGAGTTCAATTTCCTAATATTCTGTGGAAGAGTTTTGCATCCACATTTATACGGGATATTGTATTGTTAGGCGACACTGTAGTTTTCTTTTCCTGTGGTGCCTTTGTCTAATCTGGGCTCTGGGTAACGCTGGCCTTGCAGGATGATTTAAGAAGCATTCCCTTATCTTTAGTTTTTGGGAAAAGTTTGAGAAGGTTTGGTATTGGTTCTTCTTTAAATGTTTGGTGGAATTCACCAGAGAAGCCATCAGACCCAGGGCTTTTTGTTGTCAGGCGATTTTTGATTACTGATTAAATCTCTATACTAGTTACAGGTCTATTCAGATTTACTATTTCTTCATAGTCTTGGTAGGCTTTGCGTGTCTAGAATTTGTCCACGTCAGCTAGGTTATCCAATTTGTTGGCATACAATTGTCCATAGAACTTTCCTATATATTTTTTTATTTCAATAACATTGATTACCTCAGAGAAAGAAAACCCGGTAAGTGGTGATGAGAGACAGAAGTGAGTGTGACAGTTTTGTTCTGTTGAAATCCTTACTCTGTGCCCCTATGTAAATAAGTCAGAAATTAGTGAAACAGGCTGTTTGGAAGATTGAACATAGATAACATCGATATTTAACGAGAAGCTGCAGTCATCTCCCAACCCATTCCTTGCTCTCTGCATTCTGCTCTGGGTCATCCTTCCCCCCAGCTGGGGAGGATCAGCTTCCTGAAGCATGGGTCCGAGTGTACATTCAGCCTCTCAGAATCCTCCTTCACAGTCCACTCATCCTCTCTGGAATAAAAGCCTGGCTTCCTCAGTGAGGGATTTCAAGCCATCACACTGCAGTTCTTGTCCGTAACCCTCTCCTCCGACCCCAGCACACCTGGGAGTCAGAGGAGGGTTTTTCTCTACACGCGACACCTCAGCATCTCGTCCCGTGAGCTTACTATTCCTCTGTCTGGATTAGCTCCTCATCGGCCTTACACAAGCCTCTCCATCTCTCAAGGTTCAGCTCATGGGCCACCTCTTTCTTGTAAATCTTTGTGACCTCCTCAAGTCAAGATTCCTCTTCATTCGTGCATCCATTCAATCATCCAAAAAAATTGTGTGCTCCATGCTAGGCGGAGAGGAGCGAGATGCAGGTCCCATCATCAAGTTGCCTAGGGTCTTCTAGAAGGAGACTGATGTGCCCTCACCATAACTAACACAGACTGAGCACATACTAAGTGTCAATAATGGCTCATTTAATCTTTGCAACAACCCCATGAGGTGGGGGCTCCTTCCTGCCTTAATTGTAGAGGTCCTCTGCCCAAGGTCACAAGGCTGCGGCGGAAGAAGAGCTGGAATTCACAGCAGGCATTCTGAGCCCAGAGCCCTGCATTGGCAAATCACTGTTTTGTAATAAGCATGCTTCCTTCATCTGTTCTGATGTAATTGCTCTGAGTTGGTATCAGTATTGTTTTAAAGCTCCCCCGGTGACTCCCCTGTGCAGCCAGAAGTGAGAATCTCTGCTGTCAAGGATACGGTGATGGCAAAAAGTGTGGATGGTCACATAGGCCTGGGGCATGGGGATTGGAAGGGGCTTGAACTCGTTTAACTGGCAGGCCGGAACACAATGCGTGAGGAGGGGAGGACAGGACACAGGGGACTGAGTAGCTTCAGGAACTGGGAGCTGCTCTGAGAGGCTGGGCGAGAGATCAGACTGTTAGAGAGGAAAGAAGGGGCCATGTTGGCCTTGAATGTCATGCCTAAAGAATGTGCAATTGATCCTTTAGGCAATAGGGAGACATGGAAGACTTAAAAATTATTTTTGCATTCATCATTTTTAATAAGCCCCCTAGAGGCTTACTGGAGCCCCTCACTTGCAGAAAATCTGCCCTAGTGGGCGTGTAAGATTTATGCAGTGCTGGTGTTTGTCTAATCTATGATGCTACAAGGGGGAGCACCTAACAGTACTCTTTGTCCACAAGGCAGAAAGAGCCAGTGTCCATCTGGAAACGCTTAATAGTTATGAGAGGCTTGTGCTGTATTTCCAAAATGCCAAAAATCCCCCGAGGGCAGACATCTCTGAATGGGGAGAGGCTACATGTGCAGCCTTTTGCTTTCCCCATCTCTGCCTGATGTAAAGCCTCAGCTGTTTGTCAGTGGATGTGGGTTGATCTAGTGAGGTTGGAAGAAGGAAGACTGGTCCTAGGAGGGGTCTTTTCAATGTGGAGGTGGCCTCGATCTGCATATAAACCTTTACATAGATCCTGTTCCTCTGGGCTGGGCCTGAAACACTGCATTTCCTGTTGCCATGACACCAGCAGTCACTATTACAATCCCCCAGGATTCTGTGAAGGAGAGGGAGAGGGAGGGAGGGAGGGAGAGAACACAGGAGCGAGCCAGAAAGCATGGTAGTTTTTCTCCCTTTCCTTATTTTCCTTCTCTTTCCAATCCCTTCTTCTATCTTAAAGAAATACCAACAGAAAAGTACAAGCCAAATAGGCAAGGGAGGCAGGGGAGAGTTTCCCTTTTCTCCATGTTGGCTGCTAAGAATATACCAGGCTACTTGAAGATGTGCTCTGAGGCAGGCTTTGCGGACAGGACGCTGAGGGTTGCCTAAGCAGAGCGACTTCTTCTCCACTTCCTCTTTCCTAACACAACCCCAATTTGATAAAAAGAATAAATGCACACAGATGACTTAGAGGAAGCTGCTCTATCCCTGCTCCTGGGGTGGATCCTGATTCCAAGTCTAAGCCAAGGATTGTTATATATACTTTCTCCCCCTTGCTGGCGATTGCTTCAGAACCCCAGCCTTGAGCCTATCAACACGGGGCCCCCTCCAAGCGATAGCGCCTAGTTCAAGGGCGGGCTGTGTCCTGAGTTGTGTCAGACACACAGAATGGAAAGACTTAAGTCTGTGTTTTTCAGGGAGAGAGGTTGCCTCCCTTGTTGGTCTGCTGGCAGCCATCTTGTGACCACGAGACAAGTCAATGTGAGGAAAAAGTCAACACAAAAAAGGAGGAGGACAGCCAAGTGAATCACAGAGAAATGGAGCTGGAACTCTGTCTTGTGCCTGGAGGTGGGGCCCACCTCTGGACCACCTGACAAGTGAGATAATGTGTTTCCTTTTCGGTTGGGCTTGTAGCTGAGAAATGATTCCCGATTCTTTCCTAACTCAAAGTACCTGTCTTTGTAACTACAGAAGACTGTAACAATGGCAGAGTCTGTAAGAAGCTTTCTCAACAAATCTCTCATCTGAATCACCTAAGAACCTCTTGGTGTAGAATGGCCATTATTATCCCTATAATTCAGAGCAGTGAAGTGGCTTGTCTAAGGCCAGGTCTCTATTTTAGTCCCATGCTCTTTTGACTATATCAAACCTCTCACGTAACTGTTACTGTAAATAAATCCCATGATTTATTATATATTATTATAAAATAAAAACTCCACTCATTTGTATAGTTCTTTGCACATTTAAATGCCTGGTTACATCTAGAGCTTTAATCTCAAAAGACCCCTGAAATGAATGTCTCAGATGTTACAGTCAGACACAGAAATAATACATGCTAAAATTAAGTGATGCAGCTGGTCTGGCAGGAAAAGATAACCTATGCCAATCAAGATCCCCCTTGGGATTTGGAGTTGGGACCCTGAATAAGATATAGAGATGAAGGACAAAGAGAGGAGAAGAGAAAGCCTATGGCCCCGAGAGAAGCAGGGGGAGAAGACACCTTGGTTTCTGGCCACTTTCCAGTTCCCATTTCCAGTGTGATGGAGGTCCAGCTGGACTGGGTCTCCTGCTCATGACATAGATGTTTCTGGGCCCTTTTACTCCAGCCAGTTGGAGTTGGTTTCTATTCCTTGAAGCTTTGCTTCGAACCTCCCCTTCTTTAGTTTGTTTATTTACTTTGAGAGAGGGAGAGAAAGAGGTGGGGAGGGGCACAGAGAGAGAGAGAGAGAGAGAGAGAGAGAGAGAGAGAGACCCTAGGCAGGCTCTACGCTGTCAGCACAGAGCCTGATGCAGGGCTCCATCTCCCAAACTGTGAAATCATGACCTGAGCCGAAATCTGGAGTTGGATGCTTAGCCAGCTGAGCCACCTAGGTGCCCCCAAACCCTTTTCATCTCGTTTTAGTTATCTCTTTCCCTGACATGATTAGTAGTAAAAAATGAAAACATTTAAGATGAAAAGGGCCCTGGTGCCAGTCTTGTGGTAGCCTCAAGCAGGGGTTCGAGAGGCTATATCCCAGTCTGGAGGGAGGCTCTGGGAACAAGTGTGACAAAGAATCTCACAAGCTGTGGCAGCACCTGAGGAGGAAGAACACAGCCTGCACACCTGGGGTGCTCTGGGAGTGGGTGACCTTGAGCTGATGCTGTGAGAATGTCACCGTGGAGTTTCCAATATGTTTAAGACCATGGTTCACGGGGCACCTGGGTGGCTCAGTCAGTTAAGCGTTGGCTCAGGTCATGATCTCAAGGCTCATGAGCTTGAGCCCCACGTCGGGCTCTGTGCTGACAGCTTGGAGCCTGGAGCCTGCTTCGGATCTGTGTCTCCCTCTCTCTATCTCTCTCTCTATCCCTCCCCTGGTCATGTTCTGTCTCTCTCTCTCCTTCAAAAATAAATAAATATTAAAAAAAAAAAAAAAGACCATGGTTCACAACCAAGAGGATTTTGCCCCCTCCCCAAAAAGGTATGGTAGTGTTTGAAGACATTTTTGGTTGTCACAGCTTGGGGTGGGGCCTCTGCTTCTAGTGGGTAGACGGGTGGGGGCGAGGGATGCTGCTGAATGCCCTCTAGCACATGGGACAGCCTCACAACTGTGAATTATCCAGCCTGACATACCAGTAGTGCCAGGGTTGAGCAACTGTGATTTCTGAGATTTTTTTTCCCAGTGTGTTTGTAAGAGGGTTATGTTTACTGATGTTCCAGTCTAGGAATTTTCCATAAATATTATAGGTAAATATTTTTTATAACCAAGGTGTGGACAACTCAGGCTCACTTTCCCCAGGACCGCTTTTGATCACCACGTACAGTCAGGTCAAATCCCGAAGCAGAGAGATTTACTGGTGGACAGTGGGGGACTAGAGAGGTCATCCCTGTGTTCGATGATGGAGATAGGCCTCTGCCATTAGGCTCATTGATCCATGTGGCATGTTTCTGCGTGTCAGAAAAGCAAAAAGGGAAAGCCTTTTTTGGTGTGCGTGTTTCGGACCATCATTTTGTACCTCGTTAAGAACCTGACATATGGTAATGCTTACCACATCCACAAAGGCTTCGACCAATAGTGATTTCTAGTAAGGTTGCAAACAGTAATTACGTTTCTAAAGTGGTAGTTTAGATCTTCTATTGCCAGTAGGAAAAAAATACTAGTTTGCAGGCATGCCCCCAAATGAGCTCTAAAGAACTCCTTCCAAGAGTTATTTATCTTCCGTAATGGAAGGGCAGTAAATCTGGGGGAAGGGCTGAGGACCTCAGTAAAAGGCGAGGTGGACCATGACCGCTCCTTTCAGTTACTCTGGCAACTGTGTGCGGTTAAAAGATTCTCATGGAGCTTTGGAAGATGAGCTTCTCTCATCAGAAGCTTCTTTACTTAATGTGTTTGACACTGTGGATTAGCGCTGCCTCCTCCCAGTGGGTTTTCTCCTTTGGGCTCTGAGGTTTGTGGTTGCCAAGGGCTGTCCACTGTGAATGTGGAGCTGTGTGCTTGGATCCGTCCAGCTGTGATCCCCGGAGCCTCGACTGGCCTGAACACTCTGTGCTTTTTGGTCTGCCTTCAATTCTGAGGCACAGAAAAACATTTTCAGGTCTTGCCTAGCCTCCCAGCTGGGGTAGGAAGGAAGATGAGGGAGATTCTGTAAGATCCATAGCATCTTCCCGTTGGCCTCCTGGTAACGTGTGGGTTCCTCTCAGATGAACAGGGTCCTGGGTCTTCCCATGCTGCAGAGAGGCAAGCACGGGGCTGTGGGTTAAAGCGCATTCTTGAATCCCAGCAACCAGGGGCTCCTTGAGGTGGGGGGAAGGCAGGTCGTGGAGGAGGGCAGTCACTGCGGCTGAGCATTTGAGGTGATGGAGGCTTAAGTCCCAGACATCGGCGGAACCAGCAGAAGGAGGCATTCTGAAGCAGGAGACCCAGGTCTCCAAAGCCATGTGGCGTCCCGCTCCAGGGGCCCTCTCCAAACCATTCTCAGCTCTGATGGAGCCTTCCAACCGTCCTTCGTGTCCATCCCGACAATTTTGGCCCAGCTGTCTAGTGCCCTGTTACATGAGATGGGATTCATTTCTTTTTTGTTCTTCATGGGACGTTTTCGAACCTGAGAGCCCACTGGGATCATAACAACTTCATTTGTTGAATCCCTACCGAATGCTCCACACCGCACACATACCATCTTCTTTAATTATCGTGGCGGTCCTACGAGGTAACTCCTACTATGCCCACTCTTTAGAGTAGGAAATTGAGGTCTAGAGAATTTAGGGAGCTGTCCAAGGTTGGAATGAATGTGTGGCAGCACCAGAATTCTGCCCCAGGCCTCACTTTATCCCTGCTTACTGCCTCATTCTACCCCTGCAGGAGGGTTTCATGTTCCTCTTCACCTTGACACGTATGTCCCAGGTTTTTTGAAATATTCTGTTGACAGTAGTTAAGATGCACACTGTAAAATGCATACGTTGTGTAATAACATTGTCTTGGTTGTGAGGTCAAGGGATTTTGTTTTTTTTTTTTTTTTTTTTTTGAGTCCTATCTGGGCCTGAACTCACACAGAGCTTTCTCTCTCTCACAAACGCTATTTAGGGTAAAGTGATGCACCAGGCATATTTTTAAGTTTAACCAGGCATAACACACCCATCTAAATAAACATTTGAGTGTATTGTAATTGACTGTGTAATGAGATGTTAAAATCGGATGACCCTTTGTCTTAGCTTCAGCGGAGACTGGAGACTACATGAGAACTCATTGCATGTTCCAAAGTGGTCTCCCTGACGGTCCTCTTCCTGCCGTCTGAAGTGATGGGGGTGGGGACACGCCCTGCTCCCCTCCTGCATCTGGAGAGGGGGAGGGGGGAGGAAATGCCAATAACTTTTCCTACAGCCGTTCCTGCTCTCTGGTCTCCAGCTTCCCACTCGGCTCCTATAACTCTGGTAGTAGTCTGGAGGGAGGCAGTCGGCCACACATCCCGGCTCTTGGTCACCTCCTTTGGAAGTCCATCTTGGATGTCCTGTAGCCCCATTTAAAATGACCGACTGGTCTTGGGGGTGCAGTGGACGGGTGTCTGGCTCATGACTGAGACATCTACATCTACCGGAGAGAGAATAGCTTGTGGCAAAGCAGACCCTGTGCAAGAGTCAGCCTGGGGTCACTTCAGGTCCTGCCCAAGCCAGGTGCACAGAGGGTTGAGGAGGCCACAGTGGAAATCATAGGCGATAGACTGCCGGTTTTTCAGAGGCTGAGCAAGGAGCTGTAACACAATCCCCTCCCCCGCCCGCCCCTGGCCAGAGCAGATCCGTATGCAGTGGCATCTGGGGAACCACGGCTGAGGCGTTCCCAACAAACTGGTAGCATCTCCCAAGAACCCACAGAAGTGCCCCATGCAAACAAGAAACACCTGCACATGCCTGCCAAACCCAAGGAACCCGGATGTCAACTTACAACAGAATCCGCTGTAAGGCCTTTCTGTCCTCTTACCTTTCCTCTCTGTACCCACTTCAACTCTGGATCTGAAGGTACTGTCATTGGCAGCTAAGTGGAAGGTGGGTAGAGGCACAAGGCAGAGAAAGAGAGAATCTGGTCATGCCTCCTTCTCTGTTGCAGCAGTTAGGCCTGGGGTGAGGGTGAAACTTTAAACTTAAGCAGTACTTAGTATTACATCCGTATTAATGACTAAACTGATTGTCTGGAGGTGTAGCGTGGGTAAGATCTTTTTAAAAATTCTTCATGTGGCCTGAGATATTAAGGGACCTACTCTGATTTCATCCAGGGCAGAGGCAAGAACTGCGGCAGAGTATGTGAATCGGCGGAGGGGTGGGGTGGGGGGGGTGCACCTAGGGGAGCTTGAGAAGCATTAGGATAGTGCCCTCCATTCTGCTTGTCCAAATGCCACGACATTACTTTTCCCCCTCACTCTTCGGCTCCAGACCGTGTGGTCCTTGCAGGCATGGTGCTACCTCCGGGCCTTTGCTTTGCTCTTTTCTCTGCCTGGAATGTTCTTCCTCCAAGTGTCCACATAGATTGCTCCCTGGTTTTCTTCACCTCTCTCTCTGTTTAAATGTCCCTTTATCAGACATTTTATCTAACCATGCAATGCACATCGTCATCCACATCTCACTGCTCTGTCCAGTCCCCTTATTATACATTCTTAGGTTTTCCACAGCCCATAATACCACCAGACCTCTCATGTGGATCTGTTTATTGTGTGCTCCCCAGAGCAAGCTCTAGGAGAACAGAGACTATTTTCTTCACTCTTCTTCCCAAATGCATAAAATTATGGATAGCACATGATTGTGGCCCAATAAATATTTGTTGTTTCTGTTGTTCAGTGTTATCTCTGCTTCCCCAAATTCCTTTTACCTTTCGGACTGTAGATTCGTTCACTCTATTATACAAGCAAAGCCAGTCTGGGCAAGCTGACTCACACCTTTACCTCCAAAGCCTGTTTTCTCTGTCTGGGACACAAAGGAACCCGGAGGAGGGAATTCACTTAGCATTGAGATGCCAGTGACCTGATCTCTTGGAAACGATACATTGGGTTCCCCTGAAGGAATAGTTTCTCTCTCTCTCTCTCTCTTTTTCTTTTTAAATCTGAGAAGAAAGAATGCAGAATGAGTCCCTTCTCACTATAGCCCGAAGGGTGGTTTTTATGAATTTTTACCACATGTCCACACAAAACTTTAGCCTTTCTCTCACTGAAGGAAAGAATGTGAGAAATTTTTACTAGAGTCTTGTCCGTGTAGAGACCCTTATCAGGGAAAGTGATTTTCTGAAGTGGCCTGAGTCATTAGGAAATAGGTTTCTTTCTCTGACTCGCAGCTAACTTAGCCCTCGAGCGAAGATAAAGGACTCCTTTTGGGGACTGGCTACTCACAGGGCTTGATAATGAGGTCTGCTCCTTGGCCTTCCCCCTGAGAATCAGGTCTTCCCAGCACACCTGACAAGTGTTCTTAAATCAGGAGCTCATCTAAGAATGACAGAAATAAAAACCTCCCTTCCTGACAGAGCTTCTCCGGTGAGATCCTTACGTCTGCTCCCCTCCATCATTATTACCTCTGTGTCTACACTTGCAGGAAGGAATTTTCTCTGCAATTTCTCTGAAATTTAGTTGGCTTGAAAATGATGTTTTCAGGGATGGCAAAGATTAATTTGGTGCAGTGACAGGGAAACCAGGGCCCTGTGTACTTGCTGCCTGGAGGATTAAGAATGTGAGCTTTGGAAATAGACCGCGTGGGTTTGAGGTTGAGCTCTATCACTTACTAGCCGTGTGACCTCGGACAAGTTACTTAACTTCTCAGTGCCTCAGTTTTCTCATCTGCAGAATAGGAATAGTAACAACCTACCACATATGGTTGTTGTTAGGATTAAATGAGTGAATATAGGAGGAGGGCTTAGAACAGTGTCTGGGCACATAAGAATAGCTGTGTAGGTGTCGGCAAATATTATTTTTGTTCAGTGGTGGTCAATCGTGATTATCGTCATTATCCTCATTGTTTTATCTCCATCCTCTTGCAAATGGGGCCTATTTATTTATTTATTTATTTATTTATTTTACATCTAAGTTAGCATATAGTGCAACAATGATTCAGGAGTAGATTCCTTAATTCCCCTTACCCATTTAGCCCATCCCCTCTCCCACAACTGCTCCAGCAACCCTCTGTTTGTTCTCCATATTTAAGAGTCTCTTAGGTTTTGTCCCCCTCCCTGTTTTTATATTATTTTTGCTTCCCTTCCCTTATGTTCATCTGTTTTGTCTCTTAAAGTCCTCATATGAGTGAAGTCATGTGATTTTTGTCTTTCTCTGACTAATTTCACTTAGCATAATACCCTCCAGTTCCGTCCACGTAGTTGCAAATGGCAAGATTTCATTCTTTTTGATTGCCGAGTAATACGCCATTGTATATATACACCACATCTTCTTTATCCATTCATCCGTCGATGGACATTTGGGCTCTTTCCGTACTTTGGCTATTGTTGATAGTGCTGCTATAAACATGGGGGTGCATGTGTCCCTTCGAAACAGCACACCTGTATCCCATGGATAAATGCCTAGTAGTTCAATTGCTGGGTCATAGGGTAGTTCTATTTTTAGTTTTTTTGAGGAATCTCCATACTGTTTTCCAAAGTGGCTGCACCAGTTTGCATTCAAATGGGGTCCATTTAGACTCTAGTTGAGGACTTACGAGAGGAAAAGTACCCAGCTGAATCTCTCTCAACAAGATGCTGCTCAGATTAATCACGGCTTGATTTTTTTCGACTTGTTAGTGAAGGAACCACACGGGTTTGTGACCCCCATTGAGTTCTGTTCTTCTAGGGCTCCAGAAAGGGAGTGATTCTACACTTATGTTCCTTCCTACTCTCTCAGATTTATAAGGATCATCACCCATTCTCATGAAAATCTTCTACATGACTGTAGGGCAATCGAACCAATCAGATGACTGAGGAATGATACCTAGCTTTTTAAAAAGAATTGAAGAAAGCCTCTAGTCGAGAAATGGGAAGTAGAAGTGAGCCTAAACATTTTTTTTAATCGTATCACCAAAATAAAACACAAACACCAAAATATTCTCCAAACTGGATCTAAACCAAACTAGTGTTTCTTTTGTTCCAAGACCATGGCTTGTAGATTTGAGGAAAGGATTTTGGCATCCACTATCTCAGTTCACCTTTCTCCCTCAGGATATTAGCACTGGAATGTGGCAGCAGATTTCAGCTGAGTCACAACATCTGCATGGGGGATTTGCCTTTTGCAGGTTGCCACATGATGTGCCGCGTTTATAGGTCTCAACTCAGAGCATCACCTGGTACCTGCTTTGTACACTTCCCAGGCAGCCCCGAGCATTTCACATGGGCAGTCTCTAAGGATCTCTTCAAGCTTTGCAGTCTGTTGAAGCGGAAAGTTTTCTAGCTGATTAAAAACAAATTCTAAATCTAGTATCCACGACTGTTTGTTTAGCGGATGAGGTAACCGTAGAAAAATGCAATAAACAAAACTGAAATAGTCTTTGCTCCATTGTGAACGTGGGGCTCTGGGAATCTTGCTGGATTTTGGTCCTTCCTCTCCTGTTCTGCAAATAGGAACTCACCTAGAGGATCACAGACTGACTTAAGTGTGTGTGTGTGTGTGTTAATTAAAATTTTATTCTTCATTGCGGAATTTCTTTTGGGTTCTGTTTTATGTCGTCTAGGTCTTTGTTGAGCCTATTTTGTTTTTGTGTTGTTTTCCTGGTGTTATTATCTAGCTGCATTGTAGCTTTAGAACAATTATTTTGAATTCTTTGTCAGGTAGTTCATGTATCTCCATTTCTTGAGGGTCAGTTTTTGGAGATTCACTGCGCTTCTTTGGTGATGTTGTTTCCCTGTTGCTTCATGATCCTTATACCCTTGTCCAGTGTCCGGTTACCTCTTTTGGACTTCATGGCCTGACTTCAGTAAGGAAAGGTGACTTTGGTAAGGTGACTTCACCTGTGGGTCGAGGCATGATGGGGCAGACTGCAACCCTGGGTCTAGTGGTACAGGGAACCAAGTGTAGCGGCTTGTGGTGGCTCTGGGTCCAAGGACGTATGATGTCTCGACAGCTCAGGCTGCTGGGGTCCATAACATTGACAACCGGGTAGTCCTTGGTGAGAACTTTGGTGTATCTGCAAGGGCTCTTTGGGTCCTTAGTGATGCCTCAGGGTCCAGAGGCTGGAGACCAGGGAGGGCAGGCAGTGGTGATGGCTGGAGCTGGCGTCGTGCATGCAGGGGCTGCCGTGGTCAGCTGCAGGTGCCTGTGTGGTGGCAGGGGCCGGTTGCGGGCACGCCTGTAGTGGCCGGGGTGGGGGTGGGGCAGGCCCAACTGCTGGTGCATTAGCAGGTGCCTGGCCCCTGATTGTCATTATGCTCTCTTGTGGCCTCGGGGTCTCACCATGGGCTGTGCACCGCAGTGGAGCCAGTGATGGGAGTTGGGCCAGCAGGGCACAGGTGCACAACTGGAGTGGCTTAGCTGCAGGTGAGCCCAGGGGTGCGGGCAAGTAATAGGAGTTAGGGCTGGATCTGAGCTGACGAGCTGCTATGCGGGCCCTGGCCGTTGGCATGCTCTCCTGCCACTTAATTAAAAATTAACAACCAGCAGCAGCTGGGTGACTCAGTTGGTTAAGCGTCTGACCCTTGATTTCAGATCAGGTCATGATCTCATGGTGTGTGGGATCGAACCCCTGTTGACGGGCTCTGTGCTTACAGTGTGGAGCCTGCTTCAAATTCTCTCTCCCTGTCTCCACACTCTCTCTCTCTCTCTCTCTCTCTCTCAAAATAAATGAACGTTTTAAAATTAACAGCCAGCACTATATCAAACGGTCATTTCTGATGCCTCACCTAAATTCGCCCCGGTCTGTCGCTCCTTCCTTTCCCTCTTCTCTGCACTAACTACGTAAGCTGCTCACTGCCATGTGTACAAGGACCTTTCGTATGTGTCACATGTCGCAGGCCCCCTTTGCAGCTCTCTAGCTCACACCATGTATGTTCAGAGGGCCAGGAATTCCATGCCCTTCTGCAAACCAGAGGGACACGTTCTTGGGCAACGAGAGAGGGCCTTTGGGGTTTCTCAAATTACAGACATCACAGAAGTTGCCTCTCTTGCTTATCATTTGCTGACTGATTAATTAGCTCATATCTTCTGGATGAAGAAATGGCAACACATTTCTCATAATTATACTCATATCACATAATTTCCTAAGTCTAATTACTTAGGACATCCACAAGAGTTAATGGCTAAAAGTTTGAAGAGTATCACCATCAATGTGTCTCACAGCTGATCTGATTTCTTCGTTCTAGTCACATGCAATAAAGAGAATTTGGGGGCATCTGGGTGGCTCAGGTAAGTGTCTGGCTGCAGCTCAGGTCTTGATCTCATAGTTCGTGGGTTCGAGCCCCACGTTGGGCTCTGTGCTGACAGCTCAGAGCCTGGAGCCTGCTTTGCATTCTGTGTCTCCCTCTCTCTCTGCCCCTCCCCGGCTTGCACTGTGTCTCTCTCTGTCTCTCAAAGATAAATGAACGTTAGAAGAAATTAAAAAAAAATTTTTGCTGACATTTGGGTGCTGATGGTATATCAAGCACAAATGGAAGCTTTTTGTCACAATCCTAATAGACACTAATGATAGATGCCTTTTACAGATGAGAAAACCGAGGCCCAAAAAGTTGAAGTAACTTGCCAAGGTTAACACGTTTAAAAAGAGGCAGATCCTCCTGCCAGACAAACTCCCACAGGATCCATGCAGCACGCGAGGGCCACTTGAACTTGGCCTTGCATGCAAGGCCTTAAATTTAGGTATTTGACATTATCTCCATATGAGGTCACACAGTCATAGAAATGCACTAGAAAACTGAAGTAGGTCTGGCATACAATTTGGACCACACTGTCCTCATAATAAAACTGTTATATATTATATATATATATATATACACACACACACATGTTTACATACATATAATTATGTAATATATAATAGTATATACACATACACATGTGTACACAGTTGGGTTACATTTCTGTAATATGCAACTACGGTACATTTCATTTTTGTGTGTGTTAAAGTCTTAGGTAAACACAAATATTTTAAATATATCATAGGTCCCATACTTCTTTCACTTTGTAATATACAGAGGCCTGGCCATGTCTTGACACGGGAGAGGTCCCAGTGCACAGAACCGTAGCATTAGGAGGGAAACTTAGAGACTAACTATCTTGTCCAACTTTTCATTTCATACGTGAAGACATGGAGACACAGAGATGTCGAGTAACCTCCCCAAGGTTACACAGCTAGAAGGCCCTTCTACTGACGGACCTGTGTGCTCTGTCCTGCACCCACTGCTGCTGCTGTAGCTGCTGCTACCTGGTTCATGCTTCCAAATAAGCAAGGAGAGGTTACGCGTATGGGCACAAGTAACATTCTGGAAGCCTTGTAACATTTCTTTCCAGGCCAGTGACTCCCTCCAGTGTAATCTGTTTTTGAATATGGGGGGAAAACGATTACATTTCCATGGGACTTTGGGCATTTCAAAACCCATTTGGAGCTGAGAATCAGCAGTGGACCTTGTGACCACCCTGGGAGGGTGTGTGCGCAGGCATTGCTACTTCTGTTTTTCAGATGGGTAAACAAAAGTCAAGAAATGTTGCACACCTCTCCCAAGGTAACACAGCCAGGTAGGGGCAGAACTGTTACTGTAATTTAGGACTCCTGGCTTAGACCGTTGTGCTGCACAACGCTGCTTTTCTGCGTGCGATACGTCCTACAGGAATTACAGAGGAGAGAGCACAAGCATTTTTGTTTTCCTGATGCTATTCATAAACCATGTTAAACCCAGTGTATTTTTGTCTGAAAGAAACTATTCCTCATGTAATCAGTAACCTGGCAAAAAAGATAACTAGATCTTCTAAACGATATTCATACAGTAAATGCTATGAAGATAGATAGTAAGCGTTTCCAGTGTTTCTTAGGTGTTTCCTTTCAGTGGTGAGGTATAAGATATATTTAAATGAAGCTTAGTCTGGGAAACCAGCACATTGCAATTAAAAATGCAGCCCTTTAGTCTTGCAATTCTTTGTCTAAAGCCCTTTTACAAAAGAGGGTATTTTAATTCAATAAATAAAAGGCACTTCCAGCTTTCCTACTGGAGGAGGAGGAGGAGGAGGAGGAGGAGGAGGAGGAGGAGGAGGAAGCTTAGCTACCACTTGCAACTAACACACATAACAGAGGAAACACACAAACAAATAGCATTTGATCTTGCTTTGCTGCAGGGCGTTTTCATCTTTCAAAAGACGGAGGGAAAAACAACCTCAGAACTTTAACCACCAAAGCTTCCAAATTTATTGCAACACAACGTAATGGCAAAATGCTATTTTCTTAGTGCTCAGATTTTTTGAATAACCACCATGGCCAAGAATGCCTGGTTTTATTTTTGCAATACACCCAAAGAAAATCTGGGATTCTACTCTCGATTTGGGGATGGCAGAGGTGCCTGGGTTTTTCAGAGCAAACCATTGAGTCTAGTTATTTGATCTTATCCTCTCTGTTTAACCTGTGCTTGAGGCATTTATTTCATGTTTATACTAGTTTGACACAAATCATGCTTAAAAGAGATTTCATACCCTTTCTCCCTCTGCGAAGTTGGGCTACAATAGTAGACTTAACAATGCCAGCCCTTTCTTGGGCTTATCAGTTAAAGAAGCATTCAGCCTAAGAAAACGCTTCCAGTGGAAACAGGATACACAATTGTACACCTAGCCACATTCCACCAAGATTTATGTGAGCAGAGAGAAGTATAGATCTGCACTAAAAAACTTCTCTTCATTTAGCATCAATGTGTCCATTTCTCATACTGCTTTTCATACATGGTTGGAAGCAACTTGTTACAATTCTGTTACATTCCCTATAGGAAGCAAGGTTTAAAAAGGGCAGGATAATAAAGAGACTTAAAGCTACTTCAAAGTTCTACACAAATGTCCTACTTTTCAACTTTTTTTAAACCATAATTAAATCGGTTTAAAAATACAGTGAAAATCTTGTTCTAATCTTATCTCAGCACAATTTATTTATAGTTGATATACATAATATTAGTCGTTTACAAGGATGTCAACTACCCCCACTCCCTCCCAATTCTCCTGAGACTGAAATTTGTCCAGACTGATTACTTGGTCAGGGTGTGTATTATAGTTTCTTAATGAGAAATACATTTTAACATTTTTATAATAAGGTATGGAAAGAAAACTATCTACATAGCTTAGTAATTCATCAGACATACCTTGTTTGAAGAAAGCAATTTTTTTTCAAAAATTTTCCACCACACAGAATGGATATCCTTTTTTCTTTAAGCTTTTCTGCATCACAAATTCCATCCAAATTATTCTAAAGAAGAAACAAGGAGAGGTCCAAGCAACTTTCCTCTTTTCTCAGAGGAGCTAATCAAACATTCCCATCAACCTCTCAGCACTTTGAAAAGCACATTTTAGCCACACACACACATCCACACACGTACATGCTCACGCACACACACACACACACACACCCTCACACACTGCTTCTCACACTGGTTTTAGTGCTGAATTAGGCGGTCCTCTTTCAAATTTCCACTCCCACTTGCTTTTCTTTGGGGTAAGGATTTCTAAATATTCTTCTCTAGCCTAAAGCACACATTTTCAGTAAGCAAATTCTATAATTAGAAATTCTAAAAAGTAGAAGAGAGGAGGCTAGATAAAACGGGAAACAAAAAGTATCCTTTAAAAAGGTTGTACACGGGGCAATTAGATTTTCTCTTTCTTTTTCAAATGCTACGAAACAGCTGGTTAAACTGCATAAGGAAAGACTACTGTGCCAACACGACCAACCTGATTCTACCGGACTCTCACTCCTGGAGTCAAAAGCACTTTTCCTACATGGTAATGCTATTTTTTTTTTTAATTTTTATTTTTTAGCTCACTGTGGTCCTTTCTGCATTTTGGCAAGCTTAATGAAATGACTGTAGTCTATGTTGCTAGTAACAGGACACAAGATAATAATAGTGGGAAGCCAAACCTGACTCATGTTTCAAAAAACTGATGGTGACGAGCTCACATCATCAGTGAAATCTGCCGATTTTAGTTATTATTGGTGTCATCAGTTACATGAAAGGAATGCAGACCCAAAACATGCACAGGCATTAGCATATCACAGCATTTTAAACAGCACACCGTGAGTCCATCTGGCACTCCTTGAGATTCAAGTGTGTGTCAATATGACGAGCATCTTCTCTCCAGCAGGGCAGGAGGTAGCACAGAACCATTTCTCCTCCTGCTGGGGAATGTGCACTCACGCAGCCTGGGAGGACAGTCCTCCCCCCAGAAGCCTTTCCACCCTATCTGTTGCTCTGAGGTTGCCCCTTATTTAAGATTACGGTTGGAATGCTATTGAACTTTTTCCCGCCTCCATTTGGTTCCGCATTTAAGTTATTTCTTAGTCCTGTTTCTTCTTCCACCAACCCCTGAGCCAAAACCATTGGTAGTAAGAATGGGGCTGCCATCATCCTAAGGATGGCTTGTCCCACCATCAGGGTTAGGGGAGGTTCAGATGAAATGGCTGCCCAGGGCACCTGCGTGGCTCAGTCAGTCAAGCATCTGAGTCTTGATCTCGGCTCAGGTCATGAGCGCATGGTTTGTGAGTTCAAGCCCTGCATCAGGCTATATGCTGATAGCACAGAGCCTGCTTGGGATTCTGTCTCTCCTTCTCTCCACCTCTCTCCACCCCCCTCAAAATAAATAAACTTTAAAAAAGAAATAAATGACATTCCAACCTGAATAACTGCTGTTTATCAAATACTTACTTTCGCTAGGAATGGTGATAGCCATTAGATAGATCATAGATCATAGATCATCTCATTTAAAACTTAAAAGAATCTAGAGAGGCTGGTACCATTATTCCCATTCCTCAGATAAGAGAACTAAGGCTCAAAGAGATTAAGTAACCCAGACAGAGAGGCAAGAACTGGGATTCAAATTCAAGGCCATCTCATTCAGAGGCAAGTGTGCTGTGTTAGCTTCTAATGTTAGTCTGGAGCTTCTTCTCTTTCCCTAATTTGTTTTCTTTTGGTGAATAAGGCAGAATCAGATGTAAAGGTATGAGAAACATGTGAAGAGATGCTCAAAGAGAAATGCAAATTCAAAGCAACTATATTTGTGGTGATGAAAAATACTGTGGTCACCTCATATCCTTGGAGGACATATTCCAAGACCTGTAGTGGATGCCCAACACTGACTATAGTACCGAACCTTATCTATACTATGTTTCTTCCTCTGAACCTTATCTATACTATGTTTCTTCCTCTGCATGCATACCTACCTACCATAAAGTGCAACTTAGAAATTAGGCACGGTAGGGGCGCCTGGGTGGCGCAGTCGGTTAAGCGTCCGACTTCAGCCAGGTCACGATCTCGCGGTCCGTGAGTTCGAGCCCCGCGTCAGGCTCTGGGCTGATGGCTCAGAGCCTGGAGCCTGTTTCCGATTCTGTGTCTCCCTCTCTCTCTGCCCCTCTCCCGTTCATGCTCTGTGTCTCTCTGTCCCAAAAATAAATAAATGTTGAAAAAAAAATTAAAAAAAAAAAAAGAAATTAGGCACGGTAAGAGATTAGCAACAATAACTAATAATAAAATAGAACAATTATAACAATATACTGTAATAAAAGTTATATAATGTGATCACTCTCTCAAAATATCTCATTGTATTGTATTCTTGTGATGGCACAAGATAATGTAACAGAGTGAGGTGACAGACAGGCACATTGTGACACAGCGTTAGGCTACTATTGACCCTCTGGCAATTTGTCAGAAGAACCATCTGTTTCTAGACCAGGTTGACCATGGGTAAGAGAAACCACAGGTAAGGGAGACTACTGTAGATACTGATGGTTGTACATTATGAATGTAATTAATGCTAGTGCATTAATGAACTTAAAATGGTTAGACTAGCAAGTGTCTTGTTATATACGTTTCATAATAAAACAGAAATTCCCTTTTGGGAAAAATAATAAAACCTATATAATAACATCATGACAAGGAAATTAATATTCGTAAAGTTCTTGGAACCTTACCTATGTGAGGCAAATATGATATTAGTGTTTTTAAAATGAGTAAAATGTACATCAGCACTACCGCGATCATTTTCTATTGCTGGGTCACAAATGACCATACAGTCAGTGTCTTAAAACAACGCCCGGGGGCGCCTGGGTGGCGCAGTCGGTTAAGCGTCCGACTTCAGCCAGGTCATGATCTTGCGGTCCGTGAGTTCGAGCCCCGCGTCAGGCTCTGGGCTGATGGCTCAGAGCCTGGAGCCTGTTTCCGATTCTGTGTCTCCCTCTCTCTCTGCCCCTCCCCCGTTCATGCTCTCTCTCTGTCCCAAAAATAAATAATAAACGTTGAAAAAAAAATTAAAAAAAAAAAAAAAAAAAACCAACGCCCGTTTCCTGTCTCCCAGTTGTGTGGGTTGGAAGTCCAGGTGGGGCATGACTGGGTTTTCTGCTCAGGGTCTCACAAGGCTGAAATCAAAGTATCAGCTGGACCGAGCTCTTATCTGGACGCTCTGAGAAAGAATCTACCTTAAGTTTGTTCAGGTTGTTGGCTGAATTCAGTCCTTTGTAGTAGTAGGATTGAACTCCTCATTTATTTTTCTTTCTTTCTTTCTTTCTTTCTTTCTTTCTTTCTTTCTTTCTTTCTTTCTTTCTTTCTTTCTTTCTTTCTTTCTTTCTATTTATTTTGAGAGAGAGAGTGTGTGTGTGTGAGCAGGGGAGGGGCAGAGAGACAGGGAGCGAGAGAATCCCTATCCGTGCGGAGCCTGATGCAGGGCTTGAGCTCACAAACTGTGAGTTCATGACCTGAGCGGAAATCAAGAGTCAGACACTTAACCGACTGAGCCACTCAGGTGCCCATTTTCTTGTTGGCTGTCAACCACGGGCTGCTCTGAACTCTAGAGGTCACCCCACTTCTCCCCACATGCCCCCCCCCCCATCTTTAAGCCAGCCATGACATGTTGCATCCTTTTCATGCTTGGATTCTGACTTTCTCTTCTACAACAAACCAGAGAAAACTGCCTATAAAGGGTTGTTGTGATTAGTTTAGGCCTACTGGGATAATATCTTAATGTCGACTGATTAGTGACTATAATCACATCTGCAATGTTGCTTTGCCGCTTAACTGTGACATAATCATGCCCCAGGGGCAAAGATCATCTTAGAAGCCTGCCTACCTGCTGCTATTCATCTCAACAACGTTACTCTGAGGGAAAGAAAGAAGCAGAATGAGAAACAATACAACATCGGAATGGTTCATTGTTTGTGTCAATCTATGTGTCTAGCTTGCTGACTGCAGACCCCAGATTTCTCAGTCACCATGTGATCCAATTTCTCAGCAAATCTCTCTCTTTCTCCCCTTGGTTCTGCTGCTTTGGAGAGCCCCCACGACTACAAATGCAATTATGAAGATTAAAACGATGCACATAAAACTGCAATATTCATTTTGCAAGAACACTTATCAGTCAATGAATATATACTCAGCAGACCCCTGGTGCTTCTGAGCCTCGTGCTTGCTGTTGCTGACGGCTTCTCTCGGATCGCTGTGTGGATCACATGCTCATCTTCTTTGCTCAAATATCAAGATGTGAGTGAGGCCCTGCTTGGACACCCTGATTTAAAATGGCACTTGCCTCTCCCCCCAGCACTCCCTCTGTTTTCCTCATAGTGCTTATTGCATTTTAATATTTACTATTTGTCTTTTCATTGTGCATCCTCCACTAGCATGTAGGCTTTGGGAAGGCAGAGGTCTTTCTCTGTTCTGGTCTCTGACATATTCCTAGTTCTTTGAACTGACACATGATAGATATATAGTAAGTCTTTCCTTTTAAAGTTTTTTTTTTAATGTTTGTTTATTTTGGGGTCAGAAAGAGAGAGAGAGTGAGCGTACTCTCTGGGGGAGGGGCAGAGAGAGAGAGAGAGAGAGAGAGAGAGAGAGAGACAGAGGATCCCAAGCAGGCTCTGTGCTGACAGCAGCAAGCCAATGCGGGGCTCGAACTCACGAACTGTGAGATCATGACCTGAGCTAAAGTTGGACGCTTGACCGTGGGAGCCACCCAGGCACCCAGATATACAGTAAGTCTTAACTACATGATTACAAACATATTAGAATGCTTGCCTGTAGGGAAAAGGGAATGCGAGTGGAGAATTGGGATAAGTGGAATAAAACACATGATAGCAGAAGGTCCCAGAGTATTGTGTGGACCAGTGAGGAGGGTGCCGGGAATTGACTGGACCTTCCACACCTAAAGGCTGGCCGCAATAGTACCAGCTCAACCCTCAAGCTGGGCGCCTCAGGGAAATCTTTTGACTTCAACAAAAACAAGGTCACACCTTCCTGGTAAGTGGCCTTGAGCTTGCTACTTGGCATAAACTGAACTCTTCGATTGTTTCTAGTTGAGAACAAAATTTGTGGCGTTCAGTTTTTTCCTGCATTACTTCTTGAAATTCTGTTTGGCTTATAAATCACCTGTGGTTGCTTGAAAGCATCGGCTCTTTCCTAAATAACTGTTTGTCACTACGTAAACTTAGTGTCCCAGTCTTTACTGTACCCAGCACAAAAACTCAAACCTCTTTTAGAACATTTTCTATTAAAAGTTTTTTATTATTGTCGTAAACATTGAATTTGATGGCTCTTTAAAATACTACCTCATTTTTTTTTTCCACTCCAGAGATAGAACTCAGGGAAATCAATGCCCTCTTCATACCACAAGTCCATTATTTTATGTGACTTTTAAAAATGCAGGGTGGCAATTTAAGAGTAAGTAATGAGGTAGCCTTTTCAGACACTCCTGATACTTTTACTGTGAACAGGTATAAAACGCAAGAGTTACACCTTTTATAACACAAGCTCTCTGAAACGTCTAAGGCCGCGTCGTGTTTGATGCTCCATCAATTTTTCATAGAAATATGATTTGCCTTGAACTCCTCTACAGTAGTTTTGGGACTTTTTTCCCCCTTTGGTAGAAGCTTACTGCAATGATCAGGTGTTATTTCTGTTTCCTGGACACTTTTGAACATTGCTGCTTAAGTGCACCTGTTCTGTGTACTGTCAGTGCGACATGGGCAATTTGCTACCATAATTAACTTGTGTTAAATTTATGTTACCGCTGTCTTTCAGAAGCAAAGGGGTTATTACAAGAGAAACATATCTTTTAAAAAATGGAAGGAACCAAACTGAGAGTGTGAATAACTTATAGACTATGGGTAGCCAAAAGAGATTTTGCCACAGAACATAAAAGAACCTCTGAAACTGGAAGGAAGGTTTGTTTGGAGTATATCAGAGGGAAAAATTGATTAGAGATTGGACAGGAGTTATTGATTATGATACAAAAGATAAACTTAGTGGTGCAAAGGCGATAGTGAACCAATAGGACTCATCTTCCTCAGCCTTTTTTGTTTGTTTGTTTAAGGATGTTAGAAAGATTACTACTCCCAAATGCTTCCCTGAAAGAAATGAGCTGAAATCACTGTATCAAATATTGGACAACCCCCACAATATTCCAGGCCAAATTGACAAAAAAATAAATGCAGATAAATCACTGTGTGTGCAATAGCAGAAAAGAGATTCAAAGACCTACGTGATGATATTTGGAACAGGAGGCTGTAATGTAGATCCTAGCATTAAAAAAGGCTGCTGGTCTGGCAGATTCGCAAAATACAAAAGTACCTTATTCAAAACAAGGGCTCGAAATGTTTGGCAGGAGATCATAGGCCTTATATCTCCCTTTTATGCCACGTAAGCAAATGGAGTCTGAAATAAAGGACTGGTTCATTGAACACTGGCCAGCTGGGGCTCTGCTGATCTAAGCTGGTCGCGGTGTGCTATGTAGCTCTCTTCTCACTGCAGGTCTGGGGGTTGGCTGGCGGGGCCTCCGTTCTACGGGTATGTATTTTGGTGCCTATGCTGCAGGGCAGCAGCTATACAGGGGAGGAGCTTCTCACGGCAATGGCAGAGTCATAAGAGGGCAACAGGAAATGTGTGAGGAGTCTTAAGGCCTGGTCTCAGAACTGGCACACTGTCATGTCTGGCCCATCCCACTGGCCAGAACAAGTTTCACGAGCCAGCCCAAAGTCTGGGGTCAGGATACAAGACTCTACCCATAAAGAGGCTATGGCAAGGGTGTGAATGAAGAGAGGCGTGGAGATTGTCATAGTTGATACACTGGCACGCTTTATCAGTGTCCTCTGATATCAGTGTTTGCCTTTATCAGTGTTTGCCTCTGTGTCTTTCTTCCCATGCCTTCTTTCTGGATTCAGGTTTCTTCTTGCTGATAAAAGTTTTGAAGAAAAGAAGAACTGGTAGATACTTTAACGTGATAAAATATATCTGCCTTAGTCCTAGAATCCATTCTCTCATTTCACGGGGAAACTGTAGAGGCATTCCCACTAAGATCAGCAAGGATGCCTACTATCTCTACTACTATTCCACTGTACTAGAGATGTTAGCTAATGCAATTCAACCAGAGAAGTCTATTAAAGGAAAGAAAAACTAGCAACGAAAGAGTAGCACTGTCTCTATTTACCAATATAGAAATTTACGTGAGAGAGAGAGAGAGAGTGTGTGTGTGTGCACATATATCTTTGCCTCCCGAGAATGCGTAGAAGCAATAAAACCTCATTACCAATGAGCATATGTAGAACAAAAGCTTGGTTTCTAAATATCATTCTTCAATAAAGAGAATCAAACATCCTTAGAAAATACTTGATTCTTGGGCTCAGGGTGGGAAAGTACAAGATGTGCCTGGAACATTTGGGAGCCGGTAAGTGAGAAAAATGATGGCGACATGTCAAAGGATGCAGGAGCTGACTGGAGGAACCCTCCATAGCCAGATCCGGGACAATTTGGACGACGGACCAAATAATGGTATTAATGAATTAACACATTAAATAAAATCACAATTTGGGGATTTGTACTAATATAAATAATTAATTGAAGAAAAATAAATGCAGGAGAGGAACAGCTTCTTTGTACAAAAGAATTCCAACTAATAAAGGAAGAACGATGGAAATAGAAAACCATTCAGCAAATAGCACAGTAGTCGGTGAAAAGATGATGAGAAACAGGATATTTGCAGAGCCTCAAAGTATCTCCCCAGAAGATATTTAT